>NC_092808.1:109724548-110408298 GCF_040954645.1 Diabrotica undecimpunctata | reverse complement strand
CTGTTATGCCATCTATTACAGCTGATTTATCGCTTTTTATTTTTATAATTGTCGATTCTTCTTTTTCCGGAAGGACTTCTGGTACATTCTCTTGGTTACTGATTGATTCTTCAAGTGTTTTACAAGCTTTGTGTAGTTCACTGTAGAATTTAATCACAAGTTGTATTATTTTATTTCTGTCTGTTATTATGGTGTTTTCATTTGTTAAAGCAACGATTTGGTTGTTACCAGTGATTAATGCTTTTCTTGTTTTCTTATTTATTGCATTTTCATTTTCTACCAGTCTCTTATTATGTTTTCTTATGTTTTCCTTAATATGTTTTCTTATTATCTTATAAAACTCTCTGTATTGTATTCTCTATATGTTGCTACCTACTTTCATTTCCCTTGTTTTCCTTGTTTTTTTTTTAGCATCATTATCGTTTTATTAGACAGTTTACTATCTTTTATTTAAGATTTCTAATATTAATACGAACATGCATTCGGCGTGGCAGATGCGTGTAACTGTTGCATCTCGAAAGCGCCAAGAACTTTCGAGCGATGTATAGAGCGCGGGAGGGATCGACCCGTCAAATAGGCTAATAAGAGGTGGGATACTCCAGTATGTTCTAGTACATAATTACTTTTATATATAGGCCTACCTTCTATGAGTTAAGTTTAGTTGATAAAATACAATCGTACTGTAAACTTATAAATAAATATATTTATATAAATTTGAACCGGTCGTTTTATTTAAAAACGCTACAATATTTATACCTGTTACTGTTGGTTTTAAGAATAACATTTTTGTTTTTTTTTTATCTAAAACAATTTTTCTTCTGATTAGTCTATGGTCCCTACCTGTTTGAAATTAATTTATTACACTGTCATCTTTTATTGTTGCAATCTTGTTGGTTAGAATAAAGTCAATTTCGTTCTTAGAGGTTCCATTTTATTGCAACCCAAGTCCATTTTCTGTTCGATTTTTTCTTTATAAGAATGTATTTGCAATGGACATGATTTGGTAGTGTGCAAAATAAACCAGTCTTTCTCCCCTTGGAAGAGCGTGTGGTGAAAGATTTTAAGAATTTCACAAAATTTTATTGAACAAACACTATTATAAACAGCAAACTATAACTGTATAATAATAGCTTAAATGTAATTTAAATATATCTTAATCGAAGCGGGGGTGTAGTCATTTTGTGTTTCAGTATCCCTCTGTGGATGGAGCGCGTTCGGTTCGATCGGGTTGGATCGGGACGCAGTCGCACAATTGGTAGACGCAGTCACACAAACTACGATGTGCGCGAGCAGGTCCGTACTTAACATTATACTCCCCCACCTTGAAACCCCAAAGACCTATTTAAGTATTAAATAAAACAGTTTTCTATCGATAAAAACGATCTAACACTTCTATCATATGTGTCAAAAAGCGTAAAGCTGTCATAATGCTGTCTTCATTACGCCATACAGCTACAATCGAAAATAATGAAAAAAAACTTTCCGAAAGTATAATTTTTTTTTAATTCAACAAAATGAGGAGTTGACAGCTTGGCACAAAAGTGCGCCTGTTATAATGTAGGTCGAAGAAGTAGACGTTGGCCACTGACGATATTTTATGGAATGATAAATAATATAGTCGTAAATTCGCACGTTATTTATAATAGTGCTATAACTAGTATGAGAATGGACAGGCGACAATTTATTATTTTTTTAGGAAGAGAACTTATCAAGTACCATCTTCAAATGAGGGCTGAAAGTAGTTCTCTGGCTGAAATAAGAAATATTCCAATTAACCTTCGAAGTATATATAATAAGGCGTTTGATTGGACTACCTGCAGAAAAACCCAGACAATATAATCCCCATGACAAGAAAAGACAGCGATGTCACATGTTTCCTAACGATAACAAACATCCAAAAATGTGCTCAGTATGTATTATAGGTATTTGTAAGGAGCATAGCATTGAAGTCGTGAAATGTTTGCAGTGTGCGGTGGATTAAGTCTTCAAATATTTTCAAGGTACAAAATACCCTAGACTTTTTGACTAAAATTCTTAATGTTTTATTTCTTTTTTTACAGGATGAAAAAAATAAGTTGGAAAAAGTAGTACCTTATTATATTTAAGTTTTTTAAATCTTTCAATTATTATTTAGTTAGTTTTTGTATAACCGTACAAGAAATACAATGTTTATGAATAATTCATAATAATTAGGTACATATTCTGTTTTCATTTATTTTCTTGTTTTATATGTTTTCTAAAGGTTTAATAAATAAAATATTCTAATTAAAAAATTATTTTGTGTATTTAAAATCGTGTAGGTTTTTTATTCGTGGGTGACCATTCACCCAGCATACCTTAAAACGATAATTAAATCACCATACCACTTGAGGGTTAAAGATATTTCAAGTATTACGCATTTGTGATAACTAAGGTTAAGTCTAAATACAACTAATAGTAAACAATCAATAATTTCCATGTTAATCAATTTAATTATTAATTTTTATTGCCTTAAGTAATTATATAATGGAGCTGTGAAATCAGTATAATAAATCAGGGGTGAATCTCTCATAATCCCTATTTTAGTAGAATTAAATTTTAAGCATATCCGCAGTGGCTAAAGCAACACTCAGATTATATTAAGTATCGACAACTATATGCATATAAAATAATCGAGTTTGTTAGAACTTGAGCATAACTAAAATGTTTAAACATACATTAACAGAATGCTCTTGGTATGATCTACATCGGCAACCCTTTTAAGTATTCTGAATATTTAATAGTACTCAGAAGAGCTCCATCAAATATCCATATCAGTGTCAACTTCTGTTTAGTTCCCAGAGACTCTAAACTTGTTATAACTTTATATTAAACGGGGTTGATTTTTCTTCCTGGCTTGGGTAACGTCTTGAAGAGATATAATAGAGAAACTATAACAAATTTACGTTAACGATTAATGTTAATGATTACCATTTTTACATTAACAGTATTAAACGAGTTTTCGCTTAAAAACATATAAATTGGTTTAACAAAATTTAATGTTTAAAACGTAATTTTTCGATGGTATGATAATTTGTATAAATGTAATTAATAAGAATAAATGTAAGAGAACTTACATTGATTAATTTAAGCATAATTTATAACAACATTCTGTCTTTCATAAAAATAATAATAAATAAATAACAAAGGAGAAATAAAAAACAAATTCTAAATAATAGTGGCATTATCTGTAAGCATTTGATTTTTAAATCATTATTCCACTAATCTTACTTAGAGATTTTCTGTTTTTTTTGTCATTTTGGTATATATACCATGGTGGTATATATACCATTTTTCAAAGTAAAAACGTCACAATTTATATCAAGTAATGTCACATTTAGAATTTCCAGAACGTCAAACTTAGAGCTCAAATTTTCCTAACACAGCTAATATGTAATACGAAACCCATACTTAACTGCTCAATCTTTCATAGGCGTCAACATGGTATTCGCTCCGTGTGTGACCATGGTAGGGGTACTTTGAAACGATGCCAGCGTGCGTAGCGGCGAAATATGACAAAATTGGCCCTACCTTTTTACGCATAAATTTTATCAAAAATGTGTGCAAATACATATTGCGTATTTAATTGTGCTAATAATAGCAAAAATAGTAAGTGTAGTTTTTATAGGTTCCCAAAGATTACATATAAATTAGAGAAAAGAAAAAGATGGATCCGTGCTATTAATATGAAAAGATAAATATCACATAACTTCATTTTTATGCAATTGAAATAGGAAAAATTTAAATAATTTACCTTAAATGATATTTTATAAGGCTTCAAGCTAACTGCAGAGTGCCTGATGACTTTAGCTTTTATATTATAACTTTTACTATTACTGTTTTTAAATATATGCTCTTTCACGTGAAAAACTTGATTTGCCAGTACTAGATTTTCCCCTTCTTTTCCGTTTGTGGTTGAAAAGATATATTTTGATGAATTTTGAGAAACCCAGTTTTTAATACTACATTTATTTTGTAAATAAACTAAAAAAATATAATTAAAAAGTTAATTATTAATAATTGTCAATTTCGCATGTATTTAACAATGTCAAACATATGTCATATATTTAACCTGAAAATTGGTAGGTCCAAAACTATCAGATGAAGGCAATAGGTGTCGTGTCAGTCACGCACGGAGCGAATAATAATCAGAAAAATGTAATCATTCCTATATTGGTAATTTTAGAATTATATTGATTAAATAACCAAAAACATTTGTTATTATTAATAATACAAATTTTATAAACTATCTCTTTAAGTCTAATATTCCACAAAATAATAATTTTAATTAAATAGATTAGACAATTGTACGCAACTGATACGGGAATACTTCAAATTTAATGACAGTTCAGCGTATGGCAAAATTGTTTAAAGTGTTGCTGCTTTTTTAGAGTAAGAATTGTGTTTATGTTTTGATTTCTTACACAATTTGGTCATGATATATTATATATTATTAAATTGTTATAATAAATACATTACATTTAGATTAATAGCTTTAAAAACTAATTATTGTTGTGTATTGTGATTGTGCTATGCCAAAACAACTAAATAGTCTGTAGAAAGCAGATAAGCTTTCATATAAGATAGATTATTTTGAACAAGAAATAATGGTGGAACGTTTTTACTATTAATGCTCTAAAAGAGGTAAGTTTAAAATTTAGAATATATAATTTTGTATTAAAATGTTTTCTCATGCATTTTAGTGTATTGCAGTAGTCTTAAAACTAAGTGTATTTACTGTTAATATAACAGTTTGACAAATAGTTGACATTTTAAAATTCCTCACTTACCAACTATTCTGAGGTTTTGGCAACGCTGTGGGGTTCTGACGTCGTAAATCTTGAATGACTTGCAATCATTTTTATATGAAAAATTCTATATTATTATTTTTTCGTTAATTTCTGTTCCAAGCTAACACATTTTTGTAGCAGTCAAACGACATTTGAGTGATATTAAATTCAAATCAAACAATTATTTCATTTAGATGATATTATTTGATAGCGTAGTTTAATTTATGTTTGTTTAATTTTTACGTATTTTAAATTCTTTATGTTCATCAAAGTGATTGAATTAATTTGTAACCATAAGCAGTAAGTTTTTTTAATTATCTAAATGTAAAGATTTTTATTTATGATAGATTTTGAGATTGCCTTGAAAAAAGGAATAGAATTTTCCCAAGCTTGCCTAAGCTCAAAGAGTTTTACTTCTATTAGCCCAAATGAATTGAGTTCCAAGAATAAGAAAAAGACACTCTAAAATTAATTTAATTAAACCTGAACTGGGTAGCTTTCTAGCCAGGAGGACAGAGGGTGGTAAGAGTCTGCGGGTCTAAACAGCTACCCAAATAAAACAACAATGCTTTATATAGCGAAATATAACTGCCGCTAGGTATTAAATCAATTCAGACTTGTAGAACTGGAAGAAAAAACTAAAACTATAAAATGGGACGTCATAGGAATCAGCGAAGTAAGACGAAGAGATAAAGGGGTACTGGAATTAGCGTCAGGAAACACATTTTACTACCGAGGATCACCAACGGGCAGAACAGGCGATATTGGATTCCTAATCAACAAGAAATAAAAATAAAGAGTAGTAGAAAAAAACTAGTATCTCGGATCAAGTAGCTAGCTTTACCTTACAACTATCAAAGAGATACAATATACAAATATACGACCCAATAATTACTTACACTAACAAAGAAATAGAAGAACTCTATACTAATATAACTAAAGCATTAAATAACAATAAAAGTCACTTCACATTGTTTAAGAAAAATCAAACAGAAAATAAATTTGGGTAGCATCAAATGAAACCACTAACAACGAAATTGACTTCATTCTAACCAACAAGATTGCTACATAAAGGACGTCAGAGTAATAAATAAATTTTAATAATAAAAAAAATAAAATTAATCACAAAACCAACAGTAACCGGTATAAATATTAACATTTTTAAAGAAAACTCAGGCGACTACCAAAGGACAATTGATAAAAGATTTTATGACCAAATAGACAGCTCTCAATTAATGGAAATCATCCATGATAATTCCAAAGACTTTTGAGGCCCGCAGGAACAAAATGAACATAAAAAAGTGACTAACAAAACCAAAATAAAGCTAAAACAACGAAAGGGAAACGAAAATGAGTAGAAACGCACAGAGAATACAATACACAGAACTTTGTAAGAAAATAAGGAGAAGTATTAAGGAAGACATAAGAAAATACAATCAAAGACTGGCAGAAAATGCAATCGAAAGCAAAAAACCTATAAGAAGCTTTAATCCTTGGGAAGAAGCAAATCTTTGGTCTAATAAAAAAAACAGCAGAATTACAGACAGAAATAAAATGATATAACTCGTGACTAAATTTTATAGCAAACTATACAAAGCCCTTAAAACACTTAAAGAAGCAATTAGTAACCAAGAAGATATACCAAATCCTTCCGAAAGAAGTAAAATTGACAATTACAAAAAATGCCAAAAAAAACCTTGAAAATCTCATTAGGCATATTTGCGATCTGCCTAAGATCAAGATACATACCAAACCACTAGAATACAGTCAACATAATTCTCATTAAGAAAAAATGTAGCAAAGAGGATATCAAAAACTATAGACCTATAAGTCTGCTATCATATAGAAGATATTCACAAAGATCATCAACAACAGATTAACAAATGCATTAGATGCTGCACAGTCAAGACAGCAAGCTGGCTTCAGAAGAAAATTCTGTACCCTGAATCATATCCATACGCTTCGAGAACTAATGATTAGAGGTAAAGAATATGAAATAAAGCTTAAATTATCGTTTATAGATTTCGAGAAGGCTTTCGGTTCTATATATCTTAAGGCGGTCTTTGACCAACCACGGATATTAACAAATCGTACATAGAGACTTTAGCAAATATACCATCAATATCAACAGCTATCTCATCCATCGCCGGATATAAGCCTTCCTTAGGTGTGTCCATTAATTTTTGTTTTTTGTTGTTTTTTGCATTCATTCGTGACCAGCCATTCGCTTGATGTCATCGGTCCATCTGGTTTAAGGTTTGCCTCTTGTTCTCTTGTTTGCTCTTGGTCGCCATTTAATAATTCGTTGCATCCAGCGCTTGTCTTTCATTCTTTCTATGTGTTCACTTTCATTTTATGGAAATGAAAATGGAATGGAGCAAGTATATATAGACAAGCAAAAGCTAAGTTAAAAATGTATAAAAATACTTTAGAATTTCCTACTACCAGAGGCGTTTACTACCAACGCTCTTCACCGCAATTCTAGAAAATATATGAAGAAAAATGAACTGGCAGAACAAAAGCTCATCCATTAATAGAGAATACTTCAGCCGTTTAAGTTTTACAGACGACATAGTTCTGATTGCTAATGATCCTGCAGAACTGCCTGAACATAATATGAACTTGACGAAACAAAAACGACGAGACATCTACAACGAGCTAGTAGAGGTCCAAAAGAACAACATAATATACTAAACAACACTGCACATGAGACAGAAGACGAGTATATCTACCTAAAAAAATGAATACATAAATCTGTCTCCTTATTATCAGAAATGAACAGAAGCGTAAAGCCAATGCATTACAGTAATGCATTGGTTAGTGATCAGTGTAGAAGTGTCTGGAGGTCGGGAGACTGAGACCTCGGAAGCCCTGAAGAAGACATCAAAGAGAATGTCGAAAGCTCGGCGCAATGAAAATTGACGCGGTTCAGTCCGGAAGACTGTTTAGTTCAATATTAATTCTTTTTAATCAATTTTTAATCTTAGCTCTAGGTTTAATTGTACTAATTGCGGAAATTTTTCGAAATATATATATATATATATATATATATATATATATATATATATATATATATATATATATATATATATATATATATATATATATATATCGAGAAAAGGAGTACGACCGTCAATCCAAAATAAACTAAGGTACACTCGAAGAGTGGTGGGTTTTTCGGTCAAAGTGGAGAAATAAAAGACAAAGAAGGTGGCTACTTCATCTATTTATTGAAGACGTTTCGCTTTCTGCTCAGAAAGCATCATCAGTTCATCTAAAAAGAACAATATGAAACCAAAAAACATCCAAGGAGAAATTACAACAAAAGTGTGTTACCTTACAAAGACATGTAGCAGTCAATGATGTTAAAAATATAAAAAAACTTACGAAACTGGACATTCAGAGTTAACGTTGTATAACATAATTAATTGAAACTAGGTATAGTTTGCAATTTAACAAAATTAGCACAGCAAAAGAACATGTGATAAAAATACATGTATTAAAAAGTTATTATAAAAACTTAAGTAAAAAACATTAAGGTTAATTTTAAAGTGTAAAGAACCAAAAAGATCATACGAATGCACTTCCAACAATTTTATTTAATAAATTAGCTTTTAATTTTAACTTTAGGTAACATTATAAGTTATTAAGAATAATAGTAATAAAATAAAATGAAGTTACCAGTCTTTAGCTTACTGAGACTCGCCGATAAATGAATTTACAAGTTTAACACCCACGAAAACACGTGAAAATAGGTGGCCCTGAGGTCAAGGTGACATAAACAGCAAGGCAACCTACCAACTTCTATTTATATAAGGCGGTATATTCAAAAATTTGTGATAAATTTGGTTGACAGCTTGTCGTTAAAAAACCAAGCAATGAAAGGAAAAGGTGGTTAAAATCACCACTCACTCCAACAGTGATTGATCTGTCAACACAGAACAAAGCATGCGAAGTCAATCCAAAATATCATATAATATAATATTATGACGTCACTAGTTAGCCAGCTAACAGGTGAAGATTAGTACAAATTTCCACAGTCCAAAGGCTCAAACATTTAGGACCGTATGAGAAAGATTCTATGAATCAATTTCAGTTTAGTTTTATCAAACAAGTTTATCAAAAAAGGAACAATTACTTAATTATGTAAAAGTGATATTGACAAATATTAATAACATATAAGTTGATAAAACTAAGTTAAGGAAGGAATAATTTATTTTATTTTATTTTTATTTAAATTTATTATATGAAAATGTAATAACAAAAACCCCAATGTGGGACAAAATTTAAGTAAACAACATATCAAGCCTAATTCTGTAAAATTAATGCATGATAAATTTGACTCAAATTACTAATGTCGGTTCTCTTATTAAGGGTATTCGGATGTTTTAATATTGAACACATTTCTAAAAACTGTCTTTTTACGAGATTGCGTTCAGTGCCAAGAATTTTAACTTCATTAAAGTTTACTTCATGCTTAGTGTTGATAGCATGTTGGGCAAGAGCACAAGTATGCTTAGATAAATTAATATCACTACGGTGAGTCGTGAGACGCCCTCTCAGTGATCTCCCTGTCTGACCGATGTAACATGAGTCACACTCAGCACAAGGTATATGATATATTACATTAACTTGTTCCAGAAGGGACAGAGGTATTTTAGTTTTAGAAAACAAATTCCTGACAGTCTTAGCATTCTTAATAGCAATTTTAACCGGTACGTTGTTATGTTTGTATAGTTTAACGAGTTTCTCAGTAACTTGAGGAAAATAAGGTAAAGATGAGTAATTTTATTATTCTTAACCTATTACCTTATATATATATATATATATATATATATATATATATATATATATATATATATATATATATATTATGCTGGGATAGGGTTTTTTCAGATTTTAGAATATTATATGTGTTTCTCTTCTTTGATGTTCTGTTTTCTAATAGCTGTTATATAGACAAAGCAGATTGTCGGTGTACGACCTTTCTACACAAAAAACACTTTGCCCCTGCTTATGCGTATCTTGATCTCTTATTGCAAAGTTAGAAGGCAGTTTGTTACACTTGATCCCCTATAATTGGAGCACATTCTTCTGTCGAATTTTTGTGAATATTTAAGGCATAGGCTGTTTTTAATTCGGGTTGAAGTTTTTTGCCCCTTAATTAAATTAAAACAATTAAAAATAAAAGACAGAAGTTGTATTAACGAGTCGACTCCATATTTAAAAGTTCTATGGTTCTATGTTTTTATACCTTATATTTATTTCGATCCAAAAGCTCACCCATTTTTCATTGCTATGAATAGATTTAGACAAATATGCAAAATGCATAATATGGCATATTTTATGCAAATATCGGAATTTTGCATATTTATACGAAAGTGAAAACTTAAGCATCGTCAGTCAAGCTTGTTTAATTTTTTATTTATTTTGATTTTATAATGCCAAATAACTAGTGTCATTACTTCGATTAAACTTTACAAAGAGCCATCTATGGATTTTAAAAAAGTTTATTGCTCATTTTAAATCTAAAATACTTTTTATACTTTACTATATTTAATGTTATTTAAAATATTTTAATGATTGCAAGAAATAACATAAATAAATATTAATCTAAAACCAATACCTATTTATGTATAATATTTTATTATTAAATAAATATTTTAACTATTGACGAAATATTAGTGACGGCCATGCAATAATCGTGCAGTTACTTGAATGGTTCTAACTGTAGTTAATTTTATTAAAAAATCTATTACAGGTTGCATGCAAAAAGAAATTTAAGATAGATCAATATGTCAGAACTGCCTCACATTTAGCCAAAAAAGACAAATTTAAATCTAGAGAGAAATATCAAGCTTCGGTTTCTACGTCTTTTCGGCCAAGTTCGAAAGAAGGAATCAAATAAGATACTTTTAATGAAAACTTGTGCCGTGCATTAATCTCTTCAAATATACTAGAATTAAAATTATTCAATCAAAACTTAACTTATTTTTTAACAAAATATTGTAAATTAAATATTCCAGGTAAAAGAACTACAAAGTGAAACCATGTCAACTCGTTGTACTCGTCAATAATACATAATATAAAAAGTGATACAGTAATGAACAATTACTTCTACGTGTGTGTTGGCGAAACCAAATATTCGACAGGAAGATATATCGCTCATTTAATGATTAGTATTCTAAGCGATTAGATCTTTCCAAAGTTCTATTTAATTTCATGCAAGCAATTAGAAAAAACGAACTCTGTAACAATATCTCGTTTTGTACAAAGAGATATATCAAAATTTTTGCTTCCTGCAGCTTTTCCTAGCCATAAATTATTGCTATTTTTATTCGATGCTGCGCCATAGATGCTTAAAACAAGACAAAATTTAAAAATATTTTATACCAACTTAATAGTTATTTGTTTAGCACTTAAAAAAGAACATAGTAGCGTAGAAATTCGAAAAAGTTTCCCTTTGTAAACTCCATGGTATCAAGCCTAAAAATTATTCCTTAAATCTCATATAAGAATTAAATTTTAAAGAATTTTTAAAGAAATGCTTCTCAACATTCCACTTCTACCAAAACCCATTCTAGTTCAATGGGGAACATGGCATCTTTGTTTTTGTGTTAACCTATTCGTTACTCCCTCCCCATTCCAATGACCCCTTGTACGTCATGATCGGACCAATAGCAACCAAGATACGTTATAGTGCCGTTTTGGCAATGTCTTTGTCTTTGTTTTTTCTGTTAACGATGTCTTTGTCTTTGTCTTTCCGATGCTACTTTGCACGTTGTTGTACGTTGAACCGTTTAGACGTTACAAGCTTAGTGTCCTTTTGGCAATACGCCGCCATCTTTGTTTTTTGTGTTAACGTATTGGTTACCCCCTCCCCTATATGGTTTCGGTCACGACTAAAGGTTCGGAACCATGCTAAGTTACGCGTTGGTCGGTAATGTAGATCCAATGCTTACCGACAGTGACGTCACACTGTCTGGCGTCTGGCCCAGGTGGCGCATACTCTGCTTTTTTCTATTCAGAATATTTCGTAGATTTAAAAAATATAATTGACGATTTAACGCGAGAAAGTTCCCAATCTCTTGTTTAAAAAAACAATGGGTTTCAGAAACTTACTGAGGGAGCTGACGTTCGTGTTGATAATTATTGCGAAGAAGTAGATTTAGAACCAAATATTTTTGTGAATTTAAACTATGCTCCCATTACATCCATTGATGTGGAAAGAAGTGTCTAAATTTACCAATAAATGTATACAGATAAAAGCCATAAGTTTTCATTCGAAAATTTTGAAAAATATTTAGTCATTTATTGTTTCTATAATTCTAAGGAATAGTAGTTTACTTTATAAATAAATTTAAAAACTAAGTAGGTAATTGTAATGTACTAATTCATTGTAATGAGAGTAGTAAAAAACGGGTGTGGCGGTCCAGTGGGACTGCGGGTAGAAGTTATACTTCTATACACGCGTTCGTAGTTACAAATTTATATGGGAGTCAATCTGCACAATCATTACATATGTAATGCTATAGGTAAGAGAGAGCAGAAAGAGAAAAAGAATTAGGTATACAGGTATATGGTGCATCGTTTGATGTATATAAACATTTGATTTGTAATAGGAGTATAGTGAGTAAATGAAGGATTGAATCAATATTTTAATGAAAATATACATATTTTTATTTTCATATATGTATAAAAGGAGTTGAATGCAAAAAAAATTTTACACATACTCTGCATTAAAACTCATTGTTGAATTTGTAATTAATATAAAAATACAATACAATACACTGCAATATAATTCAATATAATAATACAATATAAATTAAAATGCAATATTCATAAGTATTTAAAAATGACAATATACGTAACTTACTTACGTATATGTTTAATTTACCATAATAACAATATTAATAAAAAAAATTGTTTGGTGATACAACTGTCAACAATATTTAATTGTTGTTTGTTGTGTATATAAGTACACATTTGAACTTTCTTGAGATATTTACACATTTAAATTTATAATTTAACATGCCTAACAAGGCTTGTTACTTCCGTGCAAATTTCCGATTCACTCCCGTGCAAATTTCCAAAGTCGAACGCGCGTATAGAAGTATAACTTCAAAAACCAACAACTCGGATTATGTTGTAAATTTTCATTTAATTTTAAAATTTAGCATTTTTGCGTATATTACATATATTTAATAAAATTAACGTGCTGTTTTTAAGTACATATTTCAAAAATAAAAAAGGAAATTCATATTGGGATTCGAACTCATATACACCAGCGTATGAACCAAACACATAAAATATTTGCCAATTAGACATGACACAAACGTATTTCAAAATTGACAGTTCTCGGTCATAAAGTGATTTATTGAGATTAATATTTTGAAATACACAAGACTAAAATAATTATGAACATTTAATAAATAATACAAAACATATCACATAAATAATAATATTAATAAATATTATATTATATATATAATATATATAATGTTATATTATATATATATATATATTATAATATATATACATATATATATCTACGGCATAAAGTGAACTCCGCCCATGTTAAAATGCAGGTTCAATTGAGCTCCGTGGTCAAGTGGATACCGATATACGGAGCTCACTTGACCATTCCATAATATTGGTTCTGTGGATTCATCAACATGTAGAGTTTAATAATTAGTAAAAATTTTTTGGAGCCCGTAAATACCCCTGTATCATAAATGTATATCGTTTAGTTCACGTGTATATATTATAGGGGTCGTTCAGATCTTCTTCATTGTATATTTCAACCATACGTTTATCGGTTTAAGTAAGCTCTGAGAGTTTGGCAACTGTGCGATTATACCGTATATTTTCAACATATACCGTGAACGGTTTATATGGGCTCCTTATTTTTATCTACTGTTTGCAGACAGTGTAATGTCATACGCATTACACTGTGTAACAGAGGATATCGTATTACCTGGTATAACTACGTACTAAAAGGTAACTGGTTCTTTAAAAAACAGGTATATAGATACAAAAGGATTTGGGCTTATTATTTAATGGAATGTTCGCTTGCATAGAAAATTTTATTTTTTCTGCATTTTTAAAAATAATGTTGTTTTTTTATTTAATATAATTTTATTAGTTCAATGCTGAACTCGATGTTTTTTTTAATTACAGAAATTTCGTAATATATTTTGTTTACGTGAGTATGTCTTTGTACGTTTTATGTAAGCATCCGATTAATAAAAACTACTTTTATTTTATCCAATCTTCTGCAATATCTTGTATAAAGCTTTTTTATTATTTTAGTTCTGCTCTTATTTGTGTACTAAATATGATATCTCGATAGAAGGTTATCTCAAAATAAATATGTTATACAGTGTAGGTGCCTTTATGCTACCCCAAGCGAGACTGTTCTTCAATTGCTATTCTTACCATTATGTGTTACAAAAAGTTTTCTCTTGTGTAGGTATACGGAGACAATATAAGTGAGTTTGTTATGTGAGCGGATATCATATAGTTTTTGGAGAAATATTTTGTAATTTAAGGTGTCGTAAGCGGCATTTAGAGTGAAAAATACCACCCCTGATACCCGATATTTTTCGTACTGGTCTTTGATTTAGTATTTGTGATGTACATAATCTTCTCTATCTATAGCCACTTTTGCCTTTTAATTTAAGTTTTTCTTCTAATATCGGTGATATCATATTAACGATCTTGTGCAAAAGTATTTTGAATAGCTGACAAAATAAAGATATTGCCCGATAGTTTTTGTAGTCTTTGGAGTTTTTGCCAGGTTTAAGCAAGTTAACAACTTTGGCTTGTCTCTAGACTTTGGGTATCTCCATAATTTGAATACAGTTGTTCATCATCCGGATCAGCCATTGTAGTGTTTTTGGTCCAGATTTCGTAATAAGCTTTGTGCTCAGATCCTTAATGTCGGTAGTTGTATTATTTTTCATTAAATATGTAGATGGTGGATTCAAGCTCAACATCGTTAAAAGGTTCTCTCAGCTGACTGGTTTTGTCCTTTCTTACTCTACAATATAAGAATAACTCTCTTCTTAGAGTTATTCTTTGCTTCTTTTTCGACAGAAATAGCATGTCTATATCTATAATGTGGTTTTAACGATCAGCTGTATACCAAATACCCTAGGTTAGGCCCTATATGTGTTTCCTGCACTAGAAATAAGTCAGATTCGTGTTTAGCTCATATGTCTGATAAGTTTAAGTAAAGTAAAGTTTTTTGATCTTTAGAAATACCCTTAACAGTTATAGACATATTTTATTAGAATAGTTGGTCCTAAAAATGACCAATTTGATTAAATCATATTAAAGAGGTGACTGAAGAATTAGCCGATTAATTAATTAATCATTACCCGGGGTATGCCCGATTGCGGTGGCCTTATTAGTACTTCAATCTTAGTAAAGTCTAATCTTTTACTTTTTATTAAAAATTTAAATTTTACATGCCGTGTATTACTTTTGACGATATTTCGAATCAGATTTGTATAGTAATAATTTTAGGTATTAAAGGGCCTCTTTGTGAAAAATAAATAAGTTTGTGATATCGGTCGCAACTCATCTATAGATAATAAAAAAATAAACAGTTAAAATAAGTGTAAACAATTTTAACTACATACATCGGCGCCACTGTTTAGGTCATAGGTTTATCATAGATATCAAAGGTAACATTTTAATTCAATGTTCTATTTACGTATTTTCAATATTAAAAAAGTAGGAAAAGACATGTTTATGCTTTTATTTTTTTTAAATCTATTCTATTTTCTTCCTAGAGTTCCGTCTTTTTTTAACGACCTGTGTTATTTTTTCAATTGGGCACTTGTCCAAAGCTATGACAAATCCTCTGTCCTCTGCTATTCTATATTAATATGAGTGATTCATTATTTTCTCTAAACACTCTGTCCTCTGCTATTCTACATTAATATGATTGATTTATTTTATTTTTCTTGCAGCTATTTTAATGATTATCCTGTGTATCTTCTTCTTCTTCTTTTTATATAGACATGACTCTGTCTGTTTTTTAATGTGCCTCCAGTAAGTTGCCGTTCCATCGTTTTCGTGGTCTTCCTACTGATCATTTTCCTATGGGTTAACCTTCTCTTGCCGTCTGTACTACTCTATTTGTTGTCATTCGGCTTATATGATTATTCCATTCTACTCTTCTATTTCTTAACCAGTTCTTTATGTTCTTTACCTTGCATCTACGTCGTATATCTGTACTTCTAGCTCTCTAGCACTCTCCCATAGTGTCTTACCATCAATTTTTCTAAGTGTTTTCATCTCTGCTGTTTCTAACACCCTTTTTGTCCTCTCTGTGTCAGGTCTTGTTTCTGCCGCGTATGTCAATATTGGTCTGATGACTGTTTTGTAAATTCTGCCTTTCGTTTCTTTCCCGATATTTTTATTTCTTCGTATTGTTTCATTTAGGCAGCCTGGGGCTCTGTTTGCTCTATTCACTGGATCTTCCACTTCAGTTTCGAGCTTTCCGTAGCTAGATAATGTGATGCCTAGATATTTAAATTCCATCACTTGTTCTATTATCTGACCTTCCAGCTCCAATTAACATATTAGTAAATTTGCTGTTGTAACCATGCATTTTGTCTCTTTTGGGGAAACTAACATGTTAAATTTTATATGAAATTGGTGCAGGATACGTTGTAAATCATCTTCACTTTGAAAGAGTAGTATTGCAGATTATTTTAATTTGTTTTTCTTCCATTTGGTATCCTTTTTAAGTTCTTACTTTTTTATTATTTCATCCATAATCAGGTTGAACAATAAAGGACTTAGGGAATATCCCTGTCTTATCCCATTGTCAGTTTCAATAGGGTCGGTTAGTTCTTCGTCTACTTTTACTTTTATTGTGTTGTTTTGGTATATATTTTCGATCGTTTTGAGTTTTTCTAGAGGTATCTCTCTTGCGTACAATAAGTGGATAAAGTTTTTTAATTTATATATCTTCTGCATAATCATTATTTCTTCTGTGTATTAAAAGTTAAATTTTGGTTATTACATATTAAGATTCTCTTAACGTGTTTATTGTCTTGTTTCTGCGGTACGAATATATGTGTATCATAATAGATTGTAATGCATATTTCATTTAATATAATTAAAGTGCTCTTTGCGTTTGCCAATTACTTTCTCACTTCCTCAGCGATAGGTCTTTTTGTTCTCATCAATAACCTTATCCTCGCTCGATACAGCTATTCTAAGATATTTATATTTCACTTTATGCTCTATCATTTGGTTTTTATCTCAAATTTGTACCTATGAAATTTATAATATCTAATATCTGGTGCTTTCATATGAAACTGGAATAAAACACTTGGTAGATAATGTTTATTCGTTTTGAGTACACTTTTTTTAGAACCTAGTACATTAAAGAATAAATATTTGTCTGTTCTGTGTTTTCCAAGTCTGTAAAACTTAAACAGGCTTAAATATTAGAATATACATTTATTAAGAATGTTCAATATCTAAATTGAAGATTTTATATCTCAAAATATGAATAGGTTTTTACATTTTGTTTGACGTTTTAATCTTTGAATCAGAGTTCATTTTTCGAAAAACTATAAAATTGTGAGAACAAATTGCTATATAAAAGTACGAGGCAATATTCTCATGCTGTGAGCTTTGCTGCTCTGGTACTTATATAACGCTTAAGATATTTTTAATTTATTGTCAACATTTTTGAGGTGTGTTTCCTTAAATGACCATGTCTAAGGTTAGTACGTTTGATTAAATGAAATTGACATTAATTTGATAGTTTCTATTTTATTAGTACTGATGGTATAATATGACTAGCATCTGTTGGTACTATATATCAATTTCAACACGTGGAAGTGAGAGCACTCTCTTGTTAGTAATTTCAGTGTAAATTATGACGAAACCAGAAATAACCCATAATATTCTCCCCGTGTGATCTTAGTATTTTCGTTGATTGAATAGTATAGGCTAGGGTATCCAACATTTCAATCAGCGGTATGTCAGAGTGGTTTTTATTAATTTTTATATATATTTGCAAAATGAAGAAGAAAGTTCAGTACAGGCAGTTAAACGGCTGATCCGTCAATTAAGAAGTAAGAGCAAGTACCAACTTGCTAAAAAGCATACCCATACACAAAAGGAATATGTAATAAAATGTACTGCATAAACTTTAGCGATATAAGCTATATATCTATTAATTATTAGGATATACAGTATTTTTTCTAATACACCTAGAACGATTGAGTAAATAGGTGAACTATAAAATAGGTGGATATTAGTGTGGAATTAGAAAAACTTCATAAATCGTTGATCAATTATTCACTATTAGGCAGTTGATGAGAAATTTTTACATTTTTGTTTAGTTTTGGGAATACAAAAAAAAATATTAAGCTAGTTATTTATAAATTTTAAACAAACACTAATATAATCATAAGAATAAAACTATGAAATACCATGGAAGAACTAGGCTTACCTAGTAAACTAATTAATTTAACAAGGAATAATCTACAAGTAAAATCAGACTTCAAGGAAAACTGTCGACTTATTTTCAAATGTACATTGATTTCAAACAGGAAGATTCCATTCCAAACTCTATTTAAAAAGTTAAATCCAATAGTCATAACTCAAAGTGCTTTAAAAAAAGTGAACGAATTAGCGAACAGCTGTTTTGAAAACTAAATACAGTAGACTCCCTCTATAACGAGAAGTGAAATGACAGACTAATTACCTCGTTATAAGCCGATCTCGTTATATCAGACAATAATAATACTGTGCATACATATGAATCTGTAGTTTTCTAAACCATTAACTTCCTATAGTGAAGCCATTCGGAGCAATATAAGATGCTAATAAATATTGTTTGAATTGCGTTTTTGAAAAAAAGTTATTTACGTTAAAAGACGTTAAAATAAAAAATCTGTACTTATATTTTTTTCCAATTACATATTGCATAAAGCGTATTTTCAAGGATATCATAAGCTATTGCTTCTGCAATTTTAAGAACTCTGTCATTTTTAACTGCTTTAAATGGTCCAGTATCATTCCCTCATATTTTCTAAAGATGTGAAACAGTTGTATTTACTCATTGTAAAGAAGTTTATTGCGGGCTGCAGTTAAGTTTATTGAGGGTCTGTTTGAAAAGGTATTTATTTATAGCCACGACCCGACCAAAAACGTAAAAAAACACGTTTTTGGATCTAATTTTCTCTTGTTATAACCAAATTTGCCTCGCTACAGACGGTTATAGTTCAATAGAAATTTCACGGGACATCTAATGTATCTCGTTATAAGCGAAACCTCGTAATAACCGTGTTCGTTATAGAGGGAGTATACTGTATTATGAAACGAATTGGGGATATTATATTACACAAACTAAACCGCTTGTCTACAAAAATTAAATCAAGAATATATGATACGACAGAAAAGACTAATGACTTTACAGCTAATTGCCACATAAATATCAATGTATAACGCAAATATTAGGACGATTGTATACATATAAGACAAATAACGATAAATGTTACAAATAAAGGTTAAAAAATGCTTTTCAATTCGCGGTAAAAGATTTAATAGAGTTCATTCATTCAAGTTCAACATAAATTCGTAACAAAATTCATATACCAGTAAACGGAACTCGAGACAGCAGCAAAGTAATTTTGGCAACAAATATGTAGGTTGTACTTTACACCATTGGAATCATAGCACCCGCTATGGAAAATGGTGTCTTCTTTGACATCCAGCAACCAGAAATGTGAAATTAGGAAAGATTAATGTGAAATTAGAAAAATTCAATGAATCGTTGATCAAATATTCACTATTATATACTTAATTAAAAATGTTGGGAATAAGAAAAACATTAAGCTAGTTTGCAATGCTTGAGAGCATTGCCCGGAAAGCAAATACAGAAAATCTCACAGTTTAATAATTAAGGTCCTCATATTATAGGGACTTTTGACGATGAGTTTAACATAGTAGTGAGTATAATTATAAGTGAGAAAAAAACATTAATACATTCAATAGAAAAAATCGCAAAAAAGGTCCTCCAAATCAACGATAATAAAAAAATATATGGCTATCATAAGAAGACTATCATAAGAAACAGAATAGGACATAATATTTCAATAGACCAGTATAACTTTGAAATGTTTCATCGGTCTAAATATTTGGGATTTAAAAGCACTTTTAACAAAAACACTACAAAAGAAAATAACAACAGAATACAAGCTGACAATTGCTACGTTTTAAGCAAAAAATTAAATCCAAAAATACATCCCGCAGTAAGAAAAATAATATTCTACGTATGTAAGTAAAACACGAACAATAAAAAAATAAAATAAGAGCCGATTGAGCATCGCAGAAAGAAGAATTCTTAGAGAAATATATAATTCTATTATGAATCAGATCACAAATCAATACAAAGTGCAAAACAATAACTTAATCGTTGAGATTTAGTTTCTTGTACGACGGTGCAATTTTTATATACCTGTTTGACCTTAGCATTAGTTCCCGGTCGTAAAACACTTCTGACTGAGGGCAATCTTTCTAGCAATCCTGATGTAAATAATACCTGAGTTTTACTTACATTGTCTTATATATGTATATATCCTGATTTTAGTAGTATGTATTACACTTCTGGATTTAAAAGTGTTATGAGGTTATACATATATCAGTTTGCTACCTGAATTTTCCCTTTTGTCTCTTATGTGACAACGTTATCTGCGATATCTAAAACGCTCAAATTTTTTAAAATTATATGGGTCTATTGTTACGTTATATGCCCTATTTTACATCGTCTCTTTTGTCTGTTAATGAACATTTATTTGGTTTTCTCGTTACTATTATACTGTTTTTTTTTTTGCTGGTAATAGCATTATTCTAATATTTAATCTATCGAATAAATCAGGTTAGCGGATAGATATTCTTTACTTTCTCGGAGAAATTATATTGTAACACACAAAAACCCTATTAAATTGCCAAAAACTTCCTTGCATATTCTACTTACTTATGAGGGGCAGCAGCAATATCAGTACCATAATAATGCATATATTCCTGGACTGGCTAATCGTTGGATAATAGGAAGTATGAATGTAGCAGTTTTAATGGTTTGGTGAGTGCTTGCTAAAATCGGGGAGCAGAGATATCAGTACCAAGTTAATGTCTATAGGAGTTGCGGATACATTTTCTGATAACTTTTCTGAGTTCCTCCCTTTTTTTAACATATACTATAGAAGTCTCAAGTACAGTTCCCATGTATTTTGTGAAAGATGCATAAGGTATTTAGACATCGTTTTTTGTAAAATTAATGTTTTAGATTTTCAGATGTATAAACTTGACGTTCATTAATTTGGACTCATTTAGTTTAGGTTTCCAATTTTAAGTACATATGAATTTTATTTAATAACAGTTATAATTTTTTTGCTGCTACTTTGCTGTTGTCAAATACTGTGAGTATGACAGTGTCATTTCCAACTATGACCATGTAGGTATACTATTTGCAGGTTAAACTCCCATGCTATACTTTAGCAAAGGCCTAAGCTATGTCAAAAAAGACTAGGACAATTTTTTTTTTCTAAAACGTATTTCTCAACAAGTTTCTCACTTAGTTACCTATATCGATAATTCTGTATATTCAATTAATCATAGGATATTTTTTATCTCTGAATAAAAATTATCGGTTTGGAATCAGCTCTTTTCTTTTATTATTGGTTTCATTAACTTAAGATGGTTCTTAACTAGCTGTTTCTCAAACAGTTTTAACATTACTGATTTAACAAATATGAACAATTTGTTATATAATATTTTGAATAAATCGAGTAGCGAATAATTAATAAAAATAAGCGATTCATTTATTTTGAAAAATTATGTATATATGCAAGTATCACCATATTTACTGATTCTTCATCATCATTCTCTTTGCCTTTATCCCTTTACGCCTTATCCTTATATACAGAGATATCTTTCTATCTTTCGCCATATCAAGATGAATTTCTTTCATACACATATTTCTCCTATTCGTTTCCCGTCATCTCTTTTTCGTTCTTTCTCTCCTACTACTTTCTGGGACCTGGAAAACCAGAATCCTATGTATTGCATGACTCTCGTGTCGACGATCAACATGCCCTAATTATCGTAACCTATGCTTCCCCATTTTTGCATAGATGAGGTGCTGCGCCTAGACTTCTGCTAATATTTTAATTTTTAATTTAATATTTTCTTTTTAAGTCACCCATCCATCTAAGCATTGTCATTTCGTTCAAATGCATTCATTGTTCTTATTTTTTTAACTGTCCAATTACGGTTTTATATCCGTTTTATGGAATTTACCTTTCAGTTTCGTAAGAACCTTTCTATCACACAAGACATCACTTGTTTTTCCATTTTATCCATCCTTATTTGAGTCTGCTATATCTCCATTGCTTTATAACATCAAATCTAGATTCCTACCTAAAACGATTTTTTTTTCAATAATTTCACCAGTCAACATTACAACCTGATTTAAAGTGAAGTTGAAGTTAATTTTTAAATGCACACTTTAGATACTCTGTTTTTTTCTTCCTTAGTACCTTTTTGCTCAAGCGCCCATCTTCATTGTCTCAATCATTAATTGAATTCTCTCTCCTTATCTCTTACTAACACCACATCGTTAGCATACATCAGGCACCATAGAATATCTCCTTGACATGTTTTCGTTAATTTTTCCAACACTAATTAGAAGAGATAAGGGATTAGCACTGACCCCCTGATGCAATACTATTCTTAAATGAAATTTATCAGTCTTACCCTCACCTGTTCTAACATTAGTTTTCCATTACTTGCCTTATGATAAAAATTGCATCCGTTGTTGATTTGCCTTGCGTGAATTTAAACTGATTTTCTAATATTTCTATTGGTTGGTAAGTTGGCTTTCTCTCTTCTAAAAGCATTAACTAACAGTGGCCATACCTAGTGCTTCTGCTAATTCCAGTATATTATCTGCTGCGTTATTTCTAGTTCCAATGCCGTATTCTCCATCTATATGTTCATTTCCTCTGTCTAATTAGCCTATATTAGCGTTGAAGTTACCTTCTATTATGAGTCATTTCTTAGTTGGAATATTTCTAAGTCTACCACCTAACTGATCATAGAAAGCTTTTCTTTTATCGTCACCTATTTACACATAGCGACATGGATTATGCCTGGAGGAACAACCGCTAACCAAATTGATCATGTCTTGATAGACAAACGGGCCGCAACAAGCATACAAGATGTGAAAAGCCGAAGAGGAGCATGCTGCGGATCTGACCATCTCCTAGTACAGATAAAATACAAATGCAGAATTCAGAGAAACAGGAAAGAAAGACAGGAACAAAGAACAGAACAGTTAGATATACAAAAATTTAAACAACAAGATGTCACACAGAACTATGAAAGAGAAATAACACAAACACTGACAGCACTAGGTACCGAAGAACATTGGGAAGAAATCAAAACAAAAGTTATTTACGCAGCAAGAAAAACAATAGGCAAGAATAAGAAAAATAAAAAAAGGGAATGGTTCAATGACTAGTTGAATAATACAGAAAAGAAATGAAGAACACAAGAAATATATGGAAAGAAGAACCAGAGAAAGAAGGGCAAGTTACCAATATTCAAGACGGAGGGCAGATAAAATATGCCGAACAAAGAAAAGAAAATACGAAAACAGAATATACAGAAAATGGAAGAAAATGTCAACAATATAAGACAGGCGTACAGATATCTACGCAATTTAAGAGAAGGATATAAACCCCGAACAAATCTATGCAGAAATCAAGAAGGGCAAATAACCAGTGGTCCAAAAGAAATAAAATTAGTCTGGAAAACCTATTTCCAAACTCTTTTAGGGACACAAGAAAATAAAGATCATATTGACATGCATCACAATGAGGGAGACACCGAAAATATAGAACCCCCAACGATGGAAGAGGTAAAACAGGCAATACGAGCACGAAAGATCAATAAGGCTCCAGGTATTGACAACGTCCCACCTGAGCTATATAAATTAGGTGGCGATCACCTAGTAGGACAAATGCATGTGCTCATGATCAAGATTTGGAATGATGAAAAGATCCCTAATGATTGGAAAACCGGGATTATATGCCCAATTTATAAAAAAGGGGATAAACTAAAATGCGAAAATTATCGCGGCATAACCCTCTTGTGCACGGCGTACAAAATTTTTACTTACATACTAAACAAACGACCGGTTTTCGAGAAGGAAGATCTACAACTGACTAACTATTCACAGTGAAACAAATCTTAAACAAATCGTGGGAATACGACATTGACGTCCACAACATATTCATAGATTTCAAACAAGACTACTACTTAATTAATAGGAACAAGTTATATCAAATATTGCAGAGCTTTAATATCCCCCAAAAATACATCCGACTAGTAAAAACAACAATGGATTCGCCAATAGCAACTGTTAGAGTCCAAAATTAGCTCACTGAAAATTTTAACGATAGCCCAAGGATTAAAGCAAGGAGACGGGCTTGCACCGACACTATTCAACCTGACCTTGGAATATGTGATAAGACAGCTGATTATTGGAAGAACTAATCTCCTAACAAATAAATCAATACAGATTGCCCTATGCCGATGATATCAGCATCATGTCTTGCAGAATAGAAGAGGCGGCAGAAATATATTCACAATTAAAATCAAAGGCAAAAGAGACCAGACTAGAAATAAATATTCAAAAGACAAAAAAGTTAACACAGGCAACAGCTAGGGGAATCAGACGCACAGTTGAATTAGAGGACGATATTAAAACGGTAGAAAGTTTCATATATTTAGGAGTTACATTAAACACGGATGGAACAGAAGAGCCAGAAATCCAAAGAAGAATAGTAAAGGGAAACAAAGCTTATTTTTCACTCGATCATGTGTTTCGCTCCAACAACACACACTGGAGATCGAAAATCAGGGTCTACAAAACTATTATCAGACCAATAGCATGTTATGGATGCAAGACATGGGTGATGACAGAAGAGACAAAAAGAAAACTGGAAGTCTTCGAAAGAAAAGTCCTAAGAAAGATATTTGGACCTATTAACGAAAACGGAATATGAAGATCCAGGTATAACCATGAACTTTACCAACTGTTCTTCTACCAACCAGACTTCCCTGTGCTGGTCATGTAGTAAAAATGGAGACAGAAAGATTGACGAAAAGAGCCCTTGATAGTAAAATGCAGGGCGCAAGACTAAAAGGAAGGCCACGGAGAAGATGGGAGGATGAAGTGGCAGCGGACGCGCAAAATTTGCTAGACGTGAGAACCTGGAGAAGATCGGCGCGAGACCGACAAGGTTGGAGGCATAGTTTGGAGGAGACCAAGGCCCGATTTGGGCTGTAGCGCTATTGGAGAGAGAGAGAGATGTAGATGGTGGATCCAAGCTCAACATCGTTGAAAAGATCTCTCAGCTGACTGGTTTTTTCCTCTCTCACTTTTCTTTCAGTTTTTCTTTGCTTGTTTGCCGGCAAAGCTAACACTTTTCTATTTATCGCATGGTTTTATCTGCACTAGAAATACGTCACATTTGTGTTAGACACATGTCTTACCTATGAGTTTTAGTGAAGTAAAGTTTCTTTATCTCTAGATATGCCCTTAATTTTTATAAACATAATTAGAATAGGTTGTCCTAAAAGGTTCGATTTGACAAAATCATATTGCACGGGTGATTGAATAATTAGCCAATTAATTAGTTAATCATTCTCCAGGGTACGTCCGATTGCAATGGTCTCATTAGTACTTTAATCTTCGTGAAGCCTCCTTCTTTTGACCCCTTAAGTAATGGCTTATCATTTACTTTTTATGAAAAATTTAATTTTTATATACAGACTATTACTATTCGACGATATTTCGAATCAGATTTGTGTATAACGCATAACTCACAGTCAGTCGAAGCCGCGCACGTTCATCAAAATCAAAGAAATGGTTTTCTATGAGAACGGTTTGTTAAGATGGGTACACATATGCGAGCCAAACGGTATACGTACCGTACGCGTACAGATCCTTGAAAAATATTCTACATCGTACTGATCGCATACTTATCTCGATCCATGCAAAGCGACAAACCAACAACGAACACACTTGTGCGAAATGATTCATTTTATTTATAATTTGGGTACTGATTTATGTTCCTGTTTTTGCTTGTTTAACAAAAATAAAAATATGTACAATAATCAGTTTACTGTTTTCTCACGTCTCTCTAGGAAGGAACACGTCATTCACACAATGTCGATTTGATGAGACATTAAAAATGTTCGCTGCGTCTAGTAAGCGCCGTCCAAACTGAAAGACGAGCTTCCGATACTAATAACTGTAGGTAATAAAGAATCTCTTTATGCAGAGTAAATAAGTTTGTAATTTCAGTCACAAGTCGTTTATATGGATAATAAACAGTTAAAATAAGTGTTCAAAATTAACTACCTATATCGGCGCTATTGATCTTGACAGTGGCTACTTAGACATAGTATTTTTTAGTATGTATATATTCTGGATCATATTACATACGTGCCAATATGCTGTACTAATACTGTTGAGCGATATTGATATATTTAATGTATGGAGGATATATTGTTCCCATTCCTATTTACTATGCACGTGTTTAAAAATAATATTTGAAAAAAATATATTGAAGGGAAGTACTTTTACCTATGGTAGCGACAATCAAATTTATTTCTTACACTTTAACGTTTCGTGGTAAAAATGATTTTGTGTGAAAATAATGGTAATTAAATAGGTGCTTTGGAATATTTATTGAGTTCAATATAACTGCAAGATTGGTATAATAAATTATTTATCCCTACAATATGTGATGAATTTATTTGTATTGTATTGAAATATCTGCAACTCATAAGAGTGAACAAATTACAGAAAGCGAAATTTTACTCTCTAATTATTGATTCAACACCTGATATAGATCAGCGTACCGTCATTCTTCACTATGTTCTTTTAAGTGGTATAAAAGAGGGATTTTTGAGATTTGAGACTCATCAAACTGATGGTTCGGTAGTCACTACATCTTTTTGCATTTGCTTTTTTAGGTATCGTCACAAAAATCGACAGCCGCCAATCCGTTGGTATATAGCCAGTTTCATAAATTTTATTAAACAGATGAACGAGAGATATTTTACCTGAACTTTGGAAGCACTTTATTATTTTACTCGGTATTTCATCTGGTCCCGTCGCTTTTCGGGTCTTTGCTAATCGTATTGCTTGTTAAATTTCGTCCATAGTTATGTCAGGTCCTGTAACTACTTCGTTAATTTTAAGCTCTGGCCTTTCATCACTAAACAGTTCCTCAATATACTCTTTCCATCTGTCTATTTTATGCGAATTAGTGATAGTCAGTTTTCCGTCTCTATCAACGTTGTTATTTGCCTGTTTTTTGTTCTGACCTGTCAGTTGTTTTATTTTTTTATACATATTAAATGAATCATGTTTTCCCGGTAATTCTTCAATTTCTGAACATTTGTTTTCGAAGTATGTTTGTTTTGCAGATTTTATTTTAGTCCTTATCTCTTTATTAATTACTTTATACATTTCTACGTTTTGGTTCTTAAAATTGCGTCTTTTTTCGATCAAATTCAAAATCTCATCATTTATCCACTTTTGCTTTTTTTGACTGCTCTCTTTTAAGTTTGGAGTTAAGTTGCTTATAATCGTTTTGATTTGGTTCCAATGATCCTCGATGGATTCTTGTTGTTTATAATTATCGAAATTGCTCTCTAAATTGTTTGCAATCATCTGGCTATTGTTTCTAATAAAATCCATATATAGTTTGTTATAGGATCGTTGTTGCTTTATCCGTTTAAGTTTTAATTTTATTTCTGCTAACAACAGATTGTCATCAGATGGAACATCGGCACCAGGAAGAGTTTTTACAGACTTTACTGCATTTCTGTAACGCTCACTGATAGTTATGTAGTCAATTTGATTTCTGACGATATTACGGGGAGTGTTTGCTGGAGATTTCCATGTAAATAATCTCCGTTTAGGTAGTTTGAAAAAGGTGTTCTGTATACATAGGTTATGTTCTTTGCGGAGCACAGAGCCACCTTCTCTGTCGCTCACGTGGGTAACTCCAATCTGGCGCGTCCATGTCGCGGGGATTGGCATCTATTATTTCAGTAGGCCGGAGTGAATACATGGCCAAGTCCAGATCGGGACCCAGTTCTGTGGGGTATAACACTGACCCCTACCTAGGGATACAGGTGAAGACCACAACGGTAGGCACGGCGGAGAAGAAGACGTTCGGTGCGACGTGGATGGCGGAAGTGGTATCCCTGAATTTTAGGGATGGTATAAAATCAAACCGATAGCGTCTGACCCATATTGGGCGGTTGTCAAGAGCGTCTGTACCCATAATGGGCGGCTGAACTAAAAACTCGTCAACACGCAATGCAAGCGTGACGTTTTAATTGATATTACCCCTTTATTATGTCAGATACAAATACAAAAACGGATTTACCCCAGGTGAGTAAAAAGAAAAATTCAGAATCTCACACTGATAGACTATCAGTCAGTCCCACGGATTCTGGGGGGACAAAATTCTGACATATTTTAGAAAACCATCTAACAGATATATATTTCTAAAAATTGCAACTTTCAATGCAAGAACCCTGCTATCAGAAGAAAAATTCATAGAAATGGAATCTGAACTTAATAAAATCAATTGGGACATTGTTGGAGTCGCTGAGGTCAGGAAAGGAGAAAGCCTAACCACTTTAAAATGCGGTCACATTTTCTATCATGTCGTAGAAAACGATGGGAATGGAGGTATTGGGCTCTTTATTAATAAAAAACTAGCTGAGAATGTCATATCAGTAAAAGCAGTTTCCACAAGAGTTATACTTGCAAAATTACAACTAAACACCCGTTACTCCATAAAGATCATTCAAGTCTATGCACCAACATCGAGTCACGCTGACGAAGAAATAGAACAGTTCTATGATGACTTGTACACAGCTGTTTCAGAAGACCAAGAACATTTTACGGTAATATGTGGCGACTTTAATGCCAAAATAGGAATAAGCACTGATCCAGCTGAAAATGCCCTCGGAAATTTTGGCACACCAGATAGAAACGAAAGGGGCAAAATACTCTTAAATTTCCTATTAGAAAACAATCTATATTTAATGAATAGCTTTTTCTATAAGGAAATCCATAGAAGATGGACTTGGAAGAGCCCCGATGGTAAGACAAAAAATGAGATCGACTTCATCATCACTGACAAAAAACATATAGTCAAAGATGTTACAGTCTTAAATCAATTTAGAGATTTCTCAATACAACAAGAGAAGACGTAAATAGAAAGAACAAAAAAATAGTAAAGAAACGAAACAAAAAATGGAAGACCGTAGAATGCTCAGAAGTCAAGGAAATGTTGACTCACAAGATATAAACAGCATCAATAAAGAAATCTCTAAAGCCATCAGACGGAATATTAGAAAATACAACAACAAGAAAATTATAAAAACTATAGAAGACAACAAAAGCATGAAAGCATTGAGGAAAAAAATGGAAAATGGCAAAAAAGAAATCTTCCAACTTAAAGACAAAAATTGAAATATTATCTCAGATAGACCAAGCATATTACATATAGTAGAAAGTTTCTATGAAACATTATATAAAAGTCAAGTTATTCCAGAGCTCATCGAACAACCAATACAAAAGGTACATAATGTAGGATCGGAGGATATACCAGATATATCACGAGAGGAAATTCAACATGCCCTCAAAAATATGAAAAATAATAGAGCTCCGGGGGAAGATGGTGTAGTCATTGAGACAATTAAACTAGAAGGTCCACTTTTGATGTCCCGAATCCAAACACTTTTTAATCTATGTCTGCATAGTGAAGACATTCCAAGTACATGGAAGAATTTGGTTACAATCTTCCTCCACAAAAAAGGGGATAAATCAGATCTCAAAAACTATAAGCCAATTAGTTCGCTTAACCACCTATACAAGCTCTTTACTCGAACACTGACAAACAGATTAGAAGCAAAACTCGATTTCTATCAATCAGAAGAACAGGCAGGATTTCGAGCGGGACACGGAACAAACGACCATTTGCAATGCCTTAAAACTCTAGTTGAAAAGTCTATCGAATATAACAGACCCCTTGCTCTTATCTTTGTCGACTTCCACAAAGGATTTGACACAGTCGAAACAGTTGCTATCTTAAAAGCACTATCAGAATGCAGAACAGATCACAGGTATGCAAATATTATTCGAAATATATACGAAAATGCGACAACAACCGTTAACCTCCACTGCATAACTGAGAAGATAAAAATTGCCAGAGGGGTACGGCAGGGAGATACCTTGTCGCCAAAACTATTTATAGCAGTTGTGGAGTACGCATTTAAACGGTCAGAGTGGGAATCAAAGGGTATTAGCATCGATGGAAAGATATTCAATCATCTCAGATATGCCGATGATATTGTTCTCATAACAGACAACTTAGGAGAAGCCAGAGTTATGCTACAATAACTACAGCAAGTAACCCAGAAAGTCGATTTAAAAACAAACTATGGAAAAACAAAAATGATGACCAATCTCGTCCCCAATGAGCTAATAGAAATCGAAAAGGCGCCCATAAAACTTGTGGAAAAATATGTGTATTTGGGCCACGAAATAAGGTTAACGCGAGATAACCAAACATGCGAGCTACTTAGAAGAATAAGTCTGGGTTGGGCTGCATTCGAAAAAATGAGAGACGTATTTAAAACAAATATACCGATCCATTTAAAAAAAAAGCTTTTAACCAGTTCGTTCTACCAGTCCTCACATACGGAGCAGAAACCTTAACTCTCACAAAAACATCAGCCGAAAAATTGAGAAGGACACAACGAAAGATGGAGAGATCAATGCTTGGAATAAGCTTAAGAAAAAAAATACGAAACGAGGAAGTTCGTAGACGAACCGGAGTGGAAGACATTATCGAACATATTACAAGGCAAAAATGGAGATGTGCAGGACATGTTGCAAGAATGAAAGACGACAGTTGGACAAAAAAATTGCTTGAGTGAAGACCACGGACTGACAAGCGAAGCCGAGGAAGACCCCCAACGCGATGGACCGACGACCTCAAAAGAATCATGACCAATTGGATAGCAGAAGTACAGAACAGAAGCAGATGGAAAAGTCTAGAGGAGGCCTATGTTCAACAATGGACAACTCAGGGCTAATTGATAATGATGATGATGTTCTTTGCAAAATCTGAGAAATAATCTCCTCTTTCATTTCTATCGCCCAGTCCATAACATCCAATAATGTTACTTTGTCTGTCTTTTCCTATCTTAGCATTAAGGTCACCCATCAGAATAGTAAGATCTCTAGTCTTGAGTTGGTCAGTGACGGTCTTTACATCGGCGTAGAACTTTTCAAGTTCTTCCAGTTCACTTTTCGCTGTCGGTGCATACACTTGTATTAAAATTATATTTCTGGGTTTCGCGTTCAACTGAATCATTATGACCCGTTCAGATACCTGGCATATCGCCCTGTCACATTTGCTAACATCCTTTGTGACTATGAATCCTACACGATTACGATGATAATTACTGTCTTCTCCTACATAATACACTTCATGATCATCCACATGGCATTGGCCAGATCGGGACCATCGCATTTCACTAATACCCAGAATTGATATTTGCAGTCTTCTCATCTCATTTATGGCATTCTGTGTTTTTCCGGGTTCATATAAACTCCGCACATTCCATGTGCCTATTCTACAGCTTTTTTCGATATCAAATTTGGCCAAGCCGGACCCATTCGTCGCACCCCTACCTTATTTAAGAGGCGCCCGTACTCGGGGCCATCGTTTAATTCCTCAGCTATATTGATAAACCTGGGAAAAATAGTGTAGTAGTTATTCCCTTGGATTTCTAAACCGCTGTGTACATGCTGTTTAAGTGGTTACCACCGCACCGGGTACTGTTATGTTTTGACCATTCTGCCACCTCCGCCCTCCAGACCGTTGTAAAGACCTTCTTCTCCGCCCTGGATGCCGTTGTGATCTTCATCCATAACCCTGGAGAAGGGACCCTTAACAGGTACTAGTTTCCCGGGCCAGGAAACACCTGGAATCTGCGGAAGGCAGGGATTGACTCACTTTCCCTGATAGGACTGTCCAAAAAGGAGTTCCTACTCGCTATCCGCGAATCTCTATATACAGCAGTTTTAATATATTAAAATAAGTGAGTTTATTATCTAAGGGGATGTCATATAGTTTTTAGAGAAATTCCCTTTAATTTAAGGTGTCGTAAGCGGTATTTAGATTTACAAATACCACCCCTGATGCCTGATATCTTTCGTACTCGTTGTTACTTTTTGCACTCACGATGACCTCTATTAACATAAGTGACCAATTTAAAAAGTGATTTATAAATTATTGTAATTTAAATTTTATTAATTTATGAAACAAATATTGCACGTCATAAACTGTAGCAATCAGAAAGTTACTAAGATATCCCTGCTGTACAGAGTTTTCTATAATTTTATGTGGTAACAAATATTAGAGTACTACTACTTTCCTAAACTGTTACACGAAAACTCCACTCGATATACGTACATTTATATGATAAATGTTTGAGTCCAATGCATTAAAAGAAAATACTAATGCATAAAAATGGAAACTTTCCAAGTGTATAATAGACGCTTACTTAAGTTTAAAAATAATTAAAGCAAGTAATATAAATTACTACCTTGCCTATTAAACATAAAAGTAATATTAATTTATATGTCGGTTAACAATTTATATTATAAAAATTTTATCTACGTTAGCCAAGTATCTATGAAATTCCTCGATGCCTAAATTGATATATTGATTAAATATTAATATAAATTTCAAGTCCCACAATATACCTGCTGTAAAATTTCAAAATCTACGACTAATAAAATTATTGGCAACATTGCAGGAGCTTAGTTTTGTACCAGACAAGGTGTATACGGATCCCAAAAATGTTTTAACGTATTACGGAGCCTACTTGATCCTATGCGTTGGTCGGAGTCTACATAAAGCGCTACTTAGATAATAATATACTCGGTGTATATTCTCCTAGAGTTCGTATAACACCGTTTTAGTACGGAGCCCACATTAACCGCTAGATCTATATATATATATATATATATATATATATATATATATATATATATATATATATATATATTTATATATATATATATATATATATATATATATATATATATATATATATATATAATATTAAATATATATACAAAAGGAACATTTTTATTCTCGAGAGAAGAAGAGAGAGAAAATATATCTTCTGTCTCTCTATTACTCATTATCTTACATATGTAATGATTTCACCGATTCACTCCCGTACAAATTTCCAACGTGGATCGCGTGTATAGAAGTATAACTTCAAAAAGTCAATCCCATTACAATTAATTAGTACATTACAATTACCTACTTAGTTTTTAAATTTATTTATATTGTTTTTTAATTATTAAAATAAACATTAATTAATATACCACTATTAAATATATATTTAAATATATATTTAAAATATAATATTTTTGTTTGCCTTTATTTTAGGTAACTGCACTGATAATGGACTTATTAGTCCGAAAACGATCTGTGATGTAACCCCAAAGGGCATTTTGAGAAAATATATACCCTTTATATAGGATTTTTTAAATAAAAGTTTTTCTGATTCATGGTAAAGCCAACTACAGGAACTTCATTTTCCTTGTGGAATGTAAAAATCACATTTTTCAGCTCGGACCTGAACTTTTTTATATTTTTTGGATCATTTTAAATAAAAAGCTTTTTTTGTATAGAATAAATATAAATGGACGAATGCGTAAAATATTACTCAGTTATTATAAGAAAAATGTTATCTATATAACTTACGAAATAATAGACAGGCAAACATAAGTTGCAGATATATCTAAAAATGAAATAGGAAATGCGCTAGAAACGATATAAAATAATAGAGCAACTGAGTATTAGGACATACCTGTAAAACTGCTAAAATACACCACTTTGGTCTTAACACAAAAATTCTTTTTCTTCTTCTTTTTCTTCTTCTTTTTCTTCTTCTTCCTCTTCTTTTTATGTAGAAGTGACTCTGTCTGTTTTTCAATGTGCCTCCAGTAAGTTGTCGTTCCATCGTTTTCGTGGTCTTCCTACTGATCGTCTTTCTTTTGGGGAACCGTCTCTTGCCATCTTTACTACTCTATTTGTTATCAATCGGCTTATATGATCGTTCCATTCTACTCTTCTATTTCTTACCTAGTTCTTGATGGTCTCCACCTTGCATCTACGTCGTAACTCTGTACTTCTAGCTCCGTGCCATAATGTCTTGCCATCAATTTTTTTAAGTGTTTCCATTTCTGCTGTTTCTAACATCCTTTTTGTCCTCTCTGTGTCAGCTCGTGTTCCTGCCGCATATGTCATTATTGTTCTGATGACTGTTCTGCCTCACTTGATCTTCCACTGTTGTTTCGAGCTTTCCGTAGCTAGACAATGTGATGCCTACATATTTAAACTCCATCACTTGTTCTATTATCTGATCTTCCTGCTCCAATTTACATAAATTACGTAAATTGACTGTTGTAACCATGCATTTTTTTTTTGGGAAAATTAACATGTTAAATTTTCTGGCGGTTATATTAAATTGATGCAGTATACATTGTAAATCGTTTTCAGTTTGATAGAGTAGTATTGCGTCGTCGTAAAATAATAGCAGATTATTTTTATTTGTTTATCTCCCATTTGATATGATTTTTTAGTTCCTACTTCTTTTAAAACTTTATCCATAATCAGGATGAATAATACAGGACTCAGGGAATTTTCCTGTCTTATTCCATTGCCAGCTTCAATAGGGTCGTTTAGTTCTTCTTCCACTTTTACTTTTATTGTGTTTTTGGCAATTTGGTAAGTTTGGTAATATTTGGTTTTCGATCGTTTTGATTATTCCTAGAGATATCTCTCCTGCGTACAATAAGTGGATAACATCCTTTAATTTGACCCGATCAAATGCCTTCTTAAGGTCTACGAAACATATATATGCCGGTTTGTTGCATTTTAATGATTTCTCTTGCACTTGCCTCATTATAAATATAGCGCATGTGCATGATCTTCCCGACTTGAAACCTTGTTCTTCTGCTTGTGTTATAATTTCATTCAGTTTATTTGTTATCACTTTGGTTGTTAATTTTAGTGTTGTATTTAATAAATTAATTTTTTTGTAATTTTCCGGATCCGATTGGTTTTTATTTTTGAAGAGAAGTATTAGGATGCTTGATCTCCATTCTCGAAGAATTCTGTTTTGTTCTATTGTTTTTTCGATTAGTTTTAATAGTTGTTTGGTCAGATATGGTCCTTCGTACTTTAGGAGTTCGTTTGGTATTATGTCCTTTACTGGTAATTTTCTATTTTTTTATTTTCTTAATGCTTTCTTTACCTCTTCCTCCTCAATATTTATTTCTTCGTTTGTCGTCACCTCTGGTGTTCATGGTTCATTATTGCCACCTTTAGCAAATAGGGATCAAAAGTAGTCTACCTATATTTCCTTCTGAATGTGTTTCGTTTTTATTAGTTTGTTCATCTCTTTTCTTTGTCCGCTGATCATTCACCATATTTCTTTTTGTGTTTAGTAGAAGTCGTGTTTCATCCGTTTAAGAAGCTCTGTCAGTGTTCCTTTTTAATTTGTCTAACTAAAGTATTAATTTCATTTCTGATTCATTTATAGTGGTTTTATTCCTGTTGTGTTTGTTGTGTTTTAAATTGTAAAAAGCTTTCTTATTTTCTTCACATTTTGTCTTCACTTCCTCTCTAAACCATGGTGTTTTGTTTTATGATATGTTAGTGTTTGTTACTTTCCTCTCTCCAAGTGATTCTGTTGCTGCGTTAATGATGTTATTTCTGAGTTTTCCCAGCTTTCCTCGGTGTTACGTTCTCTGATATTCTTTTTTTGTATATCGTGGATTCCGTATTTAGTCTTTCGACTTTGATTTTTCTTTGTGTTGAGGCCGATCTCTTGGCTGTAAAGTATGTTGAGATATTTCTTATTTAACATAATACTAGGCTATGGTCGCTACATACATCTGCTGAGTTAAGGCAACTTACGTCGATTACTTTCGTGTTATTAAATGTATAGTTGTGTTGATATTTGTGATCAAAAAATGTGTTGTTCTTTCTAAGTTCGTTATTTGTGCAGAAGTTTGTCATCAGTTCTCCATTTTTGTTTTGAACATCCTCGTTATATTTTTGCCTAATTCCGGGTATTACTTGATTGCCTATTCGAGCGTTAAAATCACCTAATATCATCATTTTCGCTCTGATTTGATCTACTACTTGTTGTAATTGGTCTCAAAACTGTTCCCTTGTTGTTAGAGGCTTGTTATTTTCTGGGCCTTATACTGCTTTTTGATATGTATTGACACACTTTGATGTGATTTTGGTACCTTTTGTGTATTAGTAAGGCTACACCTTCTTTGGCCCTGTTTTCTTTTGCTACTCCACTGTAGATTAGTATGTATTTACCTAATTTGATTTACCTTTACCTTGTTCTTTTGCTTCCTGTAGAGCACAAATGTCTGTTTCTTTTTCTTTTAGTACTTGGGTTATTTCTTGGTCCTTTAATAATAAGGGACCCTTAATCTCAGTAACACAAGAATTGAAACAAATATTTAACAAATGCTTATTTGAGAAGAAAATATCAAAGGAATAGAAAATGGGCTACTTAAGCTAAAAATAAAAATTAGTCAGGTAAAGACATATGCGAAGGATGGACAAAACAAAAATACCGCTAAGCACTTGAAAGTGGAAACCATATAAAAGGAGGAAAACAGGACGTCCTAAGATTACAGTTGAACAGAAAAATAAAAACAGCAATGGAAAAAAAACACCTCGCTAAATAAGATATATACCATAAAAAAATAGCGATTGGTATGTGGTAAACATCAAATAAGTAAAGTGTAAATCCACAAATAAGTAAGTAAGTTTATAATTACTTATCAAATAAGTACTTACTGGAAGGTTCCCAAATACCTACCTAAAGCGATTGTTACTAAGAGACTAAAGAGATACAAAGCAATGTGTCATTTGCAGTGTAAATAGTAAACGAAAAACAATCGATACATGCATATTAAATTTTTCCCTTTGTGTCGTACTATGTTTTAGTATTTTATCACAAGAAACATACGAGAGCTAAAGTGCTATTGCTTTTATTACTTTTACAATCTGGCAGATTGCGGTATTTAGCGAGTTTGATTTCTCTTTTTCGAACTGTCGCAGCAAAGGGGCCTTTGAACTCACAGTATTTTGTGCACCGTATCCGTGACTAAGTACCAGTGACAGATCACAATAATATGACATATTCTACTTGTTTTATGTAGAAAAGAAAATTCAAGTTTACATCTCCAAAATTCAAGTACTCACACAACTCTTTTATATTTAATTTATATATTTCATTCATGAAAGCCACAATCAATTAACTTTTATAATAAATAACGCAACTGAAACTTTTCCTAACTGAAAAACTTGCCTAACCAACAATTAAATTTTCTTAATCCATAAATTTGTCTCCGGTAATTCAAGAAGATAGTAATGAAAATATATTATCAGTCAAACCATCCAACAGAAAAAAATCTTTTGCGGTTTAGTGAGCAGCGTGCGTTCTCCTTCGAGTTGACTGGTCAGTTTTACTCATGCGCTTTTCCACGTTGAGCAGGAAAATATTTTGGTGCACGTGATGCGGTCTCAGTTTATATTGGAACGCGGAAAGAGGCGACTCTAAAAGTCCCTGCTACTATCACGAAAGCACGTGATCTGTTTGCGAGTCGGAATTTAACAGTTTATGTCTTGATAATCAACTCAAGAGTAAGTTTATATTGGTTTTGTGGTTAAGGGCGTGAACAATAATTATAAAAGCATAATCATACAATTCTAAACATAAATAAAAAATTGTTAATAAATTACTAATAAACACAAATAAGGTAATATTGACCAAAAAATTAAAATAATTATTTGTGACACTTGAAACAGCTGTTGAAATAAAACATATTTATCACCAACTTTAATAATTATATTCTTTTGTGTTTTTCAATTTTATTACCTAATTATATAATTAATTCTGCTGTAGAAATGGGTCAAACTTGTTTCATATTTTAACATGTACAAAGTTGTACGTCAACTTTGAAATTAGATTTGTAAAGTTCTTTAATAGAATGTGGTTAGGTCTGGATGGGTTACAACAGTTTTTAGATTGTTGCTGTAATTAATTTTATACCGGATTTATCATAAGAATAATTAACTTTTTAATGAATAACTATTATAAAAAATAGTAATCTACGTATTCTTGTTGAAGTCTTATTAATACTTATTAATCAACAAATATTAAAAACGGTGTTTTGTATCTTTTTTTGTTATTTTGTAAAAATAAATGGGTCATATATAACTAAATCTTGCATTCTCTTTAAAATATAAAACGATATAATAAAATATGATATAACTGTTTAAATTCTTTTAATAACACAAACATTTTTTAAATTAAAACTGAGTAAATAATAGAAAACGAAAAGGTGCAATGTATTTAAGGCGATTAATATAACAAAATTATCTATTAGTAGGACGAGATTCTAACATTAATTACACGCCTTTAAAGTATAGCAACCTTTTTATTAAAATAATTTTATAATTTATTAATAGTTCGTCTTGTTTGGAACTGCCAAAATATACTGCGGGGTATAAGTTAGGGACGTTGCCAATATACTGATAATGGTACCTCATTCTGCATCAAATATTTGTAAGTAAACAATTAAAAATTAATATACTTTTTCAATACCATGAAAGTTTGAGACCTTATAAAGGGGGCCAAATAAGCCTGATTTATAAGGGGGCCTTATAAATCAGGCCAAAACAACATTTTAAGTAGTGACAAACCACCCTTACGGCTATTTTAAAAAGACTTTTAAAAGATTTTTTACTCTAGTGGGATAAACAAATATAATTATTGTTTAAAAACTACTGTACCGATTGGGCCCATCTTTTGCAAATATATTAACTACAGTAAAACTCACATTACAAAATGTGTTTTAAATGTTTTTATTGTTTATTTTAATAATTATAAACAATTTAAAAAATGCTTACTTTCGGTTATTTGTAATAACTTTTTTGTGTATAAACATTTTTTTAATTAGCAAATCTTATTTTAAACAGCAAGTATTTTCAAGAAAGTTATCTGTAGAACATTTTTATCTACAATGCGAAGTTTTTTCAGAATATTAAAATTACTGAGAAAAGTCGCTTTTTTGCTTAAATGTTAAAAAGAAACTATGACGCAGTATAAATTTTGATGATCATGAGATAACACGCCTTTTCTATTAACCTTCCCAGATATTCCAGTTAAAAAATAACGCTCAGTAATTTTTCGATTTTTCAAGTGGTTTTTTGGCTCCGTTTCATGGGGTAATAAAAAAAAACTAGTGTTAATTGTTAATTGTAGACAAGTGACTTAATTCATGTATAGAGTTGTATAATTATTGTAGTATTGTTTATTTAATTTATAGCTTAACTTATACCTCGCAGGTAATTTTGTTGAGAAAAAATAATTTCAGCTCCAAATAAAAAGTATTTTTTGTTGGTTTATGCCAAATAATAAAAACATGTGTGTTACTATGCTTAAAACCAAAGTGTTTTTCTAACTAGAGGAAGAACTATTGTAAGTACACTTTTTATTCAATCCATATAAAATCATTTAAAACATATCGCATTGACGTAAATAAAGGATCCATTTCTATTTTTTTAAAAAGGCACACTTATTGTCAAAAACTAGTAGCTGCTCTCTCGAAAACTTAAAAATGAAGAAAATAAAAATTAAAAATGGATAGCAAATTAGAAACTGACAGAGTAGTCACCAAACAAATATCAACATCAACTTTATCGAAAATATCTCCAACAATAACGTACTCCAACGCATAAGGAACAAGCAATTGTTTTATTATCAGCACCAGATATAAAAAGAGACGAATATAAAACAACAGGGTAACCTGTTGGTAACACTACAGTCGTAAAAAATTTACTGCAGAATCACAAATCCGTTTCAATACAAGGACATGATATAGAGATAAGAAGATTAATTACTCCTGCTAGTGGACTTGTGATATCAAATAATATCCAAGCATTCCAAACACTACAATTGAAGAAGAGCTAAAAAAATTGGAGCTTATTTTAGTTTCCAAAATAACTTTCTTGAAAGTTGGCATGCCTGAATCCGAATATAGTCATATATTAAGCTTAGGACATCAAGTATTTGTTGCTCCAAAAATCAATATTCCTATTTCAAATTCAAGTATTATATCTCACCACAATACCTCTTACATTAGATGGTCTAAATCGTTCTAAATTTAGAAATTTAGAATTTAGACAATTGTACTATAGAATCAATCAATAAAAAAAATGTTAACCAACTATCTCAATCTATGAACGTTAATATATCGTCGCCTCAAAGCAACAGTAGGATATGTAAAATAATGTAGTTTCGAGAAAAATGCATTTGAAAATTTTACGATACTTCAGTAATTAATAACTTTTTTATATTTGAATGGATTTACGTGGAATTTTGTTTGAGTACCTACCTTTACATGTGTCAAATACCAATTTATATTAATTAATAAAAAAGTGAAAAATTATTGGAAAAAAAGTTAGTTGTCCTACTGTTGCCCTCAAAGATAATCTGTTTTGTTTTGTTTAAAATTTTACACATTTCAATACAAAAAACAAAAAAATTTTGTTGTTCAAACATGTTATTAAATAAATAATAACATGAACATATTTATTTTCAGTAGAATCAGTAATGGTAATAGCGGATACTGAAAGTTGTGAAAGTACAAATTTATTGCATTTTATTAAATCAGCCCAAAATTTCTAAAGGGGAATTTATCATGAATTTAACTCACCTTTTTCCTGTGCTTGATAAATTCCAGATACAACTCAGAATCAGTGTTATTTTTGTTCGCTAAATACACTAAATACTGACTTCTAGATACCCATAATTTGTACAATATAAATTGGCCGAATTATTCATTTTTACTCTTTAACATACACCTTTTAACATCAATGTAATATAACTATTGTCTAGGATTACTGAAGATAAAATTGTGACCGCAAGCTCGATAGTATAAACAAAGACGTAATCGCAACTCAGCAATAAGTAAATGGCAACAGTAGGATATGTGCGTAAGATAACTTAGTGTTGCATTAATGTTCATGTAATGCAAAATGGGTAAACGACAAAATATAATGGTATGATATGTATGTCGTCTTAGTGTTGCATTATAAAATTTGGGCTAAAAGGAATTCAGCTACACAAGGATATGTAATATTATGAAAAAAGTATATCACTTTTTATTTATCCTAGTGTTACACTTAACAGAAGGGTTTATTTCGAATCATTTGACATGAATATCACAAAAGTCATTTTTTTACACTACCGACTGTTGCTTTGAGGCGACGATATCTGAAAAATAAAATAATCAGATAAATCAAACATGTGTTACAAAGAAAATGTAACTGCTAATTAGTCCAGTACTTTTTTACTTTTTAGTTCATTATCAAATATCTCCTTCAAATCACAAAGCCTACCAAACGTACATAATAATAACATCAACACAAAAGTACACACAGTTATAAAAAAAACATATTTCAACATCTCCTGAAATAACAGAGTCAGAGAAACAACAAACTGAAAACTAAGCACCCTAAGCATCACTAGATTCGGATACTGTAAGTGCCAAACGACACCCCCTTATCAACCTTTTATCCCGTTCAGAAAGGAAGTAACCAAAGACCTGTAATGAGGTAGAAAAATTATTATAATGAGCTAAAACTCTATTTAAAAAAGTAACACTAAAATTCAAATTTTAACAGATACCCAATTTTTTCAAAAATGCATATGAACATAAAGACTTACTAGAACTAAACCTAAATACAGGTGAAATATTATTATCACTAGAAGAAGACCCTGACAGCTCTTGAGAATCCTCATAATAAACAGTACCGTTAATAAAAAAAATGTATTGCCTTCCACTACAGTAAAATACTAACGGGTTTTATGCTTACTTTGAAACAGACATCTATCTTCAAATATCTTACTATCTAACCTGTGTTTACAACAGACGAACACTAAGTTTTAGGACTTTGCAATTTTAAAAATTTAAGTAACTATCCAAATGACATCAATACCCTTAACAAATTTTAAATTAGTTTTATGTTTCATAGGTCTTAAAATTTTTTAAAACTTTTTATTATTATCTATAACAAATTTTTTAATTAACAAATTGTAGTTTACTTTGTAATTTTTATAGTGTAATTAGTTTATTTGTTGGTCCTCTCGCTAATAACTCTTAGTAGTTGATGAGGTTAATATAAAGAAGTCGTCTTTCAAATTTCTGTGGATGAGGTGATCCTACTTGTGATATGTTTTTTTAGTATGTGGCATAAAATACGTTAATAAGGATTAATCAAATTCCTCGGGAGAATATAAGACATTTTTTGGAGGGAAGATATGATAATGGTAAATGTTCCTAGATTAGATTAGATTAAGAGAGGCCTATTCCACTGCGACTTTTTCAGATCTATTGTGGTCCTCTAGTCCTAGATAACATTCTCTACCCCGACCCTTTTTATAAAGTCTAGTAGGTTCGAGACTGTACCTTCCATGTAGCTATTTGCCGGTGGATTTTCTTCTCCTAATGCAAAGAACCGCACATTTGCCAGACTGTCACACTGACATAAAATGTGCTCTGCTGTTTCTTCTTCGAGGTGACAGAATCTGCACAGGTCATCATCTGATAATCCCATCAGCTTCAAGTGCCTATTCAGCTTACAGTGCCCTGTTAGAAGACCTACTATGACCTTGACTGTTTTCCTGTCTTTGCTTATTAGGTCTGCCGTAAATTTTGGCGAATGTTCTGTAATGAACTGTTTTGCCTGTCTTTGTCCTGGTGAATTCCTCCACCATTCCAGAGATTTGCTAGCTACCCATTTCCTTGTAGCCGTTCTTGTTACTGATTTAGCAACTCCGCAGAAGGGTTCCGGTCCAATGAATGGCAATGATGAGCCTTGTTTGGCCATTTCATCTGCTTTTTCATTGCCCTTATGACCCTCGTGCCCCGGTACACAGGCTACCGTAACCTTGCTACGGTCTCCTAGTTTATTTAGGGCATACACGCAATCCCATACTAGCTTAGAATTGACCTCTACAGAATTGAGTGCCTTAAGCGCTGCCTGACTATCTGTGAAGATGGCAACTGAACAGAACGTTCTTTCCTGCCTTTCTATTTCTTCCACGCAGTGATGGATTGCAGTTATTTCCGCCTGGAAAACTGTCACATCCTTAGATAGACTTACCGGGAAATCTATCCCTTGATTTGTCCCTACTATGCCGGCTCCCACACCCTCCGATGTTTTTGAGCCATCCGTGTACCAGGTAGCGGCAGCTTGTATGGGTACACCTTTATTACAGTCTTCCCTGCCTGGTATCTTAATTGTGAACTTATTGTTAAAGCTATATCTCGTAACTGTTGCATCGATAGGTTTCCCCATCACAATATCGGCTTTAAGCTCCTCGATTAGCTTTCTGTTGTCAGTACCATGCATCTGGCTTATATGTCGCTGACTATGGATTAATCTGTGCATCACGGATCTGGCTTCGCCCTGTATAAAGATATGAAGTGGTGGTAGATTCAACAGGACTTCAAGCGATGCAGTAGGAGTTGTTTTTAAGGTTCCCGTAATACACAAGCATGCTAGCCTTTATGTATTACCTAGCAGCCTTATTGCTCCCACTTGCTGCGTCTTTGTCCACCACGTCACCGAGCCATAGGTTATCATGGGTCTAATAACCCTTGTATATAACCATAGAGTCATTTTGGGGTTAAGTCCCCAATTCTTACCGCACATTCTTCTACATCTGCCCAAGGACATAGTAGCTTTCTGTGTGGTTTTTAGAATTTGAGTATTCCATGTAAGCCTATGATCAAAATATACCCCAAGGTATTTTGTTTCTTTGGCAAATGAAATCTCTGTTCTTCCCAGCACCTTTTTAGGCCTTGTAGTGCTGTTTTTTTGGTGAAGTTGACAATTTGTGTTTTCTGAGCATTGACTATCAGTCTCTCTTGTTTACACCAGTCGTCAACTACATTTAGGGCTGCTTGCATTCTCTCAGACACTACCTGAGCAAACCTGCCCCTGACAATGATTGCTATATCGTCAGCATATCCTAGACAATAAAAGGCTTCTGTGGACAGATTTCTAAGGAGATCATCTACCAAGATTGCCCAAAGTAGAGGGGACAGAACTTCTCCTTGTGGACAGCCTCCACCTACTTTTGCTTTGATGGTTGCTTTACCCAGAGTGGACATTACTGTCCTATTCTCCAGGGATGCCATTATCCATCTGCATATTACCGCAGGTGCGCCTCGTCTACTCATAGCCCCTATCAAAGAGTTGGTGGTAACATTATTAAATGCCCCTTCTATATCTAAAAAAGCGGCCATTGCTATCTCTTTGTCTTCCATTGACTTTGAGATAAGCCTATTTAGATCATCCAACGCAGAGTCCGTAGATTTACCAGGTTGGTATGCATATTGACGATTGCTTAGAGAAATCTTCCTAGATAAACCAAAATCGTTTTAATGACATCCAACGAAGCATTTTGTATTGGTTTGTGCAGAAGTTTATTATTTGCAAGTGAATTTTACTGAGTGTATAAAGTTAATACAAAAGTTTGTGAATTTTTTATTTTATCAGATCAATTGTAACAACACTTTCCCATGGTGTTTCATAGGGCACCAAGTAAAATTATTAATATCTATTATGAATTAAGTAATTATTGAAATAATATTTTTTACAAAGGTATTTTTATCACATTAAAGTATTTTTCACGTTTGCGAGTTAGTTATAGGAGTTGGTGAAGATATAATCTTGTAGATTGGCTAAACATTACACATTAGTGTTAAAATCAATTTTGAAGCTATAGATATAGCTTCTGTTACTATTTCTAAATTTTTTAAGCTCATACATAATTTTATTTTAATTCATTGTACTCTTTAGTATTGTAGAAGAACTGCTTTACATAATTCCAAATATAAGTTTGTGAAGTAGTTCACTGTAACTGCAATTAAACGAATTTTTTAACCTTTCAGCTATTCAATTATTAATTTTTCTTTCACGTAGATACTCAATGATTTCTCAAAGTCTACCTTAACTTTTATAAAATGTTAATTTTCAAATTTGTGGATTTAAATTTTTCAGATTTTTTTTCTTAAGTAAAATTCGAAATTTTTAGAACTAAATTTATATTTGTATTCTTCTTCTTCTTCTAATAGCGCTACAACCCTTTGTGAGTCTTGGCCTACTTAACAATGTTCTTCCATTCTGCCCTGTCGGATACTTTCCTTCGCCACTGCCTGATGTTCATGGTTTTAAGATCCCTCTCTACGTCGTCTATCCATCTTTTACGGGGCCTTCCTCTTGTTCTGTTTCCTTGGGGCTTTCATCTCTGGACTACTTTTACAGCTCAATTATCTGGCATTCTTTCTAGGTGACCAAGCCAGTTTAGTCTTTGTGACTTAGTTTATATTTGTATTAGGTTTTATAATATAACATAAAAGACAGCAGAGAATTTCATTTTCATTGCTTTTGTTGTATATTCTCTATACCTTCTTTTTTATTGACGTGACAACGTCTTAAATTAGGTTGTGGCTCGGAGTCATTCATGAAAAAGTGTAACGCCCGCTCACGTCTGTTACAGTGAGTCACCGAACGAGAGAGAGGCCCGCCAGACCGGCGAATGCCTTGCGTCTCTCTCCCACTCAAACATGATCGGTCCGCTGCGCGCGAAGCACTAAAGAATTAGGCGCGTTGAATCGGTGCGTGCTTCCGTGCTTGTGTCTCTGTCTTTCTCGAGCGTTCTTGGCGTTCAAGACACATTACAGCAGAAACACTTCCTTTCATTTCATATTTCTCCTATCATCGTCCTATCCTTAACAAAATCACTCAAATAGAAATTAGTTAAGTTTAAGTTTACATGTACAATGTTTTAGTAAACAAAATATATTTCTATAGTTAAAATTTGTGCAATTCTTATTTTCATTCAATTCCTTGTTCCTATTGTACAATTTAATAATATTCATATCAATAAATATTCTACCGAGAAAAAGACGTTGTCACGTAAAATCTTCGCCCGTAAAACCGACTTTACAGGCAACCGATTTTCACGTAAAATATTCGCCCGTAAAACCGACTTTACAGGCAACCGATTTTTTTTACCTGTTAGTCTTGACATTAGAAGTAAAATAAGAGAATTAAGTTTTAAATATGCTCAATAAAATGGTCATTTATAAGAAGCATTTAAAAAAGTTTCCGATTATTTATGTGATTGAAGGGAAAGGAGTTTTTGAAATTACAGAGATTCTTAAAAAACTAGCTTAGAGATTTGATAACACGGTTGTGAAATTTCAACGCTACTATTCAATGCATACTGATTTAAGTATATGCACTATAGTATGTTGATTCCGTAACCTTTGATTTTAGTGCTACTTTTTAAAGATTTCGCATACATTTTTATGCGCACGAAAAATTAAAGTTACTTTCAGCCTTCTTGATCATTCTATTATTTGTATACGTAATTGTTTATTTGGGTTTTACCGTGAATTTCACGCAAAATTCAGGCCCTCAAATTTAACCCCCTACAGCCCCGCATCAACTCACATTTTTTTTAAATAGCAAGTGTGGTCGAATGGCACATCATTTTTTACAAGGTATTTTTTTTCTACAAGACAGTCTATTTTTTTTTAATTTACAGAATAATTTTGGTTTTAACTAATTTATTGGTTAAACGTCAGTAATAACAAAAACCGTAGAATTTCCTCAAATTAACTAATTAAATGTTCAAAATGACCTCCTGTGACCTCCAATACAGTCTATTTTCAAAGCTTGCTCGTACATTTGCAAATACCTCCGGTGTCGATAATCGGCGTTCTGTCACAATTCTTTGTTGCAACTCTTCAAGATCTTCAGGCGGAGTGGCGTATATTTTTGATTTTAGGTATACCCACAAAAAAAATCCAAAGGCGAAAGATCCACTGATCTGGCCGGCCACTCTATTGGACGTCTCCTGCCAATCCAACACCCTGGAAAACGTCGATTCAAAAATGTGGGTGTGCTTCTTCTGTTGGAAAGTCAGTTCATCCTCTAAAAGTAAAAGATTATTATCAGATTCCAATGTATCAGTGATCAGCGTATCAATAACGTTTTGAAACAAATTTAAATAGGTTGTTTCGTTGAGATTTCCTTTAAGAAATAATTTTCCAATAACGTGTATCTCTAAAATGCCAACCCATACATTTAATATCTGAGGTGTTTGTGTATGTGCTTCCATAAATAAATGAGGATTACTGTTACTCCAATAACGACAATAATGTCTACTAACTTCACCATTTAACATAAAAGTATATTCGTGAGAAAAACACGTACTGTACAATAATAGATGTTGGTTGTTATTTATGATTTCACTAAATTCGTCACAAAATCAGTGGCGGCTTTTGGGGGTAGGCAGGATAGGCCGGGCCTACCCAATAATTTTAAGAGCTTTAAAATTGAAAAACATATATTCAAAAATTATGTTAATGCATGTAAATAACTTTTAAATGTACTAAATCACTTAATACATTAGGGTCCGTTAAAACAACTATGTTATTATATTACCACAGAAAGCATCGAATCGTATTCAGGCATTTTAAATATCATTAATAGGTCCGATCGGAAATGGCCGACCCAACTCACATAAGATCACCGTACAAAAAGCGTTTGAAGTTAAGCAGCTTGCCAGACAACGATTTATATTATCGTGTTTATGCTTGCTGTTTAGGCACCAGACGATCGGGCCTACGCCGATCATCGTTGTCACTTGTAACATAATTATCGAATTGTAATATAAATTTTCTTTTAAATTATGATAAAAAAATATGTAACATAGTCTATAATTGTAACATATTTTTAAACAAACAACACAATTGCAAACAAGTGCACGGTTGCCCAAATAAATTAAAAAAAAAATCGTAAAGTTCGAAAAAAAAAAGATTCCCACTCTCACAAAAAAAATATGTATTACACACACTGGCGGCTACAGAATTTTTTTGGGGAGGTCATGGATCTTGAGGGTGATTACTTTTCTCTGATGCAAGGTCACTTTTAGTCTTACCACCAATAGGATAAGTGGTTTTTCAAATATTTTTAGGGAGGGTCATGACCCCGTAACCCCTCCCTCTGGATCCGCCACTGATTACACATAGCTATATGTAATTTGCTGGCTTGGCCTACCCAAAATTTTACCACACCAACCGCCACTGCACAAAATTGAAACCGACGATCAGGATCATCTTCGTTTAATTGATGAAGTATTTTATGAGTATGAAATATATGGGATTTTATAATTCTATAAACACTAGATGTTAATATACTAGATGCATGATATAGTTGTCTGAGAGACTGTTGGTTAACCATTTATAAATGACTCAATACCACCACTTCAACTGCTTTATTTCGCACTTAACGGTCTACTTCGTGCTTTGTGTTATTAACGTCACCTGTAGATTCAAACTCATGAGTAGACTTAGGCAAATATGCAATAAAAAAAAAAATGAAAAATGCGCATAAATATGCCGTATTTTATGCACAAATGTGCAGTATTTTATGCAAAATATGCATATTTATCTAGAAAATATGCATGTAATACATATTTACAATATTTTTTTATTTACTTTAATATTTATTTTTATTTACTATAATATTATTTTGAATTGTGGTAACAATAGATTATAAAATGATGTTCAAAATTTTCTAATAAAAACTTATGGCTTCTATCTGAATACATATATTTGTAAATAGAAAAACTTCTTTCGAAATCAACTGATGTAACTGGGGCATTTTTCAAATTTACTATAATAGATTGTTCTAAATTAAGTGGTTCGGAAAATGTCCCAGCTAGTACTTGAACCACTTCAGAAAGAACCTGGTAACCACTATTTTTTCCGTGGTTACTTTAAATTTTTGAAAAATTTCTTTTCCAATACTACCTTTAACGTTTTGACACAATGACTCAAATTCTTTTATTAAAACTACTCTCTAACAATGATGATTCTAAAGGATTCTAATTGAGTTATAGTTTTCTGGACAAAACTATAATTTGATTTTATAAATGACAGTTGCAGTTCGAGGATGTTATTTTGGAAGTCTTGCTTAGCTTCCAATAAATATTGGCAACTATCATCCGTTAAAAGGTTAATTATTTTTTTTTAATCAACAAAATAATCAGCATAGGAATTAGCTGCTTCCAACCATGTTTCCCAACGTGTTAGAATGGGTTGCGGTAGCAGAGGAACAGTAGGAAGCATATCTCTATAACATTGAATTCTTACAGGTGATTTCAGGAATACCTTTTTGATACTTGTTATTTAACTGTTAACTAGTGGAAATTTTTTTCTTTCCTCCTCCGCAACTCTGTTTATTCCATGCGCTAAACAAGTGACATGTATTAAGTTTGGATAAAATATTTTTAAATTTTGTCCTGCTTTCACCATATATGGTGCGGCGTCAGATAAAATAAGCAATAATTTATCATTAGGCATAGCAGCAGGAAGACAAAAGTTTGCTAATGCTTCTTGTAGAAACCGTGATACTGTTAGAGAGTTGGTTTTTTCCACTTGCTTACAGGAAATTAAATACGATTTTGGAAAAGTTTCATCGCTAAGTACACCAATCAATAAGTGCACAATGAATCTTCCTGACGAGTCAGTGGTCTCGTCCACACTTATGTAAAAGTAATTATTACCTATTTCGGCTTTTAGGTTGTGGATAACTCAGGAGTATAACAAATTGACATTATTTCTCTATAGAATTCGTTCACTGGGAATGTTTTGTTTGCAATATTTTTTTAAACAAGAACTAAACTTTTCATTAGATGATTTTAAAAGCGGTATATTAGAAGATACTAATGCACTACACAAGTTTCTTGTTCGGTTTGTTTTTTGGAACTTGACTGAAAGCACTTGGACACTGAAGGTTGATATTTTTCACCGAATGTGGTTTTTACTTTTTAGCTAAATGTTTCGCGGTTCTGACATGCAGATCTGTTTTAATTTTTTTTAGATGAAATCTAAAAAAGAATATAAATATTCTATAGTTGTACCCATTTTTAAAATCTAAGGTTGTGGAAATAAACTAAAAATGAACCGTTTTTGCATAACAATTAAAATATTTAAATTAAATCAAATAAAAATCGGTATAGTAATCTTGAAAATATCAAGAAATGAGAAGGAAGAACCCCCAAATATTTACAAGAGGCTCTTGGTCTTTTCTGTTTACATTTAGAGAAAAAAATACTAAAAATAATTTACTACTAAAAACTAGTAAAATCAAATTAATTATGAATGAAAAAATTCAAATGGAAAATTATAGTGGTTGGCTGAAATACCATAGTTTAAAAAACAATGATGTAAAAGCTTTTGATGTATAATGGGTATATATTTATTAAAAATTTGAAATTATCTAAAAGGAATAAAAATTTCAGAACGTTTTTGGTTCTATCAAACCATCATCAATAAAAACATCTTAAAACGTAGTTAAAACTAGCTACATAACCAGGTTTAATAAATCTTAGATTGTATTACAAAATGTTGTAGTACAAGGCCGATGCTATAGGATTGAAATTCAAGGGGAAACCTCAAACTCATTTTTTGCTTCGATTAGTGGTTTTTCCCCAGATTCTTCTCCAAAACATCATTTCCATTCCATTTGTTCTGTTTTCCATGCTTCTATTTGTCATCCATATCTCTGATCCATAAAGTGAGCAGCTTTTCACTGAATCGGGTGTAATTGTCGTGGTAATGTTTTTTCTTTCTTTATTTTATTTATCCTATATCCATCTCATCTAATCCTGTATTTGGTAAAGTATCCTCGAAGTATTTATATTTATTTGTTTGTTTTATTGAGTTATTTATTTTCACATTTTCAGTATTTTTCCCTTAAATAAGCATTTGTTAAATATTTCTTTTAATTTTTTTATTAATGAAAAATGTATTTTAACAGGTGTGCAGATATGTCTCTAGGATCAGTTGCTCTTTTATTTTTCATCCTTTTTAGCGTTCTTTTTATTTCGTTTTTAGATATATTTGCAATTTTGTTTGCTTGTCTGTTCTCTTATTTTATAAGTTAAAGGAGTATACAGATATTTTTTCTTCTAATAAATCTGGGTAATATTTTACGAATTCGTCTATATTCGTATTTTGTTTGCCATTAAGCTACATATATTTTATATTTCTTTTGCCAAAAGTGGATTTTTCCAATTTTCCTTTTTTTTTCCTAAATTTGCCTTCTTCATTTTTTTCTTCTATCTTCTTGGTCACCTGTGGTTAACCGCTTTTGGTAAAATTTTTTCTTTTCTTGTATTTGGTTTCTATTTTCTAATAAAATTGCTTTATTGCAAGCCGAGAAACTATATTTTTTTGCATATACCGATTTTAATATACACGTAATAATTAATAAATTCAAAATTCAATTATACAGGGCATGTTTTTTAAGTAAGTACCGTTTTGCGATTCCGCGGCCGCAGCGCTACGGTCGGCGTTCCGCGCATGAGCGCTGGTTACCTACATCTCTTGTCTACGCACTGACGCCATTACAGTCTGATTCTTCATTGTATACTTGTTTACTCCAGTGTTTAAGATGCCTCCAACAATCGTGAGTCACGCTGATTGTGAAGTATATAGGATTTCTTCGCGCTAAAGGCGTAAAACTGATCGATATTCATCGTGAGATCGTTGAAGTTTACGGACAAAACATTTACGGAGAGCATTTAAAGATGGCCGCACAAATGTGCATGATGAAAAACGGAGTGGGCGTCCTTCGGTCGTTAATAAAAATTTGGTGCAGAAAGTGGACGAAAAGATGAGAGAAAACAGACGCTTTACAATTTCATCATTGTCCGACTGCTTTCCTCAGTATTCTCGTAGTGTTTTATATCGCATTGTTACCGAGAACTTGAATTACCGGAAATTGTGTTCACGTTGGGTTCCAAAAATGTTGACGGATTTCCAAAAAACCCAACGTTTAGGCAGTGCATTGACTTTCCTTGAGCGGTACCACAGTGAAGGTGAAGATTTTTTACACAAAATTGTTACTGGTGACGAAACGTGGGTGGCCTACGTTACACCAGAATCGAAACAACAATCCATGGAATGGCGACATTCATCATCACCCAAAAGAGTGAAGTTTAAGCAAACAATTTCTGCCCGGAAAATCATGTGCACAGTTTTTTGGGACAGAAAAGGAGTATTACTAGTGGAGTTTCTGCCTCGTAATGAGACAATCAATGCAGCGTTTTATTGTGAGACATTGAAAAATCTGCGTCCTGCAATCCAGAACAAAAGACGTGGCAAGTTGAGTAAGGGTATCGTTTTGCTGCATGACAATGCCCGTCCACATGTGGCTAAAGATCTCATCAAATCATTTAAATGGGAAATTCTAGATTATCCTCCATACAGTCCTGATCTGGCGCCCAGCGACTACCATTTGTTCCAGCACTTGAAGAAACACCTGGGCGGTCAGCGTCTTCAAGACGATAACGAAGTCAAAACATTTGTGATGCAGTGGTTAACAAGTCAGGCGGCAGAATTTTATCAGGAGGGTATTCAAAAACTGGTGCCACGTTATGACAAGTGCCTCAATATTCACGGAAATTATGTAGAAAAGTAGATTAAGGTACAGGCTTTAATGTAAAAATAAAATTATTGCCATATCTTTGAACGTCTTTTTTTAATTCCAAAACGGTACTTACTTAAAAAACACGCCTCGTATATAAAGTCAATTTGCTACAACAGAAGTAATAGTTAAACGAACTAAAACTGCGATCAAACCCAAATCAATTACGGATTACAATACTGGAAAATCTTTGATAGATTTATCTGATTAACTGGCTATTTATGGTTCGGCATTAGGACACATCCTAAAGTAGTATAGAAAAGTAGCCATGGCGTTGTTATTAGGAACTTGTACTCTCGATGCTCGCTTTTTTATAAAGAGATCACACTGAAAAGTATAATTGAGAATTCATGAATTTAGTACTCTACATTTTCATAGACAGCTGAATTTGTAGCCAAACTTGCTCTAGGGCTTCCTGAGTTTTGTGATGATCCACTGAGTGAATGTGTAGGACTTGATGTTATAGAGACTTGTGGTTTTGCACACTGTACATACTAGCTATAATGTTATTTCTTTATTACATAGCATATTCCTGTTTCTGAATATTTCTTTGATCCCTTGTTAAGCTTTCTATTGCTCCAATCGATTTTTGTTGGAAATTGGGTACCGATGATTCTGCACTCCTCATATAACGTGAATCCTGATCATTAAGGGACATATACTGCACTTTTTGTATATAAGATTGATCATCGCCAGATAAATTTCGATCCATATTCGTTGTTTGGAAAGTCTCGAGGTTATGTTATTATCTAGAGCAAATATGGCTACAAATTCAGCTGTCTATGAAAATGTAAAGTACAATTCTAAAAAAATGTCTTATTATGGTACTAGCAACAATCATGAATTTAGAATTCAGAATATTTCATAATAGGCGGTCGAAGCGTAGCACTGGCCATGTTACCTTCCTTGTATACCGTAGGCCCTAGATATAGCAGACTACCCTGCTATACTCCCAAAGCCGCGAAGCGGTATAGAACGGGAGACTATTACTATAATTATTATTATTAATATTTCACGAATTCAGAGAAGATTATGTAACAAAACTTTTGAACACTGCTGATGAGACTTTATTACTTAAGTTCTGTTATTACAAACAATGGTAGATGCGAAGAAGAGATACGTCAACGCCTTACAATGGCCAGATCAGCAAAGGTCAAACTTACTAAAATCTGGAAAGATACGGACATAACCAGGAACACGAAACTGCGCCTAGTACGGACGTTTATCTTTCCTATCGCTACCTATGCGTCAGAAACTTGGACCATTAAAAAGTCCGACTCACGACGTATAATGGCCTTTGAAATGTGGGTATATCGTAAAATGATGCGCATACCCTGGACAGCACATCGCACAAATGTCTCAATATTGACAGAACTCGACATCAATACTAAGCTTACCACAATCATCAACCAAAATGTATTGAGGTACTTTAGACACATTACCAGACGAATAGAAAACATGGAGAGGTTGGTGGTTGAAGGTAAGGTAGATGGTAGAAGAACTCGAGAAAGATCGCTACTCCAATGATCAGACCAAATAAAGTACGCTACCGGTTACTCTCTGTCTGAGGTAGCGAACCGCGCCCAAGAGAGAGAAGAATGGATAGCAACCCTTCGTCACATACCATAACGTCACTACATCCTTACGAAGACTAAAGGATAGAGGAGGAGAAGGATGAGACTTTACCAGCAAATACGTCTCAAAATCCTAAACTGCCAAAACGAAAATCGATATCCAATCATAAATTTGTAAAAATAGAAGCAAGTTTAAGAGTGATCAGTAAATATTGTCGAGGTTGCTAGAGGTCTTTCTTGTTTTAATAAAACACAATATAATTAGTGGCTATGAAAGTGGCATTATTTTTTATGAAAGTAAATATTTGTCTTCAAAACTAATAGTTTTGTAATTTTGATACGTGTTTAATGCCCCTTTTCCATACCGACATGGGTCATTTTTCTTTGTCATCGAATTACATTTGGTAAATCCTGTCATATGACACCTATCATGTTGCGATTGGTCCGATAGTAGCAAGGATACGTGTCTAAAGCCCCTTTGGCATATCGCTATGTGTAATTTTTCTTTATCATTGAATTATATTCGTTAAATGCTGTCATATGACACATCTCACGTCACGATTGGCAGATACTAGCAAAGATACGCGTCTAAAGCCCCTTTAGCACGACGCCATGTGTAATTTAATATTCGTTATGTAAGAAAGAACAAGCAGGCTTTGTCAAAGGGAAGGGTACGAGAGAGCAAATCCTTAATATGCGGCAGCTCATAGAAAAGGCCCGCGAATTTAAAATTCCAATAATAATCTGTTTTCTAGACTACCAAAAGGCATTTGATTGTGTGAAGTGGGAAGTTCTCTGGACAGTTCTTCATGAGATGGGAGTTCCAGATCATTTGGCAATATTAATTAAAAACTTATACGAAGATAACTCAGTTAAAATAAGAATTGAAAACCAGCAATCTGATACCTTTAAAACCAGCAGAGGTGTACGACAAGGGTGCATACTATCTCCAGACCTGTTCAATTTATATGGAGAATACATAATGAGGAACGCACTCGATGGATGGAGAGGCGGCATCTCCATTGCAGGAAAAAAGATCTCAAACTTAAGATTCGCAGACGATACAACACTGATAGCAACATCTGAAGAGGAGATGTCGAGACTGATAAAGAGAGTAGAAACCGAAAGCAACAAGTGTGGGCTCAAGATTAATAATCAGAAAACAAAAATCATGATTGTGGACCACGCGAATATCCTCCAAACAACAGGCGCCCTAAATCAATTCGAGAAAGTAGACGAGTTCACGTATCTAGGATCTTCCTTAAGCAATGCAGCCTCCTTCCATACGGAAATTCGCAGAAGAATAGGGATGGCCAAGAACGCGATGAGTCGACTGTCAAAAATGTGGAAGGACCGCTCTTTATCCAAAAAACTCAAAATGAGACTGGTACGGACACTCATTTTTTCAATCTTCAGTTACGGTGCCGAAACATGGACAATAAAATCAGAGGATAGGAAAAGGATTGACGCATTCGAAATGTGGTGCTGGAGACGAATGCTACGCGTCTCGTGGATGGAGCACAGATCCAATCAGTCGATTCTCGAAGAGCTAAACATTCAGACCAGACACTCCTCTCAGTGTCTTGCAAATGTTTTAAAGTTTTTTGGCCACATTGCGAGAAGAGACAATGACAACTTAAAAAGACTAATTGTATGCGGAAACGTAGAAGGACGTAGAGGCAGAGGACGCTCACCTATCCGATGGTCAGATCAAGTACAGAAAGCCACTGGAGAGACGTTTTCCGAGTCCATGAGAGCAGCCCAAAATCGCAAGAGATGGAGAGAATTGACAGCCCGCATTGTACGAAATCACGATCCTCAGCAATGAGGAAACGACAAGAGAGAGAGATGTAAGATATAGCGGCAGTCATGTTTACTCCAATCCGTTCAGCAAGTCGCGACTCTGCTAGGACGATTGGAAGTGGAAGGGGTTGCCTCAAGTTTTGTAGTCAAAAAAGCAGTCCAGTAAGAAAATTTAAAGATTTGCAGAAACTATGCAAGTATAGTCAAAAATGTGTTTGAGATCATAGTAGCTGCTTTGGCAATACTAGTCAGATACCTTCGAACAGACACCTGTGTCCACTGTGACACTTAACCTGTTAAGTTCCAAAGATTACTTTACGTATTCTTATATTTAATTATGTTTACCGTTAAGGCTCTTTATTTACATGCCAAAATAAATATGACAATAACTAAAAAATCTGGATAAGAACTATGCAACACAAATTAACAAAAATTGTAAAGACCGAAATTGAGAAGAAAAAAAAAATAGTAAATTAATATTTAATAAACATTGTCCTAATTTTTGTAGAAATAGATTTCATATATTGTTGTCAAAAGCTTTTGACACATGACAGACGTATTACATGCACCAACTTAAAGGTGAAACAAAAGAATTATAAATTTTTTACCGTTTCTCTATTACAAACTTGCATTTCAAAATAAATATTTAAAATAATATCATCCAGACCATTATTTTCCTACGACTATCTCATTTCTTGTTTCATATTTCAGATCTCGATGTGACAGATTATGTGAAGATACGAAAATAAACAATTGTATATAGTATCTAGGTATATAAAATGTCGGCTGATGAGGATTTATTTTTGAACGGCACCGGCAAAACGAAAAGCATTTATCAACAATCCTCCACGGGCGAAAAACACGTCCTTTTTTATCCTACGAGTTCTCTACCATCGGTGGATACTGACGATCAGAAGGCCAATAGAGATACGGCGTCAAGAAAACAGCAAAAACAGGTACATAGGCAATTATATTTTAAGTATACATTAATTAACAATTATATAAGTATATATATATATATATATATATATATATATATATATACATATATATATATATATTAGTTTGGTATTTGATAGTGGAATTGTAAATAAAATACTATTTCTTGTATAAGATTATGCCTCTGTGCCAATTTTGATAGCAATTTATAAATATACAGGGAAACTATTAGCAAAAAACGAAAAACAAATGTATCTATAACATGTGTATCTGTTTTCTCAGCAACATTTTATTAAGGCATATTTGGCCCAATAGCCATATTTTGGTCCAAATAACCTGTCCTTAGTCTATGTAACCGTCGTGGAAGATCTGTTGGAAGTAAATTTTGAACTGGAATGAAGTGATAAGGATGGAGGTTCTTTAGAATTCTAACAATGGACGACTGACTTACTTCTGTTGCTGCTGATAGATGTCGTGAACTTATTTCAGGATTTTCATCTACTCGAACCAAAAATTCATCTTCTTGATTAGGTGTGATTTGTTTCGGTCGACCACCCCGATTTTTAGTGTGAAATGACCCAGTTTCACCTAAACTACGATATAATCTTGCAAAAGTTTTGTGATTTGGTTGCCTTCTGTTTGCGTATAACATTCCATACCTTCTGGCTGCCGAGCGACCGCAAAAATTTTCTTGTGCGTATACGCAAATCATATCTCGCATTTCTTCATTAGTAAAATGATTGTGACGAGGCATTTCAATCAAAAAAAGAGTAATGATTACTTTTAAAAAATGCAACATTACACTACACTGTCACATCAAAAATAATTTACTCTGAACAAATGACATTTACCAACAACAATTATCTGACAGTCCAAAGCATACTTTTCATAAATGAAATAATAAATATTTGAAATCCTTTTTTATGACTCTAAGCAGTTCGACTGCGTTTTTATCGAAAACGGTTGAAATTATCATGTTTAAACAAGAGTAGCGATAAAAGTACGCAAGACTGCATACCTTGGACACATACTAAGAAATAATAAATATAGTCTTTAGAGTCATTCTTCGAAATGACTCCAGTAGTAGAGAGAATAATAGGTATTGTCTGGGTACTTTCTATTCTAAACTGTCTTCGTATTAGAATTTTTAGATCCCTGTACTTGGTGATCTTTTCGTTCTGTTTAACACAAACATTATTGTTGTTGGGTATCGTCACATCAATTAGTGTTGTTTGTCTCTTAAGTTTATTGACTAGTATGAAATCTGGTCTATTATGTGCCGCTGTTTGGTCTGTGAGCACAGTGCGGTCTCGATATAGCTTGTAGTTGTCATTCTCTAGTAAACTTTCAGGAACGTATTGATAATATGGGAGATGGTTTGTTTGGAGAACTCCCAGTTTGATGGCTATCTCTTGATGAAGGATCTTCCCTACTGAGTCGTGCCTTTCCTTATATTCAGTTGCAGCAAATGCCTGGCAGCACCCGTTACGAAGTTCGATGGTTTCTTGAGCTTGACATCCATATCGGCATTTGTTATTTTGAACCTGAGGGTCTTTGACGATATATTTCAGTTAATTTTTGGTTGGTATAACCTGATCCTCAATCGCGAGTTATTAACCTTCTGTTTCAGGCAGCATATTTTCTGATGTCAGCCAATAGTTCGACGCTATATTGTCGACATGGTCTTGACTGACCTCATTGGCATGTCGCCCGTGCAGAGTTTTACCCATCCAGGTGCTCATTTTTTCGTTTTTAATAAGACGGTTTATGCGCATTTCTGGTTCCCTTACTTTGATCGGTGTTGTATCATCTACTACACAAATCGCGCGATATAGAGTAGATGTCTCAGCCTGCACCTGAAAATATGTTCTTAAATTGGTAATTTGTTTTTCTAGTTGCTCACTTATATTCATAAGTCCTCGTCCTCCTAAATACTGCCGTAATTTTGTTCTTTCTACTGTACTTCGAGGATAGAGTTTTTGTGCCTTTGCGAGGTGTGTTCGTACTTTTCGCTAAAGATTTTCTATATCCGTTTTTGTCCACTGAACAATACCAAATGAGTAGCTAAGCGCGAAACATGCTTATGTGTTTAGTGTCTTAAACAAATTTTTACTGTTAAGGTGTAACCGAAGCAGCTGTTTTACCCTTCGTATAATCTCAGTAGTTATCTCAGTTTTCATTTTCTTATGGTCAATCTTCCGCGCTTACTTTATTCTGAGGTGTTTATACATATCATTTTCACCCATGGCTTCAATAATCTGGTCGTTTTACATATCGAATCACCGGACTGAACCTTTTCTTTGATTATATGTAAGCCACGGCATTTATCAAGACCAAAGTGCATACTAATATCATTAGAGAAAATTTCTACTGTTTTCAGCATCTGATTCAGGTGGCTTCGAGTGGAAGCTAATAGTTTTAAATCATCCATATGCAATAGATGATTAAGTTTTGTCACAACAGTAGTGTTATTTTTGATTCTACAACCTGTGTCAGTTGAGTTCAGTAGTTGGGTTAGAGGGTTCATCACTAGACAAAACCACAGTTTTCGCAACGAGTCTCCTTGAAATAAGCCCTGGTTGATTGCAATATTTTCAGTTTTGATATTGTTTATACCAGGTATTTGGAGGTGATTTTTTGTCTTCCAATCTGACATTGCATATATGTTTTAAAAAGATCACTATGTTATCATCGACTTTATAGATTTTTAGAATATCTATAAGCCATTCATGTGGCACTGAATCAAACGCTATCTTAAAGTCGATGAAAGCAGTAAAGAGATTCTTTTTTTTTGCTATATGCTTGGTTAGAAATGATAGAGTCGATGATAAGTTGTTCTTTGCAGCCCATGGAACCCTTAGCGTATCCTTTCTGTTGAAGCTCTATGATATTGTTTAGAGAACAGTCTTGGTAGATACGCCTGACTACACAGGATGTGACCAATTTATACAAAGTTGGAAGACAAGTAATTGGGCGGTACTTGGTTGGATCTTAGGTGTTATTTTGATCTTTTGGTATTAAATAAGATGTTCCCTGATTGATTTCCCCAAAACTCATGGGTTTCTTTTTGGCTTGGGTACGATTTATTGGCACTTTCTGCAGTAGAATTAAGTTTTCGATAGAACGCCTTCTCGGCATTCTCAAAAAGCGTATTGTCGGATTTTCGTTTGTTACTAATTTTGTATCTCCTTAGTTGGCCTGAGTAAACGGAAAGTGTTTGTTTTGATGTATATAGGCACTGTTGTGCTGTGTTGTTTTCTGGATTATATTGTGGGTGTCTTGCGGTGGTTACCATCATTTCTTCAGATCTTCTGATTACTTTTCTACTTTTTTTCCTCAAACATATTCCGTGATTTGACCAATGTCTCTAGGTAATGATTCAGTTTTCCTTAGCAGCCGTTTTTCCCAAGGTGCAACTCTGTTATCTGTCCTTTCGATATAAGTCCACCGTCGTGTTCTGATCTTAATGCCCATAACATTAGCATTGCTGTTGCTGCACAGTAAATCAGCATTATGCAAATATTCTAAAGTATGAGCTTCCACGATATAATTGGGTAGGACTTCAGTGTTCATAATTTGTATCAGCACACCTAATTTCTCACAAGAGTTTATTTTTGGTAGCGGTGGTCTGCTAAGTGGGTTTGTCCCATTAAACTCTTCTACCACACGTACCGTTTCTCTTACCAGGCTATCGTGCAACTCATTGTTATCCTGCTGCGTAATAACAGGTTGAGTTTCTTGTATGAGAGGCTCAGGAATCTGTTCATTGGGGATTCCATTATTGATTTGATCCACAACTAGCTCTTGGTTATGAATCTCCTGTTCAATTTCGCTTCTGATGGTATCTTATGATGGTGGCATTACTATTATTATTATTGCTACGTATGATTTGGGTTTGTTTTAATTTGGTATTGTAATTAAATTGATTTCTGATAAAACAACTTCTTTTTTTATTAAATGGTTTTAAAATTCTGGTGCATAATAATTTTTTCTAAGATAACTTTCCTCAGATTTATGGAATGGTATTGGGGGATAAATAGCTTAATTGCTCTGTCAGTAAGACTGAATATAACACTTGTTTTATGCGCTATGATTGCGTTGGTATTAAAATTTAGATATCTTCGGGACCAAATATCTTTTGTAAAGCAGCTAGTTGGTATAATTCGGTTAATGTTATTATATTCTTAACTTAAATCAAGAAAAGTACTTTTATTGTTTTCTTCTAGTTCATTAGTAAATTAAACGTTATTATATAAATTAATGAACATTTCGATCGATTTTATTATCCGGAATGCAGAGTAGACAGTCATCAACATATCGTTTGTAGAAATATATGTTGTACTTTAATTTAGAGATAACTGTTGTTTCTAATATTTCCATTACTAAGATTGCCGTTGGTACTGATATAGGCGAATCCATGACCACTCTATTTTCATGTTGGATGAACGTTGAGCTGAGGCACACTTTTAGACCCTCTGAAAATTCTTCAAGTAGAAAAGAAGTATGTATTTGGATGTTATTCTATCTACTTTATTTAAACAGTGCCAAACTTGGGCCACCCATATCATCACATCCAACATGCCCACTTTGTTTAGAGTTTCTGTAATGTTTTCTCCTTCATCCATTCAAGCAATCAATGCCGTTAGTGTAAATTTCGTAGATAGACATCTATTATAGATTCTATAACATCTTAGTCCATGACTTACAGAGAGAAGTCACATTTAGGGGCAAAAAAGATACTTTATTTTGCCAAGTTTCAGTTCTTCTGAGTCGGGATGAGAAGGTGTGTCGTCCAACAGCAAGGCTGCCTTAGTATATAGCCTTATATATAAAGCAGTTGGGTAGTATAGACTGACATGTTATGCAAATTAAAGTTTTATTTTGAGGACACAGTTCTTGAAATGATTTAAAGGGTAGGATAAGAAAAAGTTTTTATTAATATCAAGCTTTCACAAAACTATTTGCTTCATCAGGATATATGCTAAAATAAGTTTAAAATTAGTTTTTTTATTAAATACAGTGCAATTATGACGACAGAACATTGTATAAAATTAGCAATACAAACGCGAGGTTAGTGCATAAAATTTTTAACGCTGTCACGAAACATTAAAATTAAATTTATATGTCTATCAACAATTACAACGTTTTAATTTTATTTAGGTTAAGGAAGTACATGGGTAAATAATTTATTTTAAAATTCAATTTATGTCAAAAAAACACTCGTCAGTGTTTATTATATTCAAGTTGTTGATAACTAGTTTTTTTTATTGTTATCTGCCTGCGCACTCTTAATCATAGAATTATGAAGTAAATAATTTGTCAACTGTTTAGTTTAATAACAAAGTAAAGTGAAGTCAGAAAATTTATTGAGCACTGTAACGCGACACTTGAAATTAGGCATATAGGTACTTATCGAATATCCTTTTTATGCCAAACAAAAGGCTAACAGCTCGGTATTAATTTTATCTTAGAAAGAGGTCATACATATTACGGACCAGATGGACAAGGCGATTCAATTTCTCGAGAAAAATCAACTGTTTAATCAACAAAAAATAAGTGTTAATTTTTTTTATAACCATACTTGTAATTCATATATATATATATATATATATATATATATATATATATATATATATATATATATATATATATACCAGAAACAACTTTAACTCGTGCTAATGTACATTTGTCTGGATGTTACTAATGTCACATCCAGTGACTCTTTTTTCTTGTCACATTTGTACTAAGGCAGCTTAGGTAGAATTAACACTTTGACGATCAGGGCCATAATAAGGTCCGTTCTTACAGGTCATACCTAGTGTTTAGATAGACGATATACAATATGTCTCACTATCGATATATGTTAGACAACAATTCAAAAGCTTACAATTTTCTCGGTTAATGCTGGATAGAAGCCTTAACTTGTCGTTTAGTACAATAGTGGACTAGTACACAGTGGACTGTGTGAGTAGACAGTGCCGGTGATGTACGTGAGCCACAAAGTATATACTTCAAAATTAGTAAGAAATAACATAATATTATTACATTGACATCCAAATTATAGTAGAAAAGTCAAGCATACATTCCATAGACCAATATAAAAATTTTCAACAAGCAAGATGTAGCTACAGGAAGAGAAAGTAATCCTAAAAGGTAATAGTTAATAATAGCAGAAAAAAAAAATGTTTAATCAACCAATATAAAGCTTATTTTTCGAAACAAAAAAAAATTAAGTTCTTAGTATAGTAAAGTAAAGTAATAACCCATATTTTTTACCGAAAAAGAGCTTTATTTACAAGAGCTATGTTGAATTTGTTATTCACACTATTACAACGCAAACATAAATCGTTAAAACTTTAAATTTATAACATAAAATTAAGGCAATAGACCTTTTTATAATTTTATTTGCAGCGCAAAGGGTTTAATCGTTTATTACTAATTTTAGACGGCAACGCTCTATTGATCTCGCTTGCAACTACCATGCTATTTTAAACCCTCTACACTTGTTTTAACGTAGATGGTGTATATAAATAAAGGTTTTAATTAACCGATTATTACCTATTATATAATTTATATTCTTCATTGAACAGCCTGAAGAGTATATATAATATATATTGTTGTGATTTGCTCAAACTGTATGTTTATAATCTCGTCGGCCATCTAATAAACATTTTTAATTTCTAAAGAAAAAAGGATAATTACCTCTCACAAACTATTTACAAACCTATACAATAGAAACCTTGGTAATCTATACAATAGAAAGTTTAAGGTAGAACTGTTTACAAAAATGTCTATTGAAAACTAAACCGTTAGAAAAACCAATATATTGTCTTCATATTTTCTGGGAATGTCTTGTACCGTATAAAATTCACTTTCCGAAAAAAAAAAAACACTTTCTAAAACTAATGCTAAACAGTATAATATTCAGGGTGTTTGCGATTTCTGTTGGTCGGTGATTTGATTTTTGTCTTAATATTTTCTATTTGATTTTTGAAAATTATGGAACCTTATTAATATATATATATATATATATATATATATATATATATATAAAATAAATAAATATTTATATATGAAGGGTATTCCGTAATGGAATTTAGTACTCCGTTACCCTACATGTTAAAATAAGTTTAATTAAAAATTTAAAATCAAAAGACATGCGGATTTTAATGTTTAAATAAAATGTCTTTTAAATGTTGACCGTCTTGTTCCTGGCACTGCTCCAATCTGGATCTTAAGCTAGCAAAAACTCACCGTCAGTGTATACCACACTCTTTAGGTACCCCCACAAAAAAAGTATAGCTGAGTTAGATCAGGCGATCGTGGCGGAAAGAGGATATCACTGCTTAATGCGATGACGGTGCCTGGAAACAATTCTCTAACCGCGTTCATCGAAAGAATGGCTGTATGTGGTGTGGCACCATTTTGTTGGAACCAGGTGCCGTCTTCATTATATCCCGAAAAATTCTGTAATTCGGGACGCAAAAAATTTCTTACCATGTCGACATACCGCCCGGTGGTTACACTTATATTGCGTTCATTTGGATTTTCAAAGAAATATGGCCCAATTATTCCATGTGCAGACATGCCATACCACACGGTCACTTTTTTAGAATGGAGTTGCTTCTGGTGTAATTGTCGTAGATTCTCATTAGCCCAGTATCGCGAATCCTGCTTATTGACGTATCTGAATGGAAACGTCAAATTTTCGTCACTGAAAATAATGTTCTCCACACCTCCATCATTCGAAAACTGGTTCATTAGGGTTTCGCAGAAGATGCGCCTCTTTTCGTAGTAAGTCGGCTTCAAAAGTTGGGTTATCTGAATTTTATAAGGATGAAAGTGAAGATCTTGGTGTAAAATACGGTGCAAACGAGTGCGAAATAAATTTGGTTCCTGTGCATGTTTCCGAAGTGATTTTCTATGATTTTCATTTACAGCTCGTTCGACTTTGTGAATATTTGCAGGTGTTCTAACACATTTTGTCCAAGCAGAGGGCTTCCTATTTGTCGCAGGACCAGTTTCATGGAATTTATTCACCCACAATTTTGTGTAGTCGACGAGCTATGGTGAATGAATCATCGCCTTTAAAGTATGCCTCCAGCATATAAGTGCGTTGTTCACCCGAACACTGCGCCATGGCTACTGACAATACTGACAATGAATTCTCTACAAATTCATAGTGGTATAGCATTTTTCATGTAAAAATGCTTGCATGTCATTCAAGATTTACGACGTCAGAACCCCATAGTGTTGCCAAAACATCAGAATAGTTAGTAAGTAAGGAATTTTTAAAATGTCAACTATTTGTAAAACTATTACATTAACAGTAAATACACTTAGTTTTAAGACTACTGTAACAGACTAAAATACATAAGAAAACATTTTAATACAAAATTATATATTCTAAATTTTAAGCTTACCTCTTTTAGGGCTTTAATAGTAAAAACGTCCCGCTATTATTTTTTGTGTAAAATAATATATCTTATATAAAAGCTTATCAGCTTTCAACAGGCTATTTATTGGTTTTGGCGTAGCACAATCACAATACACAACAATAATTAGTTTTGAAAGCTATTAATCCAAATTTATTAAATGTGTATTTATAAATACAATTTATTAATATATATTATATTATGATCAAATTGTGTAAGAAATCAAAACATAAACAAAATTCTTACTCTGAAAAAGCGGCAACACTTTATATACTTTTGCCACATGCTGAACGGTCAATCAAATTTGAAGTATTCCCGTATCAGTTGCGTACAATTGTCTAATTTATTTAATTAAAATTATTATTTTGTGGAATATTAGACTTTAAGGGTTATTTCATAGAATTTATATTATTAATAATAATAAATGGTTTTGGTTATTTAATCAATATAATTCTAAAATTTCAAATGTAATGATGATTACATTTTTCTGATTATTACACTATGTTGACGCCTATGAAAGATCGAGCAGTTCCGTATGGGTTTCGTATTCTGCCCTATTAAGAAAGAACCCCGTATCTCCACTATAGCGAGTTTTGAGAAAAACGCGATTAAATATTTTTGTTTAATCCCTTGTGCTTTTGGTACAATAATACCATAAAATCATTAAGGGTAGAGTGTGTAGCATCGTAGTTAACTTTTTTCAAAAGAAAAAATTGCAAAATTATCATATGGACATTAGTTATGCGACATACGGGCTAACAAGGCAAAGAATTATGTTAAGTTGGCTAAAACCACGTATTATCCAAATTTGTCTTAAGCTTGGTTTTAACTATGTAATTATTATAAAATTTATATAATTGCCTCGAAAGACAAAACATTTAAATATTTTAATAATGTTTTTTATGAACATTTGTTGATTAAAACATAAGTATTTACGAAAAACGTTTATTTAAAAATACAAAATGAAAATTATTATTAATCGTAAGTTGGCAATTCTTCCCAAAATTGATTCGCCGGTATAATTTAACCTAAGTTTTTAAATATTTCTTTTTTTTCTCTTCTTAGTAATCCCAGAAGGTTTCGTCACAGGTGTGGGGTCCTTTATCCCAGATTTTAACACTCTGAGCTGCAAAAAGTCCATCTCTATCAACTTCTCGCTATCATCAATCTTAACGTGTAAAATCTTGCTATCTTTCTTCACAATTACTTTAACAATATGTGATAGGTAAATACGTGACTTTGTTTTCTTTAATTTTGACTGTTATGATAAGTCTTTCCAGATAAGAAAATCGGAAACTCCCATTTCTTTCACCACCACACGATTCAAATTACACGTTCGTACACGAAATCATGATAATCATAAACTTTCTTCTTTTTTTTAACGATAGTTCCACTTGGTGGTGGAAACTATTAGCGGCGTTGCTCTAGAAAAAACCTCGCATATTGTTTTATCTTACGTTAAAAACCCGTATCTGCTGAGCATATACCAGGTTTTTACTATGAAGCGTTAAATTCCAGGTTTATACTAAGCATAATAGTCATTTTTGGCGTTTACGGGGAAACTATATTCTTTTATAAAATATTTAGAAATGTAAAATACGGGTTTTTCTCTATGTGAATATGTTATAGGTATAAATCATAATTATTCATATGGTGCAAATATCCCAATTTTTCAAATTTTGGAGATACGTGGTTCTTTCTTTGTAGGGCAGTATTATTAGCTGTGTTAGGAAAATTTGAACTCTAAGGTTGACGTTCTGGAAATTTTAAATATAAGTGACGTCACTTTATTTAAATTGTGACGTGCAAGCATTTTTATATGAAAAATGCTATACGACATACAATTGCACAGGATCGGCATAAAGCCATTTATATATATATATATATATATATATATATATATATATATATATATATATATATGATAAACGCTTGTAATCAACGCTTATCGGTGAGAATACAAACACTATTTAGTTATGCAGCGGAAGACAGAGCAAAGAAGTACTCTCTTGCAAATCTTTATTTTGCATCATCAGGATGATACAATAAGTAAAATTAGTACAAATTAAAGAATAAAAAATTATTTTGTATCTTACACTAATTGAGGTTAGTTGCGAATGTGTTAAAAAATGAAATGTACAAGTCATCCGGCTCCTACAAATAATAGCGAAAAGTATCCAAAAAATTTTTGTTTTAAAAAACAAATATTAAGGACAAAATATGTTTACGTACTACAGAAAATGTAGTCATATTATAATAATTCTAGGTTTTACATATACTTAATCCGAAACAAAACAATTGGTTGTGAATTCATAATAATTATTAACTTAAAACGACAGAATGTTGGATGTTAGTCTTACAATGATAACATATGTAAAGTAAATAGTATAGACCTTGGATTTTTTGAAAAAGAAGAGGCAAAAAGACTTATTTTATGAAGTTGAAGGGATATTATATATCACTTGTTTATTAATAGATTTGTAGATATCTAAAGTTAACAATATTAATTATAAATTTTTGGTATGTGTCTTTTTATTATTGGTTCTTTTTTTTTAATGGTTTCTCGAAATCACATTCATTTTTAAGAGAAACAAACCATTAATAAATAGACATATATTAACAATTTGAGCAACTTATAATGTTGTTATATATCTGTATACTGTATCTGTTTTTCTGTAAATCTAATAAATTTTCTTATTTTAAATTAACACCCTGTATATTTTTTGCCTTTAAAGTCCTTAATGAATATTGATTATGTTTTATGTAATATTCTTTAAAGCTAAATACCATAATTTCGGAGTGATTGCTACATTTATCTTCGCCGAATGTAAAATAATACATTTCGATGAATAAACTCGTTTAATTTGAATAATCTTTAATATTCGGTAACTTTAAATAATTGACAGTGACCTTTTAATAATAAATGGTCACTGTCAATAAAGCAGTAAAAAGTTTAACGAGACTAGTGCAGTAAAATATTTATTCAAATCATCGCGCAGAGAATCTACAGCAGCTGAAAAGAAATCCATGTTAATGTCAATATTTGAGTATTTACAAAAATAGAAATTTCAGAAAACCAGTAAAGACGATTACAGTAAATTCTCAAAATGTTGTCCGTCAACTTTAATACTGCGACCCATGCGATTTTTAAAACTTTGCAATATATTTTGCAACATCCCTGAGTGCTAATTTCTTCTTATTTCTGTGGCAATCATAGCTTGTAATTCCTAGGCAAGCATTCCTACAATTTTTTTTTATATTTTTTAATATTTTAATTTTTTTTAACGATGTTTTTAAGGGGACGCCCCCGAAAATAGTCTAAAGGATTCATGTCGGGTGAACGCGGGGGCCATATGATAAAACCATGCCTTCCAATTCATCTTCTGGAAAATACGTTACAACTATATATATATATATATATATATATATATATATATATATATATATATATATATATATATATATATATATATATATATATATATATATATATATATATAAGCTACACCTCACAAAAATATATATATATATATATATATATATATATATATATAATAAAATTATTTTTTCCATTTTCAATACGCATAAAAATTACATTTTACAATTAAATTTCATATAATTACAATAAAATATTTACACTTTTTTAAAAAGTTTAACATAGAATAAAAAATTGATATCTGACATTGACAGATAACATCTGGCAGGTATCCTAAGTGGTTCAGAGTCATATCTTAAATATCTGCCATAGTGCGTTTAAAAAACAAGTCAATTTATTAAATGATACATATTGGAAAGATCTTTGCTGTCAGTCTTATTATTAAAAGAATTTGGAACTTTTTTATGTGAATTATCTTCAATATGCATCTTTTGTTGTAATTTTGTTTTTTCCTAAATCTGTACATTTTCAAAATCAAAAGAATGACTATTTTCTAGGGAATGTTTGCCTAGGGCTGTTGTGTTTAATGCATTGGTTTGTACATTATGTTTGTGTGCAACAACTCTTCTATGTAGGTATTGGTGTGTTTGCCAAATCTATGTTGAATTACAGGCTTTACAATTTATTTTATAAATAACGTTTGATTGATGATCTTTATTAAATGGTCTAACATACATTAATAACTCAAATATAAATGAAATTAGAAGAAAAGCAAACAGTATAATCACAAATTATACTCAAAAGATACCAAAATATGCAGGTCAACAGAAAAGTCAACAAAACACAAACTTTTGGAATGGCAATCAACGCGAATGAAAAATCAAAGGAATGACAATTTTCTAGAAAGTCTGGCTTTGACTAGAGAATGTTTGGCTTAAGCTGTAATTTAATTTGTTGGTTTGTACACAATGTTTGTGTGCAACAACTCTTCTATGTGTATATTGGTGTGCTTGCTCAATGTTGAATTGCAGTCTTTACAATTTAGTTTAAACACAACATCTGACTGATGATCTTTAGTAACATTGGGTTTAAATTTGGAAAAATATTTTCCCGATGTTTTTGACGAGTTATGTAGAACATTGACGTCATATTTCGACATTTGTTCGAGGAAACCATTAATGTGTGGAAAGGATTATATAGTATTTGTGTGAGTCCTCAAAATATCTTGGTACGTATTATCAGTTTAATCAGTAGTACCTCTACTGTAGTAAAAATTCCTCATGCGAGAAATTTTTGAGAGTGATATAATCTAAAAAACCAAAACAGCCACAGGTCGACACCAAATCCTAAACTTACTAATAAATCGAGGTACAGACGTGTTTTAACGAAAAATCTACGAACCAGTAATACAAATTTAGGAAGAAGAAAGAATTCCCGAACAATCGAAAATAAGATGGATTTTGACGGCCCAACATAATGTAAATGTTACAGAATAATGACAATTTTAAACAGCTATCAAAAATAAAGAATAAAAAAAAATATAAACTTAACTTATTAGGCAACAACTTTCTAAAAAGAAAAGCCTTTATTCTTTTTTACTATGCCATCATCATCATCATAAGTGGCTTGACAATCCGTTGTGGATCTTGGCCTGCTCACAAAGAAGTCGCTACTCCTGTCGATTCCTGGCAACTTTCCTCCATCTTCTAACCCTTAAAATCTGTAGGTGTTCTTCCACATCATCAATCCATCTCCTGCGTGGTCGTGCTCTGCTTCTTGTGGCCTCTAGTTTTGAAATTGTTAATCTCTTCGGGTATTCGTGATCTGACATCCTAGCAATATATCCACTCCATCTAAGTCTCTGCACTTTAACGAATTCCACAATATCTGGATCGGTGTATAACTGATATAGTTCAAAGTTGTATCTTCGACGCCACAGCCCATTTTCATGCATAGCTCCAATAATCTTTCTAAGAATTTTTCTCTTAAAAATACCAAGAAGTCTTTTATCATTTTGAGATAAAGTCCACGTTTTAGCCCCATATGTCCAAATAGAGTTATTAAGGTCCTGTACATATTAAGCTCTACTGCACGTTTTATATTTTTATTTTTTAAATGTTTCTGGATACCGTGAACAGTTCTGTTTGCTATTGCTATGCGTCTTTTATTTCGTCGCTTGTCATGTTTGTTGCGTTTAGTAGCGATCCAAGATATGTAAATTCTTTGACTTGCTCAAAAGTATGGTTGTTAATTTGAATTCTCTGTTGGATATTTCGAGGGTTTTTAGGAACCAACATATATTTGGTTTTTTCCTCATTTACCACAAGTCTTAATTCACTTGCTGCGTCCGCAAGGCTTGTAAAACACTACACCATGTCTTTCATGCTTCTGCCTACTATAACTATATCGTCAGCAGACACGCCAACACGTCCCCCTGTCTTCAACCATTATTAATGTCAAAGAACGTAGAGTTTTCTCCTTCAATTCTAACGCATGAGCTTACGTTTTGCATTGTTAGTTGGGTCAACTTAACTAACTTAAGTGTAATCCGAAAGTCTATGTTTGCATTATATAATGCAATTTTTTTCACACTGTCATAGACTGTTTTGAAGTAAATGCAGAGATAGTGTGTTTCTATGTTTTATTCTAGTGACTTTTCTAGAATCTGCCTATGTGCTTGAATTTGATGTGTAGTTGACTTTCCAGCAGTAAATCAGCATTGATATTGACCAACAATATCCTTTGTAAAATGTTTAAGTCTTTCAAATAATACATTGCCGAAGATTTTATACGCAGATGCTAACAGAGTAATGCCTCTATAGTACTTACACTCTAGTTGATCACCCTTTTTATGCAACGGACATATTTTTCCCTTTAGCCACTCTTCTGGTATCCATTCATTCTGCCATATAAGCATTATTAGTTTATGGATTGCTGCAAAAAGTTGATCACCACCTTTTTTATACATTTCCGAACAGATTTCATCGATTCCTGGGGCTTTATTGTCGTTGAGTTTTAGGATCGCATTTGACACTTCTTCTCTTGTTGGGTCTTTACTGTGTAGTTGACGTTGTATATTTTGTTGATTTTCTATGTTGTACTCGTACAACAGGTGTATGGTATTGTTGTACCACGCCATACTATTGACATAAAAATTGTTAGTGGACTGTACTGTTGTCACGTCGTGATAAAAAATATAGAGAGTAAGTAGAAGTAAGAAGTTCCTAATTATCAAACAAAATGAAACTTATTATCATCATTATCATTAACCTGTATGCGTCCACTGCTGGAAATAGTTCTCCCTGAGCTCTTTTCATCTGTCTCTGTTTTGTGCGGCTTGCATCTAGTTAGTGCTAACACGCTTTAGGTCGTCAGTCCATCTAGTTGGTTGGCAATCTCTCCTCCGTAGTAATTTTTGTCTTCGTATCCATTCGACCTTAAGTTTTGTCCGTTAATTGTGAGATAATCTAACGCCACGTTCTACCTAATTCCATTTAACACTAGAAGGACTGCTACTTCTTTGTCATTTGATAGACAACATCGAAACCAAATTTAGTTTGATTATAAAATTTTATAATTTCTGGCTCTATTCTGCTTCTTCGACTACTACTGACGAGTGAAGTGTTTTATGCTTGAAAACTTTTATTGAAAAAAGCTCACTTTTCTTGTTTTTCAAGGGTTTTGGTATTTCTCTTCGAATTCTAGTGATTGTTTCTACAATAATTGTTTTATTGCTTTGTTCAAGCTCTTGAGCAAGATATATAAAAGTAAAAAAAATATTAGTTGTTACATTTCGTCCCTTTTTCAAGTAAGGTTTTATCAGATTCAACACTACATGTTTAGAAAGTCTTTTATTTGAAGGACGAGTGTCATCTTTTCCTAATTACGGAAAACCATTAAGGAGATATCGAGAATCTACATCTACAGCCAGCCAGAGCTTGATTCCAAACTTGTCGGGTTTGTTAGCCATGAATTATGTAAATCTACATCTCGCCTTTATTGGAGAAAGTCGTTCATCAATGGTTATGTTTTCGTTAGGTATAAAACATTGTTGACAATTTAAAATAAATCGCTCCCAAACCTCTGAAATTAGACAAAATTTATTGCTCTGAAGCCTTTGGCGTCTGCTGGACCGGATTTTAAAACGTATAAATCGCATTATTTGTAAAAGTCTGCCTCGAGGGATTATCTTTGAAAAAATCGGAGGAAAAAATTCCTACTTTGTTGACCACAAGCCCTTTACTAAAACTATTTTGCCTTAAAATTCCACGAGCATACAAAAGTCCAACAAACGCTTCAAATTATTCTAGTAACATTTTCCCTCTTCCATTTGCAATTGTTGACAAGCTTCAACTTCTGTTCAGCGTTTTATGTCTTTCAAAATATAATTGTAAATGAATAAGTGAAAAGCACTTGAAAACACATACGACAATAATTATTGTTTTTACATATGATGTGGGGCCCTTCATAATATTTCGTTTAGCTGCTCTACCTCCAATAGAAGTGTTCAGATTGATTTTTCTTAAGCAGTACTATCAGCAGATGTTTCTGCATCAATGACAGATGTCGACTCATTTTGAAGTTGTTTCAAATTCCGTATTATCCTCATTATTTCCCAGAACATCTTGAAAGTCGGATTCAGTTTCAGATACTTTTTTTAGTACCGCTAAATAATTCAAAGCTTGTTACTGAGTAATCCACTATCACGACTTGACCACAGTTTTCAAAATCAATATAATAACAGACTGTCAGTGACGGCCTTTAAACTAATACCGCACAACAATGCCAAACCGACAATAACTTGAAAAGGAAATTTGCACATAAAAGTAAAATTTGTGGAATAACACACATAAATCGATTCGGGGCAAAAGGATTACTTGTCCTTCTATGAATACTATTTCGTAAAATAATAATTTTTGAATAAATGTAAAATAAAATACTACCCATATACAGGGTGTCCCATAAGTAATTGGACATTAGCTAATGAGTGATAGCTGACATCAAAATAAAGCATTTGAGCTGAAATTGCTTAGGCAAAATGTTGATAGTTTTCGTTCTACAGGGTGATTCCTTAATATTTTTGAAGTTATACTTCTATACGCACGGTCGGCGTTGGAAATTTGCATGAGAGTGAATCTGTGGAACCATTACATATGTAAGATAATGAGTAAGAGAGAGACAGAAGATATATTTTCTTTCTCTTTCTCTCTCGAGAATAAAAATGTATCTCGAGTATATATATATATATATATATATATATATATATATATATATATATATATAATATTATATATAATATAATATGTATTAATATTATTATTTATGTGATATGTTTTGTATTATTTAAAATTAAACGTTTATAATTATTTTAGGCTTTTGTATTTCAAAATAATCACTGTTTTACCGAGAACTGTCAATTTTGAAATCCGTTAGTGTCATGTCTAATTGGCAAATCCGTTACGTGTTTGGTTTATACTCTGGTGGTTTTGAGTTCGAATCCCAATTATGAATTTCCTTTTTTATTTTTGAAATATTTAAAAACCTCACGTTAATCTTATTAAATATATGTAATATACGCAAAAAACATAAATTTTAAAATAAAATGAAAATTTACACTATAATCTGAGTTGGTTTTTTATTTTTATCTTCGTAAAGTAAGTTATGAGTATTGTCAGTTTTAAATACTTATAAATATTACATTTTAATTTATATTGTATTATTATATTGAATTATGTTGCAGTGTATTTATTGTATTGTAATTTTTATACATATTAATAACAAAATAAACAATGGATTTTACTGCAGAGTATGTATAAATTTTTTTTGCCTTCAACTCCTTTTATACTTATATAAAAATAAAAATATATATTTTCATTAAAATATTGATACAATCCTTCATTTACTATACTCATATTATACGTCAAATGTTTATATACAGCAAACGATGCACTATATAGCTATATAACTAATTATTTTTCTCTTTCTGCTCTCTCTCACCTATAGCATTACATATGTAATGATTGTGCAGATTGACTCCTATATAAATTTTTAACGGCGAACGGCGAACGGCGTACAGAAGTATAACTTCTACCGGCAGTTACACTGGACTGCCACACCCGTTTTTTTTATATTATTTTTAGCGATACTAAATAATAGCAAGATACTAAATTTCATTTAAATTGATTGAATAGTTTTCAATATATCCCTAAAAACAATATAAAAAAATATTAATGAATAACTCTGTAAAACGAAAACTAGCAACATTTTGCCTAAGCAATTTAAGCTCAAACGCTTTATGTCAGCTATTACCCATTGGCTAATGTCCAATTAATTATGGGACACCCTTTGTAGAACAGTTTATTTTAAAAGTAAAAAAAATACAAATATGTCGTTTAACTAATTAAAAAGATATTAAACTTTTAAAAAGCAAAGTGGTCAAAATGACCACTTTGCTCACTGTGGCAAACTCACTGTTAGTGTTAGGCGACATTATTTCCTCGATAGCATCTGTTGTTTTTGTCTTACAACGTATTGCTTCGTTTGGGATTCGATCTCTCAGAGAAACACCCAATATCCAGAAATGATACAAATTCAGGCTAAATAATGAAAAGAATAATAATATACGCAATACATATACCATAATTCCAGTGTCAGAAAATACAGCAACGACTTATTCAGGCTTCCTTCTAATCCTATCGACCTGATTTAGGCAGATATAAAAATAATGGATAAACATCTTTTACATTCACTACTGTGGTGGTAAATTGAATGTAAAATATGCCAGGAAACACATATTTAGATATTGTAATATTTAATCTTTCTTACTATTTATTATATTATAAATAATTGATTTGCAGCTACATGTAGACAAATATATTACCTTTGTTGAAAAATATAATAATCAGTTGCTTATTTATTGATGTACTACAAATTATTGATTAGGAATATTTCAAAGGTAGTCTAAAATAATCAAGTTCTCATCAGGATTAAAATTATTTTTAAACAATTTATTTTATTGATCATTTACCAGTAATTTTTAATAGCAATGTTTTCTCTAATCTAGCAATAAAAAATATATTAAATATTGAACTCAATCATTTAACATTCAATATTCTTTCTACACATAAATATAATGATTAAGAACAAACATAAAACAAATTATACCCATTATAAAGTTTCAAGTTATACTTTATAAATTTATTTTAATATACATCTACAACTGCACTACAATTAAAGTGGAGCACCATACTGGGTGACCAGATGTAAACGAAATAGAGGCATTTTTGGGAACTACAACAACATTTTTAAAAAACCCAGTTACAGGTTAATTTTTGATTTTTGCATTTTTAACAACGCTCAAGAATAGTCACAAAATGTCCACCCTTGGTAAAACTTGTTATTAAAGGTTTCTATATAAGTTTTTGTTAGCAGAAATTTGTTTTCCCTCTTGCAGTTGTCGCGCGCATCTTGTGCTTGCTTCTTTGTTTTACACGAATGCTTAGGAGCTGTTAGTGCTTGTTTAGTCAGAACAGCAAAAAAGTTTTTGTCAGAACGCAAGTTGGATTTAGAAATACATACAATGAAGAATATACAGAATAGTGCTAGTGATATGACCATAATGATTCCGATGTAAGCAAAACAGAAGATTGTACTTTACCAGATCCCCACAACGAAGATTTCGAAATTGATGATTCTCAGAAGGACAACTCGAATGTAATTTTTGTGAGTCACTATGTGAGCAAAAGGGTAAAGTATGTGACCATACTTGGCTCACCCTCCAAGAATTAGAAGACGATCAAAGCAGAACATCTTTCGAGAACGATAAGGTCTTTGTAAGGAAAGTATCGTTACCTCTATTACAGAGTCACTTCTAAAATTTCTTCACGATGACATAACCGATGTAATTATCCAGCACACTAATGAGGAGGCTGAAAGAGAGAATGTGGAGGAAATGAAAAAATCTGAATTACTGGCTTTTACTGGTATTTTAATTTTGATGGGTGCAAATGCGGATACTAACCTCAACTGCCATGATTTGGTAAAATTTTTGCGATTTGATGATAGAGAAACAATAGAAGAAAGGCGCAAACAAGATAATTTTGCACCACTTAGAAATATCTTTAAATTATTGAACAACACATTCCTAATACACTTTGCTCCAGGAGAAAATGTCAGTATTGATAAGAGTCTCTGTTTAAGGAAGGTGGCATTTTAAAGTTTTCATGAAAGTATGAGATTCTCATGCGGATGTTAGCAGATTGCAGATCTCGTTACGTTCTGATCTAAAAATAGAGGTTAATTCTGTAAAGATGGAAAGAATACATAAATTTACTTGGGTCCAACAATCAAAAAATTTGAAATCCATTATAGACTATGTGATCGCCCGACAAAATATTTAACTCAATATACAAGACGTAAGAGCGTTTAGAGGAAGCACATGTGAAAGTGACTTTACATGCGGTACGACTACCAAAAAAAACACAACGAAGAACAATAAAAACCAAATACAACTCATGAAGTTGTATAGCCTTAACCATGAAAGCACAAAGGCACTGTACAAAAAGCGACTAGATGAAAAGCTCTTACAAGAAAACTTTGATAGTTTTAAGCACCATTAAAATTACATCAAACAATGTCTCAAAAGTGCAGCAGATGAAGCCCTGGGTAAATATAAAAAAACCGAACGAAGGAAGCCATATTGGTGGGATGAAAAAATCGAAGAAAAAATAAAGATTAAACGAGATGAATACCACAAACACTTAAATATTAATACTGATCAAAGTAAAAATAAATATCGAGCAGACCATAGAAATATACGAACTGCGATAACTAAGAAAAAAAACGAAAGCTGGGAAAGAAACTGCGCCAGAATAAATACTTACTTGGGGGGTAGCAGAAGCACCGAAAGCTGGAAAATACTTCGATCTCTTCGACAAGATAAGACTAAAGACATCATCTCACCGATGAGCCTAGATAAATGGGACGAACACTTCGCAAATCTACTGGCGGAAAAACAGCCAGAAAATTTGTAAACACCTCAAACACAATCAGAGATGCAAGTACATATTATAGCTTCCCCAATTATGATTGACGAAAAAGAAGTAATACGAGTATGACAAGCATTAAAGAATAGAATATCACCAGGCCCTGGCAATATCCCACCTGAGCTACTTAAGTACGGTACAAGCAAATTATATAAGCAGCTAGCCAGCCTTTACCAAAAATGTATTAACTGACAGAGTATACTGGAGGAGTGGATGACATCGTTTATCACAATACATAAAAAGGGAAGTAAAGATGTATGTGACAATTATCGAGAAATCGCAGTTCTTAGCATCATCTCGAGAGTTTACGGGAAACTCATCAAAAAGAGAATGGAAGATGAATTCTGTGATATGAACAGACGAAGAACTGTGAAGAACAGACTGTGATATGCTAAAGAACAGGCCGGCATTAGAGCAGGTAGACCAACTATTGACTATCTGTTTACTGTTATCCAGTTAATAAAAAAAAATAGCACGAAATCAACCAATACATCTCCTCTACGTGGACCTTAAAAAATCACTGTCAAAAATACAAATATTTAGGCATGCAAATAACCAACAATGGCAAATTAGACGAAGAAATTAAACATAAAAATTACCAGGGAAGACAAGCTATTCGGCAATTAAACAGTGTACTGTGTGACAAAACACTCTCAAAAAAAAACAAACACAAAATGCATAACAGCATTATAAAAAACATTGTTACATATGGAAGTGAGGTATGGTCACTGAAAGAAATAAACTTAAAAGCATTAGAAGCAACAGAAATGGGCTTATTGAGAAGAGCGGCTGGAAAATTAAGAATAGACAGAGTTAGAAACGAAAGAATACGAGAAATTATAGGTATTAAGCACAATATAACAGAGGACATCAGAATAAATCAACTAAGAAGAATGGACACGTCCAAACAATAGATAAACATAGAATACCAAAGAAAGTATTGAACTGGACACCGCATGGAAGAAGAAAATCAAGAAAATCAAGAAAAGAAGAGAAGCAATCGATAAAGTCTTAAGGGAGAGGGGCGTTGAAGAAAACCTTTGGAACGACCGAGATAAATGGAGACTGGAAATCAGTAGACGGCGTTAAACTGTATAAATTGATTGATTAATTGATTAAAAGCAGAACACTAAAGCACCAGAAGGTATTGTAAAGCGTCTAGTTGAACCAATAAAAAACCATAAAGAGGAAAACCATTCCAAACCGAAGAAAGAATAACATTGACATTATTTAGACAAGAATTATCAACAGAGATAAAAGAGAATATCAATTCTAAGAAACCTCCAGGATAATATCTCTTAACAGAAGAACTTTAAAAAAAAAATCTACCAAGAAAAGCCATAGTAAAACTAGCATACCTAATAAATGCTGCTTTTAGATTGAGAACTGTTTCCAGACTTTCGAAATCCTATTGACATCCTATTGATTGAAAGAAAATCACTTCTTTCTGTGATGTCAAAATTATTTGAAAAACTCTTATTGGAATATAAAACCAATAAAAAGAAAAAATCTTATACCAAATCATTAATTTCGTTTCAGAAATAAACATTCCACTCTAGATCAAGTTCACAGAATAACGAATATAATAGAAAAAACATTAGAAGAAAAGAAAGTCCGCTCTATAATCTTCTTGGACGTAGCGCAGGCGTTTGATAAAGTCTGGCTGAGGCTTTAAACTATAAACTATTAACGTTCATGTCTGAACAGTATTCAGAAATATTGCGAATAAATATTTCAGAGTAAAACAAGAAGAAGTGTACACAGATTTGAGATCAAAGCTGGCGTGCCACAACAAAGTGTATTTTGTCATGTCCTGCACCTATTGTATACTTGTGATATTCCAGAGCTAGAACAAAACACGATACAGCCATACTAGCGATAGGAGACACTAGTGAAGAAGTGACTCATAAGTTGCAACTATCGGTAAATAAAATACATATCTGGACCAGAAAATGGCGAATAAAATTAAATGAGACTAAATTTGCCCACATTAACTTTACAAATAAAAAATAAAGAATTTCCCAGTTAGAATAAATGATACCCAAGTTTCTTATGCAACATCAGCAAAATACTTGGAATCACCCTAGGCGCGAGGCTGCGCTGGAAAGTCCATGGCAAAAAGAAAAGAGGGAAGCTTGATATTAGATATGAGAAAGATTTTGTATTGGGTGATTGAACAAAATTCAACGTTATCCATTTATAGTAAATTATCTATTTACAAGCAAATACTGAGGCCAGCATGGGTGTATGGTTGCCAACTTTAGGGCTATACCAAAGCTAGTAATCTACATAATATCTAGAGATTTCAAAACAAAGTTTTGAGGAACATTATTGATGCTCCTTGATATATCCGTTACAACAACCTCCTCCAGGCCCTGGGTATGGAAACTGTAACCGAAGTGATCAATAAACCAGCAGCAAGTCACGAGCAGAGGCTATATAGTCATGTGAATGTCGAGGCAATCCTGATTAATGACAACACTTACTAAACTAAACTAAACAGAAGGCTCATAAGGACAAAACCATTTGAATTAGTGTAAGTAAATTTTTATATTCTTTTTCCATGGTAAATGTTATTTTCGTTTCTTTTTCGTTTATATTATTCAAGAATGTGTTTAACAACATAAGGCTATACTGAGAAAACATCATCTATATATCACCACCATACTTTAGATTTTAAATTTTGTTTGGTGATAATATTTGTTGGGAAATTTTTTTATAAATGTATTCACTAATAATGAATATAAAGTAGAGCACATTGCTAGACCAAAATTCTGTTTTTTCCATAGCTAATGTTAAAGTGTTGCTATAACAACTGTTTTGAGTAGATAAAGTATCACTTTAACCGCAAGAGTAGATAAAGTGACACTTTAACAGCAAGAGTGGATAAAATGTTTTAACATTTTTTTATTCAATAAAATTTACAAATTCAAACACATTAAGATTAAAAACAACTGAAATTTTACAATTAACATTATTAGAAATATCTATTTATGGTGCATCACAACTTGTACTCGTTTGCTTAAACACTTGATTCGAGGTACTGGATTGATTTTCTGGTCCGCCAAGTATACACTTGGATACAGCAATCTTATTGCATATTGAGTCTTCAATGTAAGATTCTGCAACAGATGACAATAGTAGACAACATAGTAGCTGAAGAACGACGGAAACAATGCCCCGTGTACATTTCTGAATTTGCAAGTTTTAAAAAATCTGCAATCTTCTTGGGGATATTATATATAGTGTTAATCCCCACCGGTTGAGTAGTGCACTTTTGCTGTCGGTAATTTACAAAAAACTTACTGTGAGGTACGTTTTTGGGCCGCAAGGCGATACACTTTCTCACAATTTCCAAGAAACTCAGTCCACTTTTCTTGTCAGTAATACAAAACGACCTTTCCTGCTTGGTTTTAGTATTAGATAATAAAACGATTATCAGCGATTTTCTGTCGTCCAAACACTTCTAACTTGTACAATTCATAGGACCTTGTCGCTCCATGCACACCAAAAATAGCAATAACCTTCATCAAGAAATATAGGTCATCAGGAGTTTCTGTCAGAAATTTAATAATGTCATCTGACTCCAGGATTTTGGACTTTTTAGCTTTCATCCTCCACTCAGGTTTTTTAGTAAGGTGGTTAACTTGCTGAATTTAAAAATGTCACAATTTTCATTCACCAACAACGTACGCTTCAGCATCGAATAATACGACCATAATGACGATGGCATCGCTTTCTTCGACTTTTCAGAAAAATACGCCAAAAGTTTTTTTTCACTCACGCCATTGATATTCTTAATGCTTTTCCACTTTTTAAAAGACTGGTATTCTTTCTCATACATCATCCTAGATTTTTGTGGCAACAATAAACTTTCTGCTTCCAACGCTGCATTTTCTACATCTGATGGCAGGTTTTCCTTTTCTTGTGTCAATTCTTTTCCGTCCATTTCGTATTTATTCACTTTGTACACAAAACGCAACAATATTCATAGATAAATTACACCTAGATTGGTAACAGGGATAGCCAAGGTCAAATCATGTTCGGATTAGGCGCCCATTCGCTTGGTGGCACTGCTAGTCTCGTTCCTGCGCGGAGTGAGTGTGCTGTGATCAAGTCAAAGTTGAGTTTAGACAAATACGGCGCCATATTTGTATTTGTTTTATTTTTTATAGTTTATTTTATAATTTAAAATTTTTTGTATAAATAGTGCAAAATCGTACAATTTTCGACGATTTTTTATTATGGAATCGAACACATTACATGGAATAACAATGTAGAGACGAAGAACTGAACAAAAAAGATGTGTTCCAGATTGCATGGATACTACCAAAGAATATAGACGCTTAAGCGTCTATATTCTTTGATACTACTTTTTTAAGTCCAGGACATTATATGGATATGTTTGATAAATGGGTGAATGCTGTTAAGAGCCCTAATTAGAGAATGCTGCAAAAGAAACTATTTATAACAATTTTCGTGTATGCGCTAGTCATTTTAAAGAGGAAGATATAGTCAATGTTGGAAATAGCGGTATTACGAGAACAGCCGTTCCGAGTTTGTTTTTACCAGGACCAGGTAAGAACTATTATACCACTGACCTATATTCTTATTCACATTATATCTGACCTTTTACTATAAAATTAGTTTATAAATTTAACCTAAAATTATATATTATAAAACCAGTCTTACTTAGCTTAGTATTTGAATTATTTGTAGGTGGTGGTTCAACAACTATCTTACAAAGCATCACCTTAGAGAGGGTTCGGCATAAATTTCTACAGGTGTGCGCCTTTCAAAGTTGGATTAGATTAGCAGACCATGACTACACTATCATGGAGAGGTCTATGAGCTTGCCTGCTTTAAGTATGAGGAGGGATCTGTCCCTCTCTTGTGAGTGAGATTGGTCTTAGAGTACCATATTACCATGGTTTGCCTCATCTATGTACTTTTAATGTTCCATTTTGTAGAACAACCTATGGTGCTAATAGCCCACTGAATAGATACTTATCTTTATTAAACAACCTAAATGTAAATGTATTTAATATGTCCCTCAATAAATATATAAATATTAGTAGAAGAGTTACTGGTACCATAGAGTTTGGAAACTTAACTGTGTAAAATACTTCATGTTTTTATTGTAACTAGGTAATACTTTACATATTTTTTTATTTTTGTTATGTTATTTTTCCATCTTTATTGTTTGTGCTGGATTTTAGAATCATAGAACTAACTGTTGGGTTTATAGGTTTTAAAATGTCATTACATGTTTAATTATATATATATATATATATATATATATATATATATATATATATATATATATATATATATATATATATATATATATATATATATGTATGTGTACATGCATGTGTTTGTGTACATAATATATTTTTATTTCACATTATTTAATTTTATTATCTTAAAATACTGTGTACTTAACCACTAAGTTGTAACATTTAATCGGCTTGTCCCGTATATTAGCCTGCATCCACATGGACAGCGGTAAGGCGTTCAGAGTTATGAATAAATAAATTTGAATGTGTTGACAGGGATCTTTCCTATTCTGTTGATGATAGGGATGGGATGTCTGATCTTAAGATGACATACTGGTGAAAAAATCTGTTGATTGTAATTGTGTTTGTCATTTCAGGCATAAAAACATTATTATCCTCTGTTGTTTGGAGTTTATACTGAGCAAATAAAGTTACTATATCAGGTTTTAGCAAAGCTTACATTCTGGGTGAAAACTTTAAGCATACCTTAGAAATAAATTATTTACCTTATCCATTGTTCTTTTTTTTTGTTTGTTTTTTCTATTTGCTATCATTCGGTTATTCCTCATTCTTGGGTTTTCTTTTTGCAAGAAGCAATATTTTGCTAATCTAATCAAAATCATAATTTTGTTGATAACCAGAATATTTTTCTGGAACTTATATTATGATTCTGATTATAAGAATAAAAGTATTATTATATAAATATATAACATATAGTATGAGTATAAATATATATAAACTTCTTTCTAGAACTAAATCATTTAATTGTTCTGTTTCCAACTTAGCAGGGTCCTTGAGTTCTCTCTTTCTGTGAGTAGAAAGCCAGACTGTAAGAGTTTTCACTGACCACTGATAGTGTGTGTTATTGCATTAGGATGAAAGTACTACAAAAAACTCAGAATGTCTGATGGCTGTCTGTTGCTTATTAGGCTTTAATTTGACATTAGAATTACAAAAAAAATACTTAAATACTGACAAGTTCCTGTCACAACATTTAGAACACTAAATTATACTACATTCACCCGTACCTATTTTTGAACAAAATATTGCAACTATTTTGGTTTATTTTTAGCTCCAGCTGATTTACAGCTAGAATGAAAATCTGAATTTTCCAATCTTGGTTCATCATTATCATCAGGTTTTTGAAGAGGTAAATTTTCTGTCTCATCTGGTATTTATTTAGTAGTGGAATTCTCTAGTGTGTTATTTGGACCTTCATCATTATCTTGATTCAATAATATAACAATTCAACAGTAAACTTCGTATATAGTGCAGAGCACATGGTAAAGCAGTTTTCCATTAAGTGAATTCTAAATTTTTGGTTTTCTATGCTAGATTCACCAATTTCCATATAACTCATTGTATTTTTCGACTTAACCATTTCCTTCATGATTATATGGTGTTGTTCTACTTGAATATATTCCTTTAGAGTGTAGATAATTAATAAATTCTTGTGAAGTAAAGCTAGTTCTCCTTGTTAGATTTGATATATACTGTCATTCTATATAAACCAAATAGTGATTTAATCTGTAATTGGTTAGAATTGCTTTTCTACCAGATAATGTCTGCATTTTTTAAATACTTCAACTCATTTGCTTTTTTTTCAATTGCATAATGTTTTTATTCAGAATATGTGAGGGTATGTGTGAAAAAAGCAATTGGTTTTCCAGATTCATTGCTTCGCTTATGTAATCGTAGATTAATTTTTTAAAAGCATGTACTTATCTTTATCTTCTAGGGATTTATCTTTAGATTCATTGCTTTCTAAAAAATTCTTGAATGTTATATACTTACTAATGTTTGAATTCTTTGGTGGAAGTTTGACAGTTTGGACCAGCCTCTAGTTTATCTGGTCTAAAGTACTTTCCCATTGTAAATTTATGCGAATAAAATTGTAGTAAAATGTCTTTTGCAGAATTAGACTTTTATTCACATAAAACTTGATAAGAATGACAAAACAATTATTTAAATACTGACCCGTTCTTGTCACAACATTAAGAAAACTAAATTATACTAAACATGGCTTGTATATATTTCTTGTAACACATATAACATTTCTTGTAACATTTTTATAAATAAAGATTTTATTCTATATTTTATTCTGTAATTTTTTTAACCACTTTGGCATTTTAATGTAATGGAAAATAAATATAGTCCCAACATAACAAGAAAACCCAAAAAGTATACGAAAAATATTTATTATCGTATAGGATAAGGATTTTTCTTGTTATTTTATGATTATATCGATTTTCCTTTACTTTAAAATGAGTTCACAATCCTAGGTAATATTACTAAACTTTTGAATTTAGCGCCATGTATATATAGTTACGCGCCCGATCACTAGGTGATGCGCCAATCATTGTTTTATTCTTTAACACGGAAGTTTCAATGCTAGGTGGTAGTGTGCTATGACAATATTCTCCGCAAAAACCAAAACGTAACATTTGTTTGACATTTGTTGACAGAGTAATTCATATCCCTAGCGACGGAGCAACACAATTGCGATTTTTGTGCTAAAAATAACATTTTTTTTGAAATTCTATTTTTCACCTGAACTTGAAGTCTTGCTATAGAAAAAACTGTTGTATTGCACACGACGATAAAATCGCATTATCTTCTCGAGCATAATTAGCGTCTCGACTGACGTCTCGACGCTAAAAAACGCTCTCGAAGATAAAGTACAATTTTATCGTCTTGTACAATATATAACTATTAGTCATTATTTAGTTAAAAATATGCATTATTGGTACATAGTGTCAATACCCTTATTAAAGCTGATATATTTAGTTGTCTTCTATATTTATAGTATATATAGTATATATTATAGTAGTTACAGTTGTCAACGTATCATCATTCTCTAATTTTATTTTGATTATTTTTAAAGTCTTACCCACTGGCCCGTTTGTTAAAAATTTTTCAATTAATTACATAAATGAGTCAGAAAAAATTAAATAAATAGAAGAATTTTTTTACCAAATAAGAAAACCACAATTTGTTTAATTTATTAATGTTTTATATTTTGAGAACGATCTTCGAAGTCGAAATTAAAATGTTATTTAAACTTATTTTAAATTAAAATAGTGGCTAGTTCACACTATAAATAGTAAATTTGGCACATAATTAATAAAACTAATTAAAAAGAGCAACTCGGTAATATAGAAACATTACATTGTATGAAGCCAAGAAACTGAAAAGAAGAGTAGAAAACTATAAACTAGGTGCAGTAGAAAGATCAAGGGAATCATAAAAGGGACCAATAAGAATTTATAAATGGATTATATGACCCAAACCAACTTTAGTTAAATTTTTATAGCAATTAATTTTAACTGTACATTTTTATATACGTTTTAACCCAAAGTACGATTTAATTGTATGAGTCCACAAAAGGGTAACTTTATTTCTAATATTCATCAATATTTTCTAGTGGACATACACATACGGGATATCAGTTAAGCAAATGAAAAACTCTTTTTTGTAAAACCAATTCAATAGAGTGGTGTTTTGTTTATCTAACCATCAAAGGTACAATATAAATTAAATGCGTGTTTAAATAAAAATGAGAAAACATGTGATTGTTAATAGCAAAAGGTATTTTTACATACATTCGTATATGTAGGGACTATTTTAAATAATTAAGTTAAGGGGTTACATACTGGCTTAAATATTAAAATCTGGATTGCTATAGTAAAGTAAATCATTCATCATACTCTGTAGAAATGTACTATTTTACTAAAATTTAATTATATTGATGTAATCTTATTTATACTTATACACAGAAGACAAAAGCATTCGCTAGCTTCTTCTTCTTCTTTAGGTACCGTCTCCTCTAAGGAGGTTGGTAATCATCACAGCTATTTTCACTTTTGAGATTGCAGCTCTGAACAAGTCGACGGAACTGCAATTATACCACTTTCTCAGATTGTTGAGCCAGGAGATGCGTCTTCTCCCAATACTTCGTTTTCCCTGCATTTTCCCCTGCATTATGGTTTGTAGCAACACATATTTATCCCCTCTCATAATGTGGCCGAGAAATTGTAACTTTTTTATCTTAATTGTATTCACGATTTCCATTTCCTTTGTCATCTTTCTGAGGACTTAAACATTTGTTATTCGGTCTACCCAACTATCGGATTCACTATCAAATTATTTTCTAAATCGGCGTGCAAAAATAATTATCTAACTATCTTTAGTTGATAAATTTGATTTAATAACTGAAGAAGGGAAACTTATTCCGCAAAGAATTTGAGGCAAACATTTGTCTACAATAATTATAAGAATATAGATGAAAAATACTTGAAAGAATACTCTAAAAACTGACATGACTACCGAATGATAATTATTATGTCTCATGATCTTCAAATTTTTTCAGAAGCATCCATATACAAATTTACATAATATGTACAGGGTGCTTTTTTCAAAAAGAAAGGATAGCTGGCATTGACGCTAAAAAGGGCAAAGAAAAAGATTTTTGCCACTAAGATAGTTTCAAAACTTTTGGTTCAAAGTCAAAACTGATCCTATTTAAATCAAATTAAATTAACATTTCAGTGTTATGTAATTCTAAAAGCAGGATTGCAGTAGTAATATAGTAATAAAATAAATGCCACATAATTTTAACGTGTTTTCTTCTCACTGTTACCTACTTTTTCAATGCGTAAACTTTAGTCATATTCGTTACTTTTTTTGATTTCTTGTTCCATTTGCCCCTCCGCATTTACAATCAAACAATCAAGCCCAAACATTATTTTCAGCCTGCTTAATCTGTCTTTGATCTATTCTGGCATCACTTTGTTTAGCCTTCTTGAAAACTATAATTATCATCAACTGTATTCGTCCACTGCTGGACATAGGTCTCCCTCAGCTCTTTTCGTCTCTCTGTAGTGTGCGGCTTGCATCTAATTATTTATAACACGCTTCAGGTCGTCAGTTCATCCAGTTGGCGGGCGTATTGATTTGCTCTGCTCCGTATTGATTTTTGCCTTGGTCTCCATTCTAAAATACGTTTGTCATTTTAACGATGCAATTTTTTTGATAGCGTCTGTTGTTTTTGTTCTACGACGTATTTCCTCGTTTGGAAATCGGTCTCTTAGAGAGACACCCAACATCTGGCGCTTCATAGCCATCTGTGTCACGCGAATCTCATTAACTACCTTTTTTGTGAGTGCTAATGTTTCCGCTCCATAAGTTAGTACAGGTAACACATTGGTAAAAGATTTTCCTTTTGAGGCTTATGGGTAGATCCGGTTTAAATACAGGAGTCTAATTTACCAAACGCTGCCCAGGCTAATCCTATGCGACGTGGAAGCTATAATAATCTCAAGTAATTCAATAAATCAGAGAACAACTTTCGAAGTGAAAATTTTTTTTTTTTTTTTTTATTATATTAACGCATCAACCACGCAGGGTCATTAGCGTATTTAGATTAATACAATATAGATACAATAAGTAAAATATACATTAGTTTACAATAATAATAATAATAATATCTTTGTATGTTACAATGTTCATTTTAGATCTTTTGAAGGAGTTGGCAGTCTTTAAGATAGGAAAATATTTTTCGGGTGTCTGTATTTTCTTCTAGGGCATCTCTTAGGGAGTTGGGTATGTTATATTTTAGTCGTTCACTATTATATTTGGGACACTGTATTAAAAAATGTTTAACCGTTAGAGCACTGTTGCACACTTCACACACTGGTTTATTTTTGCGCTGGAATAAATAGTCATGAGTAAGTCGTGTATGGCCGATACGGAGACGGGTAAGTATCACTTGCTCTCTCCTGTCTTTTATTTTTGGTTTCCAAAGATGTGAATGTTTGTTGACTTCGTATAGCCTTGATGGAGTGTTGTTCCAAGATTCTTGCCATTTTTGAATTATTTTTTGTTTTAGGTATGGTTTTAAATCGTTTTGTACCAATATATTACTTTCTTCGGACATCGGGTTAGTTGGTGCGTTCTTAGCCAGTTTATCTACAACTTCGTTACCTTCAATTCCTATATGAGAAGGCACCCATAAAAAGTGAACTTGGATGTTCTTATTTGCAATGTTTTTAAGTTCTTTTTTAATTAGTAGTAGAAGGGGGTTGTCACAGTACAATTGAGTCAGTGAGGATAATGAACTTAAAGAATCTGTGATTATTATATATCTTTCTTTGTTTTTGTTTTGTATTAACAGTAGTGCTTTTAGGATTGCAAATAATTCAGCCGAAAAGATGGTTGTAATTGATGGCAATTTGAAACTAACTGAGGAGTCTTCCGAATAAATTGCTGCTCCAACTCTGTCTTCATTTTTTGACGCATCGGTGTATACGTTGTAGGTATTGCCATATCTGTTTAATAGTGTATAAAACTTTTGTTTAATGACGGTTGATGATATCTCTGATTTTCTTAGGCTTGTTAGACTGATGTCGATATCAGGAATAGATATTGTCCATGGTGCTGGGTTGTGGATTGAAGAGGTATCATAGGTTTTTGGAAATTGAAAATTTAATTTGGATAAGTATGATTTTATACGAAAGTAAAAAGGATGATCAATTTGATGTGTTTGTTGGAATTTATTTGTAAATCGATCAGCAAAAACGTTATGTAGTACTGGATTATTTCGGTTTGATGACACTGCCGCTGCATATGTTAGGCTTAGATATTGTCTTCTGAAAGAAAGAGGAAGTTCTCCACTTTCCCAATAAAGACTTTGAATGGGACTTGTGTAGTGAGCACCTAAAGAAATACGTAGACATCTATTTTGGATAATATCCAGTGACTTCAAATGTGTTTTTTTGGAGGAGTTGTAGACGATGGCTCCATAGTCAAGTTTTGATCGAATTATGGATTTGTAAATAAGTATTAAACTTGAATAATCGGCACCCCAGTTTTTAAAGGCAAGGGATCGTAGTAAATTTATACCAGGTAGACAGGATTTTTTCAGCTGTTGAATATGTGTCTTCCAAGTTAATTTTTTATCAAACGTCATACCCAAAAATCGGATTTCTTCTACATAATCTAGTTTTTGTTCGTGTAGATATAATTCTTTTGTTTGGATTTGATTTCTCTTTGAGAAACATATTGCTTTCGTTTTTGTAGTGTTAAACTGAAGTCCACTTGTAGCTGACCATTTCTCAATGTGTGTTAACGCTTTTTGAATGTGATTGTGAATCGTTGCTATGTTTTTTCCTCTACAGAAAATAACTAGGTCGTCAGCGTATAATCTAGCTTTGACGGGGTTTTCAATTTGTGTTAATATCGAATTTATTGCTACTAAGAATAAAGTTGTGCTTAAATTTGATCCTTGTGGTATACCATTTTGTTGAATTTTTGTTTGAGAATATGTTCCGTCAACTCGAACTTGAAATTGTCTGTTTTCAAGAAAATTTGAAATGTATTTTAATATGTTACCCCTTATTAACCAGCTGCTGAGTGTTTTAATGATTGAATATTTCCAAACTGTATCATATGCTTTGCTTATATCAAAAAATATTCCAACACAATGCTGTTTTATTGCAAATGCTTCGTGGATTTCTGATTCTAAGTCAACGAGATTGTCTAAAGTTGAGCGATGTTTTCGGAAACCACATTGTTCTGGAATAATTAATTTGTTTGCTTCTAAATACCACATAAGCCTATTGTTTATTATCTTTTCTAATATTTTACCTATGCTACATGTGAGTGATATCGGTCGATATGTTTGTGGATCTGATTTTGGTTTAGTTGGTTTTTGAATAGGTATTATAACTGAATTTTTCCATGATTTAGGAAATACGTTTCTGGATAAGATTATATTGTAGATTTTGAGTAGGTGTTCTTTAGATTGAGGGCCTAAATTTTTAAGAAATATAAACGGTATATTGTCGGGTCCAGGACAAGTGTTCTTACAATTCTGAAATACATTTTCTAATTCTTCCTTTGTTATTTGTATATTGAGATCGTTATTGTTTTGATCGTAATATTCTATAGGATTTTTTTCTTCTTTTATTTTGATTTTTAAGAAATTGGAAGTATAATTTAAGTTACTTGAGTTATATTCATAAGTAGATGCTAGTATATTGGATATTTCTTCTGGGCTTTTATAAATAGTGTTATTTTGAGTTAAAAAGTTTATTGATTTATGGGGTTTGGAACAAGACATTTTGTTGACTTTTTTCCATATAGCTGTTATAGGAGTTGAACTATGTATTGTGGTGACATATTCTCTCCAAGAGTCACGTTTGGCTTTTTTAATGGTATACCTAGCGACTGCCCTTAATTTTTTGAATTCTATAGAATTTTCTTGAGTTTTTTGTCGTTTGAATTTATTAAAAGCTTGTTTCGATTGTTTTAATGCTTCTTTGCAGTCATGATTCCACCAAGGTACCGACTGATGTTTGTGATCGTACTTAATTATTCCAACGTACTTTTTTGCTGATTCTGTGATTACGTTTGTCAGAGAGTATATTGTTTTGTCTATATCTACATTGTCATTTAGGTTTTGCAGGTTGTTTTCAACGTAATTTTGAAATTCTGTCCAATTTGCGCCTTTTAAATTCCATTTTAGTTGTTGCGGGGTAGTTGATTGTAGTTCATTGCTTATTATGATAGGGTAGTGATCACTATCATATAGATCTGGTAACACATCCCACGTAAGAGTATGTGTAATTGATGGTTCGCAAATACATAGATCTATACAAGAGCCTTCACCTATTCTTGTGTCAAAGCGCGTATGTTGTCCGTCGTTAAGAATATTTAGGTTGACTTCTTCTATTATTTTTTCTATTTTTCGACCTAGAGATGTTAGTTTTGCTGAACCCCATAACGGATTATGTGCATTGAAATCTCCAATTATTATCCTTGGAGCAGGTAGTTGATTTAATAAGTTTGAAATTTCTTTTGAATCGGGTTCTTTATTGGGGGGAATGTAAATATTGCAAATTGAAAAAGAAATTGTGTCTGTGACTCTAATTCCAATTGCTTCAATAGTTGTTGTGAGTTTTATCAGTTTAGCGTCAAAGCTATCTTTTATGTAGATTGCTACCCCTCCGCTTGCAATTTTCGAATTTTCTCGATTTCTAAAAAAACAATTGAAATTCTTCAAGTCATGAGCTTTGTTGTTTTTGAAGTGGGTTTCTTGTAAACATATCAGACTAGGTTGATGTTTTGAAATTAGTAATTTTAACATTTCTAAATGGGTGTAATACCCATTTATGTTCCATTGAATTAGAGAGTTGAAAATGATGTGTTATTAATTTTCTATTGATGCGTCGCTTTCTAAGTCTGTTTGAAGGTCTAAGTTGATTTGCTTTAATATTTTATTTTTTATTCGAGTGCATTTGACTTTAATTTTTCGGTCCTTTAGGTAATAGTATATATTAGTTAATAGATCTGTGACCTCTGCTGTTTCTTCTGTATACATTTTGGTGACACTTAACGGGTCTGGTGAGTTCTCACAGTTTTCAAAAAAGTCTAATAACTGTTTGTAAGTTATAGGGTAGTTGGAATTTGGGTTCTCAAATAAAGGTTTACAGTATCTTAGCATTTCTTCTAGTGTTTTTTGTGGTTTGATATTTTGATCTGATTTTACTTTCTTCTCTTTATTTTTTGGTGTAATAAAAGTAGGTTCCTCTGTAGATGTAGTAGTTGGAGGAGAGACTTGGGAGATTGTGCGTTTGTTTTGTGCTTTCCCTGTGTTTATATGCGTTGCCTTATTTTCTATATCTATTTTTGGGTAGTTTGTTGTTTCTGAATCCTCTTTGGTTAGCTGCATGTGTGGTTTTTCTTGTTGGCTATTTTGTGGTTGGGTTTCTTGTTGTGTGCTTTCTTCTTTTGATTGTTGTTGTTTAGTGTTTGTCTGGGTTTTTTGAGTTGATAGATTAGTTGTATTTTCAATTGGGTTTATATTTGGAACTGGATTATTTGATGTTGAATTATCTGTTGTAATCGCAGTAGACATTGGACAATTTTTTGTTAAGTGGTTGGTTTGTTTACATGTTTGACAAGCTTGGTTATCTAATGAAAGGAAAATTCTGTATGTCGTTTCCTCATATGTGATAAGAAAAGAATCAGGTAAGGGCTGGTTATTTAGTGGAGATATGTATGTTTGGCGTCTGAAACTCAAAATATGTTGGAATTGTGGTGTTGATGTGCCTATTCTTAGGAATGTTATAGGTGACAGAAGATTTAATCCATGTGATTTCAATGCGGATATTAGGACTGAGTGTGGGATTGAGGGACAGACATTGGACAATACTAATCGCTGACTGGGGCTAATTAGTCTACGAGCTTGTAGGAGTTGATGGTTTATTTGAATTTTTCATTTCTGTTTATGAAATCCTCAGCTAGTTTTTCGTTTGCTAAATAAATACATACTCTATTATTTGATAATTTTGAACAGAAGGATATCTGGGTTGGTTGTATCAGATGACTCAAAGCGGACAAGTAATCATCTAGTTTGGTATTTTCAATTGAATCAAAAATAATTGCTTGTTTTCTTGATGGAAATATATTGGATTGTTGTGTTTGATTGGTTACGGAAGAATATGTAGGTGATCCATTAAATTGATATGATGAGGAGCTATTTGGTGTATTGTTAGTTGTAGGAATTTCAGATTGAATAGAACTATCCATTTTTAATTATCATTTGTAACTGGAGTACGGTCCTGGCAAACAACCTTCTTAGTCTGCAGTGGAACAGGTTTGGTATAAATACCTGTCCTAGATTTTGTAGGTTATCCAAAATAATATTTGATAATAGTAAAAACTGTTATGTTTAAAGTAACTTACTATCTCTGTTGTGTTTATTTTTGTTATTTCACTGCTGGATCACTAATTAACGAAAATATTTTTAGTATTTCACTAGTTTTTAAATTAATTATGAGAGCTCGATTTAAAACACGTATTAGCTACTATGTTCAGAGTCGAATGAAGTGAAAATTGAAACGTCAATAAACTTACTTTAACCTTTAATTGTGGTTTATTTCCATTTAAATAGATCATAATAATCTCAGTTTTGCTTTTGGTTAATTTTCACTTGATATTCATTAAAACATTCATTACATATTTGCAAACTTTTTGTAGGTCTTTTCGGCTAATTGCCACAATAGCTAAATCATAAGCATAGATTAAGTCAGATATAAATATTTGTCGTACGTTTCTTACTCCGATTATTACGTGTTAGACACTTTTTCTTGCTTCTTTGGCTATTTTATCCAATAATTTAACAAACAATTCAGAGAGATCACTTAGTACCCCTCCTTATCTAACACCCATTTTCGTAACAAATTCTTTCAATTTCCTGGTTGTTCAAATTTGTGAATATATATATATATATATATATATATATATATATATATATATATATATATATATATATATATATATATATATATATATACAACCCTTCGTGGGTTTTAGCCGACACACACCAGTCTTACTGTTCATTCGTCAGAATGTCTTCCTAGGTGTCCTGCCCATTGGAGTCTTCTGGACTTTATTTCTTTTATGATGTTGGCGTCTGGGTAAAGTTCTTCGAGCTCTTTGTTAGTTCTTATCCTATACTGTCCTGATGCTTCATCCAGCGCAGGGCCAAAGATCTTCCTTAGGATTTTTCTCTCCCAAACACATAATCTCTCTTCGTTTGCTTTTGTTATCGTCCACGTTTTGCTTCCATACATCACAACGGGTCGTATGATTGTTTTATAGACCTGTATCTGCGTACGTTTTGTCAGATGTTTCGATTTTATAAGGTTTTGGAGGGCAAAAAGACATCTGTTGCCGGCCTGGATCCTGTTGTTTATTTCTTGTGATCTGTTATTGTTTTCAGTTATTGTTCCAAGATACTATATATATATATATATATATATATATATATATATATATATATATATATATATATATATATGTATATATATATATATATATATATATATATATATATATATATATATATATATATATATATATATATATATAAATGTTTTGGATTGGTTGAAGTCAATAAAAGGGGCTATTGGTTAACTATTTTTTATCTCAAGCTTTCAATTGTGTTTACAATTATTATCAAGAGCTGCTAAAAAAGACAAAATATCTTACAAAGTTGAACTAGAAAGAAAAAAATTTTTGTTAACTCACCAAATAAAATTAGTTTGGTACATAAACATTGCTGCTAATACATCTCAAAAATAAATAATACAAAAATGTCTTAATCTAATAAATGCTTCTCTGAAATTTTAGTATAATTTTGAAAACATTTTCTTAACAAAAAAAAAAATTTATAAATAAGTTAAAATAAGTTAAAATAGCGACCAAATACAAATAAGCCTCAATGTCATAAATGCCAACTTAAAATTTTTATTTTTTACAATTATATTGCCAAAAATAAAATTTTGTTTAAAAATTCTTTTTTGTTTAGTAACAAATAAGAAGAAGATTTATTCACCATTGATAGATGTCTGAAAAAATGTAACAGACATATGGAAAATTAAATCAAAATGTGATATTTTACAAGTTTTATACATAAATTATAAAAAAATAATATAATTATAAATTTTGCTTAGATTTTGAATTTTTGATCTTTTGTTTAAATTATTATCACTTTTGCTAATACAAACCATTTCCAAAAAATTCCTTTTGAATTTATTACTTTCACTACATAAAATTTTAATGTTATCAAAATCCATAATATGGACTTTATCGATTACATGCTCTGCCAAAGCACAAGATGGTTTTTTAATTCTGCAATCACTTTTGTGAGAAATGATGCGATTTGAAAGATTTCTTCCAGTCTCACCAACATATTCAGCTTCACACTGAGTACAACTAATGCATCCTATGTAGCAAATCTAAAGGATAAGAGTTTTCAATTAAAATATTTTTTAACAATTGAAGATCTTCTTGTAGATAATCTGGATGAGAAAGCTTTAAAACACGTTCTTTTAATCCTGTTATAAGGTTCATTTTCATCTTATTTGGATGATGAGAGTAATAGCTTATAAATCTATTACTACATAGGGGTTTTCTGAACCATCTAGTTTTCAACATATTGTCTGTATTTCTTACAATTCTCATGTCAAGGAATGGTAGAGAATTATCTACCTCTTCCTCAACTGTAAATTGTATATGTTGATTATGACTGTTGAAAATGTTTACTTTCATGAATTTTGTGTTTAGGAAGTGCCAAAACTAAATCATCTACATATCTTTTAATAAAAGGAATGAAAAACGTGCAATTACTGATACAATCACTGATAACATCATCCATGACATAGCTATTTAGAATGGGTGAAAGACTAGATCCCATAGGACTACCAAAAATTTGTTTATAAAAGACACCAATAAATATACAAATATTAGAATCAAAAACAGAGTTGACAAGTGTTTTGAAATGTAATAAGTCAATATTAGTGTGTTGCGAAATCTCATTCCAATGTTTTTCAACACTACTTATGATTAAATCTTAAGGCAAATTGATAAAAAGAGATGTTACATCAAAACTAACTAACATAATTTTGTGGAAATTGGAAATTATTAATGAAAGAACTAAAATCAAATGAATCCTTAATGTAAAAATGATTGTTTAAATTATAAGCATTAGTTAAGATGTCAGTGAGGAGCTGTGCTATTGGTCTATTAGGAGGGCATAAAGATGAAACAATTGGTCTCATAGATATCGTTGGTTTATGTATTTTAGTATATATATATATATATATATATATATATATATATATATATATATATATATATATATATATATATATATATAAATGTTTTGGATGGGTTGGAGTCAATAAAAGGGGCTATTGGTTAACTATTTATTATCTCGAGCTTTTAATTGTATTGACAATTATTATCAAGAGCTGCTACAAAAGACAAAATATCTTACAAAGTTGAACTAGAAAGAAAAAAATTTTTGTTAACTCACCAAATAAAATTAGTTTGGTTAATAAAATTGCTTCTAACACATTTCAAAAAGAATTACTACAAAAATGTTAATTTCAAAATATAATTTTGAAAACATTTTCTTAACACAAAAACAATTGAATTTATAAATTAGTTAAAATAGGAGATAGTTCTAGAGGGGGGAAGGATATTTATAGGTGTGGCAATTGTAGTTACCAACGGACTTGAACGGATTAACTTTTTTTCAAGAATTGTACTATGCTCAGAATAGATGTAATTTGAGCATTTTTCATCTCATTTCTTGTATATTGGGAGGATGAACGCAGGTCTTCAGTTTTAGGAATAAGGTTATTTTTCTAGGCTAAATTTATAATTTTATGGAGTAGTATTACTCTAGCTTCTGACAAGTATTTTATTATTTCCGGCTTAATATTATTTGAGCCTACTGCTTTTCTTTTAAAAAAATCTGTTTATCGACTCTATAACTTCTAATGTTATTTCATCTATTAAATCTTTGTTAATATTAGTAGTGGTTTCAAGATTGGTTCATTTTAGCTCTTTTTTTCACAGTTTCACAGACTTTTGATATCTGTATGTTCGTTTTAATTTATGCTCGTTAGATTTTATGTGAGTCTATATTGATATTACCTCTTAAAATCAAAGTTCAAGAGTTTGTACTGTTTTTTACTAGCCACTTTGTATCTATTTTCTGTCTGTTAGTTTCTTAAAGAAGTGTTGTCGTTTATCTTAACCCTGAACTTCCATTGTGGGGTCAAATTTAACCCCCGGACTTAACATTTCGTGCGCCACTGGCAAACGATCTTGTTATTCCATGTATTCTCCCAATTAAATACGTAGTTTAGCACGCCGCTTAGTAGCAAAGGATCACTGGGATAGTGCACATGTGCTGCTGACTTCCGGTTGGATTTGACCTCACCATAGTAGTTACCTTATTATTATTTAAGATAATACATTAAAATGGCTTTAAGAATTAGCGGAAGTACGGTGACAAGTGATAATGTTTTTGACTTTCTCGAATCCCTGGAGCAGCCAACCGAGAATATACACCAGACACTTATAGTGACTCTAATAACAGTAATACTGACACTGACAGTACAAGTGAATACTCGGATCATAACACAGATTCAGAAATTGACGTTAGTGACTTATCAAAAGATGAATTTAAAACAGCATCTAATAATTCGTGTACAGAACATTATTATACACCTTTCTGGTCTTCGTGGACCTACCTTAGAAACAAAAACCATCCAGCCCACTTGAATCCTGGTCACTTCTTATAATTTCTCTATTACATGTTGGCCTCTATTCTAGAGTACAGAAATGAAAAAATAACCGAGCTTGGTGTGAATTATGAGGATACCTGTATCATTGTCGATCATCTAAACGAAAGTGAACTTAAGGCTTTTTTACGTATTTTATACCGTTCAGGTGTATTAAAGTCCAATCATGGAAATATCGATTTATTAGTTTCGACAAGTATTTTAGGTAGGCCAATTTCTTATGAAATAATTAAAAAAAAACGCTTATTTCTTGTCACAGCAATAAGATTTGACAATCATGAAATAAGAGAGCAAAATAAGGCTAATGGGGCAATGGACGAGTAGAAGTAGATGCCCTTTCAGAATGTACATGAAAGCCAAACCAGTCAAGTACGGCTTTAAGATCATGTGTTTATGTGACGCAAAAACACATTATTTGGTAAATGATTTTGTGTATACAGGTAAAACAAATGATCCTAATACCCAAAAGGGATCCATACGTACAAGATCAGTACTTGCTTTAGTGGAAACAATTACTAATAGTAACCAAAATGTTGCTGGCGATAATTGGTTCACCCCAATAGAACTAGGTGATGAACTAAATAATTTCGACTTACCTATGTAGGCACAATGCGTAAAAATAAGAGAGATATTCTTCCAAAATTTCAACAAAATAAAAATTACGAAGTTGATTTTATGAAATGTTTATTTGGTTTTATGCGACACAATACAATCGTATCATATATCCCTAAAAAAAATAAAAGAGTAATTATGTTGTCGTCCATGCATCACGACAAATCTGTTTAAAAGAAAAGTAAAAAACCTGATATAATATCTTTCTACAGGGTGAGTCATAACTATTGGGACATAGACTAAGGACGGACAGGTTATTTGGACAAAAATATGGCTATTGGGCCAAATATGCCTTAATAAAATGTTGCTGAGAAAAAAGATACAGGGTGTTAAAGTTAATTTTTGTTTTTCGTTTTGGTTTCCCTGTATATTTATAAATTGCTATCAAAATTGGCACAGAGGCATAATCTTAGACAAGAAATAGTATTTTATTTACAATTTTACGTTTTGTCATAGAGGACGCCACGTGGATCATTCCTAATGATCAAATTGAGTCTAAACTTTTTCTGATGAAACTTTTTAGTAATTTTTATTAGAAAATATGATGTAAACATCATTTTTGCGTAAAATTGGTAAAAAGTAATCATTACTCTTTTTTTGATTGAAATGCCTCGTCACAATCATTTTACTAATGAAGAAATGCGAGATATGATTTGCGTATACGCACAAAAAAATTTTTGCGGTCGCTCGGCAGCCAGAAGGTATGGAATATTATACGCAAACAGAAGGCAACCAAATCACAAAACTTTTGCGATTACTTTTAAAAAATGCAACATTACACTAAACTGTCACATCAAAAATAATTTACTCTAAAGAAATGACATTTACCAACAACAATTATCTGACAGTCCAAAGCATACTTTTCATAAATGAAATAATATTTGAAATCCTTTTTTAAGACTCTAAGCAGTTCGACTGCGTTTTTATCGAAAAGGGATGAAATTATCATGTTTAAATAAGAGTACCAATTTTACGTAAAAATGATGTTTACGTCATATTTTCTAATAAAAATTACTAAAAACTTTCATCAGAAAAAGTTTAGACTCAATTTGATCATTAGGAATGATCCATGTGGCGCCCTTTATGGCAAAACGTAAAATTGTAAATAAAATAATATTTCTTGTCTAAGATTATGCCTCTGTGCCAATTTTGATAGCAATTTATAAATATACAGCGAAACTATTAGCAAAAAACGAAAAACAAAAATTTACTTTAACACCCTGTATCTTTTTTCTCAGCAACATTTTATTAAGGCATATTTGGCCCAATAGCCATATTTTGGTCCAAATAACCTGTCCTTAGTCTATGTCCCAATAGTTATGACTCACCCTGTATAATTCGTCAAAAAGGGGCGTTGATGCACTTGATAAAAAATGTGCACTTTATCGTTCAGGTCAAAGAAGCCAGCGATGGCGTTTAGTAATTTTATATTCCATAATGGATATTGCTATAGTAAACAGTAAAATTATTTTTCGCGCAGTACATTAAACATTAATGTTTAAACATAAACAAATTTGTCTAGAGAATTACGGTCGATAATTTCCAAAGCAGTAGAAAATAAAATTATTCATCAAGATCAGTTGCTACTTGTGTCCCAGAGGTAAGGATAACAAACATTTCACATTTTGCTCAGAATGTCATAGGACCATCTGAAAACACATTCACTTCAGAGAGTTACCTGTACTATGTGCCAAGGATAGATTAACACTTACAAGTTGTTCAAATATTTTTGTCGTTACTGTTATAAACTACTTTTCAGAAAATTAACCGTTAATTTCAATTTAAGATAGTTGATTTTGTTATAATAATGAGTTATGTTTTTAATTAAAACTTCTTTTAAAAGTTGTATAATTTTTAATATACACCATCTTAATTTTCTTAAAATGAAATTTAGTAATTAGGAAATTTAAAACGAAGTTTACATAAAATCTTTTATTTATATACAGATGCATTTATCAAAAATACATTAAAAAAATAATAAATATATTTTTATATTTTGGTTAAAAGTTTTTAAAAATTCGTGTCATCTATGACCCACGATAGTAGTTATCACGGGATTTTAACTCCTCCCTCTCTATATATTCTAGAAACTGTTTGCTTGATTCGTAAACACCTACATGTTTCTCCAGCAAGACCTAGTTATGAATACTCCACTAGAAATTCAAGCTCTGATGTGTATTTACCGATCCCATCCACTGAGTTAGTAAAGAAATCTATATTATATTCGACAAAAAAATTATACAACAATCTCCCTTTGCGACTTAAATCTACAACTTCCTGTTCCTTAAGTTCCGTAAATTGACAAAAGCCTATCTATCTGAAAGACCTTATTCAGTGGAAGAGTTTCTCAACGAATAATTAAGAAAGTACAGTTCGTTTAGGTACAAGTAACAAAGTATTTTTATTATATATTTGGGTATCACATGCAGCAGCTTAAACTTATTCGTAAATTAGTTCGTAAGGTTTTATTAAACAATTTGCAATTTAGTAAAATTTTGCAATGGATTGTATATTCTATGTTTTATTCTGTGATATTGACGATTTATGTAATTTTAATAAATTTTAATTGTTATTGTTATTATTACTTTTTTTTGTCTTTAACTTATAATAAGCTTTGTCCATAAAATTTTAAAATTTTGAGTAACAATAAAGCATATTTCTATTCTATTCTATTCTATGTGGGTGTAAATACACGATAATAATTAAGGGTTAAGTTTTGTTTCTACTAAATAATTATTTGAGACTTTTTCATATCCTCCCTTGTACATCCTGTATCATCCCTTTTTGACCACAACTAAATCGATTTATATATCTTTCCCCTCTGTTCTCCATGATGCTGGAGTATTTATGTATACATATTTCCAAAAACTGAAATAACATTAAAGACATTTTTGCAACAGTAACAAAAAAGGTATTTATTTTAGTTTTCTTACCTGCTACCTGATACAATCTGTTAGTTGTATAAAAGAAAACTAATCGCATTCATCTATTTTTAGAACAAATTTATTAAAAATGAACAATGCATGATACTTGGATATTGCGCGAAAAACTAATATTTATAGCATGCCAAAACAAGTTAGATGAAAATTTTGATGATAAATGTTACCTCCAAGTTTATTAATAAAGTAGTTTAAAAGTGGCGCTTAAGGGATCATTTAATGTGCTCTCCAGATGATTCCTGATGAAAACTTTACTTCCTCGAATGAAGGAAGCTAGCTAGTTCTTTTGGAAGTTTTAATAAGTTCAATATTTATTCCTTTTTGGTTTTATGCACAATGGTTAAAACAAACTCGTGTTTAAGAGATGCTTGCTGGTAATATTGCAGAAATAAATCAGTTTATCCTCAACTTAGGGCAGTGTTTAAAAAGTAAGCGGCTTGTTTTACACCACAGTAATTTTAACTTTTCTTTATTAAATTTGAATATTTGTAGCCAAATTTTTACGCTCTCTGGTATATAATTTTTTGTGTTATGTTAATGTTAATATAGAGGAAACTCTTGTTAGTTACTGTATCAATGTCAGTCATTTACTATATGCAATCAATAAGGTATAAATTATTACAAGCACGGTTATAGTTAAAAAAAATGTATGTAATAGGTTGGGTAAGATATCCTGTAATAAAAATGTCCACTAGACTCAGCTAGACTGTGCCTGTGCAACGTCTGAGTCTGCTCAATAGTATTTAGAATGTTTAGTGCAAGCGTAGGGTTTTTTTTTCAAGTTTTCTAATAGTCCAGTAGTCAAATATTTGATCTCTAAAAACGAGACAAACAAACTAAATTTTGCAGAAATTGTCAACTTTAGGACTTCATAAATGATACAGTGCCACTCCACCCCCACCGTCTACCTAAATCCTCCTCTTAGGGATAGTGGAACGTCATACATTAATTTACCAAGAATCTGTATGCCGTAGAAAAGCATATTTTAAAAAAGAAATTTATACCCGGTTCACAATTTGTTGATAGCTCACTACAAGTTTAACCCTAATTAGAAAACTGAAACACAGAGAGGATAAGTAATACGATATAATAGTAAAAACCAACCTAAAACTGACGGTTTAAGACGTTTTCGACTAACCCACCTTATATCTGAAGGAATACAATACCTTATAATCCTATTACGGGGGTATTTTGAATGGTTAGATATGAACGACCAGTGTCGTAGAGTATATGATTGAAACATTTATTTAAACTAAATAAATATATTTTTTAAACTGTACTGATGTAAATTGTATTTTTTAATAGAACTTATTTATTTTATTCAAAAATAAAAAGTTTTTTGCCATTTGTAAAAGATACATTTATTTAATTAAGGAAAAAGGCGCCAAATGTCGCCTGGCAAAATTTCCAATGTGTTTTAAATGTATCCATTATTTTCGAATCTGGAGAAAACTAATAAATATTTTTTAAAAATTTAAACGCAGAATTAAAGATTACATTATTACTCAGGGCAGAAAGTCTCTAAAAACTTCTACAGTGTTTATTTTAATATGTTATGTAACAGGGGTGAAAATAAAAGAGAAAATATAGTATAATTTTTAATTGAAAATATTGCATGCAAAAGAAACTTTTTATTTATTCTAAAAAATATTTCATTCTGCTTTTAAATTTTTCAAAAATGCTTTTTAGTTTTCTCAGGACTTGAAAAAAAAATGGATACATTTAAAACACATTAAACATTTTGACAGGCGACATTTTGCGCCTTTCCCCTTTAATACCTTACGATTACAACTACTATTACTTACCTTATATAATTACGATTAGAAAACTATTCAAATTCAAAATAAATAGGATCATCTTCGGAATCCGAGTCGTCTTGAGGGTTAGTAATTAGGTTAATAATCTCCACGGTCGCATCAATTATGTTATCAAGATCCCATATTTTTTGTTCTTCTTCTATTATATGTCTTACTGCATCTTTCCAGTTTTGTTTTGTAATATGTTATAAAGACTCGTATAACAATTCACGTACAACTTGTATTTTATATGACGTATTTTTTCTAGCCACATAACTTTTCATTTGTGCTCAAATGAGTTCAATTGGATTTATTTCGCAGTGGTAGAGTGGAAGTCTAAAGACTGTGATGTTTCGCCTTTCCGCCATTTTGTCAACTACGTATTTTTTGATCTTAGATTTGTGTTGCCGGGCAATTTTTAAAAGTTCTGCTTTTACCATTCCATCTTCATAAGGCAGATACTTATTCCGCAGCCAGTCAAAAATATCCTGTTTCTTCCACGCATTCGTTAGAAGTCTTTCTACTAGTCGTGAATGATAAGGTGCATTATCTAATACTATAATTGAATTTGGTGGTATGTGTTTAATCATTTGCTCAAAATACTCTTTGAAAACATCAGCTGTCATCTCCTCGTGATAATCTTTTGTGCTTTTGGAATGAAATTCCAACAAACCATGCTTAACAAATCCTTTTTCACTGCCAATGTGAGAAATTATTAATCTACTGCCTTTACCAGAAGGTGGGGAGATACCAGTAGACCAACCTTCCATAAAGGCTTGCCTGGAGCTTAATATATTTTTATCTGACCAAATTTTTTTAGAGTATGACCTGAGTTTACCCACGTTTCATCCTGGTAGAAGATGGGCCTTTCTTTAGCCCGGAATTTTCGTATGAATCTTAGATAATTTCTTCTCCAACATCATCTTCTCCTCCCGGTCAATTCAAAGTGATTTTCGGTCTGATTTCTCCCACCGGAAATTTAATTCTTTTAAAACTTGCCACAATTTAGTTCGTCCGATATGAGGCAAATCCGGGTCGTCTCTAACTTCTTGTAAAATTTTGTTTAGGTTTGGTATTTCTTTTTTGAAAAAAAAATCAATGAATTTTCCTTCGAATACCATTTTTGGCAAATTCATCAATTTCAATAGGCTTTTCCCTCTCTTTAAGTGTTCGTTTGTGTTTGGGTTAGCTATATCGTGTTTTTTTCATTCTGATAGGAACCTATATAAAGTTGACTCTCCTACGCCAGTCATGTTGGCACAACTTTCGACTATGTTGCTAACAGTGTTTGTGGGATTCTGAGAAACCAAAGCATCGTGAACATTCAGGACAATAGTCTTCTCTCTTGGTGAATAGACAGACTTACTGACTGTACGCAACAGTACCGGTGTAAAACTTGATGATGAAGCCATCAAAAACAATTCAACAAAACGAGCACGAGCGAAAGGTACGTATATGTTCGTGTATATGGAATAAAAAATCACTCACGCACTGCATATAATTCGCAAAAGAAATATTCGAGACGCTAATTACTGCCGTAGACGCGGAAACACCGACGAGCCGTAAATTACATGCGATCAAAAACGTACTAAACAAAAAAATTGTTTTCGTTCGTAATAACTTCACCCTTTCAAGTTAAGTTTCGAATATAATTATATTATTAAAAATCTGGGGAATTCCATCTTAATTATCTTGCAACGAATAGTACCTTCGGATATGAATTCCAGGTTTTCTAGTAAAGTGATTAAACGCGAAGATTAGTATTGAAATATCCAAAGAGATAAGGTATTCTTATTTACAAAATTGTTAATGGTTAAATTCTTATTTTTATTAATATAATATAATAACCAACATTAGTCGTGAAAGTTTTAATTGTTTTTTTGCTAAATATATTAATATTAAAATATTATCAATATTATAGATAACAGTATTAAAACATTATATTATTATTTAATGAATAAACACATTAGGAACGCCTATGATTTACGACCGTTTTATGAGTTTGAGGCATATTTCGTGCTCTCAACAATTTGTGAACGAAGAATAGCTGAGATAATTTTAAACAAAAATGATTATTAGAACGTTTTGTGTAGAATAAACTGTTCTCTCAGAAACAACGCTTGAAGTGACCAGCGATATTGAATGTCGTTTACTCTATTATATGCTTGTCTTAAAATCCAGAAAGAAAACATGCAGTGGAATTTTAGTTTATATATATATATATATATATATATATATATATATATATATATATATATATATATATATATATATATATATATGTATATATATATATGTAATTTTTGATATAATATATTTATATTTGTGTTTGTAATATGCGTTAAAATCATTTATCATTATATTGCTCATATACGCTACATGCTAAATAAATAAATAAACACAATAATTATTTCAATGAATAATGGTTTTATTTACATACAACATTACATTACATTACAAATTACATACAACAAGAAATTGTGACTTATTAATTTAGTTTTTTAAATTAAAGTTGTCAATTAGTATTAAATATATTAAAAATACGTAAAAATTTAAGTACTCTGAATAAGAACAGCAATCAAACTAAAATTAAAATATTATTAAACCTATTTTTTCTCAAGGTAAAATATATTAAGCTTACCGAACGTTATCTCGGAAAAATCAACTTTCTGGCACCCAAACAACGCTAATAGTCCTTGTATAGGTTTTCACGTGACAAATAATAATATTGCGTGTTCTAACTTTGCTCTAGTGCAAAATTTAAGGAAAAACATTTTTATTTCGCGATCTAAATAGCAGGTAGAACAGCCCTTTCGTTAAAATTTAATTTAATGTTTCGAAACCGAACTCCAATTACTTCAAATTACCCTTTGGGTATGTACATTATTATTAAAATTATAACACGACCAGTTGATCGATATCCAGTGGTTTTTTCAGATAAACAAATCTGCGTGAAATAATTAGTATACTATATATTAGGAAAATGGCTATTTTATGTAAGTTCATGAAATTTCCTTTAGCGAAACGAAAAACATACAAATAAATCGGGAACACAGACTAATGAACCTGTGACTGTAATTTAAAGGAAGTATATATTGTGTACAATTATATATAATATGTAGTTCACAAAGGTGCTTGCGGGAAGATTATCAGTCACAATTTGAAAAAGAAAAATAAAAGGATCTCACTACTTCATCCTTTTTTGAAGATGTTTCATGTATGAAGCCCCATATATCAAATTCTGTTCAAATGAACATAATATTTTCTAACATAAAGGCCAAACGGAATTTCAAAACACTGATAGTATGATTTAATATTCTATCTTTATAAAAGGTTATAATGACAAGTCACACCGTTTGTCCAATCAGCTGGACACAAAAGCTTCATTCAGTCTCTGGCTGAATACAAAATAAACAACTGATCGAATCCTCACATGCGACATAGCCAATGTAAGGGGAGGATATAAAGAATATATTCAGATAGAAAAAACAAACAAGGCCACTAACAAAAGTACACTACACAGTGTATTAATTATTAATGAATGTATCGCGACCTACGAGATATCATAGGACACTACAGATTAAAATTGATTTACTAGCTGAGCGTTTTTCTAGCTGGGTCATTTAGTTCCATTTGCATTACATGTCCCATCCACCTCAGACGTACTATCTTAATATGTTTTACGATATCAGGTTCCTGGTATATTCTATAAAGTTCGAAGTTGTATCGTCTTCTCCACACTCCATTGTCATTCACTGCCCCATAGATTCGCCTTTCGAAGCATCCTAACATGTTTTCATTATTTTTTGTTAGAGTCCAGGTCTCTGAGCCATATGTTAGGACTGGGCGTATTATTGTTTTGTATTGTATTGTATTGTTATAATTGTGGATTTAAGGAGGAGATTGAGCCCAAAATAGCATGAGTTGGCCGTATAAATTCTGCGGTTTATCTCAGCGGTAGTATTATTTTTTATGTACTCTCGATGACGCCGTTTTCTATAACGAGTGGTCGTAGGATTTGTGGTTGCGTGCTTATTTTCATATACTTTGTTTTGTTGGGGTTAATTATTAAACCCAATTTTGAAGCTGATGCTTTTAATGCTACATACGCATCTCGTACATCGTTTTCATTTCTTCCAACAATATTGATATCATCAGCATGGGCCAGAATTTACACTGATTTATATATATACAAGGATTTCCACAGTTTTCACTGTATTCCTTCACTCAACCGTTTTCTCCAATTTTTCCTGTTTAGCCAGTCCCCTTCCTGTAGGTTTCTTCTACTCATTGCTTCGTCCACCTCATCTCTGAAAGATCTTCGGGGTCTGCCTCTCTTTCTTCTTCCTATCGGGCTCCACTCTGTTATTCTATTTATCCACCGATTTTGGTCTGCTCTTCTGACATGTCCGTACCAGGTTAACCTCTTCTGTTCGATGTAGTCTATTATGTCGGAGTTCATGCCCATTCTCCTCTTAATCTTCATGTTATTTATCCTAACTCTTCTTGTTACTCTGCAGCTTCTCCTTAGAAATTCCATCTCTGTTGCTCTTATTTTGTTTTTGGTTTTCTTATTTATTGTCCAATTTTCACACCCATAAGTGAGGATACTTCTTGTCATGGTATTATATATTTTTTTCTTTGTTTTCATGCTGATGTTCTTATCCCATAGTACCGGGTTCAATTTTCGTATGCAGTCTCTTGTTTGTCCTAGTCTATTTTTTATATCTTCCTCCATTGTTCCTTTGTTTAATTTTATGAAACCTAAATACTTATACTTGTCTGTTCCTTTGATTTGTTTACCTTCGTCTATTTCCAGCTGTTTTATTTCTGTATTCTCCGTTGTTAGGTATTCAGTTTTCTTTAGGTTTATTTCCATCCCATTCTTTGTATATTTCTGCTCCAGTTTTCTCATCATAAAACTGAGGTCATCCTCGTCTTGTGCGATCACTATTTGGTCGTCGGCAAAACTTAGCGTATATAGATATTCGTTCCTTACTGGTATACCCATTCCTTCGCACTTTCTTTTCCATGGTTTCAGGGTTTTTTCCAGGAATATTTTGAACAGGGTGGGGGATGTGGAGCAACCCTGATTATTATATTTCTACACTGATTTATTATATATTAAAACAGTGGTTGTGATTTGTGACATACGTATTACTTTTTCCAGAATCAAATTGAACAGTATACAGGAGAGATGGTCTCCCTGGCGCAGCCCATTACTTGTTTTAAAAGGTTCAGACAGTTCCCCCTGAATTCGTACTCTACATTCAACTTTTTCAAGAGTTAGTTTTGTTAAATTAAATTTACCAACTGATTTGGTATTCCTAGCTTTCATTGCTTTGAACATTTCTCTTCTATTCACAGAGTCATAGGCTGCTTTTCAGTCTACGACTTTGTGTCATATGCTAAAATACTAACATAACATCAAATAAAACGACGTGAGTCGCATAGTACATAAATATAATCTATATACCGTGCTATCAATACATATATATATATATATATATATATATATATATATATATATATATATTTATAAATACTCGTATATATACAGGGTATAAAGTAAAAACAGGATGTCAGGACAGAAGTGCACCAGATCATACTTTATATTTAGAAAAGGCAAAGTTACTAGTCGTTAATAAACGGCTAATATTTAGACAGTAAATCAATTAGTTATTGGTAGCAGATCAATACCGGGTAATTATCCGTAATACCGAAAAATATCTAATAGTGAATTGGTCATCTTTTTCAACGATACTTTCCCAAACCATTATTCTATGGATAAGGCGACAGTACAAAAAACTGTAAAGCAGTTTGAGGAAACCGGGCGAGTAAAAGATGGTATTGGAACAAGTAGACCAAAAACTGTTATAAATTACATTAAAACTTTAGATTTAATGCAGAGTTTCGTTAAAGATTCACATCAGCCAAATTGGCTATTAGCGAAACAATGAGAGCGAACAATAATTTGAAAACATTTAAAACGTTAATTAAGGTTAAGAAACATTTTATGTTTGAAATATTGTACTGTAGACCTAAAATATCGCTAAGTTTGTTTAGTATATTGTAAAACATGCGCATTGGCGTTAATGCTGGACATTTCTCTAATATATGTTTGGTTGTTAATTTTTCATCACAGGTGTCACATCTTGGTTCTTGTTTGTTGAAGAACACGTAGCTATTAGTTAATTGCGTATGACCCAGTCGGAGTCGCGTTAATATTACCTGGTCTCTCCGACTTGTTGGTAATGTGAGCCAGGGTTTTATCATTTTTTAATATCGCGTAGCTTGGCCGATGACACGTAGCTTTCCACTTTTCTTTCCACATATATCGCACTAAATTTAACCGCCCGCTTTCACGTCCGCACTCGTAAATGTTTTAGTACATTCCGAACTATCACTAGTTGCAGCTTCTTTTGCAGCATTGTCTGCCTCTTCATTTCCTGGAATTCCAATATGGGGTGGTATCCAGAATATTATAATATTTTTTTCATTCAGTTGAGCGGTATGGATTTCTTCTTTTATCTTAATGACCAAAGGAAGATCGAAGAAATTAACCGAAGACACACTAACATGCATAAAAGAGAAAAAAGAACTTCATATAAAATACCTGAACACAAAAAACTATGAGGACTTGGAACTATACAGAAAAAAAAATAAAGAAGTGAAATAAAAAGTAGCAAATGAAAAAAATGAAAGATGGGAAAAAACATGCACAGAGATAGAACAGCACATAGGAGGAACGAAAAATTCAGAGTCATGGCGCATCTTAAAGTCGCTCCAAAGAAATAAGACAGAGAAAATCAAGATCGGTCGAATCAAAGAAAACGAATGGCAAGAATACTATAAAAAATTGCTAACCGAAGACCGCCCCGAATTCAAACAATCAGAAATAGACGGAATAGAAATCTACACACATGACGAAATCGAATTAAGCCTAGCTTAGGTAAAAAGAACGATCAAAACTCTAAAGAACAAAAAAGCAGAAAGTCCCGGCGGAATACCAAATAAATTGATAAAAAATGGATCGGAAAAGTTATTCCGTATGATACATAAAATATTTGAGAGAGCACTGAATGGAGAAGATTTACCGGCAGAATGGACCCAAGCATATATGACATCAATATACAAGAAACGAAATAGAAAAAACTGCGAAAACTATCGGGGAATCAGGATTATATCGTCTATAGGCAGACTTTATGGAAAGACCATAAAGGAAAAATTAGAAATATATATACAAGATAAAATCGGAGAAGACCAGGCAGGTTTAACAGTGGGGAAAGCATGCTTAGATCACATTTACACGGTCGAACAACTAATAGAAAAAAGAATGGCCAAAAATAGATCGGTCCATCTAACTTTTGTTGATCTCAAGGCATATGACTCAATACCTAGAACCAAGCTATGGGAAGCAATGGAAGACATCGAAGTTCCACGAAGATTAATAAAGGCGGTAAAAGCACAAGAATAACGAAGTAGCTATCAAAACGGGTAATAGAATATGCAGTCCATTTAAGACGACAAAGGGACTACTACAGGGTTGCTCCACATCCCCCACCTTGTTCAAAATATTCCTGGAAAAAACCCTGAAACCATGGAAAAGAAAGTGCGAAGGAATGGGTATACCAGTAAGAAACGAATATCTATATATGCTAAGTTTTGCCGACGACCAAATAGTGATCGCACAAGACGAGGATGACCTCAGTTTTATGATGAGAAAACTGGAGCAGGAATATACAAAGAATGGGATGGAAATAAACCTAAAGAAAACTGAATACCTAACAATTGAGAATACAGAAATAAAACAGCTGGAAATAGACGAAGGTAAACAAATCAAAGGAACAGACAAGTATAAGTATTTACGTTTCATAATATCAAACAAAGAAACAACGGAGGAAGATATAAAAAATAGACTAGGACAAAAAAGAGACTGCATACGAAAATTGAACCCGGTACTATGGGATAAGAACATCAGCATGAAAACAAAGAAAAAAATATATAATACCATGACAAGAAGTATCCTCACTTATGGGTGTGAAAATTGGACAATAAATAAGAAAACCAAAAACAAAATAAGAGCAACAGAGATGGAATTCCTAAGGAGAAGCTGCAGAGTAACAAGAAGAGATAGAATAAATAACATGAAGATTAAGAGGAGAATGGGAATGAACTCCGACATAATAGACTACATCGAACAGAAGAGGTTAACCTGGTACGGACATGTCAGAAGAGCAGACCAAAATCGGTGGATAAATAGAATAACAGAGTGGAGCCCGATAGGAAGAAGGAAGAGAGGCAGACCCCGAAGATCTTTCAGAGATGAGGTGGACGAAGCAATGAGTAGAAGAAACCTGCAGGAAGGGGACTGGCTAAACAGGAAAAATTGGAGAAAACGGTTGAGTGAAGGAATACAGTGAAAACTGTGGAAATTCTTGTATATATACCAAAGGATTAGTTGGGTAGACATATTGGATTGACTGTACTGAACTTACAGAGACTGTGAGTATAAAATAATTGGTATTATTGGATGCGTTGATAGCGAGGGTGGCCTGATATAGAGCATATAGTTCAGCAGAGGAAATGGAGTACTCTGAACGGAGTTTGTAGTTATTTGTCAATGTTGGGGTTATGATTGCAGCACCAGTACCTTCATTTGATTTAGATGCGTCTGTGCATATATGTGTATAATCCTTGTAGTTGTGAAGCATATCGTTGAAGGCGGATTTGATTAACTGTGGGTTTGTTGAATGTTTGTCGAAAGAAATGAGGCGGGGTAGTCACTAAGATTTCTTTTTTTGCCATGGAGGAACAAAATGTGAGGAACAACTAACAAGAACCCAATTCGGATTTCGTGATGCTCTGGGAACACGGGAGGCCCTTTTTGCTGTACAGGTGCTATTTCAGAGATGCAGGGATGTGAATTGTGACATATACGTATGCTTTATAGATTACCAGAAGGCATTTGACAGAGTAAAACATGACAAATTAATGACTCTAATGCAAGAAATTGGAATTGACAACAAAGATCTTAGAATTATCAGAAACATTTACTACAATCAAACGGCCAAAATCAAAATAGAAGACCAGTTAACTGATAAAATTGCAATAGAACGTGGAGTACGACAGGGCTGTATTTTGTCTCCATTGTTGTTCAACATTTATTCTGAATGGGTATTTAAGGAAGCTTTAGACGGTTGTGCGAAAGGAATACTAATAAACGGTGAATGGTTGAATAACATTAGATATGCAGATGACACTATAGTTTTTGCCGATAATCTGAATGACTTACAGATATTAACAAATCGCATAACAGAAGTCAGCAACAGATACGGACTAGCTCTTAACATAAAGAAAACCAAATTTATGACAATTAGTAAAAAACCAATACTAAACGCTCAACTTACAATCAACCAACAGAATATCGAAAGAGTCGAGCAATATACATATCTAGGCACCAATTTAAATAGCCAATGGGACCACTCAACAGAAATTAAACAGCGAATAATAAAAGCAAAAGCAGCATTCGTTAGAATGAGAACCATTTTCAACAGTCGAGACATATCATTAAAAACAAAATGCCGTCTATTGAACTGCTACATATTCACAGTTCTGCTCTACGGAATGGAAGCATGGATACTGTTGCATCTATGAATCGGCTCGAAGCTTTCGAAATGTGGTGTTATAGGCGCATCTTACGTATATCCTGGGTTGACAGAGTTACTAATGTGGAGGTCCTGCATAGAATGGGGAAAGAATGTGAAATTCTCATGACCGTCAAAACTAAAAAGTTGGAATATCTAGGACATGTAATGAGAAATCAAGAACGTTACGGCCTTCTCCAGCTGATTCTCCAAGGGAAAGTAAATGGTAAGAGAGGACCGGGAAGAAGACGCATTTCCTGGCTTCAAAATTTACGAAAGTGGTATAACACGACTACCACTGAACTGTTCCGCGCTGCAATAAATAAAGTAAAGATAGCCGTGATGATCGCCAACATCCGGAACGGATAGGCACTTTAAGAAGAAAAAGCCATGGAGGAGTTGAGGACGATTGGGAGGAAAAGATTCGGGAACTTTTCTGTAAAATAATTGTGAATAGTAGGGTTTTTGGGTTAGACCTAATTTTTCCGCTTGGTATGGTACACTTAAATAAAATCTTCTGTTTCCTAGGGATGGTTTACCAACTTCACAATAAATACTTTCGATTGGTGTTGTGCGAAAAGATCCAAATATTATACGTACAGAGAGGTTTTGAAGACTGTCAAGCTTTTTTAGCAGTGTCTTAGTGGCTGAGGAATACACAGTAGATCCATAATCTAATTTTGATCTGACTAATGTTCTGTATGCGAATATATTTAAATAAATAAATTGTTAAACAAACCCTTTAATTTGTTTAAACTTTTTTTAGTTTTTTATATTTTTTAGTAACATCTAAGGTAATTTTTAGTGTAAGTTATAAATATTTATGAATAATATATACTTCTTTAATAACCTTCGTAAATAATTAATTATAAAAGATTTTATGAAAAAAAAAAACAAATTAACGTATTCAATTATTTCTAAAAATAGTATTCTTTTATGCATTGCTTTGAAAATAAAAAGTCTTAAGTAAACTAGGTTTTATTACTTGCTGAATATCCTGTAGGGGTAGCTTTTGCCGATTTCATACCCTTATTCTAAAATTTGTTTTAATCGATATATTATGATGCCAATATACTATGTTGAATAGTTTACCAAAAATTTTCCATGGCAACCTATTTGTACCAAAATTGTTTAAGGTTAATAAAAAATTGCTTTTTCGCTTTAAAACTACTTAATTCTATAAATTTGGACTATTCTTAGACGAAAGTTGTTATTCTTATGATTTTTATGTAAAACGCCTACTTTAAGCGTAAAATAAAAAATAAATAACTAAAATAGTCGAAACAAGTAAATTTACACGTTTTTTTTTTGATGCCATTTTATAATAGGTTGGACATCAAATTCACAAAAACAGAACATATGAGATAAATACCTAAGTCAACCAGTTTTAAAAATCATAATTCCATTTTGATTAAATATTGCAAACATTTATATCCATTTTATTTTAAAAGAATCTACTCGTGAAGAATTCGCTAGATGGTTACAAAATCAAAAAAATCAAAATGAAATCTTTCTCAGATACATTTTGTACGAAGATATATTCACAAAAAAAGGAAATTTTAATTAACATAATGTACGTTATTATTCGTACGTTGGTGACAATCCCCACGTTGTCCTGTTCAAGAATTTAAGCATCACCGTAGGTTTAGCATACACATCTGGATAGGAGTAGTTGACGATTATCTACTTGGACCTGTGGAATTTCCTGCTCGTTTAAATGGTGCTGATTACTTACATTTCTTGCAAAATGTTTTACTTGATTTGTTAGATGATGTGATTTTAAATATTCTTCAGAGCTTATGGCCTCTATATGATTGCTGTCCAGCCACTTTAACTGGAATGTACGAGACTTTTTTAATAATAACTACAAAAGCCATTGAATTGGAAGAGGCAATCCAGTTATTCGGCCAGCAAGGTCGCCAGATTTGAATCCTTGCGATTATTGTTTATTAAAATTTGAAATAAACAAATAAAATACCTTTTTAACTATTTAACCGATCACTTTGATTGCAGTTTAGATAATATTTTAAAAGCACTATAAGACCTAACATTACGTGTACTTAATATGAACGTTCTATGTTTATTTTTAAAGAAGTTATTAACATTTATAAAAAACCAACATGTATGACTTAGTTTAAAACATTCTAAGCAACAAATAAGGATAAAAACATTTAAAAACACAATTTTAAAGTTTTTATATGACTTATAAGATTATTAGTATTAAATTTGTTTTAAATGCTTCATTTTTTGCTGACAGGCGAAAACAGTGAGAATTTACCATTAGATCAGTTACTGAGGGTTTTTACCTCCGAATTCTTTATAACTAAATCGATTAATTTCAAATTTTGTGTGTTGGTAAATAATTACTCAAGGAACAAAAGTTATATAGTGCCGATGTGCGCTTCCTCCCTGGGGGTGTTTGCCACCCCTTTTCGAGGGTGGAAATTTTTTCACTCAAAATAACCACAATATTTGATAAAAAGACAAATTTCTAACAAAAAATGCAGTAAACATTTTTTTCGCTAGATCAATACTTTTTGAGTTATTCGCTGTTGAAAAGTGTCATTTTACGTTAAAAAAAAACATGTTTTTTAAAGGTTTTTTAAGAATAGCTCTGAGACTAAGAGTTTTATCAAAAAAAGTGTAACGATTAAAATTAAAGCTTATAAAAAAAACAAAAAGATTGACTGTTTAATGAATATTTTCAGTTCAATATTGACTGAGTTATGGCTGTTAAAAGGTTTGTTTTTGTTTTTGGCTTTCAATACGAGTATTTAACGTTAAATAACGGAAAACGGGTACATTTTTCGACAAAAAATATAATATTTTTAAAAGAGTTTGAAAAGACCTTTAAAATGAGTGGTAGTAAAAGGTGGTCCTTTGCACCAACTGTTCGTGAGATACGATAAAAACGATGGGTTTCTCAAATATTTGTAAAAAAAACCCAATAAAACTAACGTCATGTTCACTAGAATTGAAATAAATTGTTTTCCTTATAGAATTCACTTTATTTTAGTGTTTTTTGTGTAATACAAAAGTTTAGCCACTTTAGAATACCCAGTTTTTGAAAAAAGTATAATTACATTTTTTTTGTAAATATTAAAAAAAAATCTTTTTTTTATAATACCTTCAAAACTATAAAAGATACGTAAAAGATGACACAATACAAAAAAACAGTTTTTTTTTCAACAAAAATTTTTTTTAATTTTTTTTTTAGCTTAAAAAATAATGGAGATATACTTGGTTGAAGTTTGCTTTATAGCGCATGAACCACTGGTCTCCGACCCTTTGACCCTTCACCCTTTAAAAATGAAGGACTTTAGAATGTTTTAACATTCCTATACTTATAGCCCGGTAAATTACCTGTAAAATCGTTTTGTTTATGCATGTTGTACCATCAAAATTAACCGAGTTATCGTAAAAAAACCAATAGTACTTTTTAGAATAAATTTTGAAGCATGGAAAAATTTTATAATTTGGAGCATTGGAGCATTTCAATGGAACTAATAGACATTTAATATATACATATGCATCTATGTATCTCTCTCTCTTTCTCTCTCTCTCTCTATATATATATATATATATATATATATATATATATATATATATATATATATATAAAACAAGTTTTGGAAACAGGTAGGGATCTTTCTATTTGGAACATCTGCTATAACTAAACCGGTTTTTTTTTCTATGTGTGTGTATGTACTTTTTCGTCAGTATATAAATTATAAAATATTTTTTAATTTATTTTTTACAAACGGGGTGGTTGTGAGGGTTGAAATGGTGAAATTATAATAAAATGTTATTTTATAAGCAAGAAATTCATTTTTGTTTAATAAAATGCACTCAAGAAATGTTTCAGACCAATAAAAATATATTAAATTAATTTTTTAAAAAAGGGGTTGGTTGTGAGGGTTGAAATGTTGAAATTATAATAAAAAGTTATTTTATATGCAAAAAATTAATTTTCGTTAAACAAAATGCACTCAAGAAATGTTTCAAACCGATAAAAATATTTTTTAATTCATTTTTGTCATAAGAGTGGTTGTAAGGGTTGAAAATTTCCAATAAATAAAATATTATTGTATAGCTAGGGTATTAATTTTTATTTGTATTTAAATACATAATTGAAATGTCTCAAGCTGCTACGACTTTTTTTTTCATATTATTTTTATAAAAATTATTAGTTTTTAAGGATTTTTAAAGATTTTAAGGGTTGAAAATTTTGAATAATTAATTTTCATATTAAAAAACACATTACAATATTTACTTTATGCGAATAAACAAGTTTTAAGTGCATAAAATAATTAAATTCGTGTTTTTCCCAGTTTCTTCAATAAGGGGTAGTTTTCTTACCTTAAAAACAAAAAGCGCACCTAGAGCGTATATAACTTTTGAAGTGGAAGGTAAGATAAGCTTAATTTAAAATTTTCAAAGAAATCGATGCAGTTATAAAAAATTCGCGGAGGTATTACCATATTTTAAACCCCAGTAACTGGACTACATTTGTTGACCTTAATTTGTTAGTAACTCATTAAGTCTAAAAAATCGATATATCGATATCGAAATACTACTCAAAACAAATGTCGTTTGCCTGGCCGCGTCAGTTACACGAAAAAAACCTTATTTCTCTGGTATATAGTTGTCATTGTTGTCTAACAATATTGTTGTCGAACTAAAGTTTACCTGATGGCTCAAAGCAACTACCCTTCGTGGCATGTCTGCAACTCTCATGTCACCGTCAATCATATATTGGCGAAATGTTAGTTTTACACAAACAGCCGACGACATACTATGGATTAAAATTAAAATTCATTCAGTTTCGATAAACTGTTGCGATAAAGTATAAAGTGATATGTAAATGCCTCAAATACTGTCAATTATTTTGTGCCATTGATTTGTTCATTTTTCTGTAGATATTTCTGCAAATTGGATTAAATACTTCGTAATCATTTGTTATTTAATCACGCCAATGGCCTTTGTTACCGATAACATTAATTTAAATAAAAAAATATATCACCTTATTTTTATTTAAAAGGGCGACAAGCGAAAACAGTTTTCATTTTTTAATACAAAACAAATGAATAAAAACCCCAGTTTTGAAACAATTATATACGTCGGGTTGTGGCGTCGTTGAACCATATTTATATGTTCGCAAACGTTATGGCAGATTAATAAAAGAATTGTGGCTACGAAATTGAACAGCGAATGTGTAGTATATCCAGCAATAAAATCGGTTTTTCTTCATTGGAAAACGGTGCTCGACTGGAAATAACTGGTGAAATGCCAGGTGCACAAAATCTACGACTGTCACAATTACAGAAGATTTGGGTAATTTACGAGACTAAAAAAATGTTTTTATTTGGAATTTCAAATCGGTTTTAAATAAATGAGTTATATTATATTCTTTCATGCGACCATTCTGAATATATTTTTATTTTTACAATGATAAATTAAACATAATTCTGACAATACATTACAAATATAGGAATTAATGCCGAATACAATTAAAAAAATATTTATTAATTTAATCATGAATGTGTTGCTTGTGTGAGTCCATTTTAAAAAGAGGTAAAAGAAATAAATTAGATTTACTCACAATCAATTTAATTTTACTACCCAAGACGACCGGTTTCGCTTTCTAAAATTTGCAAAGCATCATCAGGTCAGTGGTACAAAGTAAATTAAATGCTGAAATTACAAAAAAGCCCATATTAGGGTGCTGTCTTATAAGGATACAGATCAAAAAAGTTATAGTAATCATGCCAATATTACATGTCCGTGTTTATTAATATGCATAAAATTGCTTTAGCAGACAAAGTAATAACCTACAAATTGGCAAGAGAAAAAATCTGTTGAATTGTAATAAATTAGAAATAAACAAAATACTACTTACATTCCAGTACAAGAGTTTTTATATAGTGATTGGTGATACATAGTTCAAACTATCCTGTATTGCTGATAATGGGTGATCTTCGGTCAATGTTGTAACTGTCTGACAATTTGGGAGGAAGTTTCTTGAGTGGAGGGATGTTAACAGATGATATAGGAGTAAGGTATATGTTATTGTTTGTTGAAAGAAAAAGTGATGTTTTGTATTATTTAAACTATTAAAGTTATTTATATTTATTAAAGAGATATATTTTTTAAATGTGGGTTAAATTATTGAAAATTTTTGTACAGAAAGAGGACAGTTATATGAAAATGAATGAAAGTACTTGTACTATTTTGTGGGTGTGCAATTTCTGTTGACTTGTAATTATCAACTTTTGGATAAAAGCATTTAATTTCTGTTAGGCAGAGAATTATTGTGATGTCAAATGTTTAAATTATAAAACTAAAACACAACAGAACAAACAGAACACAATTAACAGGACACAACAGACATAAAACTTTAAAAAAGGGGGCTTATAGGCACTACATTATTTGGTAGGAGAGAAATTGAGTTTTTTGTTGTCTACTAGTATTTTAAGAGGTAAATTTAAATTAAATTAATGAAATTAATTTGATTTAATTAAATAATTAATTTAATTAATTTGATAAGCTAATGTAGGTTAGAGGCTTTTTTGTAGCTTTAACCTACATTAGCTTGTCAAATTTACCTCTTAAAATACTAGTAGACAACAAAAAACTCAATTCCTCTTCTATCAAGTAATGTAGTGCCTATAAGCCCCCTTTTTTTAAAGTTTTATGTCTGTTTTGTCCTGTTAATTGTGTTCTGTTTGTCCCTAATTGTGTTTTAGTTTTATAATTTAAACATTTGACATCACAATAATTCTCTGCCTAACAGAAATTAAATGCTTTTATCCAAAAGTTGATAATCACAAGTCAAAAGAAATTGCACACCCACAAAATAGTACAAGTACTTTCATTCATTGTCATATAACTGTCCTCTTTCTATATAAAAATTTTCAATAATTTAACACACATTTCAAAAATATATCTCTTTAATAAATATAAATAACTTTAATAATTTAAATAATATAAAACATCACTTTTTCTTTCAACAAACAATAACATATACCTTACTCCTATATCATCTGTTAACATCCCTCCCCTCAAGAAACTTCCTCCTAAATTGTCAGACAGTTACAAAATTGACTGAAGATCACCCATTATCAGCAATACGGGATAGTTTGAACTATGTATCATCAATCACTATATAAAAACTCTTGTACCGGAATGTAAGTAGTATTTTGTTTATTTCTAATTTATTACAATTCAACAGATTTTTTCTCTTACCAATTTGTGGGTTGTTACTTTGTCTGCTAAAGCAATTTTATGCATATTAATAAACACAGACATGTAATATTGGCATAATTACTATAACTTTTTTGATCTGTATCCTTATAAGACAGCACCCTACTATGGGCTTTTTTTGTAATTTCAGCATTTAATTTACTTTGTACCACTGACCTGATGATGCTTTGCAAATTTTAGAAAGCGAAACCGGTCGTCTTGGGTAGTAAAATTAAATTGATTGTGAGTAAGTCTAATTTATTTCTTTATCTCACTTAAAAAAACCAAAAAAAAAATAGAATTTCCTAATCTATTATTAACCCATTATTTGCCAATGTAGTATTTTTAGGACACGTTTGTAATTTTTTTAATTTATTAACTGTATATGTTTTATTAAAAATAGCCGTTACAATAATGAGAACATAATCTCTCCTCTATGAATTTTTTTAAAATTTCCGCTATTTATAACATCGGCGCCGGTATTTCTTCAGGTTGAAACTAATAACCTCAAAGTGTCTGGTGAAAGAGTCTTTTTTTATAATGTCAGGGGTGAAAATAATTCCAAATAAAAAACTTTCCGTTAAAACGTGTTTTATAAACTAGTTTTACGTATTCATCAAGAAATGTTATATATTTGAAATTTTGGGTAAATGTTTTTCAATTATCAATGCATTATCAATGAGCCCTATTTTAAAAAATTTGGCATAAAATTGTAACTCACTTTTACTTAGTTTAGAGGAGAGCGATTTGAAAAAATTTCCACAATCTTTTATTTTTTTACTTCGTCAGTCTTAATATTTTTTTGTAGTTTTCTTAATCCATATTATAACTTTTCTTCAGATGTTCACTTTCACGTACCTCATTGTTATTAAAATTACTGGTACTCATTTAGGTCTAGATACAAGTTTTTTAAGAATTTTAGGTGAAGATCATTGTAAGTGGTTTACACAATGATATTTCAACAAAGTATGTTTCTTTGATTGGGTGCATATAAATGATACATAATGAGTATATCAAAATAAAGAAATTGTAATTAGTTTTTATATTGATTTTACCTTAATGTGATTATTTTTACTGAAAAAATTATCTAAGAATTCACATCATACAGACAACAAGACGTAAATAAAATAATATCTGTTAGATTTATCTATTAAAAAATAAGCATTTACAAATTATAAAACAGTTTATAATATTTGCATAACCATAACCTTCCGCAGATCCAATATCAAGAATAGTAAAATTATACACTTTAAACTTCCTTTTATAGTAAAACAATTGTACCTCTGGCTAAGGTGTAGTTAATATTTGTTGCAAACCAAAGCAGGCAGTTACAACTGTTGCTGTTTGCTTAGAAATCTCTTTATCACGATTTTTTGCTTCACGTGCAACACATTTGTTTGCAATCTCCCTCTTTCTTCAATTCTGACCCCAAGGAATGAGTGTGGTGGTCATCGTGATGTCGTGTATTGTCCGTCTGCAGAGATCTCTGCCTCTGGTCATTGCTTTTAACTCATGCATAGGTCTTTTACATGTGCCTATAATTTTTTCGATTCATCTTGTTAGAGTTCTTTCTCGTGGCCTTCTACCTTTCCTTGGATAATAAGTCTTTCCATGTTTTCTGTGTCTGCTCTCATAACATGTCCAAAGTATTTTTATTGTTGGAGATAAACTTTGCTGGATAGACGTTTGCTGACTTTTAGCTCATTTAAAATTGAAATATTTATGCTGTGTTCTGTCCAGGGAATTTGTCACATTCTTCTTAAACAGAACATTCAGTGGCATCTATCTTTCTTCTTTCCGCTTGTCGTAGTGTCCAAGATTCGCATCCGTATGTTTGCCATATGTAAAGTATATTTCTTTCCTATTTGGTCCTTCTTTCCATCGACAAAAAACCGATATTAAACTCAGTGTTGAATATGTGTCTATACTTTTGGTGGCTGGGCTTATCGCATTCTCCGGGAGAATGCGATAAGCTCTATAAGAATCTATCCGGGATTCTCTAACATTCATTCATTATACAGTGAATACAATATGGAAAGCGTTAAAGACTCATTAAAATACATCTTAGTTGTTCTTTTTTTGCGTAGTGGGATTTCTTTGCTGGAATAGAATTTATATGCACACGAATTGAATTTTTAATATTTTTATCTACGGCATTTGCTCGTGGCGACCAAGCATATCCCTAGGTATAAAGGTTTCACCTTCTTAACTATTAATTTTTTTGAATAGCGTAGTTAACCACATATCTGTTAAAATGTAAAAATGCCCAAAAATGTTTTTTTCACAAACTTAGAATCGGTGTTCTGCTAACTGCAAATTATATTCATATGTCCAGTTTCTTCTGGACTCTTTTAACTTTGCAACCTTATTCTTGTCTCAGAACATATCTTCGTAAATATTTGCTCTGTTTGTCATGATCAGCCATTTCCCAAAAATTATTAAATAAATTTAGTCTATCGTTTTCAAATAATTTCGATTTACATTTTCTATTACATTTATAGTTACATCCAGGTCCCAATTCTCTCATTTTCCAGTTTTACTAGTATATTCTTGTCCAGAGTTCCGCAGTTTCTTCACTTTCCAAACACTTAAATCCCTTTGTTTGTCCCTTTCCAGATTTTTCTTCTTTTTGTATTGTTTTTTCTAAACAGACGTATTTAAGGATGAACTTATACCTTTGGTGCTTATAGAAGTTTTCGCTGTCGATGTATGTTGTTTGTGTAATTCACTGTGAACATTTGGTACCTTATTTTTATCAGTGATTTGGTACCTTATTAGTTCGGTCGTAAATGACCTATGTAGGTGTTAATATTTTTGTTTGAAATTCTAAACTAGTATTTTCACGCGAGATTTTAAGATTTAAGACATGCTCATTATGCTGAGCAGTTATTAATAAAGAATTTACTTCTTGTCTGTCATCTTCTTGATACCTGCCTGGTAAGTTGATTTGAATGTTATTTACAGTAATATTCCACTACCTTGCGTTCTTGTATCACAACTTACAGTGAAGATGTAATAACTTATTCAATAAATTTTTTGAGAAAAACATATGTGTATACAATATTACAATATTTAAAAAAAATATATTCATATCAGATCAAAATAAAGGTTCTTATTTATAGAAGTTATTTAATCCATAGTTGAAAAACATTGTATATTCTAGTCGTCAGAGATCGTTCGAACAAGCTGAATTTTGCAGAGAATATTAATTTTGAGACCGCCAAAAAGATGCAAAAGAGTTTACCACTGTTACCTCTGGGCTTCCCCATAAAACCCCCCTTACAGGCGGGTAAAAACGCAAAAAATCGATTTACCAAGAATCTGTACGCCGCGTAGAAAAAAATGTTTCAAATAAAAAATAGCTCACATAATTTTAAATAAAAATGTTTATAAGCATTTTTTGTGTCGATGGCCAGTGTGGCCCGGCCAGCTAGTATATATATATATATATATATATATATATATATATATATATATATATATATATATATATATATATATATATATATTAAACTTAGAGCTAAGATTAATACTATTATAAAAACTAATATTAAACTCACCAGTCTTTCGGGTTGAACCGCGTCGATATCCATTTTGCCGAGCTTTCGACATCCTCTCTGATGTCTTCTTCAGGGCTTCTGAGGTCTCAGTCTCCCGAGCCCCCAGACACTACTACACTCACTAGTCACTTCTAGTTCACTCACTAGTTCACTACGGTCCGATAACTATTCTACCCCCACCAAAAATCGCTCAAAAAATGAGCAGAATAAACCTTAGCATTTTCTAATGGGATTTTACATGAGAAATGAAACAGAACCGATATAGCAGCGTTTTTATAGGTGCAGCTTTTACTTAATTTTAATTATTTTACCTCATTTTATTTTATTGTTATTTAATTCTAAGTAATTCTGTTTAACTAGACTTATTTTATTTAATTCTATTTACCTTTATTTAATTTTATTTAATCTTATTAGGTTCTAATTTTATTTTAGGACAGCTTTGATGTTTTTTAAACGTCATTTTATTTTTATAATAAGTGTATATATTTCCTAATGACATACAATAAATATATTATACGTCATTGATCTTACCTTATAATTAAAGTCACCTACATTTTTAGCAATTTTGCGCATAAATTAATTAACGTGAAGTAGTAAAATTTCTGATTTAACAATATTTAAATATTAAATTTTTAGAATTATTTAGCAATATATTAACCGTATCGTTTTAAAAACAAAATATGATTAAAATGTCAAATGTTGGTTCAGATTTCTTTCCTAGGTGGCGTCGTTAGCTTACTGGACAAACGGTGTGACTTGTCATCATAGCCATCATAGTCTAGAAAATAATAAAAACGGTGAGATACCTTAACTTTTAAATTCAAATGTGCGTTTTTTAAACATAAATTTGAATGTACAGAGTGATCTATGCAAGTCTGACATAGTCCATAATCTGTATTTAAAATGAAACAGCCTCTATATTTTTATGTTTTTAAAAGCTCTTTGACAACCTGATTTCAACGAACTTTATCATCTAGGGTCTATTATGAATAATACAAGGTGAAATTTTGAAATTAAGTATAATTTTCTTCATGACAATAAATAATTTAGAATACCGGAGGTAATTGATTGGATTACATTAAAATTAATATTCCGTATTTCTGTAGTTATCCTCTCTTTGAGGTCTTCAATGCTAGTTGGTTGTGTTGCATATACTTTGTTCTTGAGATAACCCCACAGAAAAATATCCAAAGGCGTAAGATCTGGAGACCTAGCTGGCCACTTAACAGTATCCCTTCGTCCAATCTATTAATTGAAGAAGATTTCATTTAAGTAATTTCTCACCATTAAAGCATAATGGCGTGTTGCACTGTCCTGCTGGAACCAGACAGTTTCATGCGGTAGGGTCGGATCTATTGGATTGGGATATAAGTTAGCCAACTAAGGAAGAACATCGTCTCTAAGCATGCTTAAATATTTTTCCACTGTCAAATCACCATCTACAAATATAGGACCAATAATATGATCTCCTATAATACCTGCCCAAACATTCAACTTTTGAGGATACTGAGTGTGTGTCTCACGCAATGAGGATTCTCCGCTTACCAATGTCTACTGTTTTGTCGGTTTACCTCTCCGTTCAATGTTAATTTTGATTCATCAGAAAAAAATATTGTGCCAAGGGCTATTTCATTTGTGTTAATTTTATCCATCATTCTTTCGCAGAAATCAATTCTACGATCTGGATCGTCTTCTGTTAGCTCCTGTACAAACGTCAATTTATATGGATGAAGTTTTTCTTTGTGGAGACACCTTAGGATAGTTGTGTGACTTACATTATTTTGACTAGCGATTTGACGTGAACTTGACATTGGATTTTCTACGACACTTAACAAAATATCCACTTTCACCTCATCTTCAATACAGTTCGGTTTTCTTTTTAATAGTTTGACATCTCCAAGTTCTCTGAATTGTGCATAAATTTTAAACACAGTACCTTGTGCAATATTAGGCAACTGAGGATACCTCTGATTAAATAAGTTTGCTACTTCAACTTGACTTCTACAATTCTCCCCGTAATCGATAATTATTAAAATCTCAATTCGGTGGGTCTCAATTAAGTATTTCATTTTTGTTTCTGCAAAAAATTAGCTTTTAATTGGGAATTTATTATTTTAATGTAAAATGTCAACACACCAACAACTGATTGATAGCAATACGCATTATTTATCAATTTAGCCTGTCTTGTCTGTATTTAGCTAATTTAAAATAATACCATAACACATCATAAATTATATTAATTTTAAAATTTCACCTTGTATTATTTATTATATACCCTTCATGATATAGTTTGTTGAAATCTAGTTGGTAAAAACATAAAAATATACAGGGTGTTTCATTAAAAATAAGGATTATGGACTATGCCAGACTTGCGTGGATCACCCTGTACATTTAAATTTATGTTTAAAAAGTGATCATTTAAATTTAAAAGTTAACGTGTCCCAGAGTTCTTTATTATTTTTTTATAATAAGGACACAAACAATTTTATTCCATAAGTTGTTTCCACACTGAATATATATATCGATACCTTTTTGCCATAACATCGTAAGTGACAAAATTAGCGAAAACAGTTTTATTGAAGAATCGTATCTATCAAGCCGCCAGACACCTCCCAGCAAAATTATCGTAAGGTATAATAGCATAGTCTTGGAGAAAAAACCGAATTTGCTGTAACGTAAGTCACATAAAAATGTGAACAAATCTATTTTGTAGTTGTAAAAACATCGCATGGTCACCAAAACATCGTAAGGTGCAAGTCACGTGGTACAAAAATTGCTACTTACGATGCAGCGAAGTGCGTTACGATCTATTAGTGCACTGTGTATAGCCGCAGAATCAGAACGTAAGTACCACAAAATAAGTTTTTTGGTAATTATTTATGGTTTTTACTTTTGCTTTAGGCATAAAAGATAATAAAACGTCGAAAACAAGAGGCTGGAAGAAGCAGAAGACAATGTTTGTACAAGTATATAATTAGGTGGAATGATGTGGAACACGAGGTGTGCCAACAATTTTTATTGAAAACCTCGGATATTTCACAAATGACTTTGAGATATACGAAAGAAAACTCTACGTCAGCCTCATTTTCCAAAATAGATCCGAGATGTAAGCATGTTCCACATAACAAGACTGGGAAAGAGTAGAAGCAAAATGTTTTAGATTTTATCACGTTGCTACCCGCTGTTCCACCTCATTATTGCAGAAATAAAACATCTAGAAGACACTTACCCACTGAATTTCGTAATATATCATTCTTATACGAACTTTTTAAGAAGAAACAGTTAGAAAATGGCATAACTAAGAACGATATCGTTTACCTGTAAGTGTTCTGAAAGATTTTTAAGGCAGAATTTAATATCGGATTTCACTTGCCAAAAAAAGATAAGTGCAAAGTATGTGAAGTGAGAAAAGACAAAGATTTTTAGAAAACAGAAGAAACAAAGCAATTGTATGAAACACATTTGGAAAACAAAGAAAAATGCAAAGACTCATTTCTAGCTGATCAAAAAAAAAGTATCTTAGATTCAAAAATTTTATGTGCTAGTTTCGACGTACAGAAGGTGTTAAACACACCACATGGAGACAATTTGCTCTTGTACTACACCAGAAAGTATGCTTATTACAATCTTATAGTTTACGAAAGTGAAACCCAAAATGGGTTTCGTTATTTGTGGGGAGAATGTGACGGAGGACGTGGCAGTAACGAAATATCTACCATAAATTACAAATATTTGCAAGAAGTTGCATCTAATGATCCCGACTTTTCTTAGGGATTTTGTTAATATAACATCAATCAGTGTGCGATACTTACTAAGAGGCCATACTTATATGCCTGTCGACTCAGTTCCGCAACAATTGAGCGGTTTATCCAAAAACGCGTAGTATGGGCTCCATCAAAATGGTGTACATTGATATCCAACTCTCGTACCAAACCTAAACCATTTGAAACAAAAATTGATTTCAGCGACTTCTTAGAATGGAAAAAAATATCTGATGATGTACTAAAACCGAGTAAATTCAAATGTAAGAACGGAAAACCTATAAAAATCAGTGAAATTAAAAATGTAAAATTTGAGAAAGATAACCCAGATATTATTATAGAGGTTGAATATTTAAATAATGGCCAGAACTGCATCAATTTCACTATGAAATTAAAAGGAAAAAAGAACCAAAACGGCTTTTGTCTCAAAAATTGTCTATTTCTGAATTTACCAAAATTATCGTAAGTGTTGGACTTGTATAAAACTACAGTAGCAAAATTATTTTTAATGCTTCCAAAGTAACGTAAGTCCAACTACAAAAAAACTGAAACTATTTTGAAGAAAAATCATTACTTTACTTCAAACACTCATCATAATACGTCCGGATGCCAATTTTCACTTCAATTGGACATTGCTAAACACGTTTATTGAAAAAACTGCCGTACTGTAAAATTTACTAAACGAGACTTACGATGTTATGGCAAAAAGGTACCGATATATATATATATATATATATATATATATATATATATATATATATATATATATATATATATATATATATATATATATGTATATATATATATTTATTTATTTATTTATTTATTTATTTATTTAAATAAATTTATTTGTATAAACGTTGATTGAATAATAATGAATTGATTGGGTTATTCAATCAACGGTATAAACTAATAGCAAAGTTTCATGTCACCAGAACCTTCTATATAGTAAATGATACAACACAATGATAGTTAAACTAGTCAATTATTTAATAAAATTTGCATTAATTGAAGTAATATCGTTTAAATTAATTAATACATTATAAAATAAATGTATATGTGGGTTTATTAAATATTGATAAATGCAGATGTGGCAATTACTAAATTTGAACAACTTATTGTGGTATAATTTCAATTATTTTGGAATGAATTGTCAAAACTTTCTCGGTAGCTTTATGCTGTTTATGATTATTATTTAAGATAATTATTGTTATTCATAGTTGTACGTTTTGATGTCATGTTTTATTTATATTATTCCATACTGGAGTGTGTTGACGTTAGAAATTTAAACTTTGATAGTTTCTTCCAAATTATGTTAATGAATATATTTTAGTCTCCCTTTTGATATACAAAACAGATCATTAAGACCTTTTTTAAGACTAGACATTTTTGATAGAATACTATTATAAGATTACCTAATTACAATTAGTAAAAAAAAAATAAGTACATATTTACAAAATTCTTAACTACTCTGAAGGATCTGATAAACAATATTTCTCCATTCACTTCTATGTTGTGTTTTATTTCTTCAGTGCCTTTCCTTCGCGTGTTTAAGGTGGCTCTCCACTTAAATAATCCTCCAGATCTGGGCCTACATCTCCTTCCGGGATCGATTAGTTTCCTGGTCCTAACTAGTCTAGTCATTCTGTTCGCTGCCATTCTTTCTACATGTTCCTTCCATCTAATCCTTTGCCACTTAATTCACCTGGTGATTGTAGGTTTTTGATACAAAGCCATTAATTCGTTGTTAGTCCTACTCTCCCACCCGATTTTTGTCCTACTTCGTATTAATACGCGTCTCAATAAGTTTCTTTTCCGTCTTTCCAGAGTCTCCTCTTCCTACATATTTAATGTCGTTGCTTCTTAGGCAATATGTTACTATGGGTCTAATTACTGTTTATATATTCAGATTTAAAATAAACCTTAAATACAAAATTAATCTTGCTGTGCCATTGAGAAACACGAGGCAACTTGATGACGAATTAGAAGTTTTTATAAAAAATATCCAACAGGTAGCTTGGGAAAATATTCCCAGAATAACTTCTAGAAAAAAAGGGAACAACTACCCAAAAGAAATCAGAGAACTCGTAGTAGAAAAAAGGAAGTTAAGAAAAATTAAGTTAAGTTGTGAAAATGTTATGGAAAAATCGCTTGCAGCATTGCGAACTGTTTTCGATGGAGGATGGTTAATTAAACGTACTTAATGAAGTTTTCTATTGCAGGAACAACGTTAACTTGATATGTAACGAAGGTATATCTATCAATGAAGAAGTTTTGAGTAACTTGCGTTTTGCAGACGATACAATAATAGTGACGGATAACAACAATGATTTAAAACCCGTAATACGGATTAAGGATGAATTAAAAAAAAAACTAAATGCATGATCATGAGTGAATCAGCAGATGCAAACTTGCAATTGAATCGGTCATTTCAAAAAGTCCACAATTTTCAGAAACTAACTTTTTGTGCGGAATAGACTCCTCTAAGATAAACTCACGTTGTCGTTGTGTGCAAAAACGACACCAGTCCGTACATAATCTGTCCAAATACTCTACAACTAAAATTGAAGTTCTGTGCAAAAACAACGCTGTCCAGGACGTATGCAGTTTTTGTGTGAATTTGTAAACATAATTTCCAAGAATTTGGTTGGTAGCCGATATCGTATGATTGTTGAGTTGTTTATGTTACCATGTTTTTATTTCAGTTTTCATTAATGTGTTGTGTTGTGAGGTTAAGTGCTTGACAACGATTAATTTAAATTTATTGGTTTTTTGTTATTTAAACAAAGAAATAATATGCCTACTTCATCTGACGATATTGTACATGAACGTTTACCATTAAAAAAGAGAAAACCCAATCCAGATAAATACAGAAGGAATGTTGTACGAAATGCCAAAGTTAAAGGGTTATAACGCATTAACTGTAAAGGAAATATTGTACCGGCTAGAGATACAGGACCTAGATGCAAGTAAGTAATAATTTATGCTGTAATGTAGTTTTATAGAGGTTTGTTTATTATCGTTTGTACCAGCAATAGGCAAATTTTTATAGTTTTTATATCATAGTTTAATATTTCATTAATAAAACCATATTTTTTTTCCGCAATAAATAAACAAACTACAGTAATGTAATATTGTCGTTAAGGTTCTTGTTTTGCAAATTTTAAAAATATAAACTTAGTCTCAGTTCAATGAACACTTGTTCCAAGGATAAAAATCGGCGTTTTTTGTAACATTAATAAGAGGTTTAATATCACTATACAGAAATTTATTAGCTACAAACATATTTTATGTTCTTGTATGCTAGAAATTTTAACTCTTTTCTTATTAGATGCAGAGTAAAATGTTTCCAAAAATTTTCTGAAGAAGAATTGGCTTTTTGTGTTGACACACTAAACAACTTTTCCACCAAAAATTAGCAAGATATATTCTTGCAGCAAAATATCGAAAAGATGCCTGTTCAGAGACACCATGCCCGAAAAGAAGGAGCACTGTTGAAAGAATTTCAATTCACCTATCATGTTCCAAATCGAAAGAAGAACGAAAAGGTCTGTCAAAAGGTTTTTACTCCGATTTATGGGATATCAGAAGGTCGTGTAAGAAGAATTTCCAGCTTGCTTCTTAAGTCTTTGACCCCCAAATACCAAATCCCCTGAAGTTCATAAGCTCATTTATGATCATATTTTGTTATTTCCCAGAAAACAGACAAACTATTCAAGTAAAAAAATGGAATACCTTGATGCACGCCTAGATGTGAAAACCATGCATAGTCTTTTTCAAGAAAATTATCTAAATGTAGATGTTAAGTATTTGAACATTCTTATTTTTGTAACCGGAAACACTGGCAACATTGGTTCTTCTTCTGCCCACAGCAGCCACTATGTATGACAGCCGACGAAGCATGCATGTTCGGAGAAAGAAAAAAAAAGAAGACGAGAGAAGATTCTAACCATAATAGACATTATCATCACCACGAATACTAAAAATCCCTTTGTTCAGTTTGTTTTTGTTGTATTACTAAAATAAATTTAGTAAAGTGTAATCTCCAGTGTAGTTATTTATTACAAAATTAATGGGCCTTAGGTGGCATCAACAGTGGATGTTAAGTATAAATACTACGCAAAAAATTTTAAAGAACAGTTTTCTTTCCGTTTTGGTAGACCCCAAGTTGATACCTGTATTAAGTGCGCAGAATTGATTACAAAAATCAACAGCCAATCCCTAGGACCACATACCAAACGTACCGCAGACGCTGAACTAGCGGTTCATAAAAGAAGGTCCAAGAAATTTTACAAGATAAATTTTGTGAGAGATATTTGTGAAAATCGAGAGAACGCAGTTGTTCTCACGTTTGATTTTATGCAAAATCGTCCTCTGCTCTGTATACTGATACAAGAGATATTTTATTTACGTCAACTATGAGTGAACTGCTTCGGTATAAAAAATGTTAAAACCAAGGAATCTGTTTTTTTATGTTGATCGTGAAGGCCAAGCCAATAAAGGCGCTTATCAAGTTTGTTCCATGTTGTCCCAATATTTTGAAACTGCTTCACCCGATAACGTACAAGGAGTATTTTTGTTCAGCGACAATTGACCTGGACAAAATAAGAACCATACGATGATCCGGTTTTTGCTCTCATTAACGGATACAGGCAGATTTTCCAAAATAATCCATTACTTTCCAATCAGAGGACATTCAAGTTTACCAAATGATCAAGATTTTGGGGTGCTGAAATCAAAAATTAAGAAGCATGACAGAATTTATGTGCCAGACTAATATTATTCCCTTATGGTAGGAGCTGGGACAAATTTTTCTGTTTTTGAGATAAAGACACGTCAGATATTAGATTATCGTAATTGATTACTAACATATTACAAGCGAAACTGCCTCTCCAATGAAAGCCTAGGTTCAAAGGTACAAAAGCAACAAAAAACCTTCTCTCAATCGTCGTTTATGTCTTTTGAAGACGATAAGCATGCAAAGGGTACAGTTGTGTACGGTTTCATAAGTCATACGTTTCGTCTTTCCAAAACCAAACGCCCCGTGTTGCTACCAACATCATTAGCTTACCCAAATAATGCTATAGCCATTAATCCCAAAAAAATTGCAAATATCAAGCAAGTTCAAAACAGCATTTTAGAAGAATATAAACCATTTTACAAGAAAGTTCTCCAGTAGCCTACTAGTGAGCAAGGTGACGACGTAGCTCCTGAGTCAGATAATGAATTTGATTTTGTTCCATAATATTATTATTATTTTTTTTTTATTTTAAATTAAAGTGTCTCGGCAACTATGGGCCATTGACACTGGTACAAGTTTATTACAATATGATTATGTTTACATACATATACAATCTGTTTATATGCAAGTTAGGATACATTAACAACATCTTAATATAGTTAAACTAAGTAGTAAAGGTGACAGTCTTTTAGGAAACGAATTATGGCACTGTACATGTTTGTAGAACCAAGTAGATCACTTAAATTATTTTGAAAGTTGTAGTAGTCTCTTTGAGGTTTGTAGTGGACGCATTCTAGTAATATGTGCTGGACTGTTAAGGACTTATTACAATGTTCACAGCAAGGATGGTTTTCAGACGACATCAGATATCCATGAGTAAGACGAGTGTGACCTATTCTGAGCCTTCTGATAATAATATTGTCTTTTCTGCTCATTTGTGGCATGGTGATGGAGGTAACAGTTGGTTGAATTGTGCGTAGTTTTGTATTTTGCACATTCCAGTGTATTTGCCAAGTGCTTAGTACGTTGTTCTTGATACTGACCTTTAGGTCTTGGTGAAGTTGTATGTTTTCCATATTTTCTAAGGAGCAGGCGAGTTTTGCTGCATGATCAGCGTTCTCATTTCCATTGATACCAACATGGGATGGTATCCAGATGATTGTTACTGAAACACCATTATTTGACTGCTCTTGGCAGATACTGTGGATGCACTGTACAATGGGATGTATGGGGTATATATTTCTGATTGAGTCAATGGCGGAGAGAGAATCGGTGCATATTGCTAATGATTTCTCATTAGCAATGGGCAAGTCTAATGCCTTGAGTATCCCATACAGTTCGGCTGTGTGTATACTGCATCTGGGAGAAAGCCGATATGATGCTACTGTTGTATTTGAGGTACTGACAGCACAACCGACGGCCTGTTCTTCTTTGGAGGCATCTGTGTAGAGAATTTTGTCATAACGCTGTGTCTGTAAGTTCCTTAAATGCTTGCACCAAGAGAGTTCTGGGCGTTTCTTCTTTTTTGTATCGGTTTAAGCTGGTAAGGACAGTAGGTAGCTTTTTGGTCCACGGGGGAATTCTGGACGTAGTAAACGGAGTTGTGAGTTTTAGATCTGTGTCTTTTAACAAAGTTTTTAAAATTTGTGAGAGAGAATGTGCTGGAGGGTGACTATTATTTGGGACAGAGTGGGGAGTATTAATTAGTTTAATTACTGGGTTTTTTGGATTAGCAGAAATTCTAGAGAAGTAAGACAGAAGACGTTGCCGTCTTATAAAAAGTGGAGGTTCTGAGGATTCGATATGAAGACTTTCAGAAGTACTTGATTTAAAGGCGCCGAGGCTAATGCGTAAACAAGTGTTGTGAATTGTATTCAGACTTTTAAGGTGAGTATCGGAAGCAGATATGTAAAGAATGCTTCCGTAATCCAACCTAGAGTGGATCAATGTTCTGTAAATTCTTAAGAGGACTTTCTCTTTTGCCCCCCATTAATGATGAGCTAGAGTTTTTAAGATGTTAATTCTATTTAGGCAGTTTGTTTTTGTATTCTTTATCTGATCTCTCCATGTGAGTCTTTTATCGAATATTACTCCTAAGAATTTGTGTTTATCAACAACTTGAAAAGGAGAGCCATTTAGGTAAAGTAGAGGAGAGTGAGTGTGATGTCTTCTAGAGAAGTTTATGACTTTAGATTTTCCAGATGAAAATTTGACTCCAATTTTAGTGGACCAATTATGAAGATTGTTAAGAGTGTTTTGGAGTAAAGAGCATGTGCTCCTTCTACCTTTACCTTGGCAATAGAGAACAAGATCATCTGCGTATATTGAGTATTTTATTGGAGGGAGAACAAGAGAGTTTATATCGTTGATGCTAAGAAGGAATAGTGTGGGGCTGAGAACTGAGCCTTGGGGTACTCCATTTTGTGAGATATGTGATGTAGATGTTTTCCCGTTTGTAACTACTTTGAATGATCTCTCTTGTAGGAAATTGTTTATAAAGGTGATAATATTACCCGTTAAATTGAGTTGCTCAAGTTTTCTAATAATAACAGCTTTGTTTATTGTGTCGAAGGCGCTTTCTAAGTCTAAGGCAACTGTGATGACTTCATTCTTATTTGATATAGCTTGGGTTATTTCTGTATGGAGAAGTACCAGGTTATCCATTGTACTTTGATTGGGTCTGAATCCCGACTGTGCTGCATCTGTAAGATTATTTTCTTCAAGAAACCAAAGCAAACGTTTATTGATCATCTTTTCTAGTAATTTGCACATTGTGCATGTTAGTGAGATTGGCCTGAAAGGCACTGGCAAAGTTAGAAGATGAGTCATTTTTCTTGATCAGTATGATAAGCGACTGTCGGCGAAGACTCGGAAAGCTTTGGCTGAACCATATCTTATTGTAGAGCGCAAGTAGCTTCAAGAGGGTTCCTTCCTGTAGATATTTGAGAAAGATAGACGGGATGTCATCAGGACCTGCAGATGAGTTTTTTATTGATGAGATTGCCAACTTTAACTCTACTTCTGTAAAGGCGAGGTTTATTGGATTGGTTTGGATAGGGTTAGGTGGTGAGTGGTTTGTGGGGTACGAAATGGAGAGTTCAGACTTAATTTTGTTTTGAAAGTATTTGGTTAGCGTTTCGGTTACTTGGTTATCATTTGTAATGATATTATCTCCATCTGTTATTGCGGATATTTTACGATATGTTTTTAAACCTCTCATTTGTTTAATTTTTGTCCACACTTGAGCGGGAGGGGTATCTGAAGGTATGCTGTTAACGAATTTTTTCCAGGATTCTTTTTTGCTTCCCTTCAGAATTTGTTTGGATTTTGCACGCATTTTCTTATAATAAATAAGATATTCGATGCTACAAGTTTTGCGATATCTATTAAGGGCCTTTTTGTATTCTTTTATTGCGAGTTTACAGGAGTCGTACCACCATGGGACGGCCTTTCTTGAGTGATTTATGGTGCATTTACCTATACATTGGTTGGCCGCAGTTAGAATGCAATTTGTAAATTGCTCTACGGCAGCGTCGATGTTTTTCTTAAAAATAATTTGGTTTGAAAGGACTTCAAGAGTGTCACTGAATAACCTCCAATTGCCTGGGCAATTTTCCATTTATTTATGACTTCCGCATTTTCGGGTATATGACTTGAGATTAAAATGGGGTAGTGATTGCTATCATATAAGCTATCTAGTGTTTGCCACTGAAGCAGAGGAGCGGTTCCAGGATCGCGCAAAAACTTGCAAGAAGAGGTTCCAGACTGGATGTGGAAATATGTGGGACTCTCTGTATTCAAGAGGTTAATGTTAGAGTTGCTTATGATATCTTCGATATGTTTACCTCTCCAAAGGTGCGCTGGAAACCCCATGTTGTGCCGTGAGCGTTAAAGTCCCCAACTAAGATGAAAGGGTTTGGCAGTTGTTTTATGAGGTCGCTTAGTTCTGAGCTAAATAAGTTGTAGTTTGGAGGAATGTATATAGAACAAATAACTATCTTGTTGGGACACCATGCGGTTATCACAATCGCTTCTAGGCTTGTGTGTAAGTCAAACTCTTGATGGAAGATATCGTTGGAAACAAAAAAAGTTGAGCCGCCACTTGCTCGTAGGTGTGTGGGTCTTAGGAAGTTGTAGCTAGTGTAATTTTTTAGGTAGGGGTTGTGATCTGTGGTGAAATTGGTTTCTTGAAGACAGATAAACTTGGGCGGGCAGTCCGATATAAGTTTTTGTAAATATTCTAGTCTGTAGTAGTTATCTTCATTAGAATCGACGGAAAGATTTGGACTGGGCGTACTTTCGGGTTCTTCTGGATCAGTGCCTAAGGCCTTTATCAGTTTTTTGGTTAGAGGGTTTAGCCTGTTTTTGATAGACCTCTCCTGACAAGTTGGGTATAATGCTTGAATGTTAGAAATTAGCCCCGATACATTTTCTGTAAACTTAAGAGCTTCAGCGGAGGGGTCACTACAGCCGAAAGTGTTTTCGACAAAGGCTATCAAGTTTTCTAGAGGAATAACAAGTGATTCTGAGGTTTGCTTAAAGGATTATTTGATAGCGTCTGTTGTTAAATCGGAAAGGTAACGTTCTGATGGTGAACTTGTTCTGGATTTCTTTTTTGGTTTCTTAATGTCTCTACTAGGGGGAGGCATGATGTCCTCGGACGGATTTGCGACCGAGATGTTATCGGGAATATCAGTCTGCTCACTTGTACTCTCGATTTCAGAGTGGCCACGTTTATGTGTGGGCGTTTTAGTCATTATGGAATTGTTTCGTTCTGAAGCAGACATATGTGGTGATGTTGCGGGTTGTATAGAAGACTGTGGTGGTAAGGGATCTATTATCTGGGTTGATATTAACGGCTGAGGCTGGGATGTTATATAATTAGGTGGAGGATTGGGACAATTTGAGGCAATATGCCCTGACTTCTTGCATATGTAGCATTCCATTTTGTCTGTGGACAAAAATATTCTGTTTTCATTACCTTCGAATGGGATAACTAATGAAGTTTGCAGATTGAAATTGTCATCAGAGGTAAAAACATATACTTGCCTTCTAAAGCTCATGTTGTGCGAATATTCATCTCCGGGGATACCTGCTCTTAAAAATGAGACGGGGGAGGCCAGTTGGAGCCCAAGTTCTTTTATAGCATTTTCTGCAAGGTCGTGTGGTATACATGAAGATATATTGGATATTATTATTCTTTTTGTGGGAGAGACTAGCCTGCGAACATTTATCACAGAGTTTCCTACTGTCAAAGTCGGATGGGATTTTAGAAGTTTGTAAACGAGTTCTGAATTAGTTAAATATATACAAATTCTGTTATTAGGTATTCTGGATGCGAATAGGATTTGTTTGGGACCAATAGCGTCACCTACTGCCTTGACATTATCGAACAATTTTAGATTTTCATCGGCATGCAGTACTATGGCTTGATTCCTCTTTGGAAAAGTTGATGTGGGAGTTGATTTGGTTGCAGTTGCATATGAGGAAGTTAAAGTAGCATTATGCTGAATATTTCGTGACATCTTGACAAGTTATGAACTGTGAGGATCTGATGTGAGAACTGTATTTGTTATCGGTACCCTTGTAGTCAAAGGTAGACGAAAAATTTATTTATTTGTTAAATTTAGTTAGGTTTTATGTATTTTCTTCCAAAAATACATATAAGGTAGGCCTACGCCACTGGTAGCTGACCCAGTTATTGAAGAAATTACTAATTTGCTAATTAACTAATCGATCCAAAAAAACATGCAATTAGGCTTATCGATACATACGGTAAAGTCTGGTCTTACTAGTATTTAAAAGTAGTTGTTTGATTTCACAAAAACACTAAAACTCGGAGCAAAACACTGATACAATGTTACCTCGTTCAAGTACACACTCGGAATCAATATTATTATTTAATAATTACCAGTTCTTGTAGTTACTATACTTTCGAAATAAAAATATAAATAGTTGTATTTCTATTTTTTTTTTCATTTCATACGAAAACAGCATTAGTCCAATATTTCAAAAGTCATTTTTCAAAAAACCTTTCGTTTTTTTCGAGACTATTTATAGAGCATTATGATTAGAAACACAATTACAATATACCTTTGGATTTTGAGGTTATCCATTTCATCTATCTTTCAACTATTTAGTTTTTTTTGCTCTTCTGTAAAATTAGGAATATGTGGCTCGTGTTGTTTTTTAAATGACCGATTCAATTGATTGTTGGGGATACTGTAATTAGGAATCTGAATATGGATGTCATCAAATGTAGATTATCCTAGGTTCATATGAAATTTATCAGTCTCTTCCACAACTGTCCTAACACCAGTTATTACTCGCTCATACATGCCACTCACAATCTTCACACACTCACCGAGAACTACTTTTTTATTGAAAGCCCATCGCAGAACCTATCAAGAAACTCTATCATATGATTTCACAAGACCAATCAAAACCCTATGAGCGTCTGTTTATTTAATTTCTGTATATTATCATTAGCTGCCTTATATTAAAAATTTCTTTTGATTTTGATCTGCCTAGCTTAAAACTAGACTGATTATCGGATATTTCGATTTCTGCATGTATGCATCTATCAATTACTCTCTTCAATATTTTCAAGGTGTGACTATGTAATTTTATTGACCTGTATAATAATTCATATAATTACCATATAAATATGACCCATAATTCTATGAAATATACCTGTTCCAACTTGTTCCGGTCTCTCCTAAAGTAGTTCTTCTTCTTCATGTGCCATCTCCTCTAAGAAGGTTGGCAACCATCATTGCAATTCGCACTTTCGATACCGCTGCTCTAAAGAGGTCAGCAGAAGAACAGTTAAACCAAGCTCTCAAATTGTTTAACCAGGAGATGCGTATTCTTCCGCGACTCCTTCTACCCTGTATGCTTTCTTGCATTATTAATTGCAACAAGTTATAACGCTCGCCCCTCATGGCATGTCCCAGGTATTGCAGTTTTCTGACTTTCATTGTATTTAAAACCTCTTTGTCTTTTCCCATTCTTCTCAACACCTCGACATTCGTGACTCTATCGACCCAACTTATTCATAATATCCTTTTGTATACCCATACGAAGGCTTCTAATCTACCCGAAACATCTTTCTTTAATGTCCAAGCCTCCAACCCATAAAATAATACGGAGAACACGTAGCATCTTAGAAGTATTATCTTTAAAGAAATTGAAATGCCCCTGCTGCAGAGTACTCTTTTCAGTTTGTTGAAAGAGTTTCTTGCCTGTCCTATTCTTGCCTTAATCTCTTCTATGTACTCATTATTTTCGTTAATTATTGTACCCAGATATTTATATTTTTTAACTTTTTTAATTTGTTCTCCATGTATTGTTATGTTTTTTTTGGCGCTGTTGGGCTTTTGTAATTACCATAAATTGTGTCTTTTTTGTGTTTAGGGACAGTCCGTTTTCTTCACTGACTTTTACCACTCTGTCAACCATTTGTTGTAGATCCTCAAGATATTCCGCTAATAAAATACTGTCGTCGGCAAAGCGTATATTATTGATTGGTCGGCCATTTACTTTTATTCCCATAGTTAGTTCTTCTAGGGCTTTCTGGATTATTTCCTCTGAATACAAATTGAACAAAGTAAGAGACAGGACACAGCCCTGCCTAACGCCCCTCTCAATCTGTATTTCATTTGAAAAGACGTTGTTATCTTTTACCACAGCGATCTGATTATAATAGATAGCGCTAATGATCCTGATGTCTCTTGTATCTTACTTTTTCTTTTCAAGTCATTCGATAAGACGGTTATGTCTGACCTAAGCTTGGTTGTAATCCAAGAAACACATATATTAACATCCATGTACCTTTGTAAAAGTACATGCACAGCGAACAGGGCTTTGATTGTTCACAGTGCATTTCTTAATCATTTAAAGTAGTTCACGATTCCCTAAATATATCATCTGGTACAATTGAGAGCTCTACTTACAAAACAACCAATATTCACTTTTTGGACAATCGGACCGGAATACGCCACTGGATTCCTTGTAAAAAGACGCATCCAGCTATGTGTAAATTTGGTAACATAACTACCAAACTCCCATTGAAATTAAATGGAGAAAATTGGTTGTTGTTTCAAAAAGACCATTCTCCAAGGTCGTGTAGGTTGCAAAACAACCAATACCCCTCTGCACCAATCAGAAGCTAGATTGTATCACGTGGTCGGTGATTTTTAAGATGGCGGTCATACTACTGACAAAGCTGAGAAAAAGAACATTATTCTCTAAATTTAGTAATAACTGGAGACAACACCCCTAAAAAGTGTAGAAAAAGAGTCGCACAGCCAGATAAATGGACGACAAATTTGAGAAAACGGCTGAGGTTAGTATATTTTTAGATCTATATATAAGAAAAAATGTCATCTGTCGTAAGTGCAACATACTTGGCAGTTGTGTTAAAATGCAGGGAAAATATATAATTTTCTTTGTTTTTTATATTTAAAAAATGACTTACATATAATTACTAGATATCTAACATAGAATGTGAATTTATTTATTTGGCGTTATAAGGAAACGAAGGCGCCTTAAATGCCAACATGCAAGCACGACGAGAGAGCCTACCAATGCACAAAACTCAATATTGCGGAAGTGATGGCATTTTATAAAGCTTCTTTATAAAAATGAAGAGAAAGTTAAATAAGGCACCTTTGTACTGCAATTTCTAGAGTTATATCCTGTTCGCAGACGTCGCCCAAAAACTCAATCGTAATAAGACGACTACAGGCAAGTGTTTTATAAAAGGTCCAGATGGCAAGTTACCTATTTGCAAAAAGACTTTCACTAATGCCTTGAGGGTCACAAGGGTATGACTCCGAACCATAATAAACAATTTTAGAGGGGAAAGTAATCTTCCATGTAAGAAAATGGGAGGAGACAAACGAACGCATTTATATAAAGAGAAACTGAGGGGCGTGGTCGAATTTATTAAAAGTATAAAGTGCATTGAGTCTCATTACTGCAGGGATCGAAGTGAGCGCAAGTATACAACAGGTGATCTGAGCATTAATAAACTTTGGAAAATTTACATTGCTCAAGCCAAACCAGAGACACAGGTAAAAAAAGGATATTTTCGAATGATTTTTAATAGAAAATTTAACAATTTCATTTAAGGTGCTACAGACGGACATGTGATCGAAATGTCTTTTACTCACTAAAAAAACTCTCAAAGGAAACGACACCATCCATGAAGCAATCCCTCATGGCCGCTTAAAGAATTCAGAAGCTTAGATCGAAAGCCTTTTTTGCGTCATTGAAGCAATCTAAGCCTGAATTATTGACTTTATCCTTTGACTTGCAAAAAAAACTTTCCGCTTCCTAAGTCCCGGATCAAGAACGTACTACAGCAGATAATGTACCTATGTACATAACTTGACAATCGTAGTGGGACACTTTAAAGCCCCATTACCGAAGGAAAATTGTTTTAGTTATGTATGGTCAGAGGATGAGTGTGGCAAGGGCTCTAATCAAGTGGATTCGGCAATGTATCACAGGCTGTCTAATACTGATTTAAAAGATATCAGTGTCGTAAGAATAATGTGTGACGGATGTGGAGGCCAGAATAAGAACCAAATAATTTTATCCATGGCAAGTCGCTGGCTGATAAAAGCCCCAAAAAACATAAAATATATTGAAATAGTGTTTTCCGTTCAAGGGCATTCATTCTTGCCCTTGGACAGTGTGTTCGAAACGATCGAGAAAAACTTAAAAAATGCAAGTTATTCCGACACCTGAGGACTATTTTAAAATAATATCTGAAAGTACAATTTTGCAGCGCCCCAATATGGATTTCAAGTTCTACGGTTGGAAAACCGAAGCATTGTCTACATTCAAAGCACTGCAGTGGCACTTTAAGATATCGAAAATAAGGATTTGTTTGGCAAGATCTAGAAAACAAAATACCGTCGTATTGGCTAAAGGGGATGAAAGCTACAACTCAAGCATCGGTTTGTTAAGAAGTCTTCTTCTTCTTCAAGTGCCCTGTCCGTTGCGAACGTTGGCTATTAACATGGCAATTCTGATCTTATTTGCGGCGCTTCTGAATAGTTCGACCGATGTGAGCCCGAACCACTTCCTCAGATTTTGGAGCCACGAGTGTCTTCTCCTGCCTGGCCCTCGCTTACTGTCTATTTTTCCCTGGACAATCAATTGCAGTAGACGGTACTTATCGTGTCTCAATATGTGGCCTAGATATTCAAGCTTTCTTTGTTTAATTGTGTTCACGATTTCTTTCTCCTTTCCGATTCTTTGGATTACCTCTGTGTTGGTGACATGTTCGGTCCAGGATATACGAAGAATGCGTCGGTACACCCACATTTCGAATGCTTCTAGTTTTCTCGTGAGCGTCTCCGTCAGCGTCCAGGCCTCCACACCATACAGTAAGATCGGAAAAATGTAGCATTTAACTAGACGTAGTTTTAGGGGAAGAGACAAATCCCTGCTTATGAGGAGCTTTTTCATATTGCTAAATGCTGCTCTAGCTCGTTCTATTCTCGCCTTAATTTCTGTGGCCTGTTCCCATTTTGCATTTACGTTGGTGCCAAGGTACACATAAGATTCTACATGGTCGATTAGTATGTTACTTATCCGTAACTGTCGAGCAGGCTGTTGCTTCCTGCTTATCAGCATCCACTTTGTCTTCTTGAAGTTGAGGCTCAGGCCGTATTCCTCACTAACTGAATAAACTCTTTCCATGACTGAATAAACCTACTTGTTAAGAAGTATTTTAGAAAAAGGAAGATCGACCATTAACATCAATCCAAATGAAATAGGAGTCGCGAACTTGGCCAACATTAGCAAAGAGAAATTAAAGGACGTAAGGAAGCTACTGGAAATTTACTACAGCGAAGAATGGCAAAATGATTTGAAATTTGGAACATTACGAAAATGTTCCAAGCATCCCTGAAAAAGAAGACGTTTATTGCAAACCACTTGATAACGACAACGACGAAGAAGTCTTAAGAGTATAGAATTTTGCTATTAATTTGCTATTTTGTTATTAAATATTTTTGTTTTTACTTACAAAATAACCAATCTCTTGGTCTGTTCATTTCAAAATATGTCCAATATCCACTTGTTAGTTGCAAAGTAGCCAATTTCCAAATATTGTTCTTTAATTATAAGAGTATTTTAATAACAACTAGGAAACTATCAACAAAACACTAATTTTGAGCGAAGTTTTACAAATATATCCCGGTAAAAAATTACGATTTACGGCAATTTATTTTACGGTTGTTTTGCAAATAGAGGTCTCAATTACTTAACACGTCGTTTTTTTTTAAGTGCTTGAACATCTTCTTCGTTTGTTTGGGACCATTGCTGTTACTGTCCCTGTTAGCACAACTGGTTTTCTGTCAAGTCAAAATCCTAATTTAATAAACCGCCAAAAACTTTTTTTACATCACAATTTGACATCTTTTTCGTGAACTTTATTTTATGATTTTCATCTCGGATGCATATTATAATCTGATTAGAATCTTTTCCTTTATTATTAGAATATCTGCCTATTTTAAAACTTCAAAATGTATTTTAATTAATTTTTTGATGGAAATTTTGAAATTTTAAATACCTTCGTAATAACGTTTCATTACGATATTATGTCTTTATATCAATTTCTATTATTACACGTTTTAATTTATTTCCAATAAATTTCGTTTCGTAAAATTTAGATATTTATATTAGTTTTAAACTATTTGTGTACTTTCAACGTTATGTTAAAACCGTGTTAATCAGAGTTATTTATTAAAATTTCATAAATTTCCTTGACGAGCAAAGACATAATTCACCTGAATTATATATCATATTATACCAGAAACCAAGATACAAGTACTAGGATCAGGTAGAGCTGTGTATACACACATACTTCAGAAATCGTGTATTTGGTCCCATGTGGATTTATCCCTTTTATTAAAATGGAGCCGTGCATAATGAGATCGAGAATAAACGTATGGGTAAATGGGGAACGTCGATGTATATTGAAACGCAAAGCCGTGCTTTAGCGTGAATACAAATAAGGGATGTCGTAGGGGTGATTATTTTTAATGTTCTATAAAAATTTGTGTGCCACAGGAATAAAATCAATTAAACAAATAACCAAACATAAAATAATGGGTATTTAGTTTGAATACTGAAAATTTGGTTATATCGTCGGGGAACATGTTAACTACTGTGACTCATTATTTAGGAAATCGGTGCAGCAGTAGATTGGGCGTAAGAAACTTCATTTGGACCATGAAGTTTTCATGATAACCATGGTTTAAAACTGAGCTCATTACAAATGAGAAATAAAAAATGAGCTCACTACAAAAAAGTATAATACTGGGGGTCTAACGGATATAATTTGAAAGATATGCGCTTAGAAAATTAATTTTTATTGATTTATAATATTAATGAATTATAAGTAAATTATAATAAATAACTTGAAAGTAATCCAGTAATTAATACATGGCTTAATCTTAAATGTTCGAATTGTAGCCCTTGTTGTATTTGACAGTAACCCAAACGTTGTACAAATTCTTGTATTGTTTATTGTTTCTTAAGAAATATTGTTTATTTCTCTACGAATTCTTATTTTTCATCATCATGCAACCTCTTCTGTCCACTGTTGGACATAGGTCTCTCCCATTTTTCGCCACTCTTCACAGTTCTGTGCTTCTTGTTGCCATTTCTTGAATATTCGTCTAATGTCGTCCATCCAGCTTGTTGGTGGTCGTCTTCTGCTGTGTTTGTCTTTAGTTAATTAGTTTTTTGGTCCATCTTGTGTCTTTTAGTCTCTCTATGTGACCTGCTCAATTCCATTTCAGCTTGTTCTTTTGATACCTGTTCTTTTCCTTAAGTCTTGATTCCTTATTTTGTCTTTTTTTGTCACGTCGAGAATTGATCTTTCCATGGGCCTTTGTGCCACTCGCATTTTTAGCGCTGTTGTTTTTGTGATCGTGAGAGTTTCTGCTCCGTATGTCATAATAGGAAGAACGCATTGGTCAAATGTCTTCCGTTTCATAGCTATCAGGATGTTGCGCTTAAAGATGTCTCTTAGTGAACCATACGCCGCCCAAGCAAGTGTTATTCTACAACTTGATTTTTGATGATTAGGTGTTCGCTGGAAACTAAATTTGTCATAAATTTGGTCTTACTGATGTTCATTTTTAGATTTATTGTTGAAGATACGTTTTCTAATTTTTGTACCATTTGTTGTGCTTCACCCAGATGTTCGATAATAAGTACTATGTCGTCGGCAAAATGCAGATGATTGAGCATTTCTTCATCTATTTTTATTCCTCTTTTTTCCCACGTCGGCATTTTAAAGGCGTATTCGAGGACCGTTATAAATAATTTAGGTGAGAGAGTGCCCTGTCTCCCATCTCGCTTGATATGAATTTCCTTGGTGGTATCATGTAGTTTTACACGCATTGTGGCGTTTTGTTATAATGTTTGTACTAGCTTTGTGAGCCGGTAATCTATTCTACTATTGTTTAGAGCAGTTTTAATGCTGTCTAATTCCATAGTGTCGAAGAGTTTGTGAAAGTCTACGAAGATAAGTGCCAGTGGTCTGTTATATTCTAGCGACTTTTCTATTAAGGTTTTTACTGTTTGTAGGTGATCGTTTGTTTTGAATTTTGAGTGGAAGCCAGCTTGTTCTCGGGGTTGGCAGAAATCTAACTTTTTCTCTAGTCTTGTCGTAATTATTCAAGTAAACATTTTATAGATGTGGTTCAATAAGCTGATTGGTCTATAGTTTTCTAGGTGCGCATTGTCTCCTTTTTTGTGTAGTAAAATTGTTACTGTATTGTTCCATGTTTTTGGTATGCAACAATCTATTAGACAAAGGTTAAACAACATTTTTATTTGGTTGAGAAGGGCACGTCCGCCCATCTTTATATTACGACTTCTATTACGACTCCATCTTCTCCTGGCGCTTTGTTGTATTTCATCTATTTTTTTGCGTCCTGGATTTCGCTTAGTGTGATCTCTGGCATGAGCTTTGAACCCTGGTTCATAATTTTGCGTGATACAGCGGCTTCCAAGTTCTTTTGGTCTTCTCTTTGGCTTATAGTTCTTGATAGTAGTCTTCAACTATGTGTGGTAGTTTTTTCTCTATTTGATGTGGGGACTCCTTCTTAGTTCCTTAGTTTGTGTATTTTGCATTTTCCATTGTTCAGTCGTCTTCTTAGAACTTTCAAACTTTTATTCTCTTCTATAATTCGCTGGACTTTTTCATTTTTAAATTTTCTTAAATTTTTCCTTATAGCTTTCGATACTTCTTTGTTTATTTTTCGCAGTTCTTCTTCGTCAATGCTTTCTTTTCCTTTGATTTTTCTTCTAGTTTCTATTAGATGCTTTGTTTCAATGTTTATTTTTTCGTCTTGGCGTCTTTTAGGGCAGCATTTTACTTGAGCCTACCGAATAGCAGGTAAATTCTACACAGATATAATTCTAAATGACCAGCTTGAGACAAACAGTTCTCCCCTCCTCAACCTATTTCATTAGAGACAGACTATAAAGTGTAAACCCATGCTAAAAACAGTTCACTTGAGAAAGGCAATCAGCCGAAACCGCTGTAGTGATAAAAATTTAAAATAAATTTTGTGGAAGTTTTGAAAACAAAGTTTTTTTTGTTTTATTGTTACATAAAATGAATTTCCATTAAGTAACGGTCGAATCCATCAATTATTTAAAGCTAAAATAGGTGTTGACAAAAATATATCTTAGAAGTAATAAAAAAATCTTTAAAAATTGTTGTACAATTCTAAATTAAATTCCATATTGATTGTAATTTGTTGATAACCAGATTTATTGCTATATTAGTAAATAACGATATAACATCTAATGAAACTAAAACATAATTTTTAGGTAGAACCAACTCTCTGACGTCATTAACAAACGAAAATGTATCCCTTGCATTATAGTTTTGTTCACTTCGTCAAAAGCTTTTTTGATAATGTTGGCAAGAAATTTAGATAGGGAATATACTGAATTTATAGAGCTTATAATGGGTCTAAGTGGTATCCCTTCTTTATGAAATTTCGGTAAGCAGTAAAGTTTGGAACAAGATGAATTGTATATAGTCAATTTTTAAGCAAATACTGTTTTTTTCTTAAAAAACGTAACATACAAAAAGAAGAAAAATTACTGGTTAAATGGAAAGCTAGAGAATGTTACAAAAAAGGGAAACAATCATAAAATAAAACAATTTTATGAAAAAGTCAAGACAACAAAAAATACGCCCAACATAAAAATAAGAAGACTAAAAAGCCAAAAGGGAGAAACCTTATTTCAATATAAACATATTAGCAAAATATGAGCAGATTATTACGAAAAACAGCTATTCGCTACGGAGGAAACGCACTGCAATGATGAAGTAGAACCAATAGTAAAAGATAACAACAAAACAGAAATTCCCACAAAAGAGGAAGATCAAAAAACAAATTAAAAGCCTTCGAAACGGAAAAGCAGCAGAAAAAGATGAAATAGCAGCGGAACTAATAAAATACGGATAAAGAAAACCACATAAACAAATAAACAAGTTAACACGACAAATATGTACTCAACACACACTTACAGATTATTGGAACAGAGGTGTTATAGTGCCGATCTATCATAAAAATAGAATGGAAGGAGTGTGAGAAAATATTAGCTGCCACAACTGCAAGATTCCAATCACTGTTAAACATATCCTGTTAGAATGTAAAACACATCCACAAAAAAAGAAAAAATAACCTTACTACCAATGTGAAGAATCTATTAAGCTGTCAGTTCAACCAAGTACCCACTGAAATATTTCAAAGACATTAAACTAATAACATATGCAGATAATCCAATTATCATAGCAAAGACGAAAATGGCACTTATAAGAGCAATTAAAAATCTAGATAAAGAAGCAAAGAAAATAGGGCTAAAGACAAAAAGCATATGCAGATGATCTAGTCATCATAGCAAAGACGAAGATGATACTTATAAGAGCAATTGAACTAGATAAGGAAGCAAAGAAAATAGGGCTAGAGATAAACCAGCACAAAACATAAAGCATGACGGTAGGGAAGGACGACAAAACAACTCAGAAATTTTTAATAACACAGAACCACAAATTTGAAACTGTATACATCTTCAGCTACTTGGAAGTAACAGTAGGGAAAACCGGAAAAAAGGAAACAGCGGAAAGAATTCTGAAAGGCAAAAAATAATATGGAATGAATAGAAACCTGTTGAGAAGCAAAGCTCTAAGGAAAAGAAGAGTGATCCACCTATATAAGACCTTAATAAGATCTGTTGTTACATATGGGATGAAAACAACAACGATTAACAAGAAAGAGGAACATAACCTACTGAAATTTGAGAGAAAAATTATAAGAACGATACAAGGCCCTAATGTATCAAGAAATAAAGAAAGAAGAATGAATACAAATGCTATTATTAAAGATGAATTAAAGGAAGAAAATATAGAGATACATAAAATTTCTTTGCTTAGAATGGATAGGACATATACAGAGACGTTTACACTCCGATATGTTGAGAAAGATAACTAACTGGACACCACTATGGCCCAGGTGTAGAGAAAGGCCTAGAAGAAGATAGCTGGATGAAGTAGAAGATAACATAAGAACAATATATGTTAAAGACTGGAAAGTTAAATGCAATGATAGGAAGAAATGTAAAAAAATCACCACAATAGCAAAGGTACACAGCAAGCTATAAGTAACATAGAGAAATAGTTTACCTCACCCAAGAATATGATTTTAAATACCATGGCGTTAGCTATAATCTCTTAAGATTGTAAAGCTGAATGAATAAACAAAGTGGGTCGTTTGGGTTCTAAATGAGGCACATGTGTACCAAATATCAAAAAATTAAATAGGTGATGGTTCTAAAGTATACGTTTATTACCTGTACTGATTTTCAAGTAGAGGGTAGAGAAAGTCGTGTATCTCGGCAGTAATATTAATGTCAGCTGGCATCCAACCGTATAAATTAAAAGCCGTCTAGAACAAGTCCGAGCCACTTTTGTAAAAATGATAAACGTAGAACACTTCAGTCACATTATAAGACACCCTAAAAAATATGAACTTTTACATCTGATCATTTAGGGAAAGATACAAGGTAAATGTGGTCCTGGCAGAATAAGACTAGTTAAAAAATCAAAGACAATGGTACGGAAAATCGGCAACATCATTATTTAGAGCTGTTGTCGATAAAATTACGATAGCGAATATAATAGCTAACATGATATCCAACGATCGATAACACTCATATAACTAGAAGAAGAAAGAGATATTTAAGTCCTTAAAAAGCATACGATGAGGATGAGAGGAAAGAAAATAAAATTTAAAATTATTTCAGTGTTACATATTTTATTATATGGAACTGTTTCAAGAGCTTTACAGTATTTCATTTTTATCTCGTTACTAATTACATACTTATTTATAATTCGCAAGAGTGCTTGTCTCAAAATCTAACGGAATATATTTACGAAATAGCATTAATATCGTTGTAAAGTGTAATTACTTGCAGGCGGCAGGTTGATGTTACCCATACTATATTACACTAAGCTCAGCTTAACTTATTCACACGCGGAGACATGAAATTAACAGCATGAAGACAGCTGATTTATGCACTCAGCCTCAACTTCTCCGTGTTACCTGGAGTTTTATACCTTTCGAGGGTGTATATACAGTTAACTGCCTGTCGCGAAAATTGGGTAGCGCCTACTAATTTGGAACTATACAGAATGAGTTATAAACACCGAAAATTGAGCTGAGAATCGCGGGCTTTAGTAAAACCATTGGAAAAATTCTTTAAAAGTACACTATTCGTTGGAATATAGTTAACGTATTTAAATTATGTAGAATATAGTCGAATGCTATATCGAGACATCAAATATATTACTAAATAAGTAATTAAAAAAAAAATAATAGTTAGAGTGCCCGTCGGCAAAAAAAGTTTTTGATAGATAATATTTCTAAACTTTGAGTATCGCTTCATTAAACCAAGTCTAACATGATTTTCATCTGCAACTTTTTTTTGGTTCTTTTTTGGTTAGCTTAAATATCATAAGAAAAACATAAAAATAAAATTAACCGATGATAAAAAATATAGGTCATTCAACGTGTTTGACGACTCGAACATGTCGGAAAGGTGACTGTGGCAAAATTCATAGATAACCAGCTAATTTTTTCAGAATACTTTCAATAATAACATCACAAACAACTTTTCTATAACTATATTGTCTAACAAAACTTGTTGTTCGATTTTCCTGTCTGACGGGTAAAATTGGTCGATTTAAGGTGCTATCAAAACAATGAATACTCTCTCTTGAAAGTCACAAGATATCTAGAGAATCCTACAAAGTCAATACCACAAATCAGAAACATCGCTGGACATAAAGCAAAAAATAATGCAGAAAAAGCCAAAACATTTCGTAAAAGTATTCTGACCACATAATTTTGCATTAAGCCCCACAGAAACTCAGGATATAGGAAAGGTCTTAGACGAACCGATCCAAATGGAGTTGACTATAGAGCAATTGTCACACAGAGAATTGAAATCAATTATCATGGTAGAAATTGACTTAAAAAAATCTCCTGGCTTATAAGAGGAAAAGTATTACTCAAGTTACCCAGTATGGGTATGAGTTATATCCTGCATATATTCAATGCTATTTTGAGATTTATTTTCCGCAACAATGGAAATTTCCGAATGGAGTTTTCCGAAAACACCTACCAAAACAACAAAATAAAACTCAAAATATATGGACAACTTACAGAACCCATAGAAACATGCAACGAAATCTGATTCACAGATTTAACATAAGATCAAAATAATTTAATACGACAATAGTAAAACAATAGTATCAACAATCAGCAACGAACCAACCAGATGTAAAATAGAATTTGATGGTATTAGTACTTAAAAAGTAATGGAAATAAAATATCATGGAAGAATTACACTGTCCAGCTATGGAGACCTGGACTAAGAAGTAAGAGATCGAGTACAAAAAGCAAATAGACTGTCACAATGTCTTAATAACACTATATGGCAAAATAGACACATTAACACTAAGATGAAGTCGAGAATTTATAAAGCCAGTGTAAGATTAATAATGACATATTATGACATATGCCTTAGAAACATGACCCGACATAGCCACAATACAAAGGCTACTGGAAACGGCAAAGATGAGAGTACTGAGAAAAATTACAGGAAATACGCTGAGAGATCGAAAGAGAAGTGAAGACATTGAAATAAAAAGAACCGTACAGTGTATTATTAAATGGACACAAAATAAAAAAATGGAATAACCACATAAGCAGAATGGGGGAGACCCGTGACGTAAAAATAGCAAGAGATAAGTCACCAATCGACAATAGAAGTATCAGACGATCGCGCAAATGGTGGAGTGATAACCTTCGATAGAGGTATTATTCCGCGAATAAACAAGCAGAATTGCTTATAAAGAGGAAAAAGAAAAAGAACAATAAACAGTAGCGGATGTCATAATAGTGCCAAAACCAGAAAAGAAACCTTAGGAAATTACATAGTATAGGCCAATCAGTCTATTGCCAATTTTATCCAAAATAATAAAGAATTTGCTAATTTTATCCAAAATAATAAGGAATTTGTTGTTAAAAAGACTTCAACCCACCATGTAAATGAAAAGAATCATACCTGATTACTACTTTTAATTCGTAGGAAACATAGCACTATCTAACAGGTACGTAAAATTGTTAAACAAATCGACAGCGACCTGAAAAATGGACGATATTGTTCTGCAGTCTTTTTAGAGACAAGTCAGACTTTTGATAAGGTCTGGCACACTTGCTTACTCTACAAAATCAAAAATTATTTACCGCATAGATTCGATTGTGTGCTATAAATCCTACGCAACAGACACTGCCTGGTTAGAAACCAAGAGGAATATGCTGACTTGAATACAGTTGAATCAGGGGTACCCCAAGGCAGTGTTCTTGGACCTGTACTTTACATACCATACACTATGGATTTCCCTAAACACACTCAACGATAGTGGCTACATTCTCGGATAATACTGTAATATCATCACATCAAAGTGCAGCTACTGCTACGAAAAACCTACAGAATTGTCTCAACAAGATCAAACTTTAGGTAAACAAATGTAAAATGAAAACAAATGAAGCCAAATCCAAGCATGTACATAACATTCACAATGATAAGGGATACCTGCCCACCGGTCATAATGAATGATATACAGCGTCATTAAATCAATGACATAAAGTACCCTGGTATGCATTTAGATCGTCGAACGACGTGGAAAACACAAAACGTAAACAGTTGGGATTGAAACTGCACCAAATGTACTGCCTGATTGGCAGGGATTTAAATGGGGGTAGTGATGGGCACAATACGGTGTTACTTGTGGAAGCAGTTTTGGTTTTTTGTACCCTGACTGAGACGTGAGTAGCAGGTTTGATAGCTACAGCATGTGTAACTACAAGAGAACCAGTATCCAGACGGTAAAGGTTTGTTTCGGTATGAGAGATCTATGTTAGGTTTTGGGGCAGATCTAAGGCAGGCGATTAGCGAACAAGTTCTACACGAGAAATTCAATTCTACACGAGAAAACAATCCCACACACAAAAATTTTGAAACGGCATCGGTAATTAAATTTTATAAAGTTTGTTTAATTGTTTATAAGCTTAAGTTAGTATTGTAAATTACTTCAGGGGGAGTAAATTTGTACTGCGCAATTTCTTTTTTTAAATTTGTCAAAGTGTGGCATAGCGGTATATTTAGTACCTATTTCGTATAATTTTTTTGTATGTAATAAAATTTGGCAAGGTATTTGATCAATGTATTGGAATAATTTTTATTAATATCTTCTATTTTTATTGTACTCCTGTTGCATATTTTAACACTATTACAAGGTAAAGGTATTTCAGAACCGTGAGATAACATTTAAACTAGTGAATTAAAATTTGGAGCTTGTAATTAGAGTTTTGTTTTTTTTATAAATTTATTGAACTTAAATAATATTAATAACTATTTTAAATTAGCTCAAAGTCCAATAGCATAATAGTATATACATATATACATATATATATATATATATATATATATATATATATATATATATATATATATATATATACTATATCGATAATAAACAAAATAGATTATTAAACATTAAAATTAGAAATTGATTTTGGTATTTATTTTTTAACAAAAATTATATGTTACACGTGAATGGCAAATAGGGATTAACTTTGCTCCCTAGTCTATTTCGTTGTATACAAATGACACGCTCACCAGTGCCGAAAAATACGATGTAATATAGTGGCTGTGGCACAGCTTGTACCGATCGTTGGGATTATGATATAAGCAAGGAAAAAAAGAATATGAAGCGGATGTAAATGTAATATTTGGTTTAAAATATTAGTTTTTCTTAGACAGTGGCAAATATATATGTAACTTGCGGCAATACATAAATACCTGTTTTATTTCTTTTTGTCTTTAAGCATAAAATTTATTAAAAAGAAAATAATTTTGCTTTGCTATTGCTAAGTGTTTTAGTATGGTTTAAAGAACTATCATTTGTGACGTTTATCCAAAAACTCAATAAAGACAAAGAATAGTATAAAAATTTTAAGCAAAAAATGTTTTAATGACAATAAACAAAAATTTTGATAGCAAACCAGTAGAAGCAGCAGAGTAACAGGCTATCGAACTAAAAAACAATTGTTTTTAAGCACTTAAATAAAGGCATTAATTGTGATGATAGACAAAAACGGATCTTGAAAAAAAAAATCATTGACAATGAAGATTGTGATCAATTCACATTTAATTTATTGTGGTCCTCTCCGATATTTTGGTTTTTTTTGGTTCTTACTTTACTGATGCACAAGCAACTTCAATTTTTCACATGTAAAAAACAATATTTAATTTTTTTGCTGTATTATTCCTATAATTTCCAACCTCAATAATAAAATCATTACTTAAACCAACTCTTAGTAATAATTCCTAGTCCTGATGGTACCAAATATCATCTTGTAGGAAACCTTGATTTACCTTTGAAGTTTTTTATACAATAATCTGTCAAATTGAAGCCATATTGAACTTAAGACATAATGAATTAGCTCTCATATTATATTATATTACAAATAAGCACTCAGGGCTACGACCGAATATTTTTTTGTAGGAAAAAATTACACCAGAACTAAATCTTTCAGATGTATGACAAAACCGTCTCTCCCTCTTTCAGGATATCTCGAAAATTCATCATCAAACTTTCTGGAAAAGGTGGTACGTAGAATATTTAAATAAAACATAAAGAAGGAGTAAGTGAAACACCGCTACTGATAGCTTAAAGATTGGTGATGTACTAATCAAAGATGAAGACACTCCCGGTTCTCTGGCCTCTAGGAAAGGAATTGCTTCCAGGCAAAGATTCTATTATTCGAACTTTTAGAGTATCCACACCTAATGGCAAATACCTTAGGTCAATAAAGAAAGAAGCAAGTTTACCCTTTAATCAATATTGGCGCTTCCAGGCAAATGTACAAATTATTTAGACTTTAGTTTCTCTAGATTTGAAGTACTTCTTTATTATCTTATTTTTACAATAATGTCCCTAATATTTATCATTTTATCCTTATTCTAACGATAATCATTTGATGCTCTATCTCAGTGGCTCTTCTCGCACTGTCCAGGTATGTTCAATTTTACACATGCGAAAAAAATATTACATTTTTCGCTGTATTATTTTTATAATTACCAACCTTAATATCAAAATCATTACTCAAGCCAACCCTTAGCAATAATTTCTATTTCTGAATTTAATTCCCACTTCTTTAGAACTGCAGACATTTTTGGACAATAAAAAACAAAATCTTTATCTTAATTTGGTTCTCGTAGTAGATACTCTTTTCTCCTCTCTTAGTGGACGACTGGCTTAAAAGAAATAGTACCGCATGTAAATACGTGATAAAATACCGCGAATCACTTAAAGACAAATTAAACTCATACATAAAACACTACGTGTAACAACCGCCCGTGGGTAAATACCGTAAGTATATACAAAAGTAATATTGGTAATTGTTTATAAACTTAATTCAACTATTGTCTGTAAAACATTTAATTCTTCTTCTTCTCGTAGCACTACAACCCGGAATGGGTTTTGGCTGAATGCACAACTTGCTTCCATCTTGAATGGTCGTCCATAATAGTTGGGTCAGTGGGTAGCCCCATTGTTCTTAGATCTGACCATATATTGTCTCTCCATCGTATTCGTGGATGTCCTAAGGGCCTTCTTCTTGTGGGGTTTCCTCCTATATTAACTTGACAAGGCGGTTATTAGGAAGTCTATGGAAATGGCCATCTTAGACGTTGGGATTTAATCGCTTGGACTACATCGCTCGATCTATACATCTGCTTGACCTCAGCATTTGTTCTCATTCGGTTTTAGTTGCTATTACTGTCGTAATAAGGCCCAAAGATTCTTCTGAGGATTTTGCTCTCAAAACATCTGTTTTCTTTCAGTTTCTTTGGTCAGGGTGCACATCTCACACCCATACATAACCACTGGTCTAATCACCGTTTTATATATTCTAATCTTTGATATTCGTGTTAGGCTTTTAGATTTAATAGTATTGTGGAGGCTGTACATACATCTGTTTGCTGCCTAAATTCTTCTTTTAATCTCTTCCGCGATATCGTTATCTGCAGTAATTGTTGCTCCGAGATATTTGAAACTCTCCACTCTTTCAAAGTTATGTGGGTCTATTGTAATATTTTGACCTATTCTATCTCGTCCCTTTTGTCTGTTGATGCACATGTATTTGGTTTTCTCTCCGTTTACCCTTAAACCAGTTTTCTTTGCCTCTACCTCCAGTTTATTAAAATTCTCCTTCACATTGGTGACTGTGTTTCCCACAATGCCATTGTCATCTGCGTATGCTAGTAGTAATTTTGGTCCATTTACTGTCAGTAATTCTGTTTTAAGTTGTGCTGCTCTTACTACTTTCTCCAGGATGATTTTAAAGAGGAGAGGTGACAGCGCATCTCCTTGTTTCAGGTCACTGCTGATTTCGAAAGATTCTGAGAGTTTGTTACCTATCCGTACTCTGGATCTACAGCTATTCACACATAACTTAACAAGCTGGATAAGTTTGTTTGAAACTGAAAGTTCTGCGATTGCATTCCACATCTGATATCTTTTAATGCTGTCGTACGCTTGCCGGAAATTTATGAAGATATTATGGATAGTTCTATTGAATTCCCATCCTTTTTCATGTAGCTGTCTTAGAGTAAAGATCTGATCTATGATCGATCTATGTTTTCTAAAGCCGGCTTGGTATTTCCCCATAAAATTCTCTACAAACGGTGTCAGCCTACTTAATAGGATGTTCGATAAGATAATATGCCGTATTAAGTAGGGAGATGCATCTATAATTGGAGCACTTGGTTTTGTCTCCCTTTTTATGGATGGGGATTATTACACTTCCGTGTCATTTTGTTGGTATTTTCTGTTCGTTTCATTAAGTGTTATTAGTTTGTGTATTTGTCTATGTAGAGTTTCTCCTTCGTACTTAGGGAATTCAGCCATTATATTGTAAGAGCCTGGAGCTTTTCCGTTCTTCAATTTGTTAATTGCTTGCAATGTTTCATCTGTTTTGGGGTCCTTTACCGATAAGTTCACCCCAAAATAAATATTTTCTCCATGTTCTTTCTCTTGATGTATGTTTAGTAAAGTCTTGAAATATTCTTGCCATGTTTGGAGCAGTTCTTTTTCATTTATTATTATTTCATCATTTTTTCTGCGTACAGAAAAACATTTAATTACCTCTCCTATTTATTGCGAATTGCAGCACTTCTTTATTAAGAACAAGTTTTATTGACAGTATCATATCACTCGTTAATTATTTTTATCATTCATTTATTCATTCATTCAATATCAATTTAATTCAATTTCAAAATTCAGCTTTACAATTTCTAATGATTATAGCTAAAGCATGGCGTTCAAAATTCTATTCTTGGCTGAGGCGGATTATCCCTCTATGGCATTTATAGCTTGCTATGTATCTTTGCTGCTCTCGTGAGTCTTTCCATTTCTTTTTATCCTTGCACTGAACTTTCTAGTCCATATTATTCTTATATCATCTTCTACATCATCCAGCCATCTACTTCTAGGCCTTTCTCTACACTTGGGTCATAGTGGTGTTCAGTTAGTTTTCCTTCTCAGCATATGAGAGTGTGGGCGTCTCTGTATATGTTTTATCGATTCTTAGCAAACAGATTTTATATATCTGACTATATTTTCTCCCTTTATTTCTTTTTAAATTTCAGCGTATGTTTACATTTTTCTTTCTTCATTTCTTGTTACATTGGGCCCAATATCGTTCCCATTATTTTTCTTTAAAATTTCAGTAGACTTCTATCTTCTTGTTAATCGTCGTTGTTTCCATCTCATATGCAATAATAGGTATTTTTAAAGTATTTAGTTTATCTTTGTTCTCTTACTTCTTAGAGTCTTACTCCTCATTCCTATTCACTTCATATATTTTTTGCCTTTCAGATTTATCTCCCCTCTCTTTCTTGGCTTTTCATATTGTTATTCCCAAATAGCTAAAGGTGAATACAGTTTTAATTTTTGGCTTTATGTTAGTAGATATTTCGTAGAATTATTTTTTCGTCGTTCCCTACCGTCATGTAATTTGGTTTTGTTTTGGATTTATCTCTAGCCCCATTTTCTTATCTTCCTTATTCAATTTCTCAACTGCTCTTCGTCATAAATTATCAACTTTCCAGTGTTATCTTTGCCTTTACTATGATGACCTCTAATTTGTAAATTTGATCTATAATATTTATCTAAATTACTTATTATCTAAATTACTTGTGCTCCTTATTATTGTTTCTAATATCACGTTAAACAGTGTCAGGAAGATAGAGTCACCTTGTTTCACGCCTTTGTTTACTTTGATCTCCTTATATGTTATTCAGTTAAAACTTATCTTTGTAATAATGTTCTGGATTTACTATTAGCATATGTCTCAGTTTTTCTGTGATTCCAAGATGCTCTATCTCTTCTATCTATTTCGTCCGATTAATTGTATCAAAAGCGCTCTTGTAATCTAATAATATTACATGCATTTCTATGTTGTATTCTCTCGATTTTTGAATTATTTACTCTACTGTATGTATGGAATTAATTGTCGCTCTCCCCGGTCTCAACCCATTCTGAAATTCTATTATTATTCGTTCGGCGCATAATTTCAGTCTCATGTTTGGTACGTTTACTCGATTTTTATATGTGGTATCTAATAGAGTAATTGCTCTGTATTTGTTGCATACACACATGAGTTCATTCCAACCCCTAGGAACATGAGTGTACCACTGCTAGTCAGTGGGACTCCCATGTCCGAAGATCAGACCGGTCTCGTTCCAAAAGAATAAATCATTTTGGCTCGGTATATGTCTGATCCCCAGGTTTTTCCTCCACCCCTCCTCTACGTCTGACATACGCAGAGTAGGCTATGAACTATTACGTCGGGCGATTTTGGGAAACGAAAAAACACCCTCCGTTTTTCTTGACTTGTGGTTAGGCCACCTGACTGTAGGGGTAGCTTAATGTAGCTTTTCTTTCTATTAACTTTACTGAATTTATTGTTGAGTTGACTTTGGGCTCTGTGTCCCGGAAAAATGTGTGTCCGATCAGGGGGTCGGCAGCGTATCTGACGGTCCCCTGTTCGGAAGTTGTGTGCTCGGTCAAACAGTCGCCAATTTAGTAACACAAGTTTTGGTCTCCTTGCCGGCTGATTGATCGATAGGTCTGGCCATGCCGGTGGATGGAGCAATAGTTCGTAACCCAGTTCAATTAATTTTACCATAGTGACGGCGGAGGTATGAGCCGGTGCGTTGTCATGGCAAAAGAGCACCTTTTTTCGCTAAATGGAATCGTCTTTTTTTCAATTAGGCGTCTAATCAGCCAAATAATTTGGCGTAGTAGAGCCCTGTGACCGTTTTGACTTGCTTTAGGTAGTCGATGTAAATCATCACTTATAAATCCCAGAAAATAATGGCCATCACCTTTCCGGCCGATAGGACAGTATTCGCCTTCTTCGGAGCACATTAGACGGATGCCGTACTCTCTTTCGACTGTTCGTTCTTTGGTTTCTGGTATTGTTCTGAAGCTATTTTCTTGTCGCATTTTAAATTAATTACTATTTAAATGGGAATAAGCCACAATTAAAGGTTAAAATACGTTTATTGACGTTTCAATTTCCACTTCGGAAATCGTTCTCAAAATACAAACATTAGTTTGTATTTTGAGAACGATTTCCGAAGTGGAAATTGAAACGTCTATAAACGTATTTTAACCTTTAATTGTGGCTTATTCCCATTTAAATAGTAATTAATTGGTTTCTGGTGTGTACCACTGGATCCATGTTTCGTCGATGGTTACAAAACGACGTAGAAACTCCTTTAGACCACGCCTAAATAACGTCAAACCGTAAGACCACTCCAGACCACTGCTCTGTTGTTGTCCGGAGTGAGAAAATGCGGCACCGACAGCCTTCTTGTTCCCGAAATTTTGTTCAGAATATGACTAACGTACTTTTTTTGAGATATCTACTGTCTCAGTTATCTTGTTCATCATCACTTAATACAAAATCGTGAATTTTGTCACGTTATCTTCCGTGGTAGCCATTTTTGGGACACTGAGGCGTGGCTTAATAAAAACCTACGTGCAACAACGTTAAAACTCGTTAAACTATTTTTGACACAGCATCCAAGTGCGCAATTTCCCTTATAAAAACAATAATCGAATACCGAACCGATATTGGTCTTTTTCTATTTTTCTAACATCCGTGGACACGTCCACTTTCACAACACGCTAGTAGATTTCTCTTGAGATAGTGGCGCCGTCGGACGGTGAGACTAGCTACTTATTGGACTGCCATATATACACCACATAATTAACATAGCTATTCTTTAGAGGCTAAGAAAAGACAAAGAAACTATTAACACCGGAAAGAATAACAAAGTTTACTTCGACCATATTATGCGAAATAGTAAATATCGACTTCTATAGTTGATTCTACAAGACAATATTGGTAGCAAGCCTCTTTCATCGATAAAAATTAAGGAAACTTTCAGAACAATCATGACTAAAATTAATATTAAAAAAGCACATGGCTTTGACGTAATCAAAATGTTACTAGAATTATCCTTGAAATACTTTAAAAATTATTAACATATATTATTTTTAATGCAATACTTCTAACAGATCATTACGCTAGTAGCTGAATGGTTGCTCAAATAGTTACATTCCATAACCTGGAAAAAATCATACGGATGTCAAATCTGATAGTCCAAAAAATTTGCTTTTAATATGTTTAAAAATTTTTGAGAAGATATATGCAAAAAGGTTAAAACTATTTATGGAAGAATGTAAAATTCTACCAGAACATCAATTTGGGTTTCGAAACAAACATGGAAACATAGATTGGTTAATCAGATAAACAGTGACTATATATCTAGAAATTTCGATAAAGTTTACCACACCGAACTATCTTATAAATTATAAAAGTACCTACTACTAAATAGGCGCACTGAATTCTTCATTACCCTAGATAAAAACTATCTCTAAACAGAAAAATATATAAGAGTATTTTTAAAAGAGTGGGTATGTGTGCGTTTGTATATGTGTGCGTGCATGTATGTATGTGTTATTAATATATCTAGATACTACATCATATAATAGATTTGTTAAATATATTTTATATAAAATATAACCGAACATATTTTACCAGAATTTTAGTTCGATTACTCTCCCATCACTTATTACCCACCCGGTCTCCAGTGAATTTTCTGAAAGGTGCAAGGGCGAACTATTCCCGAGCTGAAATATCCTTCACTTAATTAAATAGTAATATAATCCAAACAGACGCATATTTGAAACACAACAAATCTCCGTAATTTCTCTGTTAACAGACAGCTCATGATATTACACTTTGCTATAATTCAGTATGAAGATAGGCATTCGCGAATTACCAGAGCTATATATTTAGCTAATTTTGGACATAATATGTCACAAGAAGTTCCTCTTATGAAAGATTTACACAAGTTTAAATTATGTATACTTACTAATTTTCGCGTTGTTTCATTTCATTAAAAGTTTTGAATTAAATATTAAGTTTATATGGGATTAAGCCACGTATTATTGTAATAATTAAAATTACATTTTCAACTAACTAAAGTGTGACGTTTCGATTTCCAATCCGGAAATTGTTCTCATAAAAGATTATTTTTAAAGATTCTGGGAAATAATAATATAACCAACGAGTTGTTTATAGGTAGTCTTTCAAAATTGAGATACTTGGCTTGGATGTTTCGATGATGAAAGAAATTTCTTGGATGTAATTTTAATTACAAACAATTGTAGCTTAATCCCATATAGACACAATAGTAAAATTAGATATGTTGCAAGAAAGCAGTTACGCATTTAATAAATATTAAAGAGATATATAATATTAGGGCGTAATTTCGAGCTATATTAATTATCTATATATTATAGTTCTAAAGCTATTGTCTTGCCATCTTAAAGCAATTACTATTTTAGTGGAAATAAGCCACAATTAAAGTTTAAAATAGAAGTTTAAAATATGAGTTAGACACAAATTTACATCGGTAAAATTCGGTAATATAACAAAGAAACCCAAGCGGCAACAACGCAACGCCAGCAAAGATTTGTCCAAGGTGCTGCTTGTGATAGTAAAGTGGATAGCGTAGTGCTTTTTTTTTGTTTCTTGAACATTTAACGAATTCTATTACTACCTTTTTGGATTATTAATAAAAAGTATCAACACAGTGAAAATGAACAGATTCGATAAAATCATGAATATGACAAAGGCCATCCATGCAAAAATGGAAAAATAGTGTGCCGTGATATGTTCGTAAAAACATTAGGTATTTCTCCCCAAAAAGTGACCGTATCTTTAAAAAAATGGCTCGCTCTGACAGCATTGTTAATCAAAGAGGACAAAACCAGGGAGGTTGGAATAAAACTCCTTTTGAAGACCTCAAACTTGTAAAACGTCATCTAAAATCAATTCCAACTTACACATCACATTACAGAAGAGCAAATTACTCTGATGCCTTATTCCTTCAGCCAAATCTGACTGTAAAAAAACTGTATGAGTTGTATACTGTTATGATAGTTGAAAAGTATCCTGTAAGAAAATGTGTTTCGTTTGAAAAATATGTCTATTTACTTAAACAAATTTAATTTACGAACAAAATCGCTTCACAAAGATACTTGTTTAAAATGTAATTTATTTAAAACAAAAATAAAAACCGTTGCTACTGAAGAAGAGAAAAATTATTTAACTGACGAACATCAGAAACATGTTGAACTTTGGCAAAATGCAAGAGCAAAAGTGAGGGACGATCTAAAAGAAAGTCAAATATTCCAGGAAATGGAATGCATCACATTTGATTTACAGAAAACTCTCCCACTTCCAAGAATACCTACAAACATCGATTTTTATAAACGACAACTATGGGTATATAATTGTGGTATACACTTAGGATCAGAAGACAAAGGTTACTGTTATGTATGAATGGAAGGAGAAGCAGGGTGCGGAGCTCAAGAAACTGGAAGTTGTTTAATTAATCACATGGAAAAATACATCAAACTTGATGTGAAACATTTATTACTTTGGAGCGATTCATGTGGGGGGCAAAATAGAAATAATAAAATCGTTTTGCTCTTAAAAGTTTTTTTGTCAAAACATCCAATTTTACAAAAATTTCTAGAACCAGGTCATTCCTACCTGCCAAATGACACCGATTTTGGCAAAATAGAATCCGCTCTTAAGTTACAGCAGCGAATTTATACACCAGAAGAGTACATGGATATCATGCGTTCGTGTCAAAGGAAGAAACCAATGGTGGTTATTAGAATAAAAAACGAAAATTTCTATAGTACACATAAACTTGAAAAGCTTATCGTCAATAGAAAATTATCAACAGATAAGAAGCCCATAAATTGGCTTAAAACCAAAGAACTTTTATTAAAAAAAGAAAACCCGTAGTCTATTTTCATGAGAAATTCTTTTGATAGTGAATTTATGGAAGTGGATATTAAAAAGAAAAATTCTAAAAGTAAACTTTTGACGAAAATAGTTACTCCAGAAAATCTTTTGCCTCTATGGCCTAATGGTAAGGAGATTTCAGCTACAAAGTTAGAAGACACTAAGTCGCTGTTAGATCTTATTCCAAAAGATTGCCATAACATATATCTACAGTTAACAGGAAACAAAAATATTCCCGATGACATAGATGGGTATGGAAATGAACTAGATTTTTCCCTGGAAGAAAGTTCTACAGAATAATGTTTCTTCGTTCTAAACTTAAATATTTCAATGTTTTTATAACGTAAAGATATGTTACCAAAAATAAATCTGTGTTTTATGTACAGACTTTGGTAAAAATAAATATAATTTGACAGTAATACAGACAAATACCGTTTTGGATCATATCTGCAAATAATAAAATTTGCTTTGTACCACAAGAAACACAATTTTGCAGAAACGATCCAAATGTTTTTTTTATTAATGAAAAAAAAATAAATATACTTTATTTTTTGAAATACGCACATAAGATGCAATAAACACCTTTAAATAACTTGTGCATATTTAAATTAATAAACATAGTTATTTCAAATTGTTATATTAAATTTTCTTTAAAGTTAACTATCTCAAAATTATGTTAGTGTGGAATCGATTAATTCTGCATAACTATGTCCAATAAATCTAACAGATTTGGTTTTTTGTTACTTGGTGAAATCCTGAGTCGACTTTATTGTAAGATAGTTCATTCGATTACATAAAATTAACTTTAACATGAACATATCCGTAAGAAAAATTATAGCATGTTTTAAAAAGACAGCCACATGCCTTGATGACAGTAAAATTCTCCTGTTAGTGATTCCAAAGTAAATCATGAAAAAAACCAGGAAAAATACCTCATAATACTATCCCGACATGGTAAGTATTTTTAAGGTCTTACATTTAGTTTACTCTCAATGAACACTACATTTTGATTTTATATGTATGTTATTTAGAAAACATAAATAATGTATCCTCGATATGTTACTGACTTACTTATAGTGGTATTTTCCTTTTATTAACTTGTTCTTTTAATATGGGTAACTAGATCCTACTGCATTCTGCCGAGGAATTTGCGACGCAATTGGTCTCAATTAGCATAATAAGAGCCGCTTCTTTGATTTTTCTATTTCTATCATCTATTTCTTTTAGGAATATACTTGAGTCGTTTGATGGAACCTATGTTCATTTTCCCATGCTTGTTTATATATTTGTAATCCGTGTTGCTCTCAGCTTTGCGTAAAGGAGGTACTCTGAACTTAGTAGGGGTCCTTCAGTACTCTGCGCAAGACAGACTGAGCGGGGGAGTTCTCAACCCCGACACGGCGCGTCCCAATGGCTGATAGGAAAGTTCCTGTAGATACGCAGGACGGGTATGAATAAGGCTTAGCCAAATAAATACCCGTGGATTAACTCAGGTCAGCAGCTGTGTCAATAGTGGCCCGTGGCTCAGGAATACAATTCCTGACAGGTGCGGTACCACAAAGTCGCAGGCGGCAATAAAGTTGATTTAACCGGCTGTGATACTGCGAACACTCACCAACCCGTCTTGCAGGCGTTGTATTTTAATGCCAATATACCCCATAAAACCGCGATGTCAGATTTTAAAACAATTACAGATTTACCCCAGGTGAGTAGGATGCGTCAAAAATCTCACACTAAGACACAAAAATCTCACACTTTTATCAGTCTGTCCCAAAGATTTTGGGGGGTAGGGGTTAACAAATAGCTGACTATATGGAAACAAACCCAAAATCACTGAAATCAGGGCATATATTCTATATCAGACTGGTCCTGAAAATACATCAGTTGGAGGCATCGGTTTCTTTGTCCATAAAAACCACGTGAACAAGATAATAAACATCCAAAGTATATGATCTAGAGTGAAATCTCTTATACTGAAGTTGAACCGTAGATATCAACTCAAAATTATCCAAGTATAAGCTCCAACAACAGACCATACAGACGAAGAAATCAAAATATTTTATGACAATATATCTATCTACTGCGCTTAATGATTCTCGTACTCAATTTACAATTTTATGTGGCCATTTCAACGCAAAAATAGGTGTAACAGAAGCAGAGCTAGAAACATCCTTGGGAAAATTCGGTTCCCCAGGAAGAAATGACCGAGGAGAAACGCTACTAGTATTCCTACCCCAGAATAATTTATTCAACATGAATAGCTTCTTTTACGACTTGAATAATTGCATCATAAACGCCTTAAAAGAAAGTCACCGAGTGCACTGTCCTAAAAGAAAATCAGATAGTAAAATAAGTCCATATATTGAAACGCTGCTAGATCAAAGAAGGCAAATGAGGACGATAAGAACGCAGAGAGCCACACTCTAAGAGGAATGAATAAAACTGTTTCGAAGGCAATCTGGAGAGATTTAAGGAAATTTCAAACCGACAAAATTAAACGTACTATACATAAAAATAACAGCTTAAAAATTCTACGTAAAAAGCTAACTAATGGTAAATGCGAAATTTATAAATTAAGAAACAAGCAAAATAAAATAATATCACGTAGGGACGAGTTAATACAGGCCGTCGAAGCGTTCTACGAGGAATTATATGGAAGTAGACGAGAAGATCAAACAGGAATACAAACAGCCATTTCAAAGAAGATCATGAATAAAGGTTCCGAACTAATGCCAGAAGTAAGGGTAGATTAGATTGGACAAGCGTTAAGAAAAATGAAGAAAAATTACAAAGCCCCAGGAGAGGATGGAATTGTAATAGAAGCTGTCGTAAATGGAGGAGATATGCTATTAAATCAATTAAGGAAACTGTTTAATCTATGTTTGCAACAAAGAGAGGTGCGCAAAGAATGGAACAATGCTATAACCATCCTTTTGCATAAAAAAGAAGATAGAATGGACCTAAAGAATTTCTTCACTAGGTTAATGACATCAAGATTGGAGAAAAAATTAGATTTCTACCAACCGAGAGAGCAGGCAGAATTCCGATGAAATTATGGTACCAATGATCACCTCTATACAGTAAAGACGCTCATTGAAAAATCTATAGAATACAACAAACCTCTTGTCCTCACTTTCAGAGATTTTCATAAAGCGTTCGACACGATCGAAATAGACAGACTTATAGAAGCAATGAAAAAAAATCTTTTTATAAAAAATTGGATAATTACAAGTCAAAGAAATTGCACACCCAAAAAATAGTACATCTAATTTCATTCATTGTCATATAACTGTCCTCTTACTGTAAAAATTTTAAAAAATTAACACACATTTCTAAAATATACCTCTTGAATAAATATAAATAACTTTGTCTGCTAAATCAATTTTATGCATATTAATAAACACAGACATGTAATATGAGCATAATTACTATAACTTTTTTTAATCTATATCTTTATAAGACAGCACCCTAATATGGGCTTTTTATAATTTCAGCATTTAATTTACTTTGTACCGTTTAACCTGAAGATGCTTTGCAAAGTGTAGAAAGTGAAACCGGTCGTTTTGGTAGTAAAATTAAATTGATTGTGAGTAAGTCTTATTTTATTTCTTTTACTTATTATTTACAAAATTTACAAAAATGCCACTATGACTGTTAAGATACACGATAAAACCAGACCAATAAAAATAAAACTTAAGATAATGAAAGGAGATACATTGTCATCTAAATTATTCATAACGGCATTAGAGTATGCCTTTAAGATGGTAAATTGGGACCAGAGAGAAGTAACAATAGACGGCGAAAAACTTAACCATCTCCGTTTCGCAGATGACATTGTCCTTATCACAGATAACTTAGGAGAAGCCACAGATATGTTAAATGAATTGGGCTTTGCATGTTCGAATTGCATGTTCGAAGGTGGGCCTTAGAATGAACTTATCCAAAACTAAGTTTATGACAAAAATATGGTCCCCAATAACCATTTAACTCTTCAATACAAAGTGGTCACGAAATAAGAATTAGCAGGGATAACCAAACATGTAAAATCCAAATACGAATTACTTTACAGCCTTTGGAAAACTGCGAGACACATTTAGGGCCAATATACCAATTAGCCTCAAAAGAAAAGTATTTGACCAATCCTTATTACCAGTCATGACCTCAGGAGAGAAACTATGACTATGACTCTAACCAAGACTACGGCTTTGAAATTAAGACTAGCACAGAGACGAATGGAACGGTCTATGCTGGGAGTGACGTTGCGGGACTGAATAAGAAAAGAAAGATCTGCGAAGAAGGACGAGTATTGCTGATGTTTTGGAACGCATAGCAGAACTAAAATGGAATTGGGCAGGCCATGTAGTGAGAATGCATGACTCACGATGGACGAGCAAAATTACACATTGGAGGCCAAGAGCAGACAAACGTAGTAGAGGAAGACCACCTACACGTTAGGCTGACGACATCAGGCGTATCACCAAAAATTGGCAACAAAGAGCACAAAATCGCAAAGAATGGAGGAGTTTAAGAGAGGCCTATGTCCAGCAGTGGACGTGATAAATAAAGGCTGAATGATGATGATGTTTACATATTTGAGATCTATCAAATTCTCTATTTTTAATATGAGATTAATGTTCATTTATTCTAACATTTAATGGTCTTTATGTTTCACCTAAATAAAAATTATCGCATTCACAAGGTATTTCATAAATACAATTCTTTGTTTTTTCTTGTTCATCGTTAGGTTTAGTTTTAGATCTCAATGTGTTTGTTGTTTTGAATGTTGTTGAAATGTAGAATTTATCTTTTAAGTTTCTTTAATAATCCTTTTGTGTATGGTATTGTTATTTTCCTTGTATTATTTCTTGTGTTTGTATATGGAGCTTCTTTTGTTTCAAAGCCCTTACAAATGCCAAACTGTCTATTACTCATATCCGCTTTACACTTTCTGAACATGTATGTATTACCTTTAAAGATGTTTTCAATAATTTCAATAATATTATTGGGGCTTCCTCACTATCCATTTTTATTGGTTCCATCCTTGCGTCTAAAAAAATATCTTTAATATATTTAGTCCATACTTGTTTTGTTTCATCTGGGTTGTTAAAAGGTTTACTATTTTTGCCAATTAATCGGTTAGGTGTTTTTGTTCGTGATTTTGTAAATAATTCTTCTTCAACTTTTTTATGTAAGATTTAATGATCCTGTTTTTTTCTGTAATTCCTTTATCTTAAGGTATGTTTCCATCATTCACTTAGCCTCTTTTATTTTTTTATTAATAATTTATGTTTTTCTTTGTATTTATCTATGTTTATGTGTCTACAATATCTTCTCTGTTTTATGATTTCCAGTATTTATTGAGTCATCCAAGGTTTGTGGCTTTCTTCTTTTATTTGTAGAGTGTTTTTCGGTGTTTTTAGAACATAATCTTAAATTTTGTTTCACATAATATTCACATTCTCTTATACAAGTTAGTGCCTCAGCACATATTTCGTTTTTTAAAGAAACTGACTTTCACATTAGAAAGTTTTTATTTATAGGTAGACCAGAAGGTTACGGTCTGATAAGTTATCTGCTCCAGAGTAAGTCTTTTAATGGCTTACAAGTCAGTAGTAATCCAGTAGTAGTAATCTAAACTACGTGTTCATTATTGCCATCTTCCCTTCTTGACAAACTTAAGCCAATCTATCGCCTCTGGCACTTCTTGTTACTAAACCATAAATAACTTTTATATTATCCACTCAGCTGTTCCCTGTTTTTGCATTTGAATTACCATTTTTATTGTAATTCATTTGTTCCTGGTGTATCGTGAAACTTTTTTGAGTTATTCATAAAAATGTTCTATTTTAGCATTTGGTTTATCCGTTGGAACATATACTTGGCTTGCTCTGTTTTTGTAATAAGAGCATTCTTCAGAAAAGCGAACGAAATTAACAATGGCTTTTTGGATTTCCCTGAATAATTATTCCAACTCTAATAGATAACTGATAACTTCGCGTGTCATTTCTGGATTAATATATTATTTTATCTATAACCAACGTTTTACCGGAACCAGACTGGCACATTTCGCTTATGTCTACTGTTTTTAGGTTCAGTCTGTTTATTTTCTTAATTGTTTTGTGCTTATTTGTTCAAATAAGCTTTTCACATTCTATGCGTCCAAATTTAAAAGGCACATGTTGTCTACATAGACCTTTGCCACATTCAATTGACTCCTTCCTGCGAAAATTCTTAATATAGTAGTAGATTGACCGTATTTTGTATGGTTAGTGTTCTGGGGAAATCTGACGATCTTTATTCTAGTGGTTTCTTATTACCTGACATATCTTTATACCGATGACCAGAATGCAAGTTTATCTGCTTTTGGGGCGAATTTCTCAACTTCAGGAAAAAAGAGTATCCTACACTTACCAACTCATCCGCTCGTAGCCGTTGGTCAATAAGTGGGGGATTGCTTATACCGGCAATGAATGAAGCAATTGATTTCACATTTAGATGACAGGCATTGATTACTAATAAATTGGTGAAAATTGCAATGAATGCATTGTCAAAACATGACAATGCTTTACATATAGGAAGAGTAGTGATGACAAGTAGCCAATAATGATTATTCACTACTAATAATTCATAAGATATATCTTTTTAATTAAGAACTCAAATAAAAAATGAATTTATTTTAAAATAGTGGTGGAGAACCTTAAATATATACCAGATATTAGGACTTTAAAATAATTTTTGCAGTAAAGTCTAATACACTAATTGTTGTATATAGTTTCTAATAAATATTTCAGAGTAAAATCATAATAAAATTTTCTTTTAGATGCTATCCTACCATTCACATAAAAACAATATAACGACAGAGTTAAAATTCTGTATTAAGATAATTAACTACCATGAATTACCGAATAGCTAGTCTTTACGATGTATAAGCACTGGTGTTAATAGCGACATCACTGTATTTTAGTACCTTTCTTACTTACAAAACCTTTCTTACTTACTTATTGATATATAACTTCAAAATATGTAAAAAAAGGTAAACATTTAAATTAAAAAATGACCACTTTTCTGTTATAAATATCGTAATTACAATGATAAATTCGTAATTTTATATTATATTTTTAGAATTATTTACGACAATCTCATTATATTATATCGATTTGACTCATTAGAAATAAGGTCTCCAGAAAGTCAAAAGGGATGAACTTTTTTCTACATATTTATCTTTCGTTTTCTTATCTACTGTCCAGTAGATTTATTCTTCTTTTTCTTCTTTTTTCCCAGTTTTTTTCTTTCCAGGGGTTGCTGTACTTTACTATTTGTCGCCAAATGAGTTTTGTCCATTGGAACTTTTTGGCCCAAAACCGTTCTCTCTCAAGTCTTCTGCCACATAGTCCTTTCATCTTTTCCTTGGTTTTTCTATACCTCTCCTTCGATCAACTTCTAACAGCTCTATCCTTCGTTCCACATAGTTTTCATTTCTATATCTAACATGATCAAACCATTGCAGTCTTTGTTCTTGAATCTTTTTTGAGACTGTAGTCACCCCCGGCTCTTTTTCTAATCAAGTTATTCCTAATCATGTCCCTTCTATTCCTACATAACATCCACCGTAACATTTTTATTTTGGCTACCTCTATCATCTTTTTCTGAATCTTCATTACAGGCCACATTTCACTGCCGTACACCAACGGTGATCTTATCGCACTCTTGTATATCTTTCCTTTTAGTCCTTCTCCTATTTTTTGATCACAAAGTACCTCTCCAATTCGCTTTCAGTTAAACCAACCACTCTGTATCCTGCGGGCAATGGGATCTAGTGTTCCATTTTCTGTTATATAGTAGCCATTGTATTTCAATTATCCTGGTAATTCTTCTTAATTTTTCTCCAAGCAATTTTATGTCACTAACTATTCCTTTACCTCTTAACCACATATACTTCGTTTTGACCTGCTTATCTTAAATCCTCCCTCTTCAATGGCTCTTCTCCAATTTTTTAACTTTTCTTCAAAATATCGTTGCTCTTTTCTACTAACACGATATCATCAGTAAAGAGCATTGACTAAGGAGCCTCCTCCCTGACTTTCTCTGTCAGTACATATATTACAATATTAAACATGTAGGGACTCAGCGAAGATCCTTGATACAAACCAACTGTCATTGAAAAACTATCGGTTAATCCGACACACGTCCTTAATTTTGTGTACGCTTCCTCATACATATTCTTCACGAGCCTCACGTATTTCTCAGGAACCCATTTTTTTTCTAACATCTTCATAGCCCTTGTTAAGGGACTGTGTTTTACGCCTTCTCAATATCTATAAATACCAAATGTAGCTTTCTTTTTATCTCTCCATATTTTTATACCAATTGTCTCAAAGCAAAAGGCATCCGTTGTCCTACTACCTGGTATTAACCCAAACTATTTTTCTCCTACCCATGTCTCTCTGTTTAACCTTCGGTCTACGGTTCTCTCCCAAATTTTTATTGCGTGCGACATTAACTTAATCTCTCTGGAGCTCTTACAGCCCTGAATGTCCCCTTTATATTTATACAATGATACGATCACACTATCTCTCCATGCATTGGGTATCTTTCTTTCTACCTACTTTCTTTCTATCATACTCATCATTTGCCACAAAATGTCAACCTCTTCCTCTTCTAGGGCCTTTCAAACCTCGACAGGTATTCCAATAGATCCTACTGCTTTACCATTCTTCATCCTATTTAATGACTCGACAACTTTATATCTCGCATTGCTATTAGAACCCGCATCGTCTGTCTCTCCTCTGGTGTTCATCATTTAGCAACTTTCTAAAGTACTCCTACCATATTTGTTTTATTTCAACATCAGTTCTTAAGACTCTTCCATGCGCACTCTTAATATGCCACACGTAAGTCAAGTCCTTTGATAATTTGTCCCTTGCTTTCATAATGTTGTGTAATTGCATTGATGACACTGACAAGTTGTCAGAAAGGATAGACGGTTTACATACAGCGTTGCCAGTTAAAGTAGAAATTCTTTAACTAGTGATATTTTTTTGCCTACTTTATTTATTCTTTTTATAACATAGATTTACATATATTCCGAATTCGTGTGCTCATATTTTCTAAACGCAGAGCATCCATCCATGGACCGCAAAAAACATCATTGCGGACCTCATACGGCCCGCGGGCCTCGCGTTGTACAGCTCTGCTCTAAATATTGTTTTTTTTTTAATTAGTTAAACAAATACATCAATTGTCCAAACTAAGTATTAATTTATTGAGTTTTTTTATTTAATTTCTTAACGAAAATATACATAATTTTAAGTTGTCAGAAAGGATAGACGGTTTACATGTTTACATACAGCGTTGCCAGTTAAAGTAGAAATTCTTTAATTAGTGATATTTTTTTGCCTACTTTATTTATTCTTTTTATAACATAGATTTACATATATTCCGAATTCGTGTGCTCATATTTTCTAAACGCAGAGCATCCATCCATGGACCGCAAAAAACATCATTGCGGACCTCATACGGCCAGCTGGCCTCGCGTTGTACAGCTCTGCTCTAAATATTGTTTTTTTTTTAATTAGTTAAACACATACATCAATTGTCCAAACTAAGTACTAATTTATTGAGTTTTTTATTTAATTTCTTAACGAAAATATACATAATTTTAAAATTTCACTTTGCATAATTCGCAATTGTTTAATCACAAAGTCCATTAATTTGTAATCTTATATTAATCTGAATTACTTGGATTTATATAGTTTCACTGTGTATATTCGTAAAACATATCGATTAGTAGCTTAATAACAGTTTATTCAACTTCCCTTTATTCAAATTATATTTTCCATCTTTCAAAAGTAAGAGGTTATTGTTCTATGCAGCGGGCAATACACTTATTTGATGAATCGTAGAATTTTAGTGAGATTAGAAGTAAAGCTTCGGTACGTATTAGTTTGGGATGCAGTCTATTATAAATTTTTACCTTACAACAACTATAAGGTAATAATTCAGTAGCTGTCAATAAAAGTATATTTTACTTCACGACTTTGTTTCGAACATTTTATTTTCTCATCGTCGATCGAGAAGAATCGTACACAGGAAATTAGAAACAATTCGAAATTATAATTACATTCGAATTTGTCCAATAATAGACCATACAAGTTTACAAAGATCTGATTGTTAAGCTGAGTTTAAAAACAAAAGTATATAGAGTGTTTTTTTAAAAAACAACAATAATGAACTATGATCAGACTTATACTGTACATTCAAATTTATATTTAAAAAGCGTAAATTTGAATTTATTCAGTTTGTATTATTCATAATAGACCATTATATTATAATATAATATAGTTCATTGAGACCGGTTTTTAAAGAGCTTTTATAAATATAAAAATATAAAGGGTGTTCCATTAAAAATACAAAAATACAAATTATGGACTTTATTTAGTCTGCATATTTAAGTTTATGTTTAAAAAGCGCACATTTATTTATAAGTTGACTGGTCTCAATATTTTTTAATGTTTTTTCAAATAAAGACAAAAACAATTTTATGCCATAAGTGGTTTCCACACTCTGTTCTATTTTTAATGTCATACTTAATCGCAAGTTTCTTTTATAACACGTTTACCATCCTTGATTAATATACAACGATTGTTTAAATAGGAAAAAGTGTCAAGCGGAAAACGATAAATGGGAATATTATTCTTAAGTAGCAATTAAGGCCGGGTATAATTGCTGTCCCCAAAAGTCCTTTGATACGTTTGATATGAATTATCGTTTCATGATACTGCAAGAATTATAACCGGAATCGTGTCGGCTGAGATAATTACGATCTATTGATTTTTTTAAAATAGTTAAAAAATTCATGATAGACGTGATAGACATGTTTCATTATTTATATGTATACAAAGAACGATACGAATAACATTTTTAACTAATAACCAATATTTCTTTTATATATATATATATATATATATATATATATATATATATATATATAAATGTTTTGGATCGGTTGGAGTCAATAAAAGGGAATATTGGTCAACTATTTATTATCTCGAGCTTTCAATTGTGTTTACAATTCTTATCAAGAGCTGCTAAAAAAGACAAAATATCTCACAAAGTTGAACTAGAAAGAAAAAAAATTTTGTTAACTCACCAAATATAATTAGTTTGGTTAATAAAATTGCTGCAAATACATTTCAAAAAGAATTAATACTAAAATGCCCTTATCTAATAAATTCTTCCCTGAAATTTTAATAATTTTGAAAACATTTTCTTAACAAAAATAATTGAATTTATAAATAGTTTAAAGTAGCAACCAATTACAAATAAGACTCAATGTCATAAATGCAAACTTAAAATTTTTACTTTTGACAATTATAATGTCAAAAATAAAATTTTGTTTAAAAATTATTTTTTGTTTAGTAACAAAAAAGAAGAAGATTTATTCACCATTGATAGATGTCTGAAAAAATGTAACAGATATATGGAAAATTAAATAAAAATGTGATATTTTTCAAGTTTCATATATAAATTATAAAGAAATAATATAATTATAAATTTTGCTTAGATTTTGAATTTCTGATCTTTTGTTTAAATTATTATCTCTTTTGCTAATACAAACCATTTCCAAAAAAGTCCTTTTGAATTTATTACTTTTACTACATAAAATTTTAATGATATCAAAATCCATAATATGGTCTTTATCGATTACATGCTCTTCCAAAGCAGAAGATGGTTTTTTAATTCTGCAATCATTGAATTAATTAATTAATTAAATAATAATTTAAACAAAAGATCAGAAATTCAAAATCTAAGCAAAATTTATAATTATATTATTTCTTTATAATTTATATATGAAACTTGAAAAATATCACATTTTTATGTAATTTTCCATATATCTGTTACATTTTTTCAGACATCTATCAATGGTGAATAAATCTTCTTCTTTTTTGTTACTAAACAAAAAAGAATTTTTAAACAAAATTTTATTTTTGACAATATAATTGACAAAAGTAAAAATTTTAAGTTGACATTTATGACATTGAGGCTTATTTGTAATTGGTTGCTACTTTAAACTATTTATAAATTCAATTATTTTTGTTACGAAAATGTTTTCAAAATTATTAAAATTTCAGGGAAGAATTTATTAGATAAGGGCATTTTAGTATTAATTCTTTTTGAAATGTATTGTGACATTAGGTTACACCCTGATAGATGTTCTCTAGCCACACATGCTAACACAATAGGGCACTCTTTCGATTTTCCAAATGTAAAAATCCTATCCAAGGAGAGCAATTATTTAAAAAGATTGTTTCTCGAGATGGCTTTCATTTTTCAAGAAAAAGAAACTATTAACAAAAAGACAGATACCAATAATTTAAGCAACTTATATTCATTATTGTTAACTTTGGATAAACACGAATCTCCTAATACAGATAATTCATCATCAACAATATAAGTTTCATTATATATGAGATATACAATACCTGTATGTCTCATTTACCTTCTCTGTTCCAAGAAGTTCAGCATCTATCAGGTATACTATTACCTTTACATTGTTATCATTAAGATCTAACGTTCTATCGTTTTAAGTTGACAGTAACGAATTCACAACCAATTCTTTTGTTTCTGATAAGAATGTTTATAACCTAAATTTTATTTTATGACGTGTTCTGTAATTATTTTAACATAATTTTATTTAGGTAATTCATGTATATGTGTTTTAAAGTGTTTTAAATATGTATTTGTTAAAGAACGTTTTTTTTAAAAACAATTTTGGATAGTTTTCGCCATCATTTGTAGGGGTCAAATGAGTTGCTCATTTCATTTGATAACCATCACAACAACTAACCTCAATTAGTGTAAGATGCAAAATAATTCTTTTTTCTGTATTTTGTACTAATTTTGTTTATTGTAGCACCCTGATGATGCAAATAAAGATTTGCGAAAGCTTGGTTTACTAAAAAGAGTACTTCTTTGTCCTATCTTCCGCTGCACACCCAAATATTTAAGTTTTGTATTCTATTTGATCAGCGTTGATGACAAGCGTTTATATATAAGTATATATATATATATATATTAAGTAGTTAATATAGTATATATATATATATATATATATATATATATATATGTAGTATATATATTATGATCTGCTTAAATCAAATTTCTCAGAGTTACTTTATTGCATAAAATTTACCTTTAATTCGTATCTTCTAATATTTCTTTGTTGCTAATTTTCTTCAGTATGGACAAAGAGAATAAGTATAACCAACACAAAGTTTATAAAATTTTAAATACCATTTATTCATTATACCACATAAAACATATAAAGACCGTGCACAATTTCTTATCTAACGTCCAAACAAAAGAAATCTTAATTTAGTTATCTTGTCCTTAACCAAATCTATTTAATTTAATGTGAAAATTGCTCTAAATTAATAATTCTTAAAAGAAAACAAATTTTAATTGTGTGTCAATTATCTGATTTTAATTTTGCTTTAACCTGATTTTATTTTTACCCGTGAAACTCTACTCTTCGAATCAATTAAATTATAACTCCAAGAATAACTCCAAGAATTTATGGATAAAAAATTTGTTTCCCAATAACTGCGACTTGATATGGGTACAAACACAACTCTTATGCCACAAATAATTTTGACAATGTAATCCACGCGATGTTTTTCGACGGACATCTACTGATTCTCCAGATAGGTGTGTTCCCACAAAGCTGTCCTGCAAATCTTATATAATTTTTCTTTTCTTTACATATAGAATTTGGAGTCCCTCCGTCCGGATACAAGTAGTTTGAAATTCTCGACTTGGTCCCGGTTCGTCTTCCACTATTCTGCATTCACCAACTTATTCCACAAAAGAACACAACTTGTAATTATCTTTTAACACACTGTTTTCAAACTGGACTGCTCGTTTTGTCTGATAAAAACACAATGCTCGAAATTTTTTCGTTCAATTTTACCATCGACTATTTATTCTCCTTTCCTCGTTTCCCATAGCCAATCATACATATTCATTTCTCCTATCTATTTTCCGAAAATCCCTACTTTCATTTTAAAGAAATCAATCGTATTGCACCGACTTGGTTTTTCTCTAAATTTATAGAAGATCATTTGAATAATATTTCTTTTGTGTTTCCAGGCAAACCCGTATTTGTAAAAACACTGGTTCGTACCATTACCTTCGAGGAAAATAATAGAACAGGCATTGTCTATAAAACATTAATTTGAAACTCTTATCTGATATAAAACAAAAACGTTTTGTTTATTAATAATAAATTTCTGGGATATTTTACTTAAAAGCATGTGTATAATTATTTTTAAGATTTTAAACCGTATTTAGCAACTTTTTAAATAACCCGAAATGTTTTTCTACATAAATTGTTTTTTGAAAACTAAATCACTATAAGAGTCCACCCTTCTGCGGAACCACTTCTGAATTCTAAATTATTATATTTACAATTTTTTAACTTATACAGGGTCTTGAAAATTTATGTTCTCGTGGTCTTTTGTATACACATATTTTATTTTTGACCTATTTTAAAACTACAACAATATATATATATATATATATATATATATATATATATATAGATATATATATATATATATATAGATATATATATATATATATATAGATATATATATATATATATATATATATATATATATATATATATATGTATATATATATATATCAAATAAATCCTCAAAAATTAAAAAAGTACTAGGAGAAACGTTTGGAATTCGGAAAATGGTCATTTGACTGGTGTAATTTAATACACAAAAAAGGAGCTACTACCAGATGTAAAAACTACTGTACATTGTTATTAATAACACATGCTAGTAAAATCTTGTTGCCTATCATAAAAAAAAACTACTTACAATATCGAATACCGCAGGAACAAGCAGGATTTGTAAAAGGAAAAAGAACACGTGAGCAAATAGCGAACCTAAAACAAATCATTGAAAAGTCAAGAGAATTTCACTTATCTATGATAATATGCTTTGTTGACTTCCAGAACGTATTCGATTGGGTAAGCTGGATAAATCTTTGGTCCATTTTAATAGAAATGGGTGCACCGATACACCTGGTGACACCTATTAAAAATCTGTACCAGTTTAATATGCCAAGAGGACGACTAGATCAAAGGTTTTCAAGGCAATTCAATTTATCACCTGACTTATTTAGTAGTTGATGAATATGTGTACTGAGGCCGAAGGAAAAAGGATAGGAGGAGTAACGGTGGCTGGTAGAAAAATCTTCAATTTAGGATTTACCGATGACACTACACTTATAGGATCAAATTATTAAGAAATGTTATGAATTAATAAGAATTAATAAGATAATCGTCCTTTGCCTAGCCCATTCGATTGTCGCTAATATTTATTTTTCACCGATATCAACATCGTAACGCAGTCCCGTCGATTTTATTTACAAGGATTTGACTTTTATTTTTATTGTTCATATAATAGAGAAGTTAATTTTATTTTTGTTATTTATATAAATACATTTTTAGTTAGATGAAATTTGCGATTTACTGAGTCTAATACAGCTACCCATTACACCGTTGGAAAATTAAAATATTTTCGTTAAAACGCGGCGTTTGCGCTTTGAAAATGTTTTCTGAATGTTTTACATGTTACGACAAAGAGATGCAAAATGTAGGTACTCCACTAAATTACTGTCGACATAAATATGTGTTGTAAGATAGGCAAAAATGAAACTGAAAGCATCCCAATTCAGACTAATTAGGCTTGCTTATTGAGTACATCTTCCAATACAAGCTTAAGCTTTAGATTAAAAGATTAAATATGTAATTAATTTTTTGATTTAATGTAAATTTACCTTCAGAGCACCAATAGTCTCCAGTGTAGTAGCTTAATTTCCAAAAGTTTTCAAAATAACATTTTTAACAACATGTGAAACTAGAAATATCTAGCCGTGTGTCATTTGCCATTCGCTATATTTGTTTAATGTTTAATCTTCGGCCTTTAAATCTCCTTTAATTAAGATCGGGTTTTTAGTTTTTTTGTTGTAGATTTTAAGCTATGGGGTAATAATTCTACTTTTGTCTTAACATAATTATTATCTGACAAGCAAACTACTACTTTCTCTGTATTTAAGCTGGATGTTTAATTAACTTAAGATAATAAATAAATAAGATAATGAAAAAAGATGGTACAGTAGGCGGTACAGTAGATTAGCGCGAAGCTTCACACTATATTTTCTGTAATTTTAAAATTTTAATTATATTTTTAAAATTGAATAAAGGAATTTTATTATTTACTTATTATTTATATTTTAAACAAATTAAAATAAGATAATTTAATAAATGGTTATGTTTTCCTCTAAATCCACCTTCTATAGTAGGATCGTTTTAGAATGTCGCATAAGTAATAAAAGTGTCTGTTCAGATTTGCCTCAGGTAGTCAGCGGTTCTCAAATTAAAAATGTACGGTTTTCTTAATTTCATAATACGACATTATGGATTTTTTTAATAAAATAACTTTGTATTATGTTTTATAATAATTAAATATCATAATGTAAATTAATAAACATTGAGTATGAAATATACAGGGTCATTCACGCAATATGTTGGTTAAAAGTTTTCAAAGTTCTGGTCGTCACTGGTTTCTGCAAACTTGGAATAATGGGTTATGCAAAGCATTGTTCTAGCACTTCCGGTTGTACCGGAAGTCGCCATTAAGTTTCTTATTTTAAATAGAAACTATGCTTTTTGTTATTATTTTTAGAATCTACGTAAAATTCTGGATCGATTTTTATTGGGACACCATTCTCGAAAAAATAGCCGTTTTTGAGATATTTACAGTTTTTGAAAAATTTTTCATATTACACATGCAACTTCAAAAATTAGTATTGTGGTTAATATTTATGCAGAAAAAACAAAAATTCTTTTTCATCATGTACTAAACTCTATTTTTATTTAAGCATAAAATAATTTCCCAATGTTAATACTGGGTGTTCAAAATTTTGTATTATATTTTTATTTTTATATATTTTATAAATATATCCATAAAAATATATATCTATATAAAACAAAGACTTATTCCTACTTCCCACACACACCTTCCCAAACCCACCGAGGTAGGTTGTCCTCCTGCGGTACAACCAGCCCAGGCTTTCCTCCGCCCCCTGGTTTTTGGAGCCAGGTCTCGACTATTTCGCGGTATCCCCCGTCAGGCAATGGGAGATTTCCGTGTATTTACATTTAAGTGGTAGGTTAGCCCATTTGGCTTTATCACTACCGGTCAAAGCAATTGATCGGCGATCTAATAATGGTTGTGTGTGCCGATACTTGCTTTCCCTTTTCTGCACCAAATGCAGTCGAGAGCGAGCAAGCATCAAATCCTTTCATCCGTCGTCTAATACCCAGTCATGTCCTTAATCTACCTTACTTGCTAATCTAATTTTTTTGGTGCTTGCATTCAAAAGCGTCGTGCGGCGTGCCTCCGGCTCTCTCCACATGCGGTTTTTATTTTATTTTTTTTTGGTGATTGGTCCCCCTTTGTGTTAATTTTTATATCTACGTCTTAAACTATAGACAGGTATTTTCACTATCTGACTCGCTATCCGATTCATCTGAATCTTCATTATTACGAATAATTAAAGGTCTTACTTCATCAATAACTTGTTCTATTTCATATGACTCTAAAATTTTTTTTTCAGTATGCTCAATACATTTCCGCCATTGTTCCTCATTGACTTGGTTTAGTGCATCTTGCCAGAGTTGTAAAACGCTAGCTTCATCGGTGGTCTTACATCCATGTTTATCATAGTAGTTTTTAGTGATGCCCCACACCAATTCAATTGAATTGTACTGGCAGTGATATGGTGGTAGTCTTAGGACCTCATGACCATATTTTAGTGCCATTTGGTCAACGACAAATTTTTTCTCAATAATGTGTTCTTTGCACTTATTTAATAATTCAGCTTTTAAAACTAGATGTTCGTGTTCTATTTTTTTCTCCGACAGCCACTTTCTTAAGTCTTTTTTTTTTCCAGCTGCTTGTGGGAAACTTTTCTTCTTCTCTGGTGTGATACGAAGCATTGTCTAAGACTATTAATGACGGATTTTCCAGATTTTTTAATAAGTTTTCCTCAAACCAATGTTCAAAAATATCGGCGTCCATATTTCCGTGGTAATCATCAGCTTTTTTTTGTCGAAGAAAATATAAGACTAGCATTGGGTATAAAACCTTCCGTATTTCCTGCATGCAATATAATATATCTTTTGCCATTACTCGCACTAGTACTCGAATAGCATTTGGTAGAATCATCTTGCCAGGATGATTTGGTATTTATGATTTCCTTTCGCAAAAATCCATGTTTCGTCAAGAAACACAAATTGTCTTGCAAATTCGGAATTCTTGTTTTTTAAATAGTTTCTTATAAATTTCCACCTTTTTCCAACAACATTAGACAGCTCGCACAACACTTTACGATTATTGGTTTTTTTGTATCTACAACCCATAACTTTTAATACTTTTGATAAACTGGTCAAATCCATATCACAAAGTTCTCTGTCCTTTATTTTTTGAATAAGTGTCTTTCTTGTAACATGTTCTTTTGCTTTGAACATGTCATAAATGATATTTCTGATTGAGATTTTATTACCTTGTGGCAAGTCGAGGGTTTTCGGATGCAAACTAATCCTTTTATTTTCCTTCCGATGTAATTGGTCCCATGTTGATTTTTTCTAAAGTAAAATAATTTTCCACTTTCAACACAATTCGACGCTCACTCGGAGATAAAAACTTATATTTAGGTGTTCTATCGTTTTTTTGTACGTTATCCATTGTCACTATTGAAAACCGGCGATCGTTGAATACTAATAGCGAGATTTTTCGGAGCTCTCTGAATATATACACGAGGGGGCGAGGCCTCGGTGGCAGAGCGCGTCGGTCATTGGCCGATGAGTCCGGTCAATGGAGAGCCTCGACTCCGCAGACTGTTTACTATTTTTGCAAATATAACAACTAAAATTATCCAGTTATGCGACCGCAAGGAATGGATGTACTCCTCGAGACAATTTTATTTGAAATAAAATTATAAAAGTTTTTTCAATAAATTATCATCACAAAGCATTTAATTTGCGTTTTTTCGCGATTTATAAAAAAATTGTTTTGGTAGCGCTGATTTATCCTCAAGTACTACAGCCGACCAGTAGGAGGTTCAGTAGCACAAAGCAGGTAGAAAAGGGAAAGCATAACAGAGTGGCTGTAACTAGAGTCATAAATTATGTTTCAGGCATTAATCCGAAATACGACAGGGTAAAACGACTTTACTTTAACCTATTAACAGAGCATGCGTTGTTTACTTTTGACAGACCTGTCAAATTCAGAAAAAAAGATATGTAATTAATAAAATATAAACAAATATCATTTGAAAGTAAATTTAATTATTTATAAAAGTAAAGACGTTTAAAAATGGTAAAATTTAAAAAGATGAATCAATATTGTTATTAATTGGATGAGTTTTATGACTTTTAAATTAAGACAATTGCTACGAATCGAATCTTTTACCAGCAGATATTCTTTTAATTTTTTACTTCTTATTTAATGTCTATATTTTGTTAATAATACATAGACTTATACTTAAAAAAATAAATTTATATCTCACAATGGCACATATTCATATAATTATGGACTTCCAACATTCCTTTTCGCCCAATTATTAATAATATTGGAAGTCCAACATACAACCTTTCCAAATATTTTGCAGAAATTTTGGGAAATGCAATGGGCAAAAGCTACTTACATTTATACAGAATACATGGGATTTTCACAATTTTATTTCAAAACAGTCTGTACCAATTAATCGGAAACTTATATCTTTTGACGTAAAATCATCATACACTAACATCCCAATTAAAATAGCCTAAAACATTGTCAAGACTAGATGGAATGACATCCAAACACATACTTCACTTACTTTTGAAGAATTCCTAGAGGGAATTGTAAGGGAGAAGGAATGTAAAATTCTGCCTCAATTTAACGTTCTTCCAACGTGAAAATGAATACTATTTATTCTCAGATTTCTGGAGTGACCATAGGTTCACCTATCTCAGCACCAATGGCAAACTTAGAAATGGAAATATTAGAAACAACAGTCATCTCGAAATTGAAATACAACATACATTTCTGCAAACGATATATTCATGACTGCTTACTGTGCATTCCGGATCATTCCGGATGATCATCAAAATTTAAACCCAAAGTTTGAAAAAATCATCAATTAAGTGTTTATTTATAAAATAAATTGCACAACATGCAATCAACACCAAACATACTGTAAATTTTGATGATGTTAGAATCCTCTGTAGAGAACGTAACCTTAATACGAGACAGTTTATGGAAATGTGTCATATTTTGAAACAACCTAATGCATTAAATAAGAGAACTGATATCAGCAACTTAAGCCACTAATACTACAAAATTGATTCTTTCGTATTCTACTTTTAATTATTGGTTTTTCTTCAGTCTCTTTTATTATATCATAACCTTTATGTTGGCATCTACAAAACTTTTCCTTTAATCTTACCAGCTGAATACTTTACCAGAACAATACTGCATTTTGCATGATATGGTCAAAACAGTCAAGAAGCCTAGCCCTGCCGTTGTTAATATAACATTTCAAAATTGACAAGTACATTTTTTGATAGATTTTATAATCAATCAATGTTGATAAAAGTAAAATTAAAAAAGTTAATATAAAATTACGTAAATTGGGAATCTTCCGGCGTTCTGTGTTTCTGTGTTTTTTTTTACTGATGTATTTATTAGATTAATTTTTGATGTTTGCCTTTTTGTAAGATCATTTACTTAATTGTTTCTCATATTAGATGTATCGCTAATAACACTCTTTTAGATGAACTGATGATGCTCACTAAACAGTGGCGAAACGTCTTCATTAAATAGATAAAGTAGCACAATCTTTTTTTATCTCCAGATTGACCGAAAACATCCCATTCACTTACGAGTGCTCTTTATATATATATATATATATATATATATATATATATATATATATATATTATAATAAATAAGTAATTCAACGCAATATAGAAGCTTCGCTTCAAAATATATATTTTGACATAAAATTGAAATCGGGAAAATCGATTTCGGGAGCTGATCACACTACCAAATGATTCACAATGACAACTAATGGCGTTTGTATTAATTGCTAATATAGTCTTTATGCCATTTGGACACGTTTTCAGAACATGTCCCAATGGCAACTTTACAGTGCAATAATTTATTTACAAATATCGACAAACACGAGTCCACATAATGATATTTAATTTTCACCTGTTTTTGAAGAAGTGAATATTTCAAATAGGGCTATAGACCTTTAACTCAATCTCAAAATTTCAAACTCACCCAAACAAAAAATGTTAAAACGTGTTGCATCCTCTGTATCTTCTAGGAATTAAATGTGTCTAATTTTCAATGCCGAATTTCCTTCAATTCAACTTACTTCAATTCATGAATCTGTCATATAAAAAATGACGTTAAATGTGTGTCACTTCTGTGCCTTAGTTTTAGTTTTTATTTATGATCATGTATAATTGCTTCAACTTCAACTAACGAAATATATTGGATATAGTTAAATTTGAGTCAGATGTTATCAACCAAATTTCGTTGTATGAGTAGTGAGTTTCTACACCAACACAAGACCCAGGTATGGTGATGTATATTAGTTTCAAGTTATATTATACATGTATATATATATATATGTATATATATATATATATGAATATAATATATATATATATATATATATATATATATATATAAGGAAGTAAACATTAAATATTGGGTTTGCAGCAATAATAAATGAAACGTGTACTCTTGTAAATTTTTAATCCAAGCTTTCGGACCATCGTTATGTCCTTCATCAGGGAACTACAAATGTGATGAATTTTTTTTAACGTTGGTATAATTAATTAAAAAATTCACTACTTACAAACTTAATGAGGTTGTATCATCAATGATGTTATATAATGTTGATAAAATTTATCACAGTCTGTCATCTTTGTTCAATATAAAACCTTTTTCTGTATTTAAAATTAGAAAATTACTTTACATTCACAACACTTAAGTTTTATAAACATTCCTGAAATTGTTATTCTTAATTTTATTCTATCGCCATTAGTTTTTGTCAAGACAATCCAGTGGTTTTTATTATTGGTTTTTCAAAACTCTTCGTGTGTAAATTTAAAAATATTCGTATTGATGTGAAATCCCACACCACTAATACCAAGCAACTGGCAGTACAGCAAATTATAGGCCTGTCATTAGTTGTATCGTGGCAATATAAATTATTTTATATTTATTAATATCAGTAGTGGTTTATTAGTGGGAAATTCTTTTTCTCTTTTTAATTATGAAAAGCAGTAAGAGAGCTGAAATAAATAGTAATATGGTAATGGACGAGGTTCTTCATCCTATTGACAGATGGGGCAGAACATGTGTTGCTTCTAAGGGTTGAATTTGACCATGTGTCTCTGGGATTCTTAAATTTTCAATTTTAATTTTGTGATCTGGTATTAACTTTATCGGAACAATCTTTGGAATGGAAATATCTTGGGACGTCTTTTTGTCAAAATGGATCCCCTCAATGGTTATCGGTTCTTCTGTCATCAGGATGCTGGTTGATTTGATCTCTCATTGTTGGATATTTATTGAATAAACTATTCCTAGCAATATGGCTTTGCTAGTTTCTCGGAAAAAGTTCTTAGTAACTATTGTTTTCGTGCAGTTATCTACATTGGGTATTGTACATTGGCACTGTACCTGGCTGGGACATACTATACTATCGTCTTGTCCAATACAGGTGTCGAACCATTTGTTATTTACATATGTAGTAATTTGTAGGTGATAGTATCATATCATGATCTTTATTGGAACTGGATAGATTTTAAAGGCTGTGTAAGGATTTTCGTGGATAAATAGGAATTTTGATTAGTATAAGCATTGTATTTGGGGTTACGCAAACTAAAGTTTTAGAAGATTCTATAAGTATGGGTGATCATTATTACGAAGTATTGAATTTCTGGGATAAATTTTAGGAAGATTATTTTTCAGATTTTCCAGTTCTTTAAAGTAAATATCTCTATATTTGAAATATTTAAATAATGGATAAAGAAATAGCTCTAATAAGTTTTATTATGAATTAATTTATATTTTGTTTTATTATTATTTTATTTTGTAAGAAAATTATACTGTCAATATAAGAGGATAACTTGTTAATTGCCAAGATAAGTATGGTATTATCGGTATTAATTTTTTCTAAAAGCTTATCCAATCTCGTATTAAAAGAATTTCCATAAGATATTTCATTATTAAATTTTTTTATGATTTCATTATGTTTATTTTCTATAGAAACTATGTGTGACTTTAATAGATCTAAATCAGAGTCGTCTGGGTTACCTGTAATATACTTGATGGCAGTGCCCATGAAATTAAAGAATCCTCTTTTGTGTTTACGAGTTGCTTTGTGGAGGTCGTCTTTTGCTTGTTTCAATAAGTGATTGTATTGGGAGTAAAATAGTGAAAGGAGAGCTTTTTTGAAATGATTTTTGAAGTAGTTTGTTGGACAATGAGAGTTTTTCTAAAGAAATATGGAGGAAGTGCCAGTAATAGTGGTAAATTTCTCTTAATTTTCCTATCTCTTCAATATAGTATAATATTATATTCGGAATCTCCTGAATCTTGAGTTGATGGCCCAGGGCGAGGATTTGCCTGTGAAAATTTTGATTTTGAATATTTGTATCCTTGACCTTTCTCATTCGTTTTACAAATTTAAGGTGTGTACTTGTTATATTTTGTTTTTCTGTTTTTTCGATAATTTTTGTTTTATCTTCTTTTTCCGGGTGAATTATCAAATAAGGGTCTTGTAATTTAGGTTTATGTTTTTTCTTTGAAACGTATAATGATTCTGTAAGATCTACTTCTGGTATGAGTTCGGCATTTTCATTTTGCTTATCTTATATTTGTTGCCTCTTTTGTTTTTGTTTGTTATATAATTCAGTAATACAAGGTTGGAGTTCGTCTTTATGACGTTGATTATATGTTTCGTATATTGGGAGATCAAAATCAAAGTTAATTTTTTCTGCATATAAACTATATAAAATTGAAAAGGGAGAGAAGTTTGTGGTACTGTGAATTGATTGATTATAGATTAGAATTGCATTCGTTACAATGTCATCTAGTAAATCATTTGGGTTTTGAGCTTGGAGGGTCCTAAGTTTCTCGATAAGAGTAGAGTGAAAACGTTCTACGGGAGAGTTTGAAGAAGAATTATTTACTGTCGTAAATTGAATTTCTATTTTATGTAGGTTCAGAAATTCGTTAATCACAGCTGAATTGAATTCTGTACCGCTATCGCATACAATCTTTTTTTGGATAATTGTAATGTGAGAAATAGTGCCTTAATTTGAATGGAAGTTTTGACGGGTATTTTGTAACATTGGCCATAGTTGGAAAAGCTATCTATTATTATTGTTAAGTACATATTTTTGTTTTAGTGAAAAAGGTCAATATGTAGAATATCGAAGGGTTTTTGACCTAATAACGGTCCTAGTTGTGGGAGTAGGGATGTCGCTCATATATATTTTTTAAGCAAATTTCACATTTACTAGTAAAGTCTGAAATAGTCGTTTGCATACAGGGCCAATACAATTTTTAATTTAGATGCTTGTAGGTCTCAATTATTCCATTGTGGGTTTCAGTACGATATTTTTTCACACATTCAATTTGTTGATCCTTTTCTTTCAATATTTTGTAGTAATGTATTCCCAATATTGTTTTTACTATGGACTTTATCTTTTCTCTCAAGGAATTGCATACAAATGGTCGAAATCCATGAGGTATCATCATTGCAAATTTTCGATTTGGCCTTTAAATACTTTGTAGTGTATTTAATATATCTATTTTCCAAGTTTTTAAACATGTAGCCATGTTTATTAAAAATTTTTTTTGTATTTTTTTTTTCAAATTTATTACATTCCGTTTTAAAGACTATTTCACCCATCTTAACATTTTCACATAATCTGAACCAATCACAAACCAAAGACAGCTTGTGTTATCGCGAAAACACCAACTGTCTTTCAATTCTGATTGGTCTATCAGCTTCGTGTTTTCAACGACGTAATCATGGATACCGAACGCAAAGCAAAGTTTGACGTTTGCCAAAAAAATTATTGTAGCTGTATACGTCAAAATGAGTCGTTTCGGTGGTACTTCAAACGAAGTTATAAACCAAAACATTGAAGAAAATATACCGAGTAACACAAGAAAATCTAAATCTTATATATGGAGACAATTTATGATGTTCTGTGTGGATCGCAACTATAAATTAGATGCAGAAAATAACAACGAAAGACTAACTAAATTCCTTCCTCTCATTCTACTGAATTTTTGACCTATCACTTTGTTCATGAAATAGTCTAATATAATACCACTCGTGATTTAATTTAGCTTATAAGTCTGTCTTTTATTTCTAAACTAAACTGAGTTTCTTAAAGAAAACACCAATCGTCCTACGGACTCGTGGTGTTTTCAAGCAACTCAGTTTCGTTTAGAAGTAAATCGACAGACTTACCGCGAAAATTGAATCACTAGTGGTATTACTATTGATAATTTGATTTGAAGATAAATTGATCAGCTTAGGTGAAATCTCTATTCCTGTGATAGGGTTTTCAATGGAGGTAGGTTGTGTATTACTGCTGTTTTGCAGATTTTCAAATTCCGTAAGGAACTCATCAATGTCAAAATTATCATTTGGGTCTGGTGGTTCAGCACATTCTAAACTAGAACTCAGAGCATTTACTTGGATTTGACTAAGAGCGTCTGCTACTTTGTTTTCTTTACCTTTTTCGTATTTTACTTGAAAATTAAAGTCTCCTTATTTAAGTCTTCAGCGAGCTAATCTGGAAGTGGAGTCTTTAATTGTATAAATCCAAAGTTTGGATATTGTAGAACAGGGGCATTGGTTAACAATAGTTTGCATTTTGCAAAACATTCTAAATAATTTGGATTCGTAGGATCTATAATGGCTCCTTTTCGGGTGCATCTAGAAAATAGGGACGTAAATATTTGCAAAGTTTGGGATGAATCGATTATAGTAACCCATTAATCCGAGAAATGATTTTATTACTTTGACAGTTTTTGGCAGGATAATTTTGTATAGCTTCGATTTTACAAGGATTTGGTTTTATGCCTTCTGTGGTTACTTTATGGCCTAAGAAAGCAACTTCCTTTGTCAGGAACTCAGACTTGTCCAATTGAACTTTCAAATTATTTTTCAAATATACAAATAAATAATTTTCTTTTCTAAATGTGAATTTTTGTATTTTACTTAAAATTTCCGAAACAGTCAAAGATAGGTATAGGACATTGTATTTAAAAAATGTCTAAAATGATCTAAGGAATCTAAAAATTAATTAATATACAGAATGTTCTATTTAAAATAAGCAAGTTGGTATTGGCCACCGTTATCTGATATACATCGTATAAAAAGTTTTTATATAAAAGAATGCGCAACTATAAATACTAATCGACGTGTATATATATATATATATATATATATATATATATATATATATAAATATATTACTATTAGATATACTGCTATTGAAGAGCTTGGAAAAACCCCAAAAAGGTAGTTTTAGAATAAACCGATCTGGTGGTAGTCAAACTTAATGTAGTTTAGTAAAGTAAAAAATAGGTTAAAAACATATCTTCAATACGATAAGATTTTTTAAATAAAGCAAAAGCCTAGATAAATAAAACAAAGATATGTATAATAACCAAACACAGAGCAAAGCAAAAAAAATTAATCAGATTATATTATGTCGAGTTAGGTTGGCTTAGTCAATATTAGTGGGCGCTTAACCACCCTTCGACTGGATCAAAGAGGTCTATTGTGGCACATCCCTAGATAAAAATTTATTTCAGCCCAGTCTTTTTAACAAATGGCCTTGCCATAATAGAATTTATTCTATGAAATCGTAGGCATACGAGTCAATTTCGGCAGTCGCACAGAAAGTGTTCCGCCGTATCGTGTTCAGCCTGACAAAATCTGCAATTTGCACTTTCTGCCAGTCAGTCATTTTATTCATGTGCCCCTTGAGGTGACTCTATTCTGTTTACGATAATTTTCAGAACATTCCTCTTCATATCAGGTAGACCTTTGGATCTCCTCTTCGTATTTAAAAGCCTCCTAATATTTATGACCCATTTGTTCGTACCAATGGTTAGTTTTATCCTTTTCACCCAGTACGGTATCGTTTATTTGGCTGAACCTCTTGCTGTGCCAACAAAAGGTAGCCAACTATCTATTACTAGCCTATTAACCTCGACAAAATATAAAATATTTTGTAAAATATCTTCTAAACGAAAAAAAAAATATTTTAAATACTTTCCAGGTATCTTAGAGGCAAAATTAAAGAAACTGTTATATCACATATCAGAAAACTTCTATCGGATCACGAGTTTGCTAACACCATAACAGATTGCCAAAGAGAAGAATGATTTGCATTTAAGAATGTTGTGGAGAAATTTTTTGCAACAATAAAAATCCTAATAACAAAATAATAGGCAAAGGAATTTTCAAGACGTGAGTGGCTTGTGAGCCTAAAGTTATATTTTATCCCTTCTCATCTGGACTATTTTTCTAAGAATTTGGGAGATTTAACTAACAAATTAGGAGAACGTTTACATTAAGGAGATGTAAAGAAGGTATCATGGAAAATGGAGCAAAAAATACAAACTACTGCTTGTTGCTAAAGAGGAATATTCCAGATAGTATTTAGTAACCAAAAATGCACAAAGAGGAGGAGAAAAAGAAACGATTTTAGGTACATTCACAAGCTTATTTAAATTAAAATATAAATGGCTTTACATATTTTTAGTACTACTTTTATCTTTTGTGAGTAGTAACATTAGCACAATACAACCCTACCTTAAATACCTACAATACCATTAGGAAAGCAGATACACAATTAATGAAAAAACGTGATGACGTAAACGTGCTACGTCAAACCGCAGTTAATTTTAGAATTAAGCTAATAGCAGACCATAAAAATTAGTTAAAATTACCAAAACAGCTTTTCAAAAAAGTCTTTTTTTTCAAACCTCTGTTGTTAATAATACCTATTCTCATCTAAAGCACACCATTAGCAGTTTTGTTGGCGAACAACCCGTATGTACATCAATTGTGTCCACTTTAAAATTTATTGAATTGTTTTACCTAATTTGGATATAAAAATAATCGATAAAATAATAAATTTAGTTATTTAATATACTTTAAATTCAGAATTACGTTTTATTACAAAGCAAATACAATTCGTATATTTTATTTTAAATTAATTTTTATCAATAAATCTAATTTTACCATTTATTGTACGATATAACATTGTAAAATTTTACGATTTAATTTTTAGACTAATAATTTATTTAATATATAAATTATATATATATATATATATATATATATATATATATATATATATATACTTACTTACATATATATACATACTTACTAAAACGTAAAACGGGACACTGACATTAATGAAATTAATTGACTGAAGTAGAATTGATATCTGATATCTCATGGTTTACTGTCATTAGTATATAATTATTTTTATATGGGCGTATCGTTGATGTTTTCCAAAAAAGTAAAGTGGAGATATGTTATGACTTTAAGAGTTTTTTATGGTGACATATTTATTATTATTTAAATTAGATTGAAATATATTTTATTTAGGTTCAGTGTATCTTTTTGTCATTGATTGCGTTGTGATATTTCTTTTTTATTTCTATTGATTCTTATATCTCGTATTAGTATATCTAATTAAAATTTTGATGTTTTCGAAGTCAAATTTATGCTTCTTCTCAATTTCATGTTTTGTGAGTGACGCGATGTTGTTCTTGTCACATTTGTGAGAACGAATTCTGGGTTGAAGCAGTTGACTGGTTTCCCCGATATAGACACCTTCACAGTTAATACAACTCTCATCCAGAAGAACAGTGTCACAAGTCAAAAAACATCATTTTTCAGGAGAGACAAAAATAGATTTTTTAGATCTTAATTTAATTGTCAGTTTTAAACGGTAATTGCTAAAATTTTCGAATTAAAAACGAAGAATATGGATAAGTGAATGTTTCTAATTGTGTAAGAAGCAAAACCAAAAAAAATATGATATCTGATTTAACAAAGAAAAAAGATGAAAATTTTGACTTATGTCACTTTTCTTTTAAAATGTTGGTCACTTTTTTAAAAATTAATGAGAATTTAACTCATTTTATTCTTATTTAAATGAGATATTAACTTGAGAAATGAAATTTTATTTATAATAATATATGGAAATTATCTTACTAGTATAAAAATTTTTTATGTCTAACTTGATAAAACGAAAATACTTGAATATAACAGGTAAATAGTAGATTATCTACAAAGATTCATAAAATGGCAAACAGTACTTGGGACTACTTTTTTTTTTAAATAATAACATCAGCCCTTTCTTCTTTTTTTCTGATATCCCTGCTTTATTTTCGTAAACTTTTATCAATTTTGGTTTGATATTTTTTTTCTTTGATTCAATATCATTACACTATCAAAATGTTCTTGCTGGTAAGAAATTTTATAAAACAATATTTCAGGTAATTCTTTTGTGATTTTTAATACTTTTATATCAAAAATTTTTACTGGTTCGCCATTAATATTCTTGGAAAAAGAGTTTAAACTTATAATATCCGCTGCCAATTGCTTGAGATCAAAAATGTCTTAATTATAAATTTCATCAACTTTGTATGGTTCTCCAGATTTTTAAGCAGTGCGTACAAACGCCACATACTGATCAGGGATATATACAGGTCCTGACCTTTTTGATCTTTTAGTTTGGCGTTTAATAACTGAATAAGCACTATCTCCCTCATTCTGACTGTGTCCTGTAATCAAAAACTTATGTGTTATGCTCTGCAGTTCATCGAAATTCAAAATGGTGTATAAGTATGTAGCTATCATAAAACGGTTTTTTTTTGTTGGCCTGCACAGTTATCAAAAAAAAAAATGTAATATTCCTATTTTTCTCTTTTTCTAAACTATTGAGGTATTTTAGTATACATGAACCTATTTCATTTACTCCTCTTAGAGCCTCCTCTTCATGCCACATGTAACATTGAATATTTTTAGATTGAATATTGCAGACAGTTAGATTAAAAACGTTCACTTTGGAAACATAATTAAAGCAAGAGGCTTCTCCAGACGGGCATGATAAAACCGCCTGAAGATCATAGACTGCAACCATGTTGTTAGAACTTTTATGGTTTTCCTTTTCTTTAAAAGATAAATCTGTTTCTATACGATGCACGTCATATTTGATCCGTAGACCCTTTTTCACGTCTTCCGTAACGTTATTATAACCAACACATACCTCGCACCGGTCTTTCTTTGGGACAAAGAAAGACATATTAAATTCTTCATTAAAAATACGAGCGTACAACATGTAGTTTCCAAACGGTTGATTTTTCTCTTCACAAATTTTAGTATAATTGTTATGTAGCTCTGCAATTGTTTCACCTCCTTCTATATATTGCTTTCAGTTTTGATACCGGAATAGTGGCCTTCCACTCGGGGTATTGATTTAATGTGTTCTTTGATATCATTTTTTATGTTTTCAACTTTAACATGATGTCCATGTTATCCTCTTAAATCAGATAATAACTCCTCCTGTAATAGATCTTTTTTTGAAGGAAAGTTCTTAGTGGCCTGTCTATAATGGAAAGAGTAGGTTTAAAAAATAATTTACATACACGACTTCTTAGTCCGTTTACTTCAAAGAAAAATGCATTATTGGGGTGCCTACGACTATTCTGTTGAACCTACCTGTACTTAGGGTGTACGAGAGTCATGCAAGTCGATATAAATTGTCTTTGCTTCTCGACGTCACCGAGTCTCCAATATTCATCAAAGATTGGTTGACGATTTTCGTCAGAAAAACGTTGGAATCATTTTAATTTGCATTTATCCATACATGGCTGTAACAACTTTTTAGTTGCAATAACTTTTTTTTTAGAAGAGGAAGATACGTGGAATTCTCCTAAATTACGTAGGCGCTTCTGTCCATCACTAATTATTATTAAAATGTTTAGTTATTTATAAAAAAGTAGATGAATATACGAGAAAAAAGTCATTTCTTTAAATATTTCAACAGTGACGATAAATAGTAAAATCTATTTTTTCAAGAACAATGTCACATGTGGAAAAAAACAAAAACGTAAAATATATATTATCAAATACTTTATGAATAATTACATAACTTAAGATATGACCATATTTTCTTAAAAATGTAATAAGAAACCTATTCATCTTTTCAAAAAAAAACGACACAAATCTAAATATTTCATTTTTCCGTCGAAACGCCGAAAAATACTAGGACACTTCTTAAAATATAACGATTGTCTTGATAAAAATCGGTACGTTCACTTCGAACGTCAGAGCCCAACTGAAAAGTGTCACTCTTCCGGAATAAAAGTATTCATTTTACCACCAAAGGAATACCGCCATCTTTCGAAGTTTGTAGTAGATATCTATGTGACATTTGTTCTGGTAAAAGTATAGGATATTTGGAGTCAATTTAACAAGATAACTGGAATTATGCATTTTTTGAGTTGTGTCATTTTTATTCCGGATGAGCGACATGGTATCTCGTAAATTTGTCGCTTTTTTGATTACAGTTGGTCTGTATTCTGGATCTGTTAGTTTTATAGATTTATCAGCAAGACTTATAATTACGGACTTCTTATGGGGGAATGGATGATGAGATTTGTAGTTGAGATATCGTGAAGTGCAAGTATTTCTTGTGTCATTGCTCAACTGGTTCTGGAATACTTAGAAGAATCTGTCATGAGTCACTTAGATTTTAATGTATCATACTTCTACCGCTATATTGATGACTTTATCTGTGCTATCTCAACAAATAAAATAAACAAAATTTGAGATATTTTGAACAGTTACCATCCAAAACTAAAGTAGCATCCAAAATTGGGGGTAGCATCATTGCAAAAAGGACAGGAGAAGATAAAGGGAAAGTATTCATATTTCGATACTGCCACGCAATTCACTTTAGAGATCTCGTCCAATTTACGCCGATCCCGGAAAGGTTTGTTGTTTGCTTTTGAAAATATTTATTATGACTTACCTATATAATACTATTTTTAGGCAGAAGATCAAACAAAGTTTTGCCGAAAGATGACAGTCTCCTTTACCCAACCCCTTACCACTTTCTACAAAAAAATTAAAAGACCTAATGCGGCTGGTGTAAAAACAGGTTATTCCATCTAAAACATCAGGTAACTGATGTTTTAGCCGAAACTGATGCAGATGATGACCTAGACATTTAATCCTTGTTTATTTTCATTTAAATTTTCAGTTTATTTTGAGTTTATTTGTATTTAAATTGTAAGTTATGTTAAAATATCTTTACGTGAAATATATTATTATTTACTGACAAAATATCGCTTATGTATCTTAACCGCCATCCAAACCAAAAAATAGTTTAAAAATTTATAATTTTTTTTTCTATTCGAAGGTCGGAAACCAATTCTACTACGAAAAAAATATAAATAATCCACGTTTGATTTTAATTTTCAATAAATTACGTATTTACATAAGAAAAGTCCTCTCCTGTAAAATTTGCCTTTTGTCGCTTAAGATGTTTTGTCAAAAACCCGTCGATATGTTTACGTGGCTTTTATATATGGACCAAAAGGCGATATGGCCTTTTGGGCCATATCATGATCTTTCAGAAAATGTAACTTGCGCTTACGTGATGGAATAAACATTACTGAACGCTTTTTATTCAAAAATTTTGTTTGAAAGTTTTGTGTTATAAAAACAATAACAAAACGTGTTACATACTACGAAATAAATTCTAATTACATTAACAAAAAATCCAGATTACGAATTATTATATCCGTAGCAAGAGTAATACAAATCGGTCTGGACTCGGTGCGTTATGTCGCGCCACTGCTTATGTTCGTTCACACAGTAATATTCCGACAACTGAAAGGTAAAAGGGATATGAAAAAAGAATCAAAACAAGAAATACACAATGAGCACAGTAATAACATAATAAGATTTAGAAATAGAGGATGAAGTAGAAATCTTTGATAAAAAAAATGACTTACGAAATTTAGGAAAACTATATTCGAAAAAATTTTACTTTGGGAAATATGTTCTAAACTATCCGCCCATCCGTCTGTTTAAGCCAGGTAAAAAATCTACCCTTAAATTGCTTCCTTGGTTTTACTAATAAGAAAATATATAATATGATTTCCAAAAACACAAGCTAAAAACGAAATATACATTACTAAATACAAGTACATTGCAAAACCAACGTATGTGTCAAAAATTTCTAAACAAATCTCAAAAATTAGTTTAGAAATAATAAAGTACACGTTATTATTTTTAGAAGAAATATGTTTCCTCAAAGATTTGAACTTCTTTTTAAAGGATTCGATAAATGGTTTCGATAATCAAAACAATAAGCAAAAAAATTTAAAAAATTTATAAATTTACAGCCAAAAGAGAATTTTGAAAATTTGACTTAAATTTTCGCTCAATAAGCAAAAAAATTAAAAAAATTGATAAATTTACAGTCAAAAGAGGATTTTGAAAATTTGACTTCAATTTTCGGCTAACATATATAGTCCTAGCGAGTATTTAACGGTCGATGAACAGTTGTATTATTCTCGAGGTCGATGCTCATTCCGCCAATGCATGTCAAACAAACCATCACTCTATGAAATCAAAATGTTTGCTTTGGTAGATGCTAGGAGTTATGTATAAAATTTTCTATAATAAACTACAGAGATGGACTTATTGTATAACTCTGAATTATTTTCTGACAATAGAAACAATCTTCCACAAATAAAGAGTATAATCGGTTCTGATATATTAAAAAAATAAATAGAAAACATCGAAAATTTGCAGTTTTATAAAAAAATTCTGTCAGTTTCATTGGAATCTTTATTTCACACCAATTACTTCCTTGCACTAATTCTACGGCGAGTATTTTTCATCTATTTCCAATCTTAGGGTTTTCAAGCTATTACTTTTCATAGTCATTTCACCATCCAAAGTTATTATTTTATTTGTAGTAACTCCATCTTTACACGAATATTTCAGATACTCTGGTTTTTTTATACTCAATTTTAAAATTATTTCCTCAAGAGCTTGTCTCCACTATTCCAGCTGTTATCCAAAATCCGTTTTTCTATTTCCTACTTACGTTTTATTAATAAATCCTATATGATAGAGAAAAATGTATAGAGAAAAAGAACAAGAAGACAAACAATTTGTAAAATTATGTTATAGTTATATTCTAGATATACGGTTGTAATTTTATAGTGTTTTTAAATGCTAACATAGAGACTTTGTCACTTTTAGATTTATGTTTGAACTGGGACTTTCTAAATTATAGAAATAAATAGATTTAAGAATAGTTCGTAAATAAATAGTTGCAATTAAATATATCTACTTGCCGTTTTCAGAGATTCATTTCTGTTATCTCAAAACTTGTCATTAACGATGAAGGAGGAAGTAGAAAGTTATTGTCTTGTATGATTTGTATACAATTACGGGAATTTGAAATTAGTTGAGTTTTAAGAATTTGGAGAGTTTTGGGAATTTGGTTGAATGCAAAGAAAGAATGTTTTGATTGATTACAAAAAATTATGGAAGGGATAGACAGACGGGAATGAAATTGAAAAAGCAGGGAGGATCATCTGCTGTCGGACTGGAATCGAGTGAATACAAAATCGAAAGGAGTGTGCAGATAGTTTGTTTTTGTAAACCGGTGAAAGAAAAATTATTGTAGCGAAAAGTAGTTGAAAACTGTAGTTGCAGTATTTGTAAGTAAAATAATTTACTAAGGAGAATGTTGGCCTTCCAATAGGAGCAATAAACATTGTTAGGAGTTTGTCGACAGTTTGTTTTTATAAGCAGGAGTTTGTTGAATAGGGAACTAATTAAAGGAAATCATTTTAGAAAAATACAGAGCAAATTGTGGAAACGAGACATTGATTGAACTATATTTAATTGTATATGTAATTGTGGTTATTTGTATATGTAGCAGAGTAATTTAGGGAAACATTTATTTATAACATATTTATTTAGTGTATGAAAATCGACAATGGTATTTGGTTATTATAATTTTGAATTTATTGCAATAATTGATTTCTTTTTACTTCTGTTGTTGTTTATAGACACGCAAACTTTAGTTGACGCGTAAATATCAGTGAATCGAGTCTACTCATGATAACTGGTTAATAAATATGTCAGCAAGAACTATACGGATTTTAGAAATGGCCAACGTGTCTGGTAAGCTAATGTTTTACTTTCATGAATAATGTTTAATGGTTAATCTGTTATATTTGTGGAAATTATACAGTATTCTATTAGTGCATTATGTGCATTATATTTCATAATATTCTGAGAGAATGTGTATTTTAGCAAATAATACTTGATAAATTTCAGTTTAAAAGAGGGTGCTTAGATTTATATAATAATATTGAGGTTGTGGGTTTGGACGAGGTATGTATGTTGCGTAGGTTTGTGTATACGAGGAAGTATGTGAGTATACAGGGTATCAAAGCCAAATGAAATAAATTTATTATTTCGTAAACTGGTGACTTGAAGAAAAAATCCCGAAACAGGTAGATTTTTATTTTTAAATTATGATTTTTTGGTATATATATATATATATATATATATATATATATATATATATATATATTATACTAGTGACGTCATCCAACTATGCGTGATGACGTAATTGATGATTTTTTTTAATGAGAATAGGGATCATGTGCCAGCTCATTTGAAAGGTTATTCAATCATCTATTCACTAATATAACCATTAACATAATTATTTGTAAAGGGTGTCCAAAAACTTAAATAATAATTTAATTTAAATAATGTGCGAAAATAGAAAAGAGTAATTCTATCTCCAATAGACCCCATAGACTGCATAGAGCGTGTATTAGACACCATCGACAAGGAGAGTGTGTGTGTTTTGTGTGTGATTGTGTAGTTATTAAGGATTATGGGGGTGTGTGTATAAGTTTATAAGTGTGTGAACATGTTTACAGTTAGTAATTTTTCAATTTTTAAAATTGTTAACAAATCATTTTATTAACGGGATATAAAAAAATAAAACTAGAATAATTGGTATTAGTTCTATTTATCTAGTGTTTATTAATGACAGGTGGCGATGATTAAAATGTCCAAAAAAAATTAAACTTAGAATCGAATATCAAATTTAGTAGTGATCAAATGGATTTGATGACTGCTAATAACGCCGCTTCGAAAAACTGCTACTAAGTTTCCAAAATGTTTATTGAAAACGCTGCCATTAAGACCTGTAAGTTTCTTCTGACGATTGTCAGAACTCTAAAGACGACTTAAACTTAGAATCTGCTCCAACCATAAATACGTCTTATTTGGATTTACTTGATGCCCCTTCAACTTTCAAAGTAACTGTTTATCTTGAAGGATTTATTAATAAAACGTAAGTAGGAAATAGAAAAACGGATTTTGGATAACAGCTGGAATAGTGGAGACAAGCTCTTGAGGAAATAATTTTAAAATTGAGTATAAAAAAACCAGAGTATCTGAAATATTCGTGTAAAGATGGAGTTACTACAAATAAAATAATAACTTTGGATGGTGAAATGACTATGAAAAGTAATAGCTTGAAGACCCTAAGATTGGAAATAGATGAAAAATACTCGCCGTAGAATCAGTGCAAGGAAGTAATTGGTATGAAATAAAGATTCCAATGAGACTGACAGAATTTTTTTATAAAACTGCAAAGTTTCGATGTTTTCTATTTATTTTTTTAATATATCAGAACCGATTATACTCTTTATTTGTGGAAGATTGTTTCTATTGTCAGAAAATAATTCAGAGTTATACAATAAGTCCATCTCTGTAGTTTATTATAGAAAATTTTATACATAACTCCTAGCATCTACCAAAGCAAACATTTTGATTTCATAGAGTGATGGTTTGTTTGACATGCATTGGCGGAATGAGCATCGACCTCGAGAATAATACAACTGTTCATCGACCGTTAAATACTCGCTAGGACTATATATGTTAGCCGAAAATTGAAGTCAAATTTTCAAAATCCTCTTTTGACTGTAAATTTATCAATTTTTTTAATTTTTTTGCTTATTGAGCGAAAATTTAAGTCAAATTTTCAAAATTCTCTTTTGGCTGTAAATTTATAAATTTTTTAAATTTTTTTGCTTATTGTTTTGATTATCGAAACCATTTATCGAATCCTTTAAAAAGAAGTTCAAATCTTTGAGGAAACATATTTCTTCTAAAAATAATAACGTGTACTTTATTATTTCTAAACTAATTTTTGAGATTTGTTTAGAAATTTTTGACACATACGTTGGTTTTGCAATGTACTTGTATTTAGTAATGTATATTTCGTTTTTAGCTTGTGTTTTTGGAAATCATATTATATATTTTCTTATTAGTAAAACCAAGGAAGCAATTTAAGGGTAGATTTTTTACCTGGCTTAAACAGACGGATGGGCGGATAGTTTAGAACATATTTCCCAAAGTAAAATTTTTTCGAATATAGTTTTCCTAAATTTCGTAAGTCATTTTTTTTATCAAAGATTTCTACTTCATCCTCTATTTCTAAATCTTATTATGTTATTACTGTGCTCATTGTGTATTTCTTGTTTTGATTCTTTTTTCATATCCCTTTTACCTTTCAGTTGTCGGAATATTACTGTGTGAACGAACATAAGCAGTGGCGCGACATAACGCACCGAGTCCAGACCGATTTGTATTACTCTTGCTACGGATATAATAATTCGTAATCTGGATTTTTTGTTAATGTAATTAGAATTTATTTCGTAGTATGTAACACGTTTTGTTATTGTTTTTATAACACAAAACTTTCAAACAAAATTTTTGAATAAAAAGCGTTCAGTAATGTTTATTCCATCACGTAAGCGCAAGTTACATTTTCTGAAAGATCATGATATGGCCCAAAAGGCCATATCGCCTTTTGGTCCATATATAAAAGCCACGTAAACATATCGACGGGTTTTTGACAAAACATCTTAAGCGACAAAAGGCAAATTTTACAGGAGAGGACTTTTCTTATGTAAATACGTAATTTATTGAAAATTAAAATCAAACGTGGATTATTTATATTTTTTTCGTAGTTGAATTGGTTTCCGACCTTCGAATAGAAAAAAAAATTATAAATTTTTAAACTATTTTTTGGTTTAGATGGCGGTTAAGATACATAAGCGATATTTTGTCAGTAAATAATAATATATTTCACGTAAAGATATTTTAACATAACTTACAATTTAAATACAAATAAACTCAAAATAAACTGAAAATTTAAATGAAAATAAACAAGGATTAAATGTCTAGGTCATCATCTGCATCAGTTTCGGCTAAAACATCAGTTACCTGATGTTTTAGATGGAATAACCTGTTTTTACACCAGCCGCATTAGGTCTTTTAATTTTTTTGTAGAAAGTGGTAAGGGGTTGGGTAAAGGAGACTGTCATCTTGTATTAGAAATACTCTTGCTACGGATATAATAATTCGTAATCTGGATTTTTTGTTAATGTAATTAGAATTTATTTTGTAGTATGTAACACGTTTTGTTATTGTTTTTATACCACAAAACTTTCAAACAAAATTTTTGAATAAAAAGCGTTCAGTAATGTTTATTCCATCACGTAAGCGCAAGTTACATTTTCTGAAAGATCATGATATGGCCCAAAAGGCCATATCACCTTTTTGGTCCATACATAAAAGCCACGTAAACATATATATTGCCTCTTTGTTTCAATAATGCATTAGGTTAAAAAGTACAATGTTACAGGAGCCTCCTTTTTAACTTGTATTTTTACAGTATGTCTAATATTACCTATACGTGTTAACTTAAGTTTCTAAAAATATAAGATAGAATTCATAATGTGATAAACTTAGCGAAAAATAAAGCATAAGCTGCTCTTTAGGCAAATAACCCTTCAGGCTTAATACCCTTCAGGTAGGCCAACACACCAAATTTCGAACTCTTAATATCAGGGTCACATACGATAAACGTAAGCATGATGGCCATACCCTTCGGTTACTCAGCCGATGAGGAGACCAAAATTTATTTTGCTAATTTGGCGGTTGAAGTGACCAAGCACACACATTTCGGACAAAGAGACACCGACTTAGATCGCTTTAATTTATTTAAAATATCTCTTTTTATTTTTGTATTCCCATTTTTTTTTTTGCCTTCAGGTGCCTTATTGTTTATACTAAGAGGGACATACCCTCCTAAGTATGTTTTCGAGAGAACACGGGCTTCTGTAGATATTCCAATATTTTTTAGCAAACGCTTTCAAGAATAATTTGGGTTAAAAAGTTATCTAAATTATACGCTGTAGATTAACTTCTACAATTAATCAATACCTATTCACTGTTTAAACTTCCAACACAATGTTTAATACCTACCTATTTCTCCTTAATTAACTACTTAGTTGTGAAAGTAAGTCGTTGTGTTCGAATATCCGAATTTAAGTTAAATTATAAATAACTAGTTCCGACATAATGAAACAAGATGAAATCAAAAGTTTGTTAAGTTGCATGGGAGCCGGAACTCGCTATAACAGATTCTCCCGCCTGCCGTCGATTTTCTCTTTATAAACTTTCATAAATAGCGGCATTAATACTTATTGCGAAGAAGTAAAAGAAATAATGATTCGGGTAATTTCGGTTTGATTTAGTGAACCAAAGTTTCCTTTAAAAGATGGAGCATTAACTTGATTGAGCGGATATCCAAAGTTTTTCGATCGGTCGGTTTGCCACCAGCTGTAACTTTTAATGATACTATTAGTATGATTAGGAATTAAAATCTAGTTGTATAAATTTAAACAATTTTATTATTTTCATAAAAATTTATAAAAATTAATAATAAATTATCTGTAGTACCAGTAGAATATTGGAATTTATAGGGAGTTTGGATGAATATGCCCAGTATTCTTAAAGATAACCCTATAGAAATAGTTGGAAAAATCTCATGAAATAAATTTGAAAATAAAGATACTTGGTGATAGTCAAATACGAGACAAAAAAATAAAAAAGAAGGAAAATTATATAAATAGTGGCAAGAAAATAGGTCTGATACAGATCTTCAAAACTACATATATGGTCGGCAACAATGAAGCGAAAGTAGCAGTAGCAAAAGCTAAATAATAAGTGTATACAAATTTTTACGATCAACTTGATAGCAGGGAACGTGGAATCACTTGGATTATATTTCTCAAGAAACTATCAGATTTATCAGTACAATCGGTGCATCTCTGCAAGCATTTTAGCAATTACAGAAAATCCAGTGATCAGCAAAGGGCCTGTAATCTTCTTAAAAAGTCCCTGTTAGTATAAACAATAAAATACCTGGAAGGCGAAGAAAACGGGAAATACAAAAATAAGAAGAGATAGTTCAAACAAATTCAGAAAAAAGGATTTACACTTATACCACCAGAAATGGCAAATGTAAATACTCGACTTAATTTGAAATATGAAGCTAAAATCGCATGACTCACACACCGGTCACCCTCCGTAATGGAGTGGTACCTGTCTGACCCCCAAGCTATTTCACCACTTCTTCCTATCACAGGACATAACAAGTGGAGAGGCTTTGTACTTAACGTTACTTTGGATGACCTGAGTAATTAAGCATCCTCTGTTTTTATTTGATGTGGTTAAGCCATCTCATTTTAGAGGTAGCTAAAAGAGCTTCTCTCCTTATGAATGACTGAATTTAATTGGATACATGACTTGTGTCTCCAAAAAATTTGTGTTTTAGGCAGCGAGCCACTGACACAAGTCGGTATCTCTCTGTCTAAAATGATGTGTGTGTTCGGTTATTTCAGCCGCCAAATTGGCAAAATAAATTTTGTTTCCTCGCCAACTGAGCAACGGAAAGGTCTGCCATTAAGCCCACGTTTGTGGTATGTGACCCCGATATTTATAGTTCGAAATTTGTTCTTTTGACCTACCTGAAGGGTATTGAGCCTGAAGAGCAGCTTTTATGCGAATGTGACTGAGAACCAGAATTTACTTTGTGATTTACAAATTTGTGATAATGAAATAGCTGTTGTAATAGAAGGTGGATAGTAAGGGGTTTAGATGAAATAATCATAAAAAAGAAATATATCTATAAAATTTATATATATATATATATATATATATATATATATATATATATATATATCCTACTGTCAGAAATGTTCGAGACAACCCCCGTGCCAATCCTTACGCTGGCCCCCATGCCAACCTTCAAGCAAGCCACGTCACCATCGACGGTATAAATGACCTGCCCTCTATTCCTAGCACCAGTCATGCATTAATTATTATTTAGTGTAGTAGTGTCTGGGGCTCGGGAGACTGAGATCTCGGAAGTCTTGAAGAAGACATTGAAGAGGATATCTCAGCGCAATAATAATCGACGCATTTCAACCCAGAAGACTGTTGAGCGTAATATTAATTGCTGAAATAATCTTAGCTCTATTTTTAATATATATATATATATATATATATATATATATATATATATATATATATATATATATATATATATATATATATATATGTATATATATATATATATATATATGTATATATAAGATCTGTATCTTTTTTCTCTTATTTTTCCACGTGTGCCCCCATGCCACTGAGGTATATGCTAGTGTTGGCAAAATTGTACAATTTGCCATCTTAATGTTGGTAAAATAATCTCAGTTAACTTTTACGACCCATTAGTATGGAGAGTCCTAAGTATTTTAGATTTATGGATCGTTTAGTTTGTGTATTTCATGAAGGTCAGCTTTTGTCAAACGTTATGCCTAGATACTTGGCTTGGTTCGCTTATTCAATTGGGGTGTTAAATAGGGATAGTTCTCTGTTTGGTCTACCTATCATTTGTTGGTACATAACGGTCTATGTTTTCTCATGGTTGACTGCATTTTTTCACTGCACACCGTGCTTGCAGTCGGTTTAGTGCCCTTTGCACTAAATTAGGTCTAGGTCTAAACTGCTCTTTCCTATTGCAATGTCGTCTACGTATAAGCTTGCAGCAATCTGGTTTTGGTTGGGGTGTCTGCCGTGTATATGGTGTATAGATACGGATACAATACTCCCAACTGCACTCTAGCCTCCATGGTCCTGTCTTTGGACAGAGTTGGACATTATTCGAACTCTGAACCTCCTATTGGCTAGATACGATGCAAAAAAGCACGTCATCGCCTTACTATACCCATATTGGGTCATTTTATACAGCAAGTTTCTGGTGTCAAACTGTGTCAAATACTTTAGTATTATTAAGAAAGGCGGCTGCTGTATACTACTTTTTGTTGAACCCTTTCGTGATGTATTCAGTTAATCACAGTACCTGAAGTTCGCACGAGTGTTCGGTCTCAAACTTGAACTGTGCTTTAGGGATGGTTCCAATAGCCCCGGATTCTTCTTTTAACCTAGCTAGTATTACTCGCTCTGAAATTTTGCTTATTGCTGGTAGTTAGCTCATTGGTCGTTAGCTTTGTGGAAAAGTTTCATTTTTCGCTGCGTTTTTGATCATTATGATATGGGCTTCTTTCCATCTTTCAGGAAAGTTTCTTAATCTCAAGATGTTGATTAATTTTGTTAGATGCACTATTGCTTTAGCTACTAGATTTTTCCAAGCTCTGTTCGTTACATTATCTGGAATTGAAACTTTCTTGGCATTGTTTAGTTTGATGTGTTGTCTGATATCTTCTGGGGAAGTATGCTTATAATGCTCTTTTTTTTGCATTCGTTCTCTTTCCTTTCTAGGATAATTTGTACTCGCATTGTAGCAGCACTAACTATCTTTTTCGACAGTTTTTTGTAATTGTTTCTCGATCTTTTCGATTGATATGCACTAGATTTTTTTGTTTTTAGGCGTTTTTTGCATCTGTACATGTTATGTCCATATTTATTCGTTTGATTCTTAAACCAGAATCTTCATTATCTTTTTTTTGCGTTGTTCCGGTTCTTTTTGACTGCTATCACAGCTCGGGGGCCACTACGGCTCAGGCTGGATAATTGGTCCATTAGCAGAAATAGTTGATGTGTTATCCTCTGATTTTTAAGTTCTGTTTATTTGATAGTCTTTTGTAGTTTAGTCATCTGAGCTAGCATACCATCTCGTATTTTTCGGTAGTCTTGATGCACGGACTTGTTTTCATCTTCCATTTGTTAGACCAATATGTCAAGTGATCAAGGTATTGATTTATTGCTGTCCATGTCTTTGCTACGTTTTATCTATTTTGTGCCAGAATAGCTTTCTATGGAACGCTGTCTTTTCCTGTCTGTTTTCTCTAATTTCGATTCACTGTCGCGTATCCAATGGGAAGTTGTTTGAACACTTTCACTAATCGTTATAATATCATCAAAATTTTCGCTGTTATCAGTCTATTAATTTATCATGCACGTCAAGTTCAATTTGTACTTCGTTATTTTCAACATTAGTGAACAGATCTAAGTATTCCCCAAGATTTACTGTATTTGAGTCCTCTTTTACTGAATTTGTATAATTTAAGTTATTTGATTTATTTAAATTATTATCAATTTACTGGTGATTTGGCCTGTCGCATGTGACGGGATATCCAGTCAATAAATTGCCATCTACAGTTACTCAATAACTTAAAAAAAAACGGCGCGTACCGACAGCAGTAACTCCTTATCACGTTATTACTATGTGGGTTAATGAAATTTTACGCCTGCTTATTACTTAATTTTTAATATTTTTTTTATTTAATTTCTTTAAAATTTAAAAAATCCTAATATTTTCTTTAAAATTTTGTTTAAGAATATTAGTAATTTTTAAAATTTGTTAAATAATATATGGAATTTATTCATCATTTACATTTTCAGTATGATCTTGTATTTCTGTTTAATAACTTTATTTTAATTATAATTAATTTAATATACATTTAATTTTTTTTAATTTTATTTAATTTCATTTAATTTTATTTAATTTTTTTTAAGTTGATTATTTAATTTAATTTAATTTGATTTCATTTAGTTTTATTTAATTTTAATTTGTTTTATTCAATTTTACCCACTTTAAGTTTAAATTTATTATTATTATACAATTAAATTTTATTTTGGTAAATCATTGACGTTCGTTAAATGTTATTTTATTTTTATAATAAGTGTATAATATGCAAATCTTACCTTACAATTACAGTAACCTATATTTTAGCAATTTCGCGAAAAAATTAAAAACCAATAAAGTAGTAAAATTTCCGAGTAGGGATATTTGAATCATCAATTTGTAGAATGAACTAGCAATAAATCAACCATATCATTTCAAGAACAAAATATGATTGAAATGTCAGATGTTGGTAGCTCAGATTCGTTTCCTAGGTGGCGTAGTTATCCTATAGGACAAACAGGACTCGTCGTCTTAGCCTTTTATATAGATATATTTATTACCAGGCAAATTACTATTTTCAGTTCAAATAAACGGCCCTCGCTGAGCTGCTCTTCCCTGCCATATCCGATATCCGAGGTAAATTAAACCTTACTAACAGACTTCACTACCCGGCCTCCTATGAGGTCTAGATCTGCATCCGTCAATTTGGTGTCTCCATTTCAAAAATCGCGTCGCACAAACTAGGCTGTTGTAAGATCTTCCGAATTAATAAATTGCTCAATTCACTACCACCAACTACACCTTACCGATACTACTGAGTAAACTCGCTGGACAGTGAGCAGTAAGATCTATTTATAGATCTAAATAAATACTTTTTTGAGGTGATTCTAAACAATATTACATCCAATAAAAATCACCAAACCATTGAACCAAATGGTACTTTTTTTTTAATACAGTTCTTCTTCTTCTTCTTCTTAACCTTCTGTCGTCCATGTTTGGACATAGGCCTCTCCCAATTCCTTCCATCGGTCTCTATCCTGAGCAACATATTTCCAATTTGTTCCGGCTATTCTTTTAATATCATCAACCCATGTCATCTGTGGTCTTCCTCTTGGTCGTTTACTTTCGTAAGGTCTCCAATGTTGTATTGTAGTATTCCAACGTTCGTCTTTTTGTCTAGCAGTGTGGCCCGCGAAGCTCCATTTAAGTTTGGCAATTTTTGTTACTTTAATACAGTTAGGTAATATTTATTCTGATAACTAGCTGGCATATTATGCGTTACTACATATTTTTTTTATTTATTTACCGTATTATAATGCATGAGACAATTGGAAGTGTAATAGTATAAACCTATTTATACTGTTAAATATTTTGCCTGTATGAAAATTGTTTATCATGTACCCCCGAATTAAATAAAAAACAGTATTTGCTAGTTCTCCATATCGATTCCCGAAGACCATTCAAGAAGTTCAAGCAGATAAACTAATCTCGAATGTGACGAATGAGACGAAGTGTACCCATTTTGTGATTTTGCTTTGGGATACACAAAATTCCAAAGGTATAATACCTACTTCACGCGGTGCGAAGACAATTGAAAAACTGCAAATACAACTCAATCTACTCTAAAACAGTACACATTCAGGGTACTGAATGTAAAACAACGATATGATGATAATCGGTGTTCTACACAGGTTTCTGAAGGAAATGGCCAACATGTACTTAAATCATAGTTTAACGAAAATCGCTTTAACTTTTGCATTTTTTGGGAAATGTACTTCTATATACAGTGTCTTCAAAATAAATATTAAATGCAATTAAAATAAAAAAAAAATAGCTAGCGTAGTGCAGCAACGTACTATTTCATCTTGCGTAAATATTTTTTGACTCCCACAAAGGCAAACTGCAAAGATTCATATTTTTTTTGTGACAAGATACTTCTCTGGTGTTGCCTTCTGAAATATTTTTAAAGGGCTACTTTATGTATTTAAAAACACGGCGCAGATAACTATCATATTACATCACAAGAGTTCATTAAAATACTGCAATGCTTCTGCAGTAGATTGAGGTGAGAAATGCTGCGGCAGTAAAGTTTGTGCATTAAATAAAACGTACATTTAAATAAAAGTCTTTAATATTTTTATATAAACTATGAATTTTCTTATTTTATCGATCTGGGATTATTAAAACATATTTTGTAGTTCAAATGTTTCGGCAAATTGGAATTATAAATTAGAAACCATCTATTTCTCCATAAGATGTATATAAGTTATAAAGAATAAAGTGTTTATTGATAATGCCTATTCGCCAAAACGTTTAAACAACAAGTGTTTTATTAATTCCAAATCAACTAAGAAAAATTAAGGACATTTAAACAAAAATGATACTCAGAATTACACAGTCAGTTTAAAAATAGGCTTTTTAGGGAATACTTAGAGTATATAAAACTTTTCCAAAAATGTGACGTCATACAACACTAAGTTTTAGACTATTAGTTCTGATACAAGTTATTTTTTCAGGTAATTAGCTGATACGATTTTGAACTGGGACTCTTCTGAAATATATTGCGTAAGTAGAGATTTTTAAACTTCATTCAAAATACACCATCCATCTTTATTCCAGTTTTAGAAGCCATCTGTTGTAAACCGGTCGTACTTTAGACGTAATAATCATCGGCTCTCTTTATCTATTTGCCAGAAGCTGATTTTCAGGGCTATTCTGTACCAAGGTTGTTTAGCGATAGTTGTGTTTCTCAAAATAAAAATAATATTGTCCTGAGAGCACTGATTTATTTTTTGAAAACACACATAACATCAATTCAAAGATTTAGATTTTATTTAGATAGAAACACACAATATTTTATTGTATTGTATTTTTGTATAAAAGCAAAAAATATCCATAATTTAAATTAAAAAGGAATACTATGACATCTACAGTGTTCTTGATAATATAAAAGCACTATAAGAAGATTGGCCACTACTTGATATTAATTGACATCCAATCAATTAGTGAACTAAAGAGAATTAAAATACGCTACCAGACACAAGAAGAAAAAATTAAACACCTCCGAAAAAAGGGAAAAGGTTGTTTGTTTTTGTCTACAAAAAGATTGTGTTGGTAAGAGGCTTGAAAAACTACAGGCATAAAGGAGAAGAATCTTTTGTATCTTTGAGAAAGAAAGGAAAAAAGAATCTAAGACAACTGAGACGGAAGAACTACCACTTTATTATGTGTTAACCAAAGAAAAGACCAAAGGTGTTGACAAACTTAAAAAAAAAATGATTAGAGAGGACTAATCTACTTCTGATCCACGCCTTGGTTGGTACAAGCATTTGATTTGTGATGAACACACTACAGCAGCTACTGGTGAGGAGCAGGAATAAATGTGTGACTGCCTCGAGGATGAACGTTGTGACTTGCATATTTAAAAAAACTGTTTGTTGCATTAACTACCTATCATGACAATGCTTGTCACTTAGGTAAGGCCTATATTATTATTTTATAAAAATAAAAATTTATTTAGAAAATTATTCTTCCTTTACTTTACAGCTTTATTACTATTTTTACATGTAAATCAGCTTATGTGCACAATATTTTACATGCAAAACGACTTATTTCCACTTAGTTCGTTTAAAAGGTCTTATTGCCGAAACAAAATCAATTTTTTAAACTACTTTTTGGCTGCCCTAACTGAAATTTAATTAGTATTAGAGAGTATTTTAATCACATGTTAATAATCAATACTATTGCATAACATCGATTAAAACTCATTATCCTTTTTCAGAGCAAAGCTATCAGTTTTTCGCTCTCCCTGAAAAATTAGGTACTTATTTGTGACTTAAGCTTGTTTGCATTTTACCTCCTCATATGTTACCGGGGAATACGCATTAGGTGGACATTTTTTACCCACCCTTGAGATTCTAAGGGTTACATACACCATAGTTATTGCAGCTAACGAAAATCAAATGAAAAGTAATACCAATATTGACAACTAGTACCATCTACGTTTAATCACAAAATAATTAGTTAAGCTATTTTAACTCAAAAGTAACATTCCATGGCTTTTTATTTCTTTTTAGCGATAACGTAAAAAACACTAATAATATGATTTTTACTAATTTTCATATTAAAAATAACAAAACTGTATTGCATTATTAAGTTAGTTAATATTAAGTTCTTAATATTATGTGGTATTAGTGCATATGTCGAAGATTATTTAGCTCCTAAGATCTATTTAAAAATTTAGAAGTTCTAACCCTCACAATAAGAGTGGTAAATTTAGAGAGAAAGTTCTTGTGTATTAATACTTTATTTTTCAATCTTAAACTGCCGGTTTTCGATCTTTTTTAAATATGCACCCTTTTTTAATATCGAGATTAATTTATTTTAGTATCCCACACTATACAGGGTTGGGAAAAAGTATGGAACCAGGTAAATATCTTTGAAAATAAAAACACATTATAAAACTTTGTGTGCAAGTACAATGACAAATAATACATCTAACGCAATTTTTTGCATGCAAATTCTTCACTTCTTCAAACAATCTTTTCTTCTTCCTTTTAGTTTTTTCTTTATCTTTTTCTTTATATTTTAATACAATGTCTTATTCTTTTAAAGTTGTAGCGCAAGTTGGGATTCCGCTATCTAACTTTTATACAGCTTTCGAGGGTCTACTGGGTAGTCTGCTGGTGTACGGTGACTTTCTTTGCAATCTTTGTAAGTCTGATGTCACTAATTCTATCAACGTGGCCACTTCATGCTTTTTTTCAGGCTCAGACCATTTTATAAAATCGTGGATGTTACATAGCGTCCTGATATCAACGCTCCTTACTTTATTTCTTAGTAGGGTTTTACCAGTAATTATTGATCTTAGGATTTTCATTTCGTTCTTAGTAGTTGCTTAGTAGTAGTTGTTTCTGCTCGTATTTCTGCGGTATAGGTCGTAATAGGTCTTACACATGTTCTGTAAATTGTATTTGCTTTCGAAGAAATCCTGATACCCTAGCCGTGTTTATCGCTTGTGTCTGTCTTTCTTGTTTTAGGATTGCTTCTGTGAAACAGTGCCATTCTTATTGATACTTCTATTTCCATTTTTTATTATACGGTATTGTACTATGGATCGTCCTATACGCGGCATTAGTCGAAAGTGGGGCGGTTGAGATTTCGACCTACAGGAGGCTCATGACTCGAGTGTTTAGGATCATGTCTGCGGTAACCTTTTAGGCCATCACTGGATATGTTCCGCTGCGTGTGTTGGCAGTGGAAAAAAAAGAGATATATGAGATGAGAGACCTATACCTTATTAGGGCCTAGAGAAGACAGGGTAGAGAAAGACCAATTGAAAAATGGCAAGAAGAATGAAACAATGAGGAAAGGTAAAATGCCAAAGAACAAGGATCTTCAACACGATGGGCAGACAAAATAAAAACTCTGGTGTGAAAATACCTACATGAAGCCGTCTATATGGCACAGGATCGCAGCCAATGGAGACAGCAAGCTCTTCTCTAGTTTCGGAAAGGCTAACATGGATTAATGCCTATAACGCGGACACTCGGACACTGATACGTACAATGGTGGAGTGCAAGAGATGAATAGTAGAAGGGAACAGAATGGAAAGAAAGATGTTAATTTTTTGACAGTAAGAAATATGATTAAGTAAATAATTGAAAATAAAGCAGGTTGGACTAGTGTACAAAAGTATATTCGTGCAATGATTTAGAAGAAAGAAGAGGATAAAAGACAACTGGAAATCACGGCAAAGGTAAGATGGAAAGATACAGTTAAAGGTATAGAACATACGTTTTGATAAGTGGCGAACAAGTGAATTAGACTGTGTGAGTCAGACTATGGGGAAGGGGGAAATGCCCAGCTGGGAGAGTCTTCTACGCATTTTTTGGAATGTGGTTTGTCTAAAAAAATAACAGTTTTTCGTAACAAAAAAGAGGAAACTGGAAAAAGCGACAGGTAGCCTTCTGGCTGGTAGTCTATGTATAAATGAAGGTAGTACTTTGGAAGTAATGCTTGTCCCTAAATTGGCTATTACGCTTGCAGAACGTTGAATGACAGAGTAGGTTTTGTTTTAGCAGGAAGTCATTCAGTGTAGAGCATAAGGACAAAAAAAAAGAAAAAGATTCCTATTTCTTGTAATATTAGCGCCTAAATATTTGAAGGATATGACTTACTCTACACATTTTTCTTTTGTGGAATGTTGTGGAACAAATTCTTATTTGGGGAAATAGCAAAGAGATAATATATATATAGATATATATATATATATATATATATATATATATATATATATATATATATAAATATATATATATATATATATATATATATATATATATATATATATATATATAACGACTCGATGACCCACTGTTTAATACCCGCGAAAAATAAAATACAATTATTGTCATAAAATCTAAACGGTAATTAATACACATGCGGAGAAGACGGGAAAGGAAAAATCGAAGAAATAGAGATAGAACGGGCCAATTTACGTTCGGTCCGGCGATGACCGGATAGCGACTAATCAGTACTTAGTCAGGAGAAGCGGTTGGCCTTTAGTCAATACCTTAGGGCCAGTGGAGTTGTTATGAGATCAATACTCTGACAGAACTCCGGACGGTTGGCCTCCAGTCAATACCAAGAAGTCCGGTGAAGTTTCCACTAGATCAGCACTCTAGCGGAAATCGCTTCTCTTTTGTGGCGTACGCTGTTTTTTATCGTCGTAGGTCTTCCATCTCTTATTAGCGCATATCAAGTCAAGTCAATTCAAATTTATTAATCACATGCGACATTATACAAAGTACATGTATAAGACAAGTCAAAGTTACAGACATACATCTTAAAATTACATAAATTAATAAACACGATAAAACATACTTAAAAGTTATTTTTAGAATATGGCTCTAGCTTACAAATGTATTGATGTACACACCTCCGAAAGTTTGGCTGATGTAAATTCATTCGTATATCTATTGGTAATTTGTTAAAGAAACTTATGGCTGCATAATGTGTGCTACCTTCCAACAAAATAGAACGATGTCGTGGAAGTATAAAGTGATTGTCTCTGAATCTTGTTGAATAAACGTGGTTAAATTGAAATATATTAAATTCATAAATTTTGCTATTTAAATACATTATACACGAAAATATATACAGACCAAGAATTGTAAGAATATTGTTTTGTCTAAAGATGCCTCTACAAGAATCTCTAAATTTCATTGTATACATTATCCTAATAGCTCTTTTCTGAAGTACGAATATCTGCTCTAATTCAGAGGTACAACCCCAGACTTCAATGCCATATTTGGCTATTGAGTAAAAATGGGCAAAGTATACTGTTTTTAATATTGATGTATGAAAGAGACGTAAAAGAACATTTTTCGGAGAACATCGACGGAGGAGGACATTTTGGTAGGAGTGCGTGTGTACAAAGCGCTGACGGGATGGAGGCAATATATAAAATAAAAATAAAAGTAATAAAAAAAACGTTTATTGCCTTACATTTTTACATTTCACATATAAGATATTTCAAACCTAAGATCTATTAGCATTCTTTCTTACCGCTTCTGCACCGCCTACTAGTTGAACTGCTTCCTTTTGAACCTTGGATTTTTCTGTCATGGACTCCTTGGCTTCTTTCTCTGTAGGTACTTGTTTTCGGCATCGTACCTACTTTCCTGATTGGCTGTCTTCGGCAACCATCCGGCTAGACCCTGATCATATGGTAGATAAGTCTGTTTTGATCTGTACATAGTGTACATCCTCTGGATCTGACTCTTGGCGAGGATGTCCCTGGTCGTTTAGAGTCTTCTTGTGGCTTGATGGAAGAAGTATCTTGTCCTATTCTCAGCCACCTCCGTCAGTGGTGTATACTGGAGCCTTTGTCTGATGGTTGCATTTGTAATTCTTTCTTCCCATGTTGATCAGGGATGAAGGCGATGCACATCGTTACAATATACGTGGAAAATCCAGATATATTTCGAAAAAAAAGCTACGTCAGGTGTATGTTTTCCACAGAAAATGGTTATTAACTTAATTATTCCCCTATTTGAAGGGAGACCGAATATTGTACACCAACAATTGGTATATGAGTGTTTCACTGAACAACTTTAATAAAATCCTCTACTTATCTTGTAAGGACTCCAACTGTAATTCGTGAGGATATTCTTTTCAAAAAAGAAATAAAGAGGGAAGAAATAAGTTCAGTCTAAAGTAGTCAGAATGTACAACTCATCAAATGGCAAGATAAACGTAAAGTTTTGATGTTAATAACTAAACATATTGACAATATAGTCACTACTATGAAATGAGGAAAAGTAATAGAAAAAAACAAACTAATTTTTTATTATAACAAAGCAAAGACATTTAATGATCTCTCAGATGAATAAATGGCTATAAACTACTCATTCAAACAGAAATCTGACAAAATGCAGAAAAAAGAGTAAAACTAGTGACTACTAAATGTTAGTTGTCTTAGATAGTTTTGCATAAAGCCTAGAGTGATAATGCCAATATTGTAACGATATGCATCGCCTCGGTCCCGCCAGCGCTCCGTACAAACTCATTCCTACCACAAGTTCCTTTTCCATTGATGTGCGCTAGAGGAGATGGAAATCCCACGATCGTATAAAACAGCAGCAGCCGCACGAGAAAGGCGAGTTTCGTCAGAATATTGATCTGATAACAACTACATTGACCCTAGGGTATTGACTGAATGCCAACCGCTTCTGCTAGAGTACTGATCTAGTCGTAGTTCCGCACCCGGTCTTGGAGTATTAATCTGAGACATACCTATTATTACTTGTGACTGAGTACTGATTTATCACCGTCCGTTCCTTGCCGGACCAAGTGTTGATTGGCCCGTTTCACCTCTTTTCCTTCGACCAGTCTCTATTCGTCTTCGCCGAGTGTGTATGAACACACCGTAATTACCGTTTAGATTTTATGTCATTAATTGTATTTTATTTTTCGCAGATATTAAACAGTGGGTCATATCGCCGTCGATGTTTTACTGAGTCTGTTGTCCAAAGGAGTTACCCATTAAAATATTAGTGTTCATTATTCTAAGACGGTAAAAAATGTGATACACCTGTGGTAAACACGGCGTTTTTGGAAATTTTCGGTAAAAATGTAGTCTATACGCCACGTGAACCACGAGTGTTTCATGATATGACATATAAAAAACATGTTAATACACCTTTATGTATACATATAGTGTTTTAATACTCTTGGCCTAATGAAAAATTAATTATTTAAAGTCCGGCAGTTAATGGATTAAATTGTGTTATGAGTGTAAGGACGAACTGGGTAGTAAAAAGTAAGACTCCTTTGCTGATAAGCAATAAACAAGACTATTTGAGTGTATATTTAAAAGAACAAAGAAAATATTATTTAAATATTTGAGGACAAGAGAGAAGAATAGGTAGCAGTTACTGAAATTCGCACAGATTTAACTTAATGTTATTTTATTTTATGAATAAATATACACTAATACATATTTAACTTACATTCTTTTATGAATAAAATAATAGCAAGTTCCACCTCTAAATTATTAGAATTTATTTAAAGTACCATATCAAATTCTGGTAATAAAATAACTGAAATCTCTCCAAATCTGTCGCAGTTTTGGGCATTCAAATCTAGTAATTCATTTTTGCCTGTACATATCCGATTTTGGAGGCGGCAGCTGCCGCAGATTGCGCCTAATGCGAACATCAAATCGCTACGAAGGAACAAATCATAGAAGGTTGTTTGTGGTAGTAGAGGAATGCATAAAATCAAAAGGATTCTACACCTGAGCCTAACATTTTATTGTGTCGGTTTTATTGGAAGTTTGTTGATTTCAACCAAATGGAACTAGAAAACGGTGAATTGGAAAATCGGCGACATTGTTATTTAAGTTGGAAATAATGCATGAAATTACTTATCGACATTTTTCAACAAAACCTAAATAAACTATACAATTTGAAGTGCTTTGTGCTTAATCATAAACCATAATCATTACCGTTTTGCCTGTCTTCATAAATACGGTACTTCCTTTTAGTGTTATAGTTAGTACAAATTAATGTTTTTTTTTTCTAAAGATAATTCCGCATCAAAAATTCAGTAGTAGTAGTTTAGAAAATCTAATATTGTGGATAACATTGTAAACTACCATTTACATTATTTGGTTTGATAAGGGACTAACTTTAACGATTAATATAAATATATACAACTATACAGAGTTGGTCACTCAAAAAAATCCATCCTACTTGCATTTAGCAATATTTATTGGATTTGTTAAAAATGCTATAACAGGTCGATTTTTATTCCGCATATACACGTGTTCAATTTAGCACCTAGGAATATGTGTGTAGCATTGAACAGTGGGACTCACATGTCACCAAACCGGTCACACTATCTGACCCCCAAGCTATATCAACACTTCCTTAATGTGTGACTTACTGTAAGAAGATTTATGAACTGATAATTACTTTGGGTCTCTTGGGTAATGGTACACTCTCTGTTTTTTGATTATGAGTAGACCATATAATTGTAGGGGTAGCTTAAAACGGCCTTTCGCCCTAATTACTTTAATGAATTTACTTACGACGAAATAACATCTCGGTACTTAATTGATGAAAAAAGTGTGTGTTTCGATCAGAGAGCACCCATCTAAGTTGGTGCCACTCTATCCGAAAATGTCTATGTTCGGCCATTCAGCCGCCGATTTGGCAAAATAAATTTTGTTCTCCTCGCCGGCTGACAATCGAAAAAAACCGACCATCGAGCATATGTGTGTCCCACATGACCTCAATTCTCAGTTTTCACGACTAAGGTCTCTCTACGACCTGCCTTAAGGTCTTCTGCCTAAGCGGTTGTACAAAAGATCTGACGGGCTTTTTATACAATTGAAGCATCTGCATTTGTTGCTTCGGGGGAATACTTGATATAACAGAAGATATTTTTGTGTGTTTTATGTTTTTCCTGACTCCAGTCAATCATTTGGTCTATGCCAGAAAAACAGCATTTTTGGTAAGTAATGCATAAAGTAAAATAAAGTAAAGAAAACAGAATAAAAATAAAAATAGAAATAAAATAAACTAAAATAAACTAAAAATATGAAAATAAATTATTGATGTGAATTACATAAAATGAGTAGAAGTAAGAAATAAAAATAACATAAACTAAACTATGAAAGTAAAATTAAATAAGTCAATTAAATAGAATAAAAAAATGGATGTAATGCTCATTTTTTTTTTCAACTGTTACTGCTTCGTTTGACAATTTTGTGGCTATCTAAGTCTTTAATATTCCTACTGGTAAGTTCCTAATCCGTTGAAGATCTCATATGCCTTTTTGTCCATCATTCGTAGCATCCTTTTCTGTTGCAAGTCTCTAAATACATACCTCAGCGGTAAGCACTTAGATATTCCTAACGATTCTCTAATTTTGTGATTCTGGGCTGTTTGAATCTTCTTCGTATTTGTTTTGAAGGTGTGTCTCCATGCTGCAGAGGCATATGCCAATGTTGGCAAAATTATGTTATTGGCCATTCCGATCTTTGTTTTAAATCTTAAAAAAATCTTGGTGTTTCTTAAATTTTGATGTTTCTGCCTATTAGCGAAGAGAGTTGACTTCTTAGTACTTTTACTTTGTAGACCGTTTGGTTTACATGGCCTGTGAACGTTAGTTTCTTGTCAAGTATTATTTCAAGGTATTTAACTTGACTGATCCACTCGGGGTGTCGGCTATTGTTATTTCTTTGTTTAGTGTACCTTTCCTTTGCTGGTACATGACAGCTTATGTTTTCGTGTTTTTTCGGGTTTAATGCCATTTTTCAGTTTTCATCTATGCCGATTTAAAGGTACTAAAGGTGTTTTGTGGCTATGTTTGAGTTTCTGCTCCTAGGCACACAGTGCAGTGTCATCAGCGTACAGGCTTAATTACGATCTAGAATCAGTAGGAATGTCAGCTGTGTAGATGATGTACAAATAGGGCGAAAACATTGCTCCCTATGGCACTCCTGCCTTCATGGTTCCGCCTTTTACCGGACTGGCCCTATTCGAACTCTGAACTTTAACTGCTGTTAAGCTGTTAACTAAGTACGACGCAAAAAGACATGTCATCGTTTTACTGTAACCATATTTATTAAATTTTTACAGCAGGTCTTCGTGCTAAACTCTGTCAAAAGCCTAACTAACATCCAGAAAGGCGGCTGCTGTGGACATTTTTTTATTGAAATCTTTCGTTATATGTTTGGTTCACCGCAGTAAAATGTAGCTCGCATGAGTGTTCTGTCCTGAATCCAAACTGCGCTTGCGGAATGGTTCCTATAGCTTCAGATTCTTTTTTAAGTCTAGTTAGTATGACTCTTTCGGCGAATTTACGTATTGATGGAAATAAGCTTGTCGGTTTGTAGTTCTCTAAAAAAGTCCCATTTTTCTCGATTTTCCGATAATAGTAATGAGCCTCCTTTCGTCTGTCCGGGAACTATCTTAAGCGCAGTATGCTGTTTATTATGCTTTCTACATAGACTATTGCTTTCGCTGGTAGATTTGTTGGGTTCGTGTTTGAGTTTGGATTTGGGTTTAGCTCTTAAATATAGTGTCTCACTATATTTTTTTGTCCTATTTACGACTAGAATAAAATCGTGTGTCAGATACCCAAACGGCCCAGAATTTATTGTGAATGACCGTGTAAATTGATTGTTCAAATCCTGACCAGAGAACAAAAATGGTTACATAACAGTATTAAGACTAAATCGTGCTACTTTCCCTAGATTATGCTGGTGTATCGGATATACCTATGGAGAAGTAGTACTACAAAAGATAGGGGTTTGCAGCTTAGTGTTACTCATTCCACATCCCATCCAAGTGTTTACGCTTAAAAACCAGAATATAAATAAAAAATAGTTATAAAATAAGTATAATAAATAAATTCAAATTTCAATACAAGACTTTTAAAATGTTTTTATGAAACGCCACTAATAAAGAGTAAATAAGACTTAGGCAAATAAAAAAGTATGAAATATGCTCATAAATATGCAGTATTTTATGCAAAAATACGCAGTATTTTATGCAAAATATGCATATTTATCTAGAAAATATGCATATAATAAAAAATATTTACAATATTTTTTTATTTACAAAAATACTTACAATATTATAAATACATAGCATATACAATTATTTTAACATATCAATATTATTTTGAATTGTTGTAACAATAGATTATCAAATGATGTTCAAAATTTTCAAATAAAAACTAATGGCTTCTATCTGAATACATATATTTGTATATAGAAAAACTTCTTTCGAAATCAACTGATGTAACTGGGGCATTTTTCAAATTTACTATAATAGATGGTTCTAAATTAAGTGGTTCGGAAAATGTCCCAGCTAATACTTGAACCACTTTAGAAAGAACCTAGTAACCACTATTTTTTTCCAGGGTTGCTTTAAATTTTTGAAAAACTTCCTTTCCAATAGTACCTTTAACGTTTTGACACAATGACTCAAATTCTTTTAATAAAACTGTACTCTCTAACAATGATAATTTGGAGGATTCTAATTGAGTTATAGTTTTCTGGACAAAACTATAATTTGATTTTATGAATGACAGTTGCTGTTGGAGGATGTTATTTTGGAAGGCTTGCTAAGCTTCCAATAAAGATTGGCAAATATCATCCGTTAAAAGGTTAATTGTTTTTTTTTTAAATCAACAGAATGATCAGCATAGAAATTTTGATAAAATATTTTTAAATTTTGTACTGCTTTCACCATATATTGTGCGGTATCAGATACAATAAGCAATAGTTTATCATTAGGTACAGCAGCAGGAAGAAAACAGTTTGCTAATGCTTCTTGTAAAAACCGTGATATTGTTAGAGCGTTCATTTTTTCCACTTGCTTACAGGAAATTAAATACGATTTTGGAAAGGTTTCATCGCTAAGTACACCAATCAATAAGAGCACAATGTATCTTCCTGACAAGTCAGTGGTCTCGTCCACACATATGTAAAAGTAATTATTACTTGTTTTGGCTTTTATGTTGTGGATAACTGAGGAGTATAACAAATTGACATTATTTCTCTTTAGAGTTCGTTCACTGGGAATAATTTGTTTGCAATATTTTTTTAAAAAATAACTAAAGTTTTCATTAGATAATTTTGAAAGCGGTATATTAGAAGATAGTAATGCACGACATAATTCATCGTTAACAGTTGCTTGTTCGGTTTGTTTTTTGGAACTTGACTGAAAGCACTTGGACACTGAAGGTTGATATTTTTCACCGGATGTGGTTTTTACTTTTTTAGCTAAATGTTTCGTGGTTCTGACATGCTGATCTATTTGAAAATTTTTTTCAGATGAAATCTAAAAAAGAATATAAATATTCTATAGTTGTACCCATTTATAAAACCTAAGATTGTAGAAACAAACTTAAAATAAATCGTTTTTGCATAATAATTAAAATATTTAAATTAAATAAAATAAAAATCTGTGTAGTAATCTTGAAAATGTCAAAAAATGACTGTACAAGAAAAAGGAACCCCTAAATATTTACAAGAGGCCCTTGGTCTTTTCTGTTTATATTTAAAGAAAAAATCCTGTGAGCATAAATTAAAAGCACTTAATTAATTAATTAAGTCCAATATATGACACGTTTTTGATTTTAGCAAAATTAAAGCAAACTATGCTATTGTTAGAAAAAAAATGTTAGCGACCTTTCAGTAGACTATTAAATGATTTGAATTTTAAATAGGTATCCTATTTTTTATCGCAAGGAGTTTAAAAAATGGTTGAAAAAAGAAAAAATACATCGATTTATTGCGAACTAGCCTTCTGTTGGTACTTTTCTTAAAGATAATCTCCAATTTTAAAATCTTTGTTTGTAGCACCGTGTAAATTTTTAAAATAAAATAAAAAATAATACGTATGTACTTACGGTTTTTGAGCAATAAACTTTATCCATGTCCATAGATAGCTCTTTGTAAGGTTTTATCATAGTTGAAACATTGCTTATTTTCGGCATTTTCAAAGCACAATAATTATTTACAATTAGAAATACGTTATTTATGCCTCCAATTTTACAACAAAAGTGAACCCAAGTGAAACTGACCGTCAAAATAAAAATTTTTACCTTGGGACATAAACTGGGAAACACAAACCCTTCACATAAATTATGCTGACCAGATATTAATTTGTTAAAACGTATACTCTGAATTTGTTTGTTGTTACAGCTGGCTCATTGAAAAAGACCGACACGTACGGGGAATTATAGGGCTAAATGTTGTGAACCAATATTATTTTGATTTTCTTATTATTAAACGGCGTATTTGATTTACACCTCGTACAATTCTAATATAGTATTATTTGTATTAGTAACATTTGCTAATTGCTTGTCAGAGTAATTGAAGGCTATCTCTTAGTGTCGTGTGATCCTGGCATAGACTCGAGAAAGCGCAGTTGTCACATTTACCTCAATGTATACTACCTATGTCTGGCTGAAAGATTTACGTACTCTAATAGATTATATGTTACGGCGTATCCATGCCCCTAATTATATGTCACGTTTTATCCCAGTTTACGTTATCGAAGGCCTTGAAGTTGCCAAAAAAGCTGTCATGTCCGTAACATAAAATGAATTTTTTAGAGCAGTCGTCTCTAAAGTGTGAATTGGTATGATGATTGACGACATCAATTGCAAATAAGGTATTTTAAGGAGAAGATGGTTTATTTGCGTTGCGAATATCACATAACTACATATTCAAAACAAACAACACATATTACTGTGCATTCTAATTATATTTTATATAATATGTATACATTTTTCATGTAAATAAACGTTATTATATTATTTTTCTATATATGACCCTCTAAAACTAAAATAAACATGCATGCTAGGATGTATATAAATTTTGAATATATTAGGTCTGCAGTCAATATAATACGTAATTTAGATTATGACCTAAAATATCACCCTGAAGATGTGATGAGGAATATCAGCGAGATTATATATATAAGCATTTTGGGATTGATAAAATGCATATCCGGTTTACTTGGGTTATGGTTATTATACTGAAAATACTAACGATTTTACTTTGTAATAAATATTACTTTAGTTTTATTGTAATATATTTTACTAAATTAAACTATAAAAATTGGGTTAGGTTTTAATTACACTCTCCATTTTTACCGCGTAGGGCTCTTAACGAAACACCGAAACATATTAACGGATACCTACTCTATAGTAAAAATTTTTTTTAGGACAAAAAGCATTTTTATATATTAGCTAGTCTACACAGCAACTGATAACACCTATTCCATTACCTACAATTAAATGGTAGCATACCCATAATAAAATGACTAATTTACAATGAGTTATGCAATTGTTAAAATACTGACAAGTGCTTGTCTTTAAAGGGACTGGCGTTACAATTTTTCGTTTAGTTTGCAACTAGGTTGTTTATAGATGTGCATTGCTTCAATTTTTATTTGTGTTGAAATTTCGTTGTTTTAGGGTAATAGTAATAATTATAGTATTTTTTGTTGTTTGTTTTTTGACACTGTATATTTGTAGTATGTGTATAAAGAAAATGTTTAGACCATGGGAAAAATCCAATGGGACCACATTTAGAAAAACAAAACTTTATTACTTCTCCAAAATATGCAAAGTATGTAGACATTTTAGTCAACGAATTTCAATTACGATTCCAAATATTCAATGCTGAGAAGACAACGGTTTCCAGAAAAATGTTTCCCTTGCAATTTATTATCAATGTGGATACAGTGGATACAGTTCCCGAAGATTTTTAAATAGAAGTGATTGACACGCAAAATAATACCGATTTAAAAATATTATTTTCCTCAGTAAACATCGAAAATTTTGTGAACAATTATTTTCAACCATGAAATTAATCAAAAATTACCACCGATCAAGACTCAGTGATACAGGATTGGAAAGCTGTATACCTCTTTAACTTCGGCTGATATTGATCAGCTTGTATGAAAAAACATTCCCAAATTTCTCATTAAAAATTTCAAGGAAATTTGTATATGAAATCTATATATATATATATTTTTTTAAATTTACTATATTTTTATTTTAATGCTTATTATAAGTAGTTTTGTAAATTATTATTAAGTGTAACTTTATGTGCGTTCCGTCAAAAAATTTTAAAATTTAAATTGGCCCATTGATTAAAAAGGGTTCACCCATGACGTAAACGATACGCTACTACCTGTGTGTGTAGTACATATCCAGACTTTCAAACTGAGTGATATATATATATATATATATATATATATATATATATATATATATATATATATATATATATATATATATATATATATATATATATATATATATATATAATCTCTCTCTATAGTCGGTTCACAATTTGTTGATAGCTCACTACAAGTTTAACCCTAATTAGAAAACTGAAATACAGAGAGGATAGGTAATACGATATAATAGTAAAAACCAACCTAAAACTGACGGTTTAAGACGTTTTCGACTAACCCACCTTATATCTGAAGGAATACAATACCTTATAATCCTATTACGGGGGTATTTTGAATGGTTAGAGATGAACGACCAGTGTCGTAGAGTATATGATTGAAACATTTATTTGAACTAAATAAATATATTTTTTAAATTGTACTTATATAAATTGTATTTTTTAATAAAACTTATTTATTTTATTCAAAAATGAAAACTTTCTTGTCATTTGTAAAAGATACATTTATTTAATTAAGAAAAAAGGTGCCAAATGTCGCCTGGCAAAATTTCCAATGTGTTTTAAATGTATCCATTATTTTCGAATCCCGAGAAAACTAATAAATATTTTTGAAAAATTTAAACGCAGAATGAAAGATTACATTATTACTCAGGGCAGAAAGTCCCTGAAAACTTCTACAATGTTTATTTTAATATGTTATGTAACAGGGTTGAAAATAAAAGAGAACATATAGTATAATTTTTAATTGAAAATATTGCATGCAAAAGAAACTTTTTATTTATTCTAAAAAATATTTCATTCTGCTTTTAAATTTTTCAAAAATGCTTTTTAGTTTTCTCGGGATTTGAAAAAAAAAATGGATACATTTAAAACACATAGAACATTTTGACAGGCGACATTTTGCGCCTTTCCCCTTTAATACCTTACGATTACAACTACTATTACTTACCTTATATAATTACGATTAGAAAACTATTCAAATTCAAAATAAATAGGATCAACTTCGGAATCCGAGTCGTCTTGAGGGTTAATAATTAGGTTACTAATCTCTACGGTCGCATCAATTATGTTATCAAGATCCCACATTTTTTGTTCTTCTTCTATTACATGTCTTACTGCATCTTTCCAGTTTTGTTTTGTAATATGTTATAAAGACTCGTATAACAATTCACGTACAACTTGTATTTTATATGACGTATTTTTTCTAGCCACATAACTTTTCATTGGACATTTTTTTAAAACGACCCTAAAAGGGAATACAAAAGTATCAAACACTATCTTATTTATTCAAATGCTTTTCTGAGAACTTTGTAATCCTCACTTGTTGTTACTTGAATTTTCATTTGTTTTCTTGTGCGTAAATCACTTTAAAATATACTTATTGACGAATTAAAGTAACTGTTGCGCTTTATTTAGTTATATAAACTGTAAGCAATCATAAAGTTATATATTTCACGTCAGTACAAAGTTTTTTTCGTATAAAGAATTATCTTAATTACTATTTAACTGGGAATAAGCCACAATTAAAGGTTAAAATACGTTTATTGACGTTTCAATTTCCACTTCGGAAATCGTTCTCAAAATACAAACATTAGTAAATTAAACAAATTTTGTTTTTGTTTTTCTAAATGAGACCAATTGCGTCGCGAATTCCTCGGCAGAATGTAGTAGGATCTGGTTACCCATATTGAAAGAGGAAGTTATTAAAAAGAAAATACCAGTATTGGTAAGTCAGTAACATATAGAGAATACATCATTTATATTTTTTAAATAACAAACATATAAAATCGGAATTTGGTATTTATTGAAGGTAAACTAAATGCAAGATCAAATACTTACCATGTCGGGATAGTATTATGAGGTTTTTTTCCTGGTTTTTCCCTCATAATTTACTATGGAATCACTAACAGGAGAATTTTACTGTCATCATGGCATGTATTTGTCTTTTTAAAGACGAATTACATGTTATGATCTTTTCTGACGGATATTCTCAAGTTAAAGTTGATTTCATGTAATCGAATGAACTATCTTATAAGTGAAGTCGTCCCAGGAACGCAACTCAACAATATTGGCAATATCATTTTAAAGTCGTCTACTTTAAAATGTATAATGTATGTCTGAATTGTCAATATAGATGAGTCAGATAAAATTAAATTATTAGAAGAATTTTTCACTAAGTAACAAAAACAAAATTTGTTTAATTTACTAATGTTTGTATTTTGAGAACGATTTCCGAAGTGGAAATTGAAACGTCAATAAACGTATTTTAACCTTTAATTGTGGCTTATTCCCAGTTAAATAGTAATTAATTTAAAATGCCACAAGAAAATAGCTTCAGAACAATATTAAGAATTATCTTGGGATGGTTTAACAAATAATAATTGTAACCCAAAATTAGAAGCGGCACAAAGGTAAGACACATCTTCTGAGATATAAAAGCTTCTTTGTTTATTTTTATTGGTATATCTAATTATCTATTTTTGTTCCCTTAAATAATTATTGTATATATATATTGTTACGTTATGGATATCAGTTTACAGATTTGCGTCAATCAAAATATTTTTGACCCCTATTATTGACAAATAATTTAGTTAATGAATTATTTTAATGTAATAACGATTTTAATTCATACAGTTATTTCGGCTAAATATTAAAATATGTTTTTGTTGCAAGTTTTTTTTAATGCAAACAAATGATTAAAATTTGCATAAATATAGTTAGTCATTGTTTGTTCATCATTAATGTTCATTTCTAATTTACATTTTGTACAAATTTTCGTTTATAATGTTTAAAATTTTATTGCTTGCGTACAGGACACTAATAAATGGTTTATTTCTTTTAATTTTATTTAAAATGTTGTTTAGCCAATTGTTGGCAATTATAATCGATGTGGCTTATAGTTCGGTAGCTTAGCTATTATTTTTTAACTATCAACAATTTCACTCCTGCAAGGAACCTAAAACCCATAAAAACATACTTGGCTGCTGAATAAATTGGAACATTTAAAGTTTGAATCTGGCTAAAGTTTTATTTACCTTCTCATCTCTATGGCAATATCAGCAAACGTTAAAATAATTTGAACACTTTTACGCCAACACTGATGGCGTACAACAGACTTAACCTTTAATACTCATCATCGGAAAGGTTTGATTACATTTTAGGGTAGGTCGAGTGCATTTATCAAAAAACAAATATTTACTAAAATTAATGGGAAAAAACCCCGTAGTTGGCTGTATACCATAGTTTAAAAATACACAGAAGTTAAAACACTTCACACTTGTATTGTGGTATAAAAAACATAGTCAAAACTTTATAAAAAGTGTCGTCAAAATTTAAGTACTAGCATAACGTTTTCGATCTGAATAGATCATCCTCAGTGCCTTATGTAATTGTAGCTAACAATAAAGTTATATGTGAGACCTCCTATATGGGTTTACATCATTCCAAATGTTACATTTTGATTATGTTGTGACTCTAGGTCGATGACAATGGATAGATTTTAATTACTTTAGGGACTACATGTCTCCCTGCTCGATTTTTTACACGTGGTACTTGTCAGTTAAAACGACACAGACCAACTGGCTGAGGTGACAGGAATATAATATAAGAAGACAGCTGAACGTGACTAGGTGAAGGTGTGTTCCGAAACTAATGTAATTTTTTTAATTGTGAAATTATAAAATTTATTTTGTTGTGATAATACTAATATCTTATTAATGATCCTGTAGTTAAAATTAAATTTATTTGAATGATAAAATTGATTGTCTTAAATCAGCAAATCTCTATTATTTAAAAATAAATGAACTATTAAATTAATGGGATTAATGTTTAAGGTTGAATTTATGACATCATAAGTGGTGAGAAAGTGATAAAGGTAAAAAAGGAAGTGATGTGGTACTATCCACATAAAAGTGTAGAAAGTGTATGAAAAAATTGCTATATACTAAAAGATTAAGTTAAAATCCAATGAAATGGAAGTAAAAAATTATTTTTGATTGGGTAATGGTGGTGGGTAATGGTGGTTGCTTAGCAACGGTAGAAGAACTGTGTAAATCTCTAGAAGTTAAAATTTTTAACTTTAAAATTAAATTTAAAATTTAAGGATCATTAATAAGATATTAGTATTATGACAACAAAATAAATTTTATAATTTCACAATTAAAAAAATTACATTAGTTTCGGAACACACCTTCACCTAGTCACGTCCAGCTGTCTTCTTATATTATATTCCTGTCACCTCAGCCAGTTGGTCTGTGTCGTTTTAACTGACAAGTACCACGTGTAAAAAATCGAGCAGGGAGACATGTAGTCCCTAAAGTAATTAAAATTTATCCATTGTCATCGACCTAGAGTCACAACATAGTCAATATGTAACATTTGGAATGATGTAAACCCATATAGGAGGTCTCACATATAACTTTATTGTTAGCTACAATTACACAAGGCACTGAGGATGATCTGTTCAGATCGAAAACGTTATGCTAGTACTTAAATTTTGACGACACTTTTTATAAAGTTTTAACTATGTTTTTTATACCACAATACAAGTGTGAAGTGTTTTAACTTCTATCTTTTTTTAAATATTTATTAATTTTACAGTGACGTGAGATGCCATCCGTTCTGTCTTTTTGGATTGTTAATATCGGTTTTCTGTTTCTATTTGCCGACGTAAACCAGCCAAGAGAGCCATTCCACGGGCTACCTGATTCTGGCTTAAGAATAACGTTCGGGTGCTACAATTTATTTGGGGTGAGAGGGATTAGCTCGTGTAAATAGAAGTAACTCTACCCCGCATTAATGCTTCAAACCATCCTCCACCACCCTATTGTACGCTGATGCGGTATAGAGGCTTCAAATCAGCAGATTGCTTGTCATTTGGGAGCTCTGGATATATGGGTTCCCGAATAATAACCTACAGACAACTATGCAGGACAGTGTAGGCACTTTAGTCCCGCTATCTCTAGTGACTTATCATTGAACTCTCTATTGCTAGCGGGTAAGTACCCGCTCCTTGCTAGGCTCAGTTCGAAGGTCTTGCCCATTTTTTGGGTTTTGTTAGTATTTTTGTGGCTTGTGACTTTGATTTTTGCCAAACGTGAGCGCGTTGTCTTCTTTTGATAGAGCTTCGATTATCTAGACGTTATTATATTGCTCTTTGGGTCTTCTGTGCTTTAATCTATGTTACACGTCATACCTTAATATTTCCCGAAGGAGCCGGTTTTAGTGGTCTTCTAGCTCGACATATCATTAAGATATTTGTCTACTTCTTGTATTTTCGTTTTGTTACTATAACTTTGTGTTTCCATGCAAGAGAAGCATATGTAATTATTGATAATATGATGCTGTTTATAAGTCTTAATTTTGTTTTCATAGCTATTTAAAGAACACAGGGAAATAACTTGATAAGTCACAATTTTGGTTTTGTTCAGAAGAACATTTTTCAAGTTTAAAATCTGTGATTGTGTTAAAATACATATTACAATTAATCGGCAATAAAAAGAATAAAACTTACTATATTGGTTGTTGGTTTACGTTTTAGTTTTTTTTTTAATTTTTATCGCATATTACTGGTATTAATGGTATTTTATTTTTCTACGTGAATTTAACAAGTTTTTCCCCTGTGAAGAAGGACTTTCATGTTTTTTTCCCTATAAAAGCATTATTTTTCTATTTTTTGTAAAAAATACAAAAACAAATAAAAACACAAAAACAAAAAAACTATGTCATACAAAAAATTTTTACAATAACATTCCAGTTTTTTTGTTATGGACAATACCCTGTAGTCTTTTTGTAGACACATACTTGCCTCATACCTATCAGTGACCGTTACCCTTTATATATGTTTACTCATATCTATCAGTGGATGTTATAGACTTTGACTATACCCTGTAGTCTTGTTTTTCCCCTATAGTTTTATTGTATACATAAAATCAAATCGTTTGATACCTCATACCGACACGATCCCATAAAACTACGCCACGAGTGTCGTGTCTTCTTGACACTACGCCATGTTTGTTTTAATAATCATCTCCCTCACCCTTTCCATCGATATTTCATACCTTATGATCCGTCTAATCGTTTTGGAACTGTACGACTTTGCGACCAATTTGCTATTTTGGACCTTAGATTTTACGGAGTTTTGGACTGGAGATTTACATGGGAAAATGATCAATTTTGTGCTCGGAGAGAGGTTGTTGCCCTTCTTCTTAGAGTTTTTCCCACAAGCACAAGATAATTAATCACTAGAACACTCATCCGTATCTGCCATGATTATTTTATTGTATCATATAAAAGTATCAAATGAAGTAAATAATCACTTTTACCTTAAAATAAAACAAACTTATTAATAACATATCCTTCAGAATACAGAAACTGAAAGGATCTATAGAAATCAGGTTATCCAATGTCGTATGTCATTGTTTGAACTACTAGGATTACCTGGACTTATCAACGGTTTTCCCTATTTAGAACGGACCTGTCAAGTTCTTTACCTGTACAGGGTTTTTTCAAATACTTACATCTTTTCAGTTATTAAGTTATTGGTGTGTAATATGTTACTATTACAAACTATGTAATTAAAGCTATAAAATGGTATTAGTAACGAAAAATGTCTGACTTATCAAGGTCTTTCCCTGTTGTCTTTAATTTCTTCTTCTTCTTGTGAGTCCTCTTATTGCGGCTCTAGTCGTTGCTATTTTCTGGACTGTCGCGAACATGTGGTGCATTATAACTTCTTGGAATTTGTAACGATTTGCATCGCCTCGATACCGTCAGCGCTTTTTAGTCACGCATCCCTACCAGAAATTCCTCCTTCATCCATGTGCGCTAGAGAAGATCAAAGGTCTTCGACCGTATAAGCTCCATTCTTCTATTGCATTAAGTGCTATCTGTGGATTTCTTACAGCTATATTTAGGTTAATGTATATATATATATATATATATATATATATATATATATATATATATATATATATATATATATATATATATATATATGCTACATACATAAAATGAGTGATAAGACCGGCCCTATCGGACTCTAGCTTCCGAGGCTCCATGTTAAGATAAAACTGGTCTCTTATTTTGTACGTCAATCCTTTAGGCCACATTCTGCCGTCAAACTTATCAGGAATAAGTCTCTCCTATTTAATATTTTTACCGCAGCCTATACAAACTACATAAAAAAACTGGATTTGGTAGAAATCAGTTGACGAAACTTCATTATTGAATAATTACTATCATTGGTCAACTACTAATAACTAAATATAAATTTTAGCCTAAGAGGTTGACTTTTAGAAGGCCCAATTGTTTATTTATTTACATAAATTAGTTTTTTAAAGGGCTCCTCGCCTAATTTGTGATGGACAAAATAAAGCTCGGTATTGTTTTATTTGCTGAAAATAATTTCTGATCGATAGCCACGTAAACAGGTATTACGATAAAATAATTGAAATTCAGAAATCGTTCGCTGGATATTTATAGCCATACTTATTTGTTATATTATAAATAATATATAAATAAATATATGTACATATATATATATATATATATATATATATATATATATATATATATATATATATATATATATATATGTATATATATAAACTCTATTTTAATGGGAATAAGCCACAATTGAAGTTTAAAATAAGTTTATTGACGTTTCAATCTCCACTTCGGAAATCGTTCTCAAAATACAAACATTAATAAATTAAACAAATTTTGTTTTTTGTTACTTGGTCAAAAATTTTTCTAATAATTTAATTTTATCTGACCCATTTATATTCACAATTCAGACATATATTATACATTTTAAAATAGACGACTTTAATATGATATTGCCAATATTGCTGAGTTGCGTTCCCGGGACGACTTTATTGTAAGATAGTTCATTCGATTACATGAATTAACTTTAACTTGATATAGATTAGTAATATTCGCCAGAAAAAATCATAGCATGTAATTCGTCTTTAAAAAGACAACCACATGCCATGATCACAGTAAAAATCTTCTTCGTTAGTGATTCCATAGTAAATCATAAGGAAAAAACCAGGAATAAAACCTCATAATACTATCCCGACGAAGAACAAAAAATTAAATAAAGCTAAATAGAATTAAATAAAATTAAATCAAGTTAAACGGAATGACGTAGAATTAAATAATTTTTTGAGGGTTTTGTGGTGGGGGTAGAAACGTTCATCGGATCGTCACGTATGATACATCTTTGGTAAGAAGAGGCGGTATCGAATATATTGAGAGAATGTATGAAAAAAAAAAATCACACACACATTGCGGCATTGCTGAAAGGGTATTACATCATATCTCCTTTGTCTTTGGTCCGATTGGAGCGTGTGACACGTTAAATAAAAGGGAAGGCTTCGCCAATCGCCAATATTCGCTAAAAAGACGGCACCTAAAGAAGAATAAAAGATAAAGTGACTACCAAAAGGACACTACACAGTATCTTGGTTATTATTGAACGTATAACCACATACGATATATTATAGGGCACTATAAATAAAAATAGATTTACTATAAGACAAATTTTCATTTATTGATTTTAAGAGGGCCTCAGGCTGTACACAAAATAAACAACTAATCGAATCCTAACATGGCAAAAAACAAACAAGGCAACTACTAAAAGGACTCTACACAGTATCTTCATTATTATTGAACGTATAGCGACATAGGAGATATCATAGGGCAATATGGATAAAAATAGATTTACCATAAGATAGAAGGCCTACAAAGGAAACAAAGAGACTACCAAAAGGGTAGCGTTATTATTAGTTATTATTAAACGAAAATATTGTTACTGGTAAATTAATTCTCGCTATTTTATACTTATTTTGCCTCGATTTTGTTGGTTGCCAAAATAATGGCAAATCCAGAAAAAGCTTCCTTGACTTGTTTGAGCTTGACTAATTACAAACAGTGCAGAATAAACGCCCGAATATATCTTTCTCCCTCGGGTTCAATAGACCGACCAATCGCTAAAATTTAAAACCTGGAAAACTGGAAAAAAAATAAGAACGGAGGTCGCTTCAGTAAAATGAAACATGGCAAATTAGGGAAAATAGACCAAATACACCAAAATGATGTAAACTGTGACTGTGGGGAAATAAAAAATATGTATCACTTTCTTACACGCAGAAACTGGGCCCATCTATGTACTCTTGAACATTTGCAGTTCACCAACAAAAATGGAACCGCCGTATTCCGCTATTGAACAGATATTATACGAAATACATGTCCAAACACGATAGAGTAAAGTAAAGTATGCACTCGGTACGTTCCTTTATATAAATATTTATTATCTGCATATCTACATATTCTACAATACTTTATATATAATATATATATATATATATATATATATATATATATATATATATATATATATATATATATATATATCTATATATATATATATATATATATATATATATATATATATATATATATATATATATATATATATATATATATATATATGGAACGACGAGCCAACTTCTTCCACGCTAGAAACTCTATACTTACTTTAAATAAAATATACTGTTATATAATTGAATATACTGCATATTATATGGAGAGTTGTGTCTTAGCTTCGTAACAAACGTTGCATGTCTCCATGATTTAATGGCCAACTTCCGGGAATCCATCATCTCCTGACGGATAAATTTACTAAGAGAATCCCCAGAGAAACATATAATACAAATTTCGGGTATTGTCCTTGTACCGCTGCCGTCTTACGCCAAAGAGGAGTCGTCTGAACAATCTGATGTCTCTTTCTCCCTTCGGGTTTGTCGTCTCTCGTAATAACGTTTTACGAAGTGGTTCTAAAAGAAAAATATAATTGTTCGTAACTAAGTTTTATTTTAGTTTGTATCTTGTATCAAACGTAGGAAAAAATTGATATATAAGAAAGTATAATGTAATTTAAACAAATTTTTTCTTATGTTTCCCTCTTAATGTATATTTATGAAATATGACAAAAATATGCCTAATGTATTTCCCTTTTTTTAATATTGGTATCTATGTCAGTCAATTGGTATTTATCGAAACACTTTTTTACTGATCTGTACCATTTTCAAAAAAGATGCTACGCAAATGTATATATACTATTTTAATGGACATGTACAACAGCTACCATAATAACTATTTTAACGTAATATTTTGCCTACCACATAGGGTATTACTAGGTGGGGAGAAAAATTGGGGACAGAAACTATTGGGGCGGAGATAGCCAAGCCAAATAAACGATACTTATGCGAACGGCACTCAGGGTTTATTAGGAGTAGCTGGGTCGTGCATAAGTGAATGGCAAGGGGGTTGGATTGGGGCAACTACAAAAATGAAACAAAGGGGTACTTACATGAATCTCCTGGAACAATTTTTTGCATTTCTGAGATTGGAACTGGAGATTCACGGCCACACAAAAAACTGTATATAAAAACTAGGACGACGAGCAGGGATAAGAAAATGAAGGTGGAAGCTAGCACTGGAACAAAAACCTTGGAAAACTCGTCTCCCCAAAAGACTGGAACAGTTACAACTGAACACAATGGTAACATGTGCTTATCTTCAAAATTTCACTCTAACTGTAACTCTTAACTGAACTGCTACTATACTTTACACTGCTACACATTTTCCCATAAAAAAAAGGACAAGGGAAGAAGATATTACAAATTCGACGTGAAATTTGGACAAACGCTAAAGTCAACCTCTCATGCCAACGACCTTAGCGAGAGTAAACAATTATCTTTTAAAATCATGAATGTGTTCCTTGTGTGAGTCCATTTCAAAAGGTAAAAGAAATAATAAGTTAGACTTACTCACAATCAATTTAATTTAACTAATCGGACGACCGGTTTCGCTTTCTATAATATGCAAAGCATCTTCAGGTCACGATACAAAGTTAAAATGATGCCGGTACTCTATTAATTGATGGTTGAAAGAACATGGTTCAAACTATCTTGGATTGTTGATTGGAGAACTCAGGTCAACTATTGTAATTATTTAACAGTGAACGGGGAAGTTCTTGAGGAGACAGATTTGAAGATCATACAATCTGTCTCCTCAAGAACTTCCCCGTTCACTGTTAAATAATTACAATAGTTGACCTGAGTTCTCCAATCAACAATCCAAGATAGTTTGAACCATGTTCTTTCAACCATCAATTAATAGAGTACCGGCATCATTTTAACTTTGTATCGTGACCTGAAGATGCTTTGCATATTATAGAAAGCGAAACCGGTCGTCCGATTAGTTAAATTAAATTGATTGTGAGTAAGTCTAACTTATTATTTCTTTTACCTTTTTTAATTATCTTTTAAATTCATTCGCTTAATTTGGTATAAACAAAACACTAAACGGAAATATTTATTTAAAACGCAGTCTCAAGCGGTTTAACAATCAAAGAATGCCGAGAAAATACACATCTGTGAAATAATAAACAAACTCTAAAATGGTTTATTTTCGACCTCGGTGGAGCTAAGATGAATTGAAAAAATTCGGTGTTTTAATACTTACGAATAGGAAATGAAATACAATTAAAATGCAAAAAGAAAGCAAATGCAATTAAAAATACGGCATGAAATGAAATAAGGTTGAATGATTTAAATCATTTTACAAAGCTATATGACAGGGGAAAACATGCTATAATTAATGCCAGAAGACAATAAAAAAAATGTTTTTAAAATTTTAAACAATTTAAAATATTTCTACCTACATTTCTACATTTTTGTACTCGATTTGCATTATATGTACGGGGTTGATATCTCCATTCTTCAAGTCGATAAAAATATACGTTTGGTTTAAAAAGATTTAGGAGATTTGCAAAATATAAGACAATGTTTTTTTTTAAATAAACTCAAAAAATGAAACTAAACATTCCTCGACAGAAATAAGAGCAAACAAATTTAACATGACGATTTTAAATGAGAGAAGAAGAACAATAATAAACAACCAAGAAAATGTAAACTAGAAGTCGATGAAGTTAGCATTACAGAATTAGCAAAAGTACCCAGGAATTATACTTTCCAGCTATGGAAACTTTTAAACAGATGTAAGAGATCAAGTATAAAGAGGAAATAGATTAGCAGTATACCTTAACCCCTTCCGCTCCATTGTATTCACGTATGGATATTTTTAGCTATGAAGAACTTTACAACCATATCCATATACGGATAGAGGGGATATTAATGCACTCTGTAAAAGTGGTGTAAAGCTCTGTAGATTAATTTGGATCGCAGTAGAACATGGATATCGATACAGCGATGTCATGGTTAGCAATTTTTTTTAATTCCCAGAATTATGTAAACAGTTCAAGGTCCACGTTCAGTCTGTTGGCAACTCAACGCAGTGGCAAAATGTTTATTTAGTGCACGTTTAGAGTTTGCTGAGGGAGCACGTGTTCTTTTTCTTGCCTATTAGGTACGTAATTCTGTTTTATATTAGTAAAAATGGATTCGGATCTCAAGAGTGAAAGTGATTTGAGTTATGAAAAGTCTAATAATGACTTCGATAGCGATTCAGACCACAATTATTTATCAACGGATGAGGAAGAAGTCATTGATGGGATACAAATGATCGGCTGGACAGCCGTTACGGATCCGTTTGATGATAAGCTTCCAAGAGATATACCCGAATTTCGCTTTGACTTTCACCCAGCTATTGACGTTTAAAAATGTATGGAAACTGTAGACTGTTTTAAGTCATTTTTAAGTAGCAGTATTCTTAAAAAACTATGCGAATGGACTGATCAAAGTGCTAACAAATATTTTAATGATAATTCACACACCACCACGAAAGTTTTTTGTCTGACTTATAAACCAGTGACAACAAAAGAAATGTATGTAGTTATAGCGCTATATTTTCTTAGTGGATTGACCAAGTGTCCACAAATTTTAGATTATTAGAGTACAGATAATATATGCACTGATCCTCCAGTTTTTTAGAAACCTTGATAAGCCGAAATCGCTTTTTGGCAATTTTTAAATTCCTTACATTTTCACCACCAGAACTTGTTAAAAGTAATGCACCGCTTAGAAGACTAGGCATTTTTATGGCTCTTATTAGAGATAGTTGTCAAAATTTAGTGGATCCAGAACCAGTTTTCGCAATAGATGAGCACTTTATGTTGAATAAATGTCAACTTTACTTTCGACAGTACATAAAAAGCAAAAGAAACCGATTTGGCATCCAAATATTTTCCTTATGTCCAGTACGTCTGAACTTCGAGGCTACACCTGAAATTGTTGTACATATATCGGCAAGTGTATAATGACATATCGTACATTTCAGGAACAGAAAACCTTTCTTTTTCCAAGATAATAATAGTTTATCTTTGCCAAAACCTAGTAAACAGGATTGTAGATAAGTGGTATACATCCGTTCGTCTTTGAAAGTTTCTATTGACACATAAGACTTTCCTTACAGGCACTTTTCGACCAAATAGGGGCGTTCCAAGAGAACTAACATTGGTTCCATTAGATAGGCAACAATCATGTTTTGTTCGCAAGAATATGCTCCTTCTAATTCGCTACAAGGACAATAAAAGACGTTTATCTACTTACTAGTAAACATACTGCAAGATTTTCCGAAAGAAAATGATATGTTATAGTAGGAAATGTTCTCTATCATAACAAACCGAAAATTATTGAATTCCACAATCCAAATATGGGATCAGTTGATACAGTGAACCAAGATGTTGAACCGTAAAGTCCTTTGCGGAAATCCTACACGTGATTCACCAAAATAGGTTTACACCTTTAACATCTTATTCTGTTAAACGCCAGAGTATTTAACAGCTAAGCCCATTAAAAACAAGTTTAAATGTATAAATATACAAAACTCTGCTGCCGGGGGATACTTCTGAAATATAATAAAGGATATCAAGAAATGAATGATAAAAAAAATCAACGTACTACATCTGGGAAACCAATGCATGGCCGATTTTTCAAAAGAAATTGGAAAAAAGAGGTCTCTACGAAAAGTTTGTGTAATTTGTAAAAAAAAGTGGAGTGCGTAAACTAACGAGAAAATGTTGCATTGCTTACTCGGACAAACCTCGACTTTACCCAGCGGAACATTTTGAAAGTTTTCAAAAGTAATAAACATAATGTTCTTTTATTATCCAGATGTAGATATTTTGGTAGTACAATTGATATCCAAGGGTGGATATACTGGTGTACCCATATATCCTTATGTAGATATTCTGGTAAACACTATAAATTGTCATATAAATTCAAATTGCTTCAAACATTTTTTTGGCCCACGTAGGTGAATATCTCTTCTATATGAGGTAACCGACACATTAACTGTGAGATAAAATCAAAAATCTAGAAGGTAATCTTATATAAAGCAAGAATAACAAGAAGATCTTTCCTCAATTGTAACGAAGATATTTTGCCTACCATAGGGTAAGATTTTGGTGGTAGAAGATTGGGGATAGAAACTACTGGGGGCGAAGATAGGGCAAGCAAAATAATCGTTACTTGTGCGAACGGTACTCAGGGTTTGTTAGGAGCGCTGGGGTCGTGGATAAGTAAAAAATATCAAGGGGTTTGGATTGGGGCAACTACAGAAAAATGAAATAAAGGGTCATGAATCTCTTGGAACAAATAAAAACAAAACGAAACAGGGAACACCTCTAGTAATTTATAAAGAGCGCCACTTCAAGGTGCCTAATTATACCTATTACAACAACGAGTTGTTACTAGGGAAATAATTATCAGAAATGCAAAACATATCTTTTTCATATAAAACTCAAAAAAGGGCTAGTTAAAAAAATAAACAAATGTTAAGAAACAAAATTTAACATTTATTTTTGTGTCACCACAAACAGTTACAAAAATAAGACAATACAAAAATATAATAACAATAGCTGCAAAATACAAAAAAAAACCTACATGTGTCATCTGTTTACAAATTTCAGGAGTTGGAGATACTACAAAAACTTACAAAATTTACATGTAAACCTTTCATGTTTACCTTTCTTTTAAAGAAAACAAAACAAATCAATATCAAAAATGCTAAAACGGGCTGTCATAAATGAACATTAAATTTAAAATACAACTGAACAAATACAATGACAGCTAAAAACAAACCATAAAATTTTTTACTACTTTAAATATTACTAATTTTAAATTTTAACAAAAGCAATTATTGTTAAAAAAAGGTCTGTCTTTACTTTAAAATTTAAACACAAATAAGAGTTACCTGGATTTCACAAAAATTACACTTTAAATTCCTGAGGCCAAAAAATTGGAGTTGGACTCTATGGACACGAACACACGAACAAAAGGGACTGGATCTTACACTGTGAATTGGATCGACAATTGAGGCCGAAGCCGGCACTGGACACAAAACTTATTACTCTGCCTTCAGGAACAGGTAAAATTAGACGGCATACACATTATTAACTGCTACTAAAAGTTGTTTTACATAACGTAAAACGAAGATTTACCTGAAAAGGGACAAAAACAGGAAACTACAAATTCAAATTCGACGAAAATTTGGACATAACGCTGAACACGATAATCACACTTGACTTGACCGCAGCTCCAGCGAGAGTGACGAAATTATCTCCAAAAATCGATCGCATAAGCTAGAATAAACAAAACACTTTGGGTATAAAACAAGACACAACGGAAATTAAGACGTAAATTCTTAATTTGAAAACGCAATATCGGGCGGTTTGAACAAAGAAATATCGAAGAGTTTGCGCCTGTGACTTAAACCAACAATAAAATGATTTATTATCGACGGCGGCGACGTAAAAAGAACGAAAGATTATTTGGGTTTTAAATTGAAAGATACGAACTAAGAAACATTGAAAAAATTCTTTGTTATTATAATGCATACATAAGGGGATTTCAATTTAACACATATACGAGGGGATTTCAAGAAATTTACAAATGCTACACAATTATGTTCTTTGTTCTTTCTGGTTCCACTATTAGTCCCACACCCATCGCTCTCAAGTCATGGTCTACTGCAAACCAGTGTAACCAATATCCATCCTTCACTTTCCTTATTTTTAGTTAATCGATTCCGATCTTTAAATTTTAATAAATCAAAGTATGCGAGATGTCATCAAACTTTTTTATTCGTTTGAAATGTATATATATATATATATATATATATATATATATATATATATATATATATATATATATACATATATATATTGTTATGATATGTAAAATTAAGAAAAATATTGGTTTGTTTAAAAATATTTCAAAGTTCAAAAACATTAAAATAATTCAGATAAGTAGGATAATATCCAACAAACATTTCGAAGAAGGAGAGATCAAATTCCAGAAAGGAGATAAAGTCTTAGTGAAGGCACTGAGGGTGTCGAATTTACAAAATGGTATTTGTGCTAAATTGATGCCGATATTTGAAGGTCCATATAGGGTCAATACGGAAAATGGGGTAAATAATTATGAATTAGCGCACATAGAGACAGGAAATATACGGGGTATTTTTAACATTCACGACATCTATCAATATCATGAATAGATTTTAATAACATAGTGAAATAATTTGATCCTAGAAAACTTTTGTCATTTTTAAAATTTAACAAAGAGTTTTCGGCAGATCAAATGGCGGGGATTTGTTATGATATGTAAAATTGAGAAAAATATTGGTTTGTTTAAAAATATTTCAAAGTTCAAAAACATTAAAATAATTCAGATAAGTAGGATAATATCCAACAAACATTTCGAAGAAGGAGAGTTATTAAATTCTTGGATTACCTGTACTAAACAAAATGTAAGCTTTGCATAAATTATTTCCTTGTTATACTTGAGTGACCCGCATAATTTTAAGTGAAATCCAAAGACAATTGAACGGGGTTTTCCAAAATACATTAATGCAGTGATTAGAGACAAATAGAAGAGATTTTAGAAAGAGGTTTTTGTTAGTTTTTAAGAATTATAGAAAATATTATTTGTAAATAAGTTTTAGGAAATTTTATAATTATAGGTAAAAATTTGTTTGTTATCGAAATGAAAAAATGGGGGAATTGTGACGAGTTTTGATTGGCGGAGATTGAAAAAGGTGGGATAAGTATGTAGGAAAAAGTTTAGCGAGATTGAGGAGAGAGAAAAGATAATCAGTTGGTTTTCCAAGTCTGTAAGACGAACAGTGATTGTTCTCTGGTGGTTCCGAAGAAGTAGCAAGCAGTAGAGTTGAATGTTAGTGAGTTTTTGTGGAGTTAGTGTATCTGACAGACGCTGAAGCAGCAAAATATTGTAAGTCATATTTTCCTACTTATATTCAAAGAGTCACTGTTCAGGCCAACGAGAGATTCAGTTTATCGTAAATAGAAGATATTCCAAGAGTCATTTTTCACTCGGGCCAACGAGAGATTCAGTTTATCGAGAGGAGAAAGGCTATCATAATTTGAATGATTGTTGCTTTTGAAGGAGATCATTAAGGACGATATACTTGCAACAATCTGTTGTAAGATTGCTGATTACATAGGGAGCGGTTGAGAGGAGATAATACAGTCTACAAGGAACAAGGATTTGGACCACTCATCATCAGAGAGAGATATTTTTGTTTTCTGCAGTTTTTTTCTTTTATTGATAACACAATTTTTACACGTAATTTAGAAAGGATATAAATATTTTGATTAGGAGAGTTAGAATAGTTTGGGATTTTGAGTTTTCAATTAATATTGTTTGTACCATTAATTTTGATTGTTCACGTACGGAGAACAAAATTTTGAGAATCCTTATATGAGATTTGTTTATTGAAAACTTTTGAGTGTGAATTATTTCATTATTTTTATTTCAATATATAGTGTTAGATCATATGTGTTTTTTATTATTCCGGTATTCTCTGGACCTTACCTTTCACATGTAATAGCATAGATAGTGAAGCACGAATTTAACCCTGAGATAAAAGAATTAAAAATTGTGATAAAGTCATAATCATATCATTTAAATAATTTTTAATTAATCAAAAATTAATTAGCTAATTATTGCTTGGCGCACCAAGACTTTAAATATCACAATAATATATATATATATATATATATATATATATATATATATATATATATATATATATATATATATATATATATATATATATATATATATATATGTGTGTGTGTGTGTAGGTGTGTGTGTGTGTGTGAACTATAACTCATAATTGTAAATTACTTGTACTAACTAAACTTAAAAGGACAGTCAAAGAAAATAATGCAGAGACTCTATTGAAACTCTCAAAGGACTTAGAGAAAAAAGAATACCTTGGATAGCCGTAGAAATTCTTGAACATATAAAAAAACCAATAAAGTATAGAGCAAAAAGTCCTAAGTAAATACAAAGAATTCAGAGAAACATCAAAAAGAAAATTAGAGAGCCAATAGAGTGGTTCTCTAACAGATGCAAGTAATAAAATATCTGGATAAAAAGTATGAGAGTTTTAATTTAACAAAATTTTAAAAAAATTTAAAAATTACAGGTTGTAGACAAAGCACAAGAACAAAAAATATCCTTGAAAATAATAAACAAGATATTATTACTGATGTGAAAAAGAGATTGTAACAGTTCCTTCTGTTTCTGTAACAGTTCCTTCCAAAGACGGTAATATCCAGTGGTCTCTCGATCTTCGATCAATGCGGTCGTTTTTCCAGGGCCAATGTTATAGATAATGCTTATGGCGTTACAATGTACGCATGTGCACGAATTTTCGATATCAAAATTTCATTTGACGCACTCTGACACAGTTGCAAACCAAATTATAAATATGACCAACGTGGAAGGACAGCGTGTTTTTGGAACCAATTGAAAATACTTGAAAAAAATTGGTTTTCAAGCATACATTGGTCCTTTATTGTTCGCTGGAGTTTTTAAGTCCCATGGCGAATCAACTAAAAGTTTGTGGAATGAAGAAACGGATCGTAGTGTATTTCGAGCAATAATGTCCCTGGGAGTATATACAAAAATTTGGCAACTGATACGTTTTTATAACAAGACTACTAGACTGGATAGGATACGTACTGATAAACTTGCTGCAATACGTAAAATTTGGGAAAAATGGGTAGAAAATCTACCAAAATTTTTGACCCTGATGACAATGTTACCGCCGACGAGCAATTAGTTGCCTTTAGAGGGCCCTGTCCCTTCAAACAGTACGGCCACAATATTAATTTTGATAACTTTTTTTCATCATACAATTTAGGACAACTTCTTCTAAAAAGAAAAAATACAATGCTGGGGACTATAAGAAAAAATAAACCAGAGCTTTCAGCACAAATTTCGTTTAAAGAAGTTCATAGTTTGTCTTTTTACTTCACGCAAGATACCACTGTTGTTAACTATATTCCTAAAAATAATAAAAATGTTATTTTTACGTTAGTGACAGAAGTGACAAAAAGCCCCAAATTATTTTAGATTACAATTCCAGTAAGAGAGAAGTGGATACTCTAGATCTGCTTGTTGGTACATATACGTATAAAAGGAAGACAAATCGCTGGCCTATGATTGTCTTTTATAAGATGCTGGACATTTCTGCCTACAACGCGTTCATTTTATGGACATCAATAAATCACCAATGGAACACCAACAAACCTAAAAAACGGCGAATTTTTCTTGAGGAATTGGGAGAAACACTAGTGAAACCACTTATCACTAGTGAAACTAAAGAATCACAAGAACTTGTAGAAATAACACGAACAGAAGCGAGTAGAGAAAATGGAAATTCTAGTGAACCGTCTATGGACAATCCAACTCCACCTGCTAAATGAGCACGCTGTAAATTTTGCTCTAAAAACGATAACAAGACTAATATTTTATGTTGTATATATCACAAACATATTTGTAAAACCCATTCTTTTTATTACTGTCCCAGTTGTTAACTAAATTAAATTTTGTAGGTACTTGTTCTTAGGCTTTTATGGGAAAGAAAAAATGCCTTTTATTTTTATTAATAAGGTTTAATTTACATTGGCAACATACTTTTTGTTTAATTAACTATAACTTTTTGTTAATAAAGTTTTGTTTAGCACAATTAGCTTCTTTTATTTCGATTAAGGACCGTAAACCATATTTGGGTCATATTGGCCTGAACAGTACATACGGGAACCACAGAGGATACGGGACCATCAATATTACTAGAAGAAGTCATCTAGATGTATGATGTACTGCATGATGACGAAACTCTGGCGGAATCCGTCAAGGTTGCATACTGTCCCCACTACTCTTTAATGTCTACAGTGAAGTGGTATTTAAAAAAGCGCCCTCAGTTTCAATAGAAGGTATATCCATCAATAGAGAAGTTTTAAATAACTTGCGTTTTGCATACGATACACTAATAATAAAATACAACAATAATGATTTACAGATGAATGAATGAATAAAGATGAATTTAAAGAAAACTAAATGCATGATCATGCTTAACTCAGCAGAAACATACATCCACTTGATAATACTGTAATTGAGAGGATACCTACAAATACTTGGGAGCATGGATAAGATCAAATATAGACCCAACCAAAGAAATTAAGATCCGTATCAAAAGAGAACACGCCTAATGATGTTTCGATGTTACATACTCTTTACTCTAATTTATGGCTTGGAAGCACGGACATTAAAACAAATGCATCTGAATATGTTGGCCGCCTTTGAATTTTGGGGTTATAGAAGAATCCTAAGAATATCATTGAGTTAAGAGAATAGGAAATGAATCGTAAATAATCTTGACTATCAAATGAAGAAAACTTGAGTACTTAGGACCTGTGATGAGAGCACAAAAATACTCATGATTGAAACTTATGATGCAAGCCAAAGTTTGAGGAATGCAAAATGTGGGAAGACGAAGAATATCATGGCTTACGAATTTTAGGCAATCGTTTGAATGCCGTAGTGCAAAACTATTTAGGGCAGCATTTAAAGTCAACAGGGTTCGCACAGCAGTGATGATTTGAAACCTTCGATAGAAGATGGAACTTAAAGAAGAAGAAGAATTTGACAGATGGTACCTAAACGATATGGCCACTACTAACTTTTTAGCTAGGAAGTAACTATTGGAAGACCATGTACATCTGCTTTTTCAGTTTCTTCGAGCTAGCGTAATTTCATTTTTTAAATAATTTCTTTCTGCTTTCTTTTGATACGTCTGATATTTCATATAAGTATTTTTATGATTATTTTATCTTTTTGATTTTCGTTTTGCTTTATCAATCTTTTATATTTTGTTCCACTTTTCAAGTAGTCAGTATTTCCTTACTTTTATTCGTAATCATATAATACATGATCATTATCGATCATGTGTATTTACGCCACTGCGATAGAAACTTCACCCAGTTTAACTCTTAGGAGGTTTACTTTTTAATTATTAACTTATTAATTTATTTATATTATTAATATTTTTATTTCCTAATTTTTAAGTAAGTTTGGCATCGTCGAAATCATTTTAAACGAGACTCGGATCGCACACAGGCAGCGGTCTGGCGTTCCGAGTTCTGCGTTATTCTTCTGGAGTTCTGAACGCACACATGCGGCAGTCAATTAACATCGTTCCAGTTTCTTTCTAAGCATTGAACCTGAAATACGTTCTCAGATAGTTCTTATTCCGATGAAGAAGCAATAATTTTGTTGAGCCTGGAGGCGTCCAAGCAAAAAAGGAAATGCTGGGTGCACCCAATTAACAGCAAGCGAAAAGATCAAGGCGAATTTAATTCTTCAATATAATATTTGTGTTATATAAATATCTTTTTATTTATTTTCGTATGCCAATAAATACCTTCAACGAATTGTACATTTTCATAAGGCATGATAAAGAAAAACAAGATACCAACTGGAGGAAGTCTATTTTTAATAGTACTTAATTTCTGTTTCTAAAGGATATACATTAAGAAATTAAATATATATATATATATATATATATATATATATATATATATATATATATATATATATATATATATATATATATCTATATATATATATATATATATCTATATATATATATATATATGTATATATATATATATATATATCTATATATATATATATATATATATATATATATATATATATATATATATATATATATATATATATATATCATCATCATCACTGGCTCGACAACCCTTTTTGGGTCTTGGCCTGTTCTAGGATTCTTCTCCATTCCGATCTGTTTCGTGCTTTTTTTCTCCAGTTTTTTATTTTTAAGGTTGTTATATCATTTTCTATTTGTTCTAAGTATCTCAGTTTCGGTCTTCCTCTTGTTCTTTTTCCTACTGGCATCTGTTTGAATATTTTGTTTGGTATTTCGCCTTCTTCCATTCTTTCTACATGTCCTATCCAACGCAGCCGTCCTATTTTGATTAATGTTATAATATCCGGATCCTGGTATATTTTGTATAGTTCAGAGTTGTATCGTCTTCGCCATATTCCGTTTTCTTTTGTGCCCTTATATATGTGTCGCAAGATTTTTCTTTCGAAGGTGGCTAACAACGTTTCCTCTCTTTTAGTAAGTGTCCAGGTTTCTGAGCCATATGTGAGTACCGGTCTTATTAGGGTTTTATATATTTGGCATTTTGTCTTTCTTGCGACGTTATCTGATCTTAGGTGTCTAATTAAGCCATGGTAACATTTATTTGCAATAAATATTCGCCTCTTCACTTCCTCCGTAACGTTATTATCAGACGTGACTAGGGATCCCAAGTATATAAAGTTTTTTACCTCCTCTATGTTGTATTCTCCTAGGAGAATATATATATATATATATATATATATATATATATATATATATATATATATATATATATATATATGTACTCTTATATCAATAAGAATAAAAATAAGGGTATTATCATATCATGTATATTAATTAACCCTCCACTGCGCACTGCGCAAAAATGCACCAACCATAATTTGTAGCATTTCCATTTCCCCTTGTACATACACCGAAAAATATTCTTAATCTTTTTGCGTCACTGAGATTTATAATATAAACATATCTGGTCTGTACATAATAATAATAATTGTTTTCTTTTGATCTTGATTCCGCATATTGGATATTGCTCGTCAAATAAACAGAAATGTTTTCGCTGATGCGGGCAAAAGACCGGTTTTTGAATGATAAAATCACTCTACAATGGACCACGATAGGAGTCAGGTCATTGTTTGGTGCGGATTTTTCTTTTTTAAATTCGTTATGTTTTTTCGTTACTCGTTTTGTTTATTGGAAAATAAAGTGATGTGTAGTAGCAGTTAGAGGAGTGAGAGTTAAGATTTAGATTCGGAAGAAATAGCTTAGGGCGTGTAGTTCTTTAAAGTCGGAATTTTTTTTGTGAATTTGAGCTCAAGATGCTAGTTGGTAGTCTATGTTAAGTTAATCACCGATTTATTGTGCTGTGTCCTATGTGAGGAGTTTTGTAAAGCAGCGTTACAACAGTTCCACAAGTAGGAACGTGTGAATGGCCGAGTTTTGAAGAGTGCAGTTTGTTGTTATCCAGGATAATCCTTGGATGGTAACATGGCGTTTGACGAGAGTGTTTATAAGGAACTAGATCGTCTAAAAAAGTCCGATTTTTTAGAAATTGTAATATCTAAAAAGATGCCAGCCTCGTTAAAAGTGAGTGAAAGTATCCAACAACTAGTGGAATACAGGGAGACTGATAAGTCCGCTGCAAATGGTGTGATCAGCAGTGATTTTCTCGAGTTGAGGTCATAAATCATTAAGCTAACATGTGATCTAAAATGTGTTAATATTGAAAGTCAATACTTGTAAGCTTTAAACAGTGAACTAACAAAAGGTAACCAACATCAGGATGAAATAATATATTTGTTAAAATCGAAAAATTTTCCCTCAAATGCACCTTCTAGTTCAAACGTTGCCAAATCTTCAGACAAAACAGTTAAACCTCTTAATACTAATGTATGCAAATCTACGGAGAAAGAAGACAATCGTGAGATTGAAAACAATCATGAAACGTTACAGAAAAAAAAGAAGGTAAATGTAAGTCAACTACCGTCTCTACATCGATTCCTAAACCGTCCAATAAGAAAAATGATCTTATCACGGAACAAGAAAAAATTATGAAGTCAATCGTTTCCCTGGGAGAAGGCAGCTCTTCAGACAACGGCAGATGGGAGGAAGTTCGTCATAGAAGCAGAAGACAGAGACAATCTATTGTAGGCACACGTACAAATACCACGATAAAAGGAACTCCTAAATTCGTGGATCTCCACATAAACAGAATAAAACCAACTGCAACAGCTGCTTCTATTGTACAGCATCTAAAGCCTCATTTTCCAGAGGTAATATGTGAGGGGATAAATTCTCGTTATCCTGATTTATATGCATCCTTCAAAGTACGGATACAACAAGAACACTTCAAGAAGGCAGTGGATGCTGCAGTATGGTTTAAGAACGCTTGTGTAAATAGTTTTTTATACCTACGGGGGAAACCCCAAAATCAGGGGTAAGTTTTAATCCAAATTTAATGCTGTTAAATATTCAAAGCATAAATAGTGATAAAATTTGTGATGTTATTTTAGAACTTACTTCTCATAAGAGCATAAATATTATCTGTTTAACGGAATTATGGGAATCAAATGATTCTATTGGGAACGTCAACATTGAAGGTTTTATCCTAACAAGTTGTTATTTGCGAGGTAACTCAATAAGAGGAGGAGGCGTACAAATTTGGGTTCGAAAAGGTCTTAATTTTAATAACAAACTCAACTCTAGGATAAAGCAATATTGTGTTGATAAACATTCTGAATTTTGTATTACTTTTTTCAAAGACAAGAAAAATAACTCATATGTTATATTAAATTGTTACAGATCACCATCTGGTGATTTAAGTATTTTTTTAAATAACCTCGAAGATATTTTAAATTATTTGTATAAACCAAATACACGTTTTTTAATATGTGGTGATTTTAATGTAGATACCAGAAATATGACTAACGACCATGTTATTTTACTCAATGTTTTACTGAATTTTAATATTAATTTTAATCTTGTTAATTGGCCAACTAGGGTCACGGATACCAGCGTTACAATATTGGATAATGTATTTGTAAATTTCTCGAACTCCGGTTTGTCAAGTGTACTTGACAACACTGTATTAGATCAAAGAACAGTTTTAGTGGGACTTGATTTTGAAGCGAAATTATCAAACTTTATACAAAAAAGACAATTTGGTGAGAAATCGATAAATTACTTTATCGTTAATTTCATTAACGAAAACTGGAATAATGTTTATGGAGTCTCGGACACTAATCTAGCATTTCAAGGTTTTATAAATATCTTTTTGTATCATTTTAATAATAGCTTTCCATCAACAAGCAAAAAAATCAAAACAACTCAAAATAAATGGATTAATAGTGAAGTGTAAAAGTCGAGTTATGAATTAAGAATTTTACACACTTTATCACAGTACCAACTCTTAGAGATTTTTATCAACAATAAAGGAAAAAACTTTTGAGTAAAAAAAGAAAAGATTATTACCAGAAAATCATTACTTTGTCTGATAATCAGAATAAAATCATGTGGAAAATTGTCAATGATTTTTCAAAAAGTGCTAATAACAATGTTAATACTTGTTAATGTATGATAAAAATAATATAATAACAGATCCCCAAGAGGTAGCATGCACTTTTAACACATTTTTTAAATATGCACCCATTGATATCGTTTCGAAAATTCCATGTAATACAGAAGACAAAGATAGTCAGTCAATTGTACCTATTTACTGGGCAGAAACTGATCGAACTCCTGCATAGTAAACTTAAAAACAAATCCTCTAGTGGTTTTGACCAAATACCTGTATTTTTGGTGAAAAAGATTTTACCTTTTACAATCAATCCTTTAACTTATCTCACCAATTCGTCATTTTGCAATAGGGATTTTCCTAATTACTTAAAGACAGGCAAAGTAAATCCCATTTTTAAAAAAGGAGATCCATAACTGGTCAGCATTATAGGCCTATAACAATTCCCAGTATATTTTTAAAGGTATTTTAGTATGGATATTTATAGAGAATAAATTTTTATCTAAAAAACAATAATATCATAACTATAAATCAACATGGATTTCAAGAAAATAAATATACTAATACGGCAGTCCATGCATTTTATGGTCATTTAATCAGTTTAATTGATGCAGGCGAATGTCCTGCAATATATTGTGATCTTAGTAGGGCATTTGACTGTGTCAACCATGAAATATTATTTAAAAATCTAAAACAGATAGGTATTACAGGAAATTCTTTACAGTGAATTATGTCATTTCTAATGACATAATTCACTAAATTGATCCAGATGAGGATCGAGGATAGTGTGACCAGTTGTAGATCTATTCTTGTTACTGCAAACATGGGTGTTCCCCAAGGATCTATAATAGGACCAATTCTCTTTGTAGTCTACATTAGCGACATCGTAAAGTGAACAGAGCGGTAAATTTTACTATATATGCGGATGATACGTCAATTATTCTATCTAACAAATCCAACGTATTCCTACAATATCAATGTAATGATTTTTTTTCATCTTTATATTCTTGGTTTTGTGATAACTCGTTACATCTTAATACAGAAAAAACGCAAGTTATACATTTTCACAATAAACAAAAGTACCTGGAAAATCTTCAGCTTATTTTTAACAACATGCAAATAGCTGCGGTGTCGTTAGGCAAGTTTTTGGAAATAACAATTGATGAAAGTTTGGATTGGAAGTTGCATTGTGGAGCGGTTGTTTCGAAGTTGAATTCCATTAACTATCTAATTAGAAATTTAAAATATGTTCTGACGGAAAATCAGCTAATTATGATTTAAAATGCACTCGTGGAGTCCAGGCTAAGATACGAGATATGTTTTTGGGGTATGTCTGGTTATGCAAATTGTATTTTCGTCATACAAAAGAAAATATTTCGTTGTGTCCTGGTGTCTCCCGACTAACTACTTGTAGATAATATTTTTAAAAATCTAAAATTTTAATATTGGCGTATCTATACATTTTTGAATTATGTGTTTTTGTTTTTAATAACTTACATCAGTTTAAAACGAGTGGTGATATGCATAATTTGAATACTAGATATTGTAGTGAACTTGATACACCATTTTCAAAAGGTAACATTAAATTTAACCGAAAGAGCTCCAACAGTGAAATAATAGGGAGATATGGAGAAGACATTCTGAACGACAATGGTCAAAGATTAATAGATTTTTGCGAGGCACATTCTTTGAAAATATTAAATGGTTTCTTCCCCCATAAGAATATACATAAATTTACATGGACGCAGCCTACCAGGAATTTAAAATCAATAATTGACTATTTCATTCATCGTAAAGATTCTAAACTAAAAACGAAGGACGTGAATGTGTTTAGAGGGCCAGAATGTGGAAGTGACCACCATATGATTATTGCAAAAGTAATGGTGACATTTAAGAGAGAACAATCAAGTCACAAAAATGATGAAGTAACAACCATAGAAAACATAAAATATAACCTGGAAAGCTTTAAACAAGATTCGACAAAGTTCTTATATAAAATTAGAATAGCTCAGAAAATAAAAAATATAGAAACAAAGGACTTAGACCCTGAAAGTCTGTATGAGGTAATTAAAAAATATATTCATGAAGTGGCAAATGAAGCACTGGGTAAAGTTAAAAATCGGAAAAAAGGAAAACCTGAATGGTTGTCAACGGAACTAGAAGAGAAAGTTCTCAAGAAAAAACAAGCATATCACATATGGCTTCAATCCAAAGATCCTCAAGACAGAAAAATATACGCTAAATGGAATAGAGAAGTTAAAAAAGACGTGGATAAGGCGAAAACTATAAACTGGGAGGCTAAGTGTGATGAACTGGACAGATTTATGGGTGGAACAAAAGTGGCGCAAGCTTGGAAAACATTAAAACAGTTTAGGAAAAATGAGAAAAATGAAGACAACATTTCTCTCATAAAGTTAAATGAATGGGAAGAATATTATACGAAACTGCTGAAAGAGGATAGAGTAGAGTACAGATGGGAAAAGATAAGGGAATTAATAGACAACAGAGACGAAAGACAGGAAATCCCTATAATAACATTATCTGAATTGACGGAAACCTTAAAAGAGGTTAAAAACGGAAAAGCCGCAGTGCCTGGAGACATTTCCATAGAGCTGGTTAAATATGGGCCGACTGCACTTTTAGAATTAATAGTAGATCTTTTCAATAAATGTATGTGTGGAGACCAGGAAATTCCTAAAGATTGGAATAAATCTTATATAAGCTCCATATATAAGAGAGGGAATAAAAGAGACTGTTCCAATTATAGAGGTATTAGTGTGACGAGCTCTGTGGGCCGGTTGTACGGCAGAATATTAAAGAAGAGGGTTGAAAGACAGATACAAGATATTGAAGAACAAAGCGGCTTTCGTACCGGGAGATCCTACCTTGATAATATATTTATCCTACGAGAAATAATTGAAAAGCGTGTCGAAAGAAGTAGAGAGACCCATTTGGTATTTATAGACCTTGGGAAAGCATATGATAGTATCCCGTTAAAGAAAATGTTTGAGGTCCTCAAAAGGTCCGGATTGGATTCAACGTATATCCGAGCGATATATAAATTGTACGAAAATGCAGTTAGTTGTGTAAAAATTGGAACCAGAACCTCAAATGAATTTAAAGTCACTAAAAAGCAAGGATGCTGTTTGTCACCGACACTCTTTAAAATATACGTCCAAGAAGCATTGAGGAATTGGAGAAATAAATGTAGATTTATGGGCATCGAAGTGGGACAAGAAACTCTGTATACATTGTTGTTTGCAGATGATCAGGTGGTGGTTGCAACCGATGAGGAAGATATAAATTATATGAATCGAAAATTATTTGAGGAATATGCCAAATGGGGGCTTACTGTAAACATAAGCAAAACAGAATATTTAAAAATTGGAGGAAATACCACAGATCTGAGGCTTGAAAACGCAGTCATAAAAGGCTGCAACCAGTATAAATAGGAAGCATCATATCAGCAGATGGCAGAGTTAAGATAGATGTACAAAACCGAATAACCCAAGGGAAAAAATGCATCCGAATACTGAATTCATTACTGTGGTCTAATAAAATAAAGATGCATACCAAACTTCGCGTATACAGAGCAATTGTAGAACCAATTACCACATATGGTGCCAAATGTTGGACGATGACAAAGAATGAACGAGATAAAGTAGACGTTGTGGAAATGGATTATCTTAGAAGGTCATGTCGACTATCGAGAATGGAAAGAATCAGGAATGAGGAAATACGAAACCGTACAGGAATTAGAGATACTCTTTCAGATAGAATACAAGGAAGGCAATTACAATGGTATGGTCACGTGATGAGAATGGAGGAGGAGCGGTGGCCAAAGAAAGCCTTAATGTATGTTCCGCCAGAAATAAGGAAAAGGGGAAGACCACCAAATTCCTGGAGAAGAGAAATTACATAAACAATGCAATCTAGAGGCTTAGAAGAGGGAGATTGGAGGGATAGGAAAAGATGGAGGCTGAAATGCGGGAAGCGGCAATCGCCGTAGGACCCCCGTTATATGATGATGATAAATATTAAATTTAAATTGCCCGTGTGTGCCTGGCCAAATGCCTAGCCGCTGCGGCTCCGGTCAAGTATGCACTGCCTGATTACAACTCATGTACTGCTGAACCACCCACGATACACACACAAGTGTAAGTGTATCGTGGAACCGCCATCGATCGCATGCATCTTACCCGCGACGTACACGCTACTTGAAAAGACGCAAGTGTGCATCGCGCCTTATTAGATTAAGTCGTTTACAAAGAATGCAGAACTTAGAACGCCTGATCACTGTCTGTGGGAGCGCAAGTTTAGTGTTTTGCTATGAGTTGAGATTTGTCCTTTTTTTGTGTATGTTACGTATGATTTTTGTCCGGGTGTCATTGCTATGACACGTTGTTCTTTTCGCTTAAATCTAACATACTATTTAAGACTCACTTTTCATTAAATATCACAGTTTATTTTTTGCTACTACATCCAAAATTTTGGAACTATAATAAGCGATATGTATTTCGCCGAATTATATCGCTGTGTATGAGTTTTATTATACTCATAATCAATTAGTTAAAAAAGGATAACTTTAAAATATTAAAAACCAATTGTATACATTCTTTCTATACATGTGTTGATATTGTATTGTTTAACATAATTCATAGTAAGACAGTAAATCTAAATTTCACCCATACTATACTTGAATTCTTTTTCTATTCAATCGTACGAAAATATCTTGAAATTCCCTGACATTTAAGAATAATAGAATATCCAACTTTCAGCGTACATGTTAGCGTCTTGACAGCAGTAAAATGAAAAATTGGTGTTATCCCATTCGTCAACATAACTTTTAAAACTTTCGCAAGTTTGTGTTAGAAGAATACTTTTTTATGTTAAAAGAACATTTGCATAAACGGTTTACGTGGCTATCTGCAACTCTCTTTAATATAAACATGTAAATTATACGATAGAAATATAAACGAATATTTTTGACAAATACATATTTATTATATTATAACAATTAAAACGTTCTAAACTTTACTGTATTTAAAAAAATATTTCAAATTTTAATCATTGTGTATTTATGCGACCAATAAGCAGTTTTTTAAAGTTATGGTTTAATTCTGCAACCAAAAATATGTTGTAAAATTGATAATACTATTGCTAATTATTATTTTATTAATATCGATACATATTATTATTATTAATACATAAATAAGAACACGGTGCAAGCACACTATTTCAAAACATTAATTTGAACTATCAGAGCAAATAGGTTGATCTATAAACGATTTTTTTATTTTCTAGTTGACTAACGTATTGTATTACATCGTGTATTAGAAGCAGATATTAAAAGTTCTTCAAATTAACCCTTAAGTACAAACATACCGTCTCATAGACGGGGTCACAAGACGGTGTCACACTGCTGCATATGGAATGTCTTTACAGCTGTCGATACAGATAGCTGGATTTGAATTCAAGCAGCAGGTACCGTCTACTAGAGGGGGTTATTGTGTCAACTGTAGTCTTGGATTTATTTGCACACAATGAAAGAAAGAACTAGTTGTTCAAAGCGAGTAAAATACGGCGTCAAGACTTTTAAAGGAGTCCTTCTAAAGTGGTGTGTAGAGGCCGACAGCGATAAAGGACCCTTAAGCTAGCGTGGATAAATGAGCGGAATCTAATTTAACTTACGTAATATTTTTTCACCCATTTTCACTAATTTATTACCACCCTAATAATTTTTCACCACCAAACCAACCTTAGGGCAGCGATTCTGCTGGGTTAAGGTTCAAGCTAGCAGAATTCAGAAAAAAAACTTTTTGCCAATGGCATATTTTTTTACCCATTTTCTACTAATTTATTACCGCAATAGTAATTAATTATTCACCCATCAACTACTACTTATGAGAAGTCAATAATTCTGTTGGGTTAATATTTAAGGTGATAAAAAATCTATTTTTATATAATTTTACTGTACAGTTCTTGTAACTGAAAGTATAAATTGCTTGTCTGGTTTTTACTGAATTTTATCCACGTTCATAATTTTTGACCCCCTAAGCCACGGTTAATGGGAAACATTCAACAAGCATCGCAGTCACGCTAGCTAAATGCAAAACCTTTTTAGAAATACATAAGTGCTCTGCTAGATTTTTACTATATTTTAACCAGCCTAGTCATTGTTTCCTTAACTACCCTAATTAAAAACATTCCGAAATGTTACTCTGTGCTAACTAATATATATTTTTTAAATGTTTAAATATTGAAAATATGAAAATACTTTATTACAAAAATTATAAATTTTAAATGTTTTAAAAAATTGACTCTGATTATAGTAGTTAGTACATGGCTAAGAAAAATCGAATCGTGAGTCCCTTTTATGAATATAAAATAACTGAAATCAAGTAAATACAATGGAATTGTTATATTTCTTAGAATAATTACCAGATAAAATATTCAAATTGAAATAATTTTATTATGTCTATTACATTAATTACCTAATTGTAAAGAAGGGTTGGGACACCTTGTGCATTGCGCACCTATTGTTAAAAGATTAAAAAGATTTGTATTTATTGGGTACATCCATAGATCTGGGCGAAGAGTACCACCAATCAAGGAGTGGGGGCTGCAGTCTTAATCTGATTTTAGATTGATACCGCCCTCTTCACTATTATTTAACTTTGGCAATGAATTTCAAATATATCATCTCTGTACTGTCTCTGAGTGTGTTTTATGCTGAGTACAATAGTTTTTGAGTAATTTTTAATAGTAAACACCAGTGCACATTCATCTACGCACGATCACGTCTATAGTTGATTTTTAACTTTTGAAATATGAAAACGTGCATTTTCTTATACCGGACGAAAAAGTACGACTTTACGCCACCAAAATAAGAACGTATAGTGCGGAATTTATGCCCAGTGTGTTAGGTGAAAAATATAAAGATAGCAAAAAATAGAAGGAGGTTGAAGTAAAAGTACAATACAAAAAAATTATTAAAAATACCTTTTATAATTTTGTTTTGTCAGTTCAAAATTCAACCTAGAATTATTGGCTTCTTATAGAGGGGTAAACAATTGTGAAGGTGGTAAATGAATTGAAAAAGCAGTGTAGCACACAGTGGTAATTAAAAATTACTTTTTTTTATTTTAACCTAAGCTACCACGCGTTAGTTGAGAGACGAAAAATTAGTAAAAATCGAGCAGAATCATTTGGTATTGCAAAATTTTTATTTGAATTAGCTAGCTTAATATTCGAGCTTCCGCTTAATAGCTTAATACTGACTTCCCATAAGGAGTAGTTAAGAAGTGAAAAATTAATAGGGTGGTAATAAATTTGTAAAAACCTATCAAAACACTGTGGTAGCTAGCGGGAACGTTTCCAAATAAAAATGCTTTAGTGGTGGAAAATAATCAGGGTGGTGAAAGTGTAGCAAAAACTTACCAGAACATTTTTTTATTTCAATTATAAGTAGAGTACAGTGGAAAATAAAAAAAATTTCGCCATAAATTTTAAAAGAATTATTGATTGATAGAGTACAGTAAAATTGTAAAAATAGATTTCTCATCACCTTAAATTTTAACCTAAGAATTGTTGACTTTTCATATGGGTTAGTTGAGGGTGCAAAATTACTAGGGTGGTATTAAATTCGTAAAAACCTAGCAGAACACTATGGTATTTTAAAAATAATTTTTATTAATTCCGCTGGATCCAATATTAAGCTAGCAGGAACGTTTCCAAATAAGATTTGTTTAGGGGTGAAAAATTATCATGATAATCAAAGTTTAGTCTAAGCTTAACAGAACACTTTTTTATTTAGTGATAAGTAGAGGAGAGTGAAATTGTAAAAGAATATTTTTTCATCTTTAATTTTAATCTAACAGAATTATTGGCTTTCCATAAGAGGCAATTGAGGGGTGAAGACTTACAAGGGTGGTAATAAATTCGTTAAAACCTGGCAGAACACTGTGGTATTTAAAAAAAAAAAAAATTTCTAATTTGGCTGGCTCAAATATTAAGCTAGCAGGAACGTTACCAAATAAGATTTGTTTAGGGGTGCAAGATTATCAGGGTGGTTAAAGTTTAGTAAACAATTAAAAAACACTTTTTTATTTCAGTTCTAAGTAGAGGAGGAGAGTAAGTTTGAAAAAAAAAAACATTTTTCTCCTTAAATTTTAATTTAACAGAATTATTGACTTTCCGTAAGGGGTAGTTAACGGGTGAATAATTTCTAGTGTGGTAAATTCATAAAAACCTAGCAGAGCACTGTGATATATCATAAATATATTTTTTTTAATTTTACTAGTTTTAACCTAAGCCAGCAAAGTCGCTCCCCTTAAGGGTAGTTTGGTAGTTTGGTGGTGAAAAATTATTAGGGTGGTAATGAATGAGTGAAAAATGGGTGAAAAATATGCCGTCGGCAGAAAGTTGTTTTTCTGAATTCTGAAAGAGGCTTTTCATAAGAAGAAGAAGAAACACAAAATAAAATATTATTTTTAGTGCATTTTTACTGTATCGATATCTGTTAATTCCTATGGTCTAATTTATTTTCCTAGTAGCTTTGTTATTTTGGGACATCCTGAAGATAGTCAAATATTGTTTAGAAGATAATTTTGTGCATTTTTTCCAATCGTTTTTAGTAGTTTAAAATTCATTAATTTGTTAATATTGCGTGTTAGGTGGTTTTCATAAAACAGAATACAAATAGCAAACCTTTTAAAGAATTTAAATTTCAGTTTAAATGTCAGCCAGTCATTTTTAATTGTTGAGTGTAATTTCAAATTCGACAAAAACGCCTGACGTTACTCTGATTAAAACTTTATATAAACCAGGTACTTTTTAGGGATGCTAAATCAAATAGGTACACATGGCGACTTCGACATGGCTTTTCAATTAAAATTACTAACGCCCGAGTACTTTGTAGTTTATTCTAAAAAAATCAAATATTTAAACCATTCAGCAGTCATCAGGTTTATTTAACAAATTTGTTGAGGTATTGCGTTACATTTGAAATGTATCCTGTGATCACATCCAAAATAATTCCATTAATTAAGTGTATTTGGGAAGATTATACCGTCCAGCTAAAATGGAATTTCATTAAATCTGTTAAAAGAGATCCAGGTCTATGTCGACGAAAATTGTTTGCATTAAATTTGTAAGCTGACATAATTTTCCTATTAATGAAATTTGAATCATTTCAGTTGAGATACTTTTAAACAACTATTCATTTATCTATCTCATATATATATATATATATATATATATATATATATATATATATATATATATATATATATATATATACGATTATGAATATAAATGTGCCGTAGTTGTTCAATTATGTAAATTTTTTTATTGTTGCGGATTGCAGTTAATTGATTTGGGATGATATAAGTAAAACTTCTTATTCCTTTCCTAATATTTCCTATTCAAGACATCTAAAAATATATCCTAAATGAGAATGTTTACATTTAGATAAAACTCTTCTTTGTCAACCATTTTCCATCCACTCCTGAATGTAGGTCTCTCCCAATTGCTTCCATCTTTCTCTATCTTGCGCCAATCTAATCCACTGTTTGCCTGCCACTGTTCTTATGTCATCTACCCATCTTTTTTGAGGTCTTTCCGTGCTTCTTGTTGTCGTCCTTGGTCTCCATTCTAGAATTCTCCGTGTCCACCTGTTGTCATTATATCGGGGTGACCTGCCCAGCGCCATTTCATTTTTGCAATTTCTTCCACAATATCCCTAATCTTCGTTCTACGTCTTATCTCGGTGTTTCTAATCTTGTCTCTTAGTGATATTCCAAGCATGATTCGTTCCATTGCTCTTTGCGTTGTTTCTAATTTTTTAGCAGATTTTTTGGTAAGGGCTACTGTCTCCAAGCCGTAAGTACAAACTGGTAGTATGCATGTGTTATACACCTTTTTCTTTAAGTTTACAGGAATGGAGGTGTTTTTCAAGATATATGCTAATTTGCCGAAAGCGCCCCATGCCAGTTGTGTTCTTCTTTTAATTTCAGCATCTTGATTTGGTTTTTCTAGTTTGATAACATGACCTAGATATACATATTGTTCAACATTTTCTATGGTATGATTTTGTATTGTTATATTTGTCTGGTCTCGGCTCGGTATTTTTGTTTTGCTGTAGTTCATTTTTAAGCCTACCGCTCCTGAAACTGCATTTAATTGTTGTAACATATCATTTAGTTCTTGGATATTGTCGGCTATTAAAACTATGTCATCTGCGAATCGCAAGTGGTTTAAGTATGATCCGTCGACGTTGATACCCTTATTGTTCCATTCTAGTTTCTTAAAAATGTCTTCTAGAGCAAGGGTAAATAGTTTGGGAGAGATGGTGTCTCCTTGTCTTACTCCCCGTTGTAGTCTTATGGGATTAGTTTTTGTGCTTTCGTCCAGCTTTATCTGCATGGTGGCATTTTCATATATATTTTTAATTATGTTAGTGTATCTTGAATCTATACGTGCATTTTCTAGAGATTCAAGCACTGCCCATAATTCGATGGAATCGAATGCTTTATGGAAATCGACGAACGCCATATGAATTGGAACATTATACTCGGTGCATTTTTCTATCAGTGTTCTTACGGTGTGCAAGTGGTCTATGGTACTAAAATGTTTTTTGAATCCAGCCTGCTCGATAGGTTGATAGAAATCGAGCTTATGTGTTAGGCGGTTGGTTATGATTTTAGTTAGTAATTTATACAGATGTGAGAGCAAGGATATTGGTCGGTAATTCTCGATGTTTGCTTTGTCTCCTTTCTTGAATAGTAAAATGACTTCGGAGTTGTACCATTCTTGAGGAATCTTTCCTTCATCAATTACTTTATTAAATAAAATATGTAATACCTGTTCTATTTTTCTTCCACCGATTTTCAACATTTTGACTGTAATTTTATCCTCTCCCGGACATTTATTCGTTTTTAGTTGATTAAGGGCATTCTTATTTCATAGTCGGTTATGTCCGGTATTTCTTCTGAGCCGGTGTTAATTATTGTTCGTTCAGTACGTCGTTGTTGTGGTTGTGTATTTGCCGAGTATAATTTAGTGTAGAATTTTTCAATGGCCTCGCTTATTTCCTTTCTGTCTTGGACGGTGACGTTTTTCTCATTTTTTATTTCTATGATTTTTCTTGTGCCGTTTGAGTTTTTTGCTTTGAGTACTTTCATATTGCAGTTATCTTGTATTATATTTTTTATTAGATTGTTAGTATAGTTTCTATGATCGTTCCTAATTTCTTTCCTCACGTTTTTGTTTAAACTTTTGAAGCTGTCCGAAGTTCGATCTGTTCTGTTTCGTCTTTCTTTTAGTAATTTAATTGTATTAGGTTGAAATTTAGATGTTTTGGCTGTTTTCGTGTTTGAGCATATTTTCTTAACCGATGGTGTTACAGTTACTTTTATTTTATTGGCTAGTCCGTTTATATCCATTTGTCTCAGTGTCTCTACTGATTTTAGTCTTGTGCTTAGCTCTTTTTGGTATTCCGTTTGTTTTTGAAATAGGACATCGGTGGTTGGGTATCGTTCTCGTTTAATAAGTTTGTTTCGTTCTACTCTCGTCTGTATTTTAATATTCGCTCTAACCAATCTATGGTCACTTCCGGTATAGAATTTGTTTAGTACTGTCACGTCGGTGCATATGTTTTTGTTATTGGAGAGTATATAGTCTATTTCGTTCTTAGTTTTCTTGTCTGGGCTGATCCATGTCCATTTACGTTGTTACGATTTTTTAAAGAAAGTGTTGAGACAAAATAAATTTTCGTTGTTTAAGTAGTTGTACAACATCTCACCCCTTTCGTTCCTGTTGTCCAGCCCAAAGCGACCGATATATTGTGTATCGCCCTCTTCTTTTGTTCCAATTTTTGCATTAAAATCTCCTGTGATTATTACGAAGTGTGATTTTTCTTGGTTCCTTGCTGTTGTCAGATCCTCGTAAAATGATTCAGCTTCCTCGTCTGTTGAGTTTCCTGTCGGTGCATATCCATGTATTATCTGTAAGCTGTATCTGCTGTTCAAAGCGATGATAAGATATATGACTCTGTTTGATACTGCACAGAACTTCGTTACTTTATAGGGAGCTCGTTTGTTTATCAGGAACGCTACACCGCCTATGTGATGATTTTCTACGGAGTTTTTCTGGTATAGGTGGTGACCAGATTTTAAGACGTTACATACTTCTCCTGGTAAGCGAGTTTCAGTCAGTCCAATTATATCCCATTTGATATTTGAGAGCTCTTGTTCTAGTTCGTCAAGGTGTTCTTGGGTTCTCATAGTTCTTATATTGTAAGTGGCTATACGAAGTAATGATGGGTAGTTTTTTTTATTTGATTCAGTCGAATATTTGCCTCCCCCGGAATCCATGAGGCTGACTGATTGTTCAGTGTGAGATTCTGAGTGTTTAACTCTACTCACCTGGGGTAATTTCGTATTGATACTCGACATCTTCAACTTGGGAGGTTTTAGCATATTTAAAACGCCACGCTTGCCGAGCGGGTTGGCGAGTGATTCTATACAATCCCTAAAATCGGGGGATTGCCACTTCCGCCATCCACGCCGTACCGAAGGTATTCTTCTCCGCCGTGTCTGCCGTTGTGGACTTCATCCGTGACCCTGGATAAGGGACCCTAAGCAGGTACTAGTTTCCCGGGTCAGGAAACAACTGAAATCTGCGGAGGGCAGGGATTGATTCATTTTCCCTGATAGGACTATCCAGAGGAGTTCCTACCCGCTACCCGCTAGATAAAACTAATAAAATAAAATATTACTGCTCGTGGTTACAAATTAATTATTCATTCACTTTAATAAACATGAAAAATTTAAAATGTATAAAAATTAAACATAATTAAATTTTCAAACTACACTAACTAAAGGTGAAAGAAATAATAAGTTAGACTTACTCACAATCAATTTAATTTAACTAATCGGACGACCGGTTTTATAGTAGATAGTTAGTTATAGTAGATAGTAGATAGTTATAGTAGATAGTTTGAACCATGTTCTTTCAACCATTAATTAATAGAGTACCGGCATGTAAGTAATGTTTATTTAGTTGTTTATTTATTTATTGATTCATTACAGTTTAATAGACGATGTTACCAATTTGTGGGTCTTACCTTGTCTGCTTAAACATTTTATTATTATTATTTTTATTCATTTATAAAACCACAGACATGTAATATTGGCATAATTGCTGTAATTTATATAATTTATATCACCTACCTATGTTTTTTATCTTTATTAGACAACACCCTAATATGGGATTATTGTTTTCAGCATTTTAACTTTGTATCGTGACCTGAAGATGCTTTGCATATTATAGAAAGCGAAACCGGTCGTCCGATTAGTTAAATTAAATTGATTGTGAGTAAGTCTAACTTATTATTTCTTTCACCTTTTGAAATGGACTCACACAAGCAACACATTCATGATTTACACTAACTAAATATAATTTTCCATTAGGACACCATCAGGGTCTTCTAACTCTAATGCCGTAAATTGGTCGCATTGCTCCTGTAGTGATCCTTACCCAAGTTAACATGCTCCTTTTCAATACTGAAAATGACCAATAGTCAGAAATACGTATACATGATTGCCTTCCATCGATATACCTTTTACACATTTTACATTTTACTTTTATTATTCACTAACATTATCCTTTTTCATTTGTTTTAAACGTTTCAACGTTTGGCATTCCTTTCTGCAGGTAGCTGTAGCTTCCTCCGTGGTTATTGTTAGTTGTTGCCCTAGAAACTATCAGGGTCTTCTAACTCTAATGCCACAAATTGGTCGCATTGCTCCTATAGTGATTCTTTCTCAAATTAAAATGCTGCTTTTCTAACTTGGCTGCACCGTACTGAAGACGACCAATAGTCGGAAATACGCTTGCCTTCCGTCGATACACCTTTTTTGGTTTTCTGTTTTGAGAGACATGCCATTACATTTTACTTTTATTATTGACTCGCATTATCATGTACATCATGTATATATATATATATGTAAATATGGGGGTTGGCGCGAACATTTCTGACGGCGGGATTTTGATTGGAGGGTTGAGCGGACGATAGAGGTCTGCATGTCGAAGGTAACCAGATGCCGTTCTGGAGTTTTCATAATCAATTTTGTGACAAGTATGAAGATGGTGTTGATATAGAGCTAAAATTGCTATAGCCTAGAGCTAGTTTGGATTCTACGATTTATTCGGTCTATATGAGATCCGGGACGGTCTGCACAAGGAATTTCATAAACTTTGTGTTGTCTGCGATTAATTGGACAAAACATTTAAGTTTTTGTTGTGGAATATATATTGTCTTTATTTCTCTCGATTTAAGAATTTTGTCGATTTTGTCAGTGACACTTTCAATGTTAGCAAAAAAAGCTTTCGTATGATGAGGGTCTAAGTCTTTGGGTCGAGATTGAGTGGGATATTGATGTCTGTGGATGCTCCTATTAATGTGATTTTCACAATAATAGTTTCAGATGAGGCCTTGTTTTAAACTAGAGAGATCAGCGGGTCTACTTGCATTATTGCAAAGGCGTATTGATCTAAAGACAAGAGTGTTATTAATTAAATTAATTTGTGAAGTTTGATGATGAGAGTTGGATGAAGCAATGATGGGTAGTTTTTCTTATTTGATTCAGTCGAATATTGTATGTATATGTACATGCAATAAAATGCATGTTAAAATTTAAAATATCTTTTAGCACGTTCGTTAACAATAAATAAGATGAAAGAAGTTGTTGAACAACACTTGTTCCATCTTATTTATTGTTTGTTGTTCTCTTTATTTAATTTTTCCTGTTATTTTTCTCCACTATTTCCTATCTCTAGTTTTTTCTCTCCATTGCCGTACCCCCGACCTATTGAGATCATTTGTTACTTCTTGTAGCCATGTAGATCTTGGTCTTCCACGTCTTCTTTTACCAGTTGGTGTCCATTCCAATATTGAAAATATTGTCGTAGAAAATATAAGGGTCCTGATCTCCATATATGTCATAGCCATTTTGCCCTTTGCTGTTTTATTTTACGTATTAATTGATGGGAGGCATTCCAGTAGTATAATAGACGTAAGAACTAGACGGGGACCAGATAGTGATAGAGACCATTTCTTAGTAAAGGCCAAGCTCAGAACTAGAATATCAACACAAACAACAGACAAACAGATGAAGTTCGAAAGATGGAATGTGTCCAAATTGGAAGAAGAAGAGGAAAAGAGACAATACCAACTAGAATTGAGAAACAGATTCCAGGTGTTCGAAACGAAAGAAAATGAAAGAGAAAATATAGACCAGAAATGGCACTCCATTAAAACGATCATTACAGAAACAGCAGAGAAGTGTATAGGTCGGAAGAGAAAAGCAAAAAGAAATAAATGGTTTGATGAAGAATGCGAGGATACCTTAAAAGAAGCAAACAAAAGAACAATACCATAGAGAGAGAGCCTTAGCCAGAAGAACAGTAAGGAGGAAAAAGAGACAACATTTACAACAACAAATTGAAAAAGTAGAACGTGAACACAGAAGCAAGCAAAATAAAAAATTCTACAAAGAAGTAAGACAACATAAGAAAGGTGCATATATAAGAACACCGAACTTTGTGAGAGATAAAAATGAGCAAATGATTACAGCTGAAAATAAAATAATCGAAAGATGGGCTGAATACTTTGAAAGTCTTCTAAATGTCCAGGTAGACGCGGATGGAAATAAAGCAAATTGTGAGTACCAAACGGCCGAGATAGAAGTACCCCCGCCAAGCCTGGAAGAAATTATCACGGCGATAGAAACCCTAAAAAATGACAAATCCCGGGGCTAGACAATATTGATGCAGAACTGATTAAAAAAGGAGGGCATGAACTTAGAACTAAAATACACCAATTAATGAAAGAAGCCTGGGAACAAGAAATAATGCCAAAAGAATGGAGTGGCTGTATTATCGTGCCAATACATAAAAAAGGCAGAAATGATACATGTGGCAACTACAGGGGAATCCCACTCATCGGTACTACATATAAGATATTAGCTTCAGTTGTACTAAAACGATTACTGCCATATACAGAGGAAATTATTGGCGATTACCAATGCGGCTTTAGGCCTGGAAGATCAACAATCGACCAAATATTTACTATCAGACAAATGCTAGAAAAGTATTGGGAATATAATAAAGAAGTACACCAGATCTTCATAGATTTCAAACAAGCATATGATTCCATAGATTGCTTAAAACTGTGGAGTGCAATGATGGAGTTAGGCGTACCAAAGAAGCTGACCATGATTGCGCGAATGTGTGTCAACAATTTCTTTGCACAAATTAGAATAGGAGGCAAAACTTCAAAGGCTTTCGGCATAAGCACCGGACTCAGACAGGGAGACCCGCTGTCCCCATTACTATTTAACCTAGCATTGGAATATGCAATGCGAAAAATCTATACCAGAGTCAAATCAGACATAACTGCCAGAGGAGCAAAGATTATTCTCGCATTTGCAGATGATGTAGATGCAGTAGCACAGACAACACTGGAAGTTAAGGATATAGTATCGAACTTTGAAGAAGCAACACTAAGCGTAGGCCCGAAAATAAACGAAGAAAAAACTAAATACATGGTCGTATCAAAAAAGGCACGACAGCGAATAAGACAAAACATTACCATAAACGATCATAATTTTGAGGTGGTCAAAGAATTCAAATACCTAGGAGCAACAATTACCAGTGAAAACACAGGAGAACGGGAGGTTGAAATACGAATACTGGCGGGGAATAAATCATTCTTTGCCATTCAACATCTAATGAGGTCAATACTACCAGCAGTGACATATGGAAGTGAAACATGGACATTGAGAAAGAAAGAAATCAATAAGCTATTAGTATGGGAACGCAAAATCCTGCGAATTATATATGGTCCTTGCAGACACAGCGTGACAAATGAATGGAGGAGCAGATACAACAATGAAATAGAGACTCTCTTCGGGAAAGGAAACATCGTAAGATACATAAAAGCCAATAGATTAAGATGGGCAGGCCACGTGGTACAGAGTGATGACGACATACTGATTAGCAATGTGTTTTGGGAAAGACCAGATGGTAGAAGATCGACAGGAAGGCCTAGAAAAAGGTAGAAAGACGCAGTCAGGGAAGACCTGGAGAAGATGGAAGTAAGGCCATGGGAAATAATAGCACAGAATCAATGGAAGGCAATAGTAAACGCGACAAAAACTCACGAAGAAATGTAAAAGCCAATGATGATGATGATGTTTTATTTTACAAACTATATCCTCTTTAATTTCGTTTAGTAGTTCATGATTCGTTCTTTCGCTATAGTGGTTTTCATTAATTTATATTGGTCCTAATATTGCTCTTAGTATTTTCCTTTCTAGTATTCTAAGGTCTTCCTCTTGGTTTTTTTTTGTCATGCTAAGGGTTTCAGCAGCATACATCATAGTCGGTCGAATTATTGTTTTATATATCTTCATTTTCGATTTCTTGCTAATATACTGTCTTAATGACCAGGTCATTACACTAGAGAAATGGAAAAACTACCTAAACCACTTAATAGCAACAGAAAAAAATGTACGAAATTGACAATGTGTTGGATGATATCAAACCTATTATTATAAATATAAATAACGGAGATCGTGATGACAGTGACGATATTAATGATGATGATGATAGTGAAGCAGAAACTAAATGTGACAGCGATTGACAGAAAAAGGAACTAAATATAATGGTGTACAATTACGATTACGTACACACGAAATTAAATACAATGACTTGTTTATTTTCAACTTATTTATTAGTTTTATTTTCGGATATTTCGGCGTTTTGTTACTGTTGTTACTTTTTTTTAATAGCACAAACAACGTAAAATATAGTAATATAACTATAACGATATTTTTCATCGGTAAAGATAAAAATTATTACGTTTATATTACGTTTATATACATACCTATATATATATATATATATATATATATATATATATATATATATATATATATATATATGATCTAAATGTAAATATTCTCATTTAGTATACCTTGAAAAATTAAACAAAATTTTCGTAAGCTTAATTAAGTTCAACGAGTTTTACTTTTGATAAGTTTTTACTAAATTTATACCGAATATTTTTTATATCATGGCAATTTTTTACCTTGAAGACCGTTCACCTAAATTATGTTGCTATATATCCGGAATCATGTACAGAATAATATGTTGCCATAGTTGTTGAGCCTCACGTACGTACAGTGATTTCTTGCGCCATATAAGACGAAAATGCTTACCAAGAAGGATTTTAAGCTTACGATATATCTCATTTGATAGAGATGGATCTCTAATAAAAACAAAAACCAAAGTCGAAGGAATATTTCAAGAATTTTAAAATACGATATGGACTATCTCCGTACGGTAAGGTACATGATAAATTTTAAAATGTTTGAATAAAATACTGGCTACTAAGCATTTTTTAACAGATCGGTCTATAAAATTTTAACAATATGTAAGGCATTACGTAGAGAATAATCATTGTTTGATATACTAATAAGTACGTTTGTTAGCATAATAAAATTATTATACAAATAAACAGATGAGAAATTGAAAATTATAATACTGACGGTATTCATTATCATAATGTATTCATTATCAATATCCCTTTACCGTATGAATTTTTGTTTTTTGTCAAAAATAAATTCTAAGATAAGAATTTTAATTCTATTTTTAAGTAAAAATATTGAAAAAAATCTAGCTATGAAGAAAACTTTATTGACAAAAAAAAATTTTGTTGCCAAATATGGAACATCATGCAAAAATGTAATATTAAAGTCAAACTATTTTGAATCTACAGTATACACTATACAGTATGAAACTGCAAAAAAACAGTTTCTTTCTTTATTAATAGACAACGGTATTGTGCATTTTGTGCACACTATATATATTTTCCCTCTACAGCCTGGAAATTTGCATCTTGACCTAGTGCTCTCATCCCAATAGGAAAAATAATCAAGCCCATCTTTGCGGATGTCTTCTTGGGGTATTTCTTTAGTGGGTCCCTTTTTTCGTTTCTTCTTGTACATCTGCTAAATGCTACTACTTGACGGTCTTCCTACTCTGTTCTGTTTAATTAGTTTTCTGGCTTTGTATAGAGCATCGGGTATTGCTAGTTTGGTATCCAAAAGGGGTAAATCAAATTTCTTCGATCTTTTGGCTAATTACCAACAGTTCACGGCTGTCATGTCAATTAAATGAAAAAATATTTGTAAATAATATTTCTTCGACCTGATTTTTATACGATAAAATCCTAACATGAAATCAAGAAAATCTACACATCCCATGTAGTTCTTGTAGATTGGGACACTGTTAGGAAAAGGTATCATTTTATGTATACTTGTTTGTTTGAAAAATCTTTTTTTTCCCTTTGGTTCACTTCCAGCATATGTAGACATGTTAATAACAATTTTATTATCAAGCCAGGACACTACACTGACATCCATATTGTCTATATTGGCTATTTTCTCTACCATATGACCTCTGCCGCGCTGCTTCATTTCTTTCTCAGCTGGCATTACAACTCTAGGAACCCGATTAAGTCTTACTGTTCCCAAAGGTGAAATGCCTTCTTTTGTCAGATATATCATAAGAGGTATGCTGGTGAACCAATTGTCAAAAAACAACTTGTAATGTTGATGTTTTGGTATCGAATCTGCTAATTTGACGCATTGCTGCTTATACTAAGATTTAGTGCTGCTAGAAGTACAATATTACTCTGGGAACCAGCAAACCACTCAGCACAAAGTTTTTAAAGCCTCACTTATGTAGTTTTTTTTTTGGGTTATATTGCTTTAGCTGACTTCGCGCTTTTGTTGGTATAATCTGTTCGTCTACAGCTAGAAATTCTTCTTTCGGAACCATGAGTACTCGTTCTTTGATTTGGCTCAGAACAGGTCTAATTTTGAACAATCTGTCTTTTGCAGGCTGATCATTTTCAATTATATCATCATTGTTATTGAAATTCAAGAAACGTTTTATTTCTTCGAATCTCTTACAGCTCATCACGTCGCTAACTGTTCGGTGGTAAATATTGGCATTCCAATAGTGTCTTGTTGATGGAAGTTGAATTATAGACATGTAAATAGTAATTTCTATAAATTGTTCTATTTCGTATTTTTTTAGCTAGTTTATCTGAACGTTGTTGCACTGAGTATAAATTTGATTGGTCTGTGATATGCTCTATAAGCCTATCAGAAAAGAGAAACTTAAAAAATTGGACCAAAGTTTCTAATTGTTAAATCGAAGAACGTACATTTTCAGAACCAGTAAATTTTGTATCATTTTCCTCAGAATTCCTTTCACCCAATTATGAGATTTCTTCCTTTTATATCGTAGTCTTTAAGACAAACTGGTATCATCATCTGAGAAATCTGAGGATGTGGCAGAAATGGCAATTTCCTTGACATTGCTTAGTAAATTTTCACGCTCCTCATTGTCACTATCTTGACACAATATCATATTATTTGGGCGGTCTTCATCGGAGAGATCTGATTCTTCACTATTAGTACTATTTGGAATTCTAACTGCATTCATTGTACCATAAAAGAGTTTCGGATCCATATGTACAAAAACAATCAACGAGTCCATAACTTCATAATGTGCGATATATAGCACCATCCCCTTTTGGGGTTTTCGAGAGACTTTCAACATACTTATTTTTTAGTACTTACCTAAGCAGATATCTAATATAACAAAACAATACATTTCAATTTTTTCTCGCCGTAAAAAACGTTTTTACTATGAAAAATAACCTCTAATTTCGAGCACTGTTTCACATGATTCAGAATTTTTACAAGAAGGAACTTGAAACTGCGAATATATTAAGGAAAGGTAACTATCACACTACTTTATATTATAATCTAAAGCAAAAAGGAGTAAGGAAAGTAAATAATGAGACAGAAGACGGTATAATTGAGATGTAGATGTGCAGATGAGATGTATTAAATAACCCGACCAATTGAAATATAATTAAAATCCAAAAAAAAGCAAATTTTTAGTTTGTCTGAAGCATCTTTAGCTAAACCAGATTTGATAGTATTCATAATAAATTCGTAATAAAAATAGGAGACGGGTTAAGACATAACTGTAATGTATATATGTAACGATAATGCAAACAAACACATTTTCTTCAATCGTAATGTGTTTGTTATCCAGTTTTGAATACCCATATTTTTTACTATTGCAACAATTTAATATTTGCTTATAGGGGGTTGAAATGGGGGACTGAACAATTACTGGGCTTGAAGATAGGGTAAACAAATAAATTAAAGCCTTTGCGAACGACTACTCGTGTTTTGGTTAGTGAGCTGATTCGTGGATAAGGATTCCTTTAGTTGGGGAGGATTTGGAGGACTAACTACAAAAACGAAATTAAAAACATATATAGAGAGACGTGCTGGGCAACTACACAAGAAGATTCCTAAACTATTTAAAATAAAACGTCGTTTAAATGAACCTACTTGTTGATTAGAAAGAAAGGTTTTTCTCTCCTAAAAAATTTGAAGGGTGAATATCTTTTTAAAAGAAATAATTTTATACTCCTGGTTTAAAGAGAAACCATTACATATTTCACCTAAACAGTTATCTTTAATAAAATAATTCAAATTTATCAACAAACATTAAATTGAACCCTCTAACAAAACAAAATTAAAAGTATGGTTACGTACCAAATGACATAAAAGGATATAATAACTGTCATATGTACAAATGAAATACCAAACTGTTATAAATTATTAATTTATTATCAAGGTTAATTTTATTTAAAGGAAAACTAAAATATGACAATTAGCTGATCCATAAAATGTTTATGACCTTTATATTATATTGATGTATTGCCAAAGTCGCAGGCGAAAATCAAATACTGATTTAACTGGCTGTGATACTGTGAACACTCACCAACCCGTCTGAAAAGCGTGGTGTTTTAATGCCAATATGCCCCTTAAAACACAACATGTTGAACTTGAAACAAAATGAAACGATACCCCAGGTGAGTAGAGCTAGCAGCTCAGAATCGCACACCGGAAAACCGGTCAACCTCACAGATTCTGGGGGAGGCACAAGCCCAACAAAACGCGCCAAAATAGATACAAATAAATGAAAACAGTTACTACTAGTCACACACAACATCCAATCGATGGCTAAAGATGAAAAGGTCTACATTTTAGAAGAAGAACTATCCAGGATAAAGTTGGATATTGTAGGACTGTCAGAAATGAAAAGAGGAGGCGAACAATGTATGCATCTAAACTCGGGAAATCGCCTATACTATACAGGGAAAATAGACGAAACATATGGTGGAGCAGGAAAAAGTATTTCCAGCCATATATTTATACATATAAAAGCGTTTCTAATACAGTAGCTTATTATTATAATAGACCTATGTAGATAATAAAACCAAGATTAAGGTTATACAAGTATATGCTCCCACATTAACACATCAAGAAGAGGTAGTTGAAATGTTCTACGAAGATTTGATAACAGCATTAGAAAAAAATGATACAAAATATACCATCATTATGGGAGATTTCAACGCAAAATTAGGTAAAAAACAGGAAAATACTGAAACTAAAATAGTTATGCATGGTTATGGCACACGAAAGGAAAGAGGAGAAAAATTATATAACTTCTTAGAACAACAAAATTTATATGCCATGAACACATACTTCATGAAACCAGCAAATCGAAAATGGACGTGGATATCTCCCTATAAAAGACTAAAAATGAGATCGATTACTTTTTGTATGGGAACAAAGACATTTTTTAAGATATAACTGCTCTCAATTGATTCACAACTGGCAGCGATCATCGCCATTTAAGAGCAAGGATTCTTGTTAAACAGACGAAAACCAGTAGAAACAGGTCACATAATTATTGTAATCAGTTAGATCAAACTAAAATGCGACAGAAGGGAGATGAGTAGAGAGAAGTCTTAATAAAAGAATTTGTAGACCATTATCAACAAGAATATTCCGCCATGAACACAATTAATAAATAAATAAAACGAAAGCTCTTGAAAGCAGGACTGACTGTTGCAAAGAAAACGAAAAATAAAAAAGACAGAATAAGTGATTAAATAAAACGGTTGATTGAAAAGAGACGCACATTTCTAAGCGAAGAAAAGCAAAATACCGTTGGTTTCAAAGAATTGAATAAACAAATAAAGAAGGGAGTAAAGGAAGATTTAATGATTTACAATGAAAACAATGTAGAAAAAATAATAGAAAAGAACCGAGACCTGAAACATTTTCCGTGATTTATATTCCTCAAACAAGAACCTAGATAACACTGCAAAGGAAGATCTTAAGAGAAAGATAACGAATGTCAACTCAGAAATACTGCCTAACACAGAATCCTTTGAAATAAAACAAGCTATGGCACAACTAAAAAACAATAAGGCTCCGGGCCCAGATGGAATACTTGTAGAAGTGTTAAAGGAGGGGAGTGAAATTATTCTCGAAGAATTGAAAAAATTTTTCAATGAATGTCTTCACAGAGGAGAAGCCCCAGATGATTGGAATGAAAGTTTGACAATACTTCTCTTCAAAAAAAGGAGACAGGGGAGATCTGAAGAACTATTGGCCAATCTCTCTGCTGTTCCAAATGTACAAACTGTTTATGGGAGTAATAACTAACAGGTTAACGTCGAAACTCGATAGCTAGCAACCGGTAGAGCAAGCAGGATTCCGAAAAGGTTACAGTACAGCGGATCATCTTCTTACAGTCAGAAAGCTAATAGAGAAAGCCAAGAAATATCACTTGAACTTATACATTGGCTTCGTTAATTATAAAAAGGCATTCAACTCCATAGAACTTTGGGCAATAGAGAGAGCTACAAACAACTGCAGGATAGACTCCCGATACAGAATGCTCATACATAATATTTACGAGAAAGCTACAATGAAAATACAAATAGATGCGAAAACCAAAGCTATACCAATCAACAGAGGAGTTCGCCAGAGAGACGTTATCTCACCAAAGCTATTCACATTTGGGAGGTCCAAGGTAATCTTTGGAACAGGACAATTCATAAAAAGAGCGAATTTTCTGGTTTTGTCTAAAATATGGCCTAGCATTTCGTTATCGAAAATAACTCAAATAAATTTATAGGGCTCATATTTTTAAATGGTGAGTAGTCTGCTTTGGAAAAGTTAAATATTTTTACAAAACCTCTATCGATCCAAGTTCTTTTAGTATACTTTTGTCCCTTCAGTGATTTCAAAAAACTAGTTTTAGGTTATCTATCACGTTATGACGTACGTGGTGTTTACTCGTCTTTCATCTCATTAAAAACACTATTGTCTTCTGGTTCACCATCAAAATAACCCAGCTCGGCTTCTGCTAATAATTATCTTAGGGACAGATTATCTACAAATCAACGAATATCCTCGTCAGCCGAATCTTCATCAGTCAAAACATTTGGAGCAGGTGGACTATATATATATATATATATATATATATATATATATATATATATATATATATATATATATATATATATATATATATATATATATATATATATATATATATATATATATATATATATATGTGGGTTAGATCATTGTCATCATTATAAACCATATCCAGGGCTTCCTGGAGCCCAAACCTCTTCTGTAAATAAAAAAATAATTAGATATCTTATGAGCCTAGTCTGACCACTTGGTAACAGTGTGATTCAGTTTCATGTAAATTTTATGTTAATGGGTGAGGTTGCCTGTAATATTTTTTATGTTATAACCTACTTCCTTAACTACATCAATAATTATTTAAATTGCCGAAAAGTCTTAATAGTAAACTAATAAAACTACACAAATCTCGGTTCCATAATTTGCACATTCGTTAATACGCATGAGTTTACAAAGCTATACTATTTTTTCCTTCCAAACTGTTGAATATAATACAGTAATAAATTGAATACACTGACATCTAGTAACGAAAAGTTGAATTTCGGATAGATTTCTAGCGTTAAGTTAAGCTAGAATCAACATTAATTAATGCCGTGTTTGCGTAAATATAAAATGGAGATACATAGTTGGTTGGCTAAGCCTTTTCCAATATTTTTATGTTTATGAATTGTGGTATTTTAGCATTACCAGGTGTCACCTTTAGACTTCTTCTATTTGAAAAATTATAACTTTTATTTTTTAAAACCTACCCCCACTACCTACTAAAAGATAATTACAAAATGTTAATGTTTTTGTGTTTCTTTTAATAACGTCAATAACTGAGTATAATTCCGGATCACTCCGGACCATACTATATGCAAATGGTCCTGACATACCCAATAGAAGAATATATTATCCGTAGATAATATTTTAGAAACAGCAAAACGCGATGTAAGACAATAAAGGCTAAATTGCAGAACAAGTTACTGACTGAAACGGCCAATAAAGAACAAACTGAGAGCTGAATATTCAAACTAAACTAGGTTTTAAAAATATGGATCTTTTGTTTTCTGCTAATAAAAACAGTATCAACATAACAAATCTGTAATAAAAAGGCATCAATATAAGGCGTAAATAAAAAAGAAAATGCATATTTAGGAATAATACTTTAAGGACATCGAGACAGCGTTGTAATAAGGCGATTAATAAGAAAAAGTAGTTAAAAGGAAAGATATAGTTAAAAGGACAACGGAATAATTTTTTTAAACGTCAAATAAAATGGCTTAGAAATCCGCAAAAATAGGATTTATATATCGTCGGCATCATGTGAAAATTGCGTAAGGACCAAAATGTAAATTTTATAGGAGGTGAAAAAAACAATTTTTATCTTAGACTAATTATAATACTTGCAGTTTTTTTTTAATACAACGTGCTCATCGAAATAAATCAGCAATGTATAAAGAAGATAAGAACATACAGAGGACCAGACGCTGACTCAGATCATTACATGGTGGGCATCAAAATTAAGTAACTGATACCAGAAAACGAAAACAAAATAAAAAAAAAAGAAATGTATAAATAACCCAATTCGATTAGCAACAAAGAAAGAGCAAGAAATGTACGAGGAAACAATGGAAAGAGAACTAAAAAAGATACAAATAGAAGAGCAAACTAAGAACAAATGGGAAAAAATAAAGCAAGTAATGAACAAAGCAGCAAAAGAATGTAATAAACAAAAGAATAAAAAGAGGAGAGACTGGTTCGACATAGAGTGCCAAAAAGAAATAGACCCAAGAAAATCATTAAGGGTGGAAATGATCACGAAAGAAACAACAGAGACAAAGAATAGATATATGGAGCAAAGACAAAAAGTAAAGAGGGTGCCGAGAGAAAAGAAGAGAAAACACATAGAGAATAAGCTAAAAGAAATAGAAGAGAATTACAGAAATAAAGAATTCAAAAACCTATATCAAAGTGCTAGAATGAAAAAAGAGGTTGCCAACAAAAACCCATATTCGTTAAAAACAAAGCAAGAAATAATATAAGCGGTGAAGCAGAAATAGTCAAAAGATGGAAAGATTATTTTGATGAATTACTGAATGGCAATAATAAGTCAGACCAAAGAGAATGTATGGAAGCAGAAGCAATAATCGAACACTTTGAAGACATAGAAGATAATTCACCCAGCAAAGAACAAATCGAGAAAGTCATAAAAAATCTGAAAAAATCTGAAAAACAACAAACGAATAATATAGCGATAATATATCAGCAGAGATAATGAACTATTGTGAAAAACTGCTAAATGGTTGAATATACAAGATCATAAAGGAGATATGGATAAAAGAACGATTACCAAAAGATTGAAAGGAAACAATTATTTGCACATTACACAAAAAAGGAAACAAAACAAAATGTAGTAATTACAAAGGAGTAGCGTTACTAAATACCGAAGAAGAAGTTAAAAAATAGGCGAATATCAGTGCGGATTTAGACAAGGGAGAAGCACAACGGAGCAAATATTCGTAATCAGAGAATTACAAGCATAAAGCTATGAACAAAACTTACCAACGATAGCGCTATTCATCGACTTCCAGCAAGCATACGATAGAATAAAGAGGAAGGAATTAAAAGAGACCCTTGAGGAACTGGGAGTTAGCAGAAAGTTGCGTAACATGATACATCTTACTTTAAAGAATACAGAAAACAGAGTCAAAGTAAACAATCATGCATCGGACAAATTTATAGTAAACGAAGAATTAATTTAGGGCGATCCTTTGCCATCATTACTCTTTAATTTATACCTATAAAAAATAATGCGAGAAGCGAAAATTAATAGACGACTCCTATATCATAAAAGATACCAAGTTTTAGCATTTGCGGATGATGTAGTATTAATGGCAAAAGGAAAAAAGAGCTACAGGAGAGTACAGAGAATAGTAAAGAACAATGAACAAAATTTACTGGAGATATGGGAAAGGAAAGTCTTGATGAAGATATATGGAGGAATAATAAGGGACGGTTTATGGATAAGAAGATCAAATGATGAGTTAAATGAATTATATAATCAACCTAATACAATAGAAGTTATAAAGGCACAGAGACTAAGATAACTAGGTCACCCAGAAAGGATGCCGAACACGAGAACTCCACAAAGAGTACTAAACTACACTATAGCTTCAAAAAAGAGAAAAGGAAGGCCAAAAAATAAATGGAATCAAGAGGTAGAAAAAGATATGAAAAAAATTAGACTAGAAGGCCCGAAAACAAAAATGGATAACAAGAAGGAATGGAGAAAAATCACATATCGAGCCAGAGAAGATCTCAGTACATAAAGAAAAGCAAAAATGAAGAAAGAACAAACTTTTCAAGCCATGGGCATCTAAAGCCTTTAGTGCTATTGTATAATATATAGTTTTTTTTGGATCATGTTAGTTTTAACACTAGAAGCACCAGAGCGGTCATTTTGACTGCTTTTCATTTTTGACACTCTGTATTACCTATTCATAAATGTTTTAGAAACTTGATAATTTATGACTTTTCCTAGATCTATGTGAAGATTATAATTTCTCTTTTACAGGTACTTAGCGTAATTACTTTTTAAGATATGGTAACGTATACCTAGAACTACCATATAGGAGTCATTTTGACTGCTTTCTATTTTCGACCCTCATTAGTCTAGAGTATTACTCATTCATATTTATTTTACAAAATTTATGATTTGGGACTGTATTATTTACTTGAGGATTATAATTTCTCTTTTACAGGTACTTAGTATAATTACATTTTGAATATATTTATGTTGATGTCTACCTAGAAAAATGCGGTCCTAATGACGAGGTAGTCTAATTTTTGTTCTACTTTTCTGGGAAGTTTTTACTTGAGTATATACCTGCATACTAATTTATCTCGTTCATTTTAGGAAGGCGTACCAGTCAAAATGTTCTAAAGGAAGCTGCTGGACCAACCCCTCATGCTAAGAGAAGCATTATTAGAGATTCTGCAGCTAGTGCGTGGCGGCTGTTGATTGATGAATGCATACTCCGTAACATAAAATCATGTACTGTTGCTGAAGGTAGAAGAAAACTCAAAGATGAAAATTGGCAAATTTCTATAAATGGGGGAGCTTATATGGCACGAAATGTTAGCATAAAGATGCTGTGGTCTGGTAGATGGGGTCCAAAATTTTTTCAAGAGATGATGTCTAGAAACAAATTTACACAAATAATGAGTTTTATCCGCTTTGATATGAGAAATACCAGGTCTGAGCGATTATCAACAGATAAATTTGCACTTGCGTCGGTAATATGGAACCCATTTATAGAGAATTGTATATTATGTTATACACCTGGCGAAAATATAACTATCGACGAACAGCTTTTTTCCACGAAGGCAAGATGCCGCTTTACTCAGTACATGGCGAATAAACCCGATAAGTTTGGAATTAAATTCTGGCTTGCAGCTGATGTCGAGTCCAAATATTTGTTGAACGGATTTCCTTACCTAGGGAAATATGAACAACGACCAGCCAATCAACTTCTGGGGGAACATGTTGTTAGCCATCTAATGGAACCATTTATAAATAAAGGAAGAAATGTCACGACGGATAATTTCTTTACGTCCATAAAGTTGGCAAAAGTACGAAAGAAGGCTACCAGCATTGTTAGAACAATCAACCGACCAAGAAAGGATATTCCACCGTCAGTAAAAAATGAAAAGATGGAATTGTACAAAACAAAAATTTTGACTTGACTTGACGCTAACGGCGTACCAGGGAAAAGTTAACAAAAATGTTCTAGTGCTGAGTTCTTTACACTCGAATAATATTAAAATGGGCACAGATAAAAAGAAAAAACCGGAAACCATCATCTTCTACAACCAGACAAAATACGGAGTAGACGTTGTAGATCAGATGGCTAGACTGTATTCAACCAAATCTGCTTCAAGAAGATGGCCGTTGCAAGTTTTTTTTTAATATTCTAGATATGGTAGGAATAAATGCTTGGGTTCTGTATAAGAAAATTACGGGCAGTCAAATATCTAGGCAGGATTTCCTACTTCAGTTAGCAGAAGAATTGCGAGAAGATCACATGACTAAGGGCAGGACAACATCAACGCATACAAATCCAAGAGGTACAAAAAAACCACCAAATAATAAACGTAAGCAGTGTCAAACAGGGAATTGCAACAAAAATAAAACATTTGAAATTTGTCATATATGTAAAAAATTTGTGTGTGGGTCATGTACAAGCAAAATTGAAAAATTTTGCTACTGCATAAATTGTACTTAAACAATTAAATAATTTATTTAAATATATTAAATATGTCTTTTATTATTAGTTATTAACTCAATATAGGTTTTTATCAAATAAAAAAGAATACAAAAACGGTTAGCAATAGAAAATTCTAATATCCGTCATTTTGACCGCCGGTGGCGTTTCTAGGTATGCACAAATGCTGGTGCTTCTAGTGTTAAAGCATAATTTCAGGAATGTTAAACGAAATATATTTTACTTTTAGTTTTCTTAATTTAACGGACTTGCTTTAACGGACGGAAAAATCACACAAAAATTCGTTAAACATTTGAACTTACGCAAATTTCGTTTAAAAAGAAAACTATTATTTTATTAAAACAATTTTATTACTCGCTAAAAAAATAACAAAACACTAGACATTATCAATCTATATCAACTATAAATAAAAATTACGCACAAAAATAAAGCTTAATCGTATTCAAATCCATCATAGAAAGGATGATAGTCCTTTTGGTACTTTTTTTGGTTCCATGGTACTTTTTAGGAATTGAAGATGTTCAAATTTCTCCCGTTTCGATTTTAATTTACCTTGGTAAAGTTTGGGTAGTTTTTCCATGGGATATTAATTTGGCATTTCTTATTTATTCTGACGGGAAGGATATGAAACTCATCAGAATGCTTAATCATATATTCTATGGATCTGTCTAAATTGTATTCAATTGCTATAATATTTTGCACAATAGGGTCACCAGTTTTACGTTCAGGACGAACTGAATTGACCAAGTTGATTTTAGAAAAATCTTTAAAATAAGCATTGTTTAAATATTGTACATCATGAGGTTTTTTGTTTTTTCCCGCATTTTTTTTCAAATTAACATAGTCGGCAGGTACATTTATTCTTCTTCTTCAGCCTTCATTTATCCATTGTTGGACATAGGTCTCCTCCAATTGCTTCCAAGCTTTTCTATCTTTTGCAATTATTATCCATTGCTTTTCAGCTTCAACTGTTATATCGTCTGTCCATCTCTTTTTGGGTCTTTCTACGCTTCTTTTTGTTTTTCGAGGTCTCCAGAATGTCACTTTATGAGACCATCTGTTGGTGTATTGTCTTGCTACATGTGCTACCCATTGTCATCTCAATGTCGCTATTTTTTCCATAATGTCGGTTACTTTAGTTCTTTGGCGTATTTCGGTGTTAGGAATTTTATCTCTGAGGCTTATATTTAACATGGCCCTCTCCATGGCCCGTTGAGTTGCTCTTAATTGTTCTGCCATTTTTCTTATTATTGCCGTAGTTTCCAAGTTGAACCTGGTAGTATTCAAGTGTCATAGGTTTTTCGTTTTAACTAGGGTTTATCTATATATACATATATATATATATATATATATATATATATAAATATATATATATATATATATATATATATATATATATAAATATATATATATATATATATATATATATATATATATATATATATATATAAATATATATATGTTCGGAAAGATTTCCGCGGTTAGTACAATTAAACTTAGAGCTAAGATTAATATTATTATAAAAATTAATATTAAACTTACCAGTCTTCCGGGTTGAACCGCGTCGATATCCATTTTGCCGAGCTTTCGACATCCTCTCTGATGTCTTCTTCAGGGCTTCCGAGGTCTCAGTCTCCCGAGCCCCCAGACACTACTACACTCACTAGTCACTTCTAGTTCACTCACTAGTTCACTACTACGACTGGGACCAGGGGACGGTTCATTTATACCGTCGATGGTGACGTGGCCTAGGTGGGGGTTAGGGTGGGGATTGGCGCGAGAGTTGGCGCGAACATTTCCGACAGTGGGATTTTGATTCGAAGATGGAGGGGGCGATATTTTGTTTATGAGAGGTCTCCATGTAGAAGGTAACCGTATGGCGTCATCTCTTTTATTAAGGCAATTTGGTCTTTTTTCTATTTCTATGGCTTCTCGGATAATTCTTGGTTTATAAAAGCGGATGGGGGCTATGGTTCTGGAGTTTTCGAAATCAATTTTGTGACCTGTATGAAGATGGTGTTGACCGAGAGCTGAAATTGAATCGGAATTGCGAACAGAAATGGAATGTTCATAAATCCTATTTTGAATTCTACGATTTGTTTGGCCTATATAGGATCGGGGACAGTCTGCACAAGGAATTTCATAAACTCCGTGCTGTTCGTTTGGAATATTGTCTTTGATTGATCGAACAAGAGATGAAAGTTTTTGTTGGGGGGTAAATATTGTTTTTATTCCTCTTGGTTTAAGAATTTTGTCGATTTTGTCAGTGACACCTTTGATGTAAGGAAGAAACGCTTTCGTATGATAAGGGTCTGAGTCTTTGGATTGAGATTGAGTGGGAGATTGATGTCTGTGGATGCTCCTATTGATGTGATTTTCGCGGTAGCCATTTTGGATGAGGGCTTGTTTTAAACAAGAAAGCTCAGCGGATCTACTTGCATCATCGGAAAGGCGTATTGATCTGGATACAAGAGTATTAATGACTGAATTAATTTGTGAAGGTGGGTGGTGAGAGTTGGCATGCAAGTAACGATTGGTATGTGTGGGTTTTCGATAGACAGAGTAATGAAAACCTTGGGATTGGTGTTTCTTTATGAAAACATCGAGAAACGGTAGGGATGAATCAGTTTCTACCTCCATCGTGAACTGGATACTAGGATGTATACCATTCAGATGGGTTTGGAAAGACACCAAAGCATCCCTGCCATGGGGCCAAATGACGAATGTATCGTCAACATATCGTAGCCAACATGTGGGTTTGAGCATTGATGTGGATAGTGCTCGGGTCTCGAAGTCTTCCATAAAGATATTGGCAATCACTGGAGATAGAGGGGAGCCCATTGGGGCACCATTTATTTGTCTGTAGAATTGATTTTGGAAGATGAAATAGGTGTTGGACATACAATGTTTAATGAGAGATAAGTGGTCTTGTTGGATACTGTACTTAGTTTTCAGAATGTTTAGAGTTTCATCTATAGGAATGTTTGTAAAAAGTGAGACAATATCGAAACTTACTAGAATGTCTGACGGTGATATAGGGTATTGTTTAAGAAGTTCGATGAAATGAAAAGAGTTTTTGACGAAGGATGAAGCATTTTCGGCGAAAGGTTGTAGAGTTTTGGCCAAATACTTGGCCAATGGTTGTGTAGGGCAGTTGTATGCACTGACAATGGGACGTAGAGGAATATCGGGTTTGTGAATTTTGGGGAGGCCATATATTCGAGGTGTTCTTGAAGACTTTTCACGAGGAATTAGAGATTTTTTGATGTCAATAGGAAGAGAGGTTTTATTGATAATGGCTTTTGTTGTTTTCTCCAGATAGGTTGTTGGATTATTAGGAATTGGTTTGTAGTCTGGAGTGTTAACGAGATTTGAAAGTTTATTGATGTAAGAAGAAGTGTTTAGGATGACGGTGGCGTTTCCTTTATCGGCGGGAAGAATGACTAGATCTGGATTTGACCGAAGTTCTTTCAGGGCTTTTTTCTCGGATTGGCTAATGTTCTGAGCAGGAGGCTTTGAGTTTCTAAGAACTCTAGAGATGTCTTGTCTGGTTATTTCAGCATCTTCGGAGGTTAAACTGGAGATGGCTTCTTCAGTTTGACAGATGATTGTCTCAATTGGAATGTGACTTGGAGTAACAGAGTAATTGAAACCTTTTGCTAAAGCTTGAGTGGCAATGGCAGAAATAGGGGTATCAGAAAAGTTATGAACCACTGTAGTGGGTTCCAGCGTTGAGGTTTTTGGAATTTGTTCGGAAATGAGATGCAATAATTTGCGCTTCTGAGTTTCACTCTTAGATTCGAAAGTGTTTAGGGCTGATTGTGTATTGATACGGTCGAAGCTGTCCCATAATATAGGATGTACATTGAAAGAATGAATAGAAGACCAGATATTGAAAATATTTCTATTTGTGTTTGGAATTTTACCAGCTCACTAAATCATATAGTAACCTACTACTACGTAAAAATCGTCTTCTTTGTGATTTAACTTTCCTTAAAGCCTGCCGAGACCATAAAGTCATTCCCAAATTTCTGAAACTTAAACACCACACGTCTTCTTCTTCTATCTCCCAAATTCTTAGGAAAACCAGTTTTGCTCTTCTCCGTGAAGCTATTCATTCCACGAGACGAAAACTAGATGTCACAAATAGAAATATTTTCAATATCTGGTCTTCTATTCATTCTTTCAATGTACATCCTATATTATGGGACAGCTTCGACCGTATCAATACACAATCAGCCCTAAACACTTTCGAATCTAAGAGTGAAACTCAGAAGCGCAAATTATTGCATCTCATTTCCGAACAAATTCCAAAAACCTCAACGCTGGAACCCACTACAGTGGTTCATAACTTTTCTGATACCCCTATTTCTGCCATTGCCACTCAAGCTTTAGCAAAAGGTTTCAATTACTCTGTTACTCCAAGTCACATTCCAATTGAGACAATCATCTGTCAAACTGAAGAAGCCATCTCCAGTTTATCTTCCGAAGATGCTGAAATAACCAGACAAGACATCTCTAGAGTTCTTAGAAACTCAAAGCCTCCTGCTCAGAACATTAGCCAATCCGAGAAAAAAGCCCTGAAAGAACTTCGGTCAAATCCAGATCTAGTCATTCTTCCCGCCGATAAAGGAAACGCCACCGTCATCCTAAACACTTCTTCTTACATCAATAAACTTTCAAATCTCGTTAACACTCCAGACTACAAACCAATTCCTAATAATCCAACAACCTATCTGGAGAAAACAACAAAAGCCATTATCAATAAAACCTCTCTTCCTATTGACATCAAAAAATCTCTAATTCCTCGTGAAAAGTCTTCAAGAACACCTCGAATATATGGCCTCCCCAAAATTCACAAACCCGATATTCCTCTACGTCCCATTGTCAGTGCATACAACTGCCCTACACAACCATTGGCCAAGTATTTGGCCAAAACTCTACAACCTTTCGCCGAAAATGCTTCATCCTTCGTCAAAAACTCTTTTCATTTCATCGAACTTCTTAAACAATACCCTATATCACCGTCAGACATTCTAGTAAGTTTCGATATTGTCTCACTTTTTACAAACATTCCTATAGATGAAACTCTAAACATTCTGAAAACTAAGTACAGTATCCAACAAGACCACTTATCTCTCATTAAACATTGTATGTCCAACACCTATTTCATCTTCCAAAATCAATTCTACAGACAAATAAATGGTGCCCCAATGGGCTCCCCTCTATCTCCAGTGATTGCCAATATCTTTATGGAAGACTTCGAGACCCGAGCACTATCCACATCAATGCTCAAACCCACATGTTGGCTACGATATGTTGACGATACATTCGTCATTTGGCCCCATGGCAGGGATGCTTTGGTGTCTTTCCAAACCCATCTGAATGGTATACATCCTAGTATCCAGTTCACGATGGAGGTAGAAACTGATTCATCCCTACCGTTTCTCGATGTTTTCATAAAGAAACACCAATCCCAAGGTTTTCATTACTCTGTCTATCGAAAACCCACACATACCAATCGTTACTTGCATGCCAACTCTCACCACCCACCTTCACAAATTAATTCAGTCATTAATACTCTTGTATCCAGATCAATACGCCTTTCCGATGATGCAAGTAGATCCGCTGAGCTTTCTTGTTTAAAACAAGCCCTCATCCAAAATGGCTACCGCGAAAATCACATCAATAGGAGCATCCACAGACATCAATCTCCCACTCAATCTCAATCCAAAGACTCAGACCCTTATCATACGAAAGCGTTTCTTCCTTACATCAAAGGTGTCACTGACAAAATCGACAAAATTCTTAAACCAAGAGGAATAAAAACAATATTTACCCCCCAACAAAAACTTTCATCTCTTGTTCGATCAATCAAAGACAATATTCCAAACGAACAGCACGGAGTTTATGAAATTCCTTGTGCAGACTGTCCCCGATCCTATATAGGCCAAACAAATCGTAGAATTCAAAATAGGATTTATGAACATTCCATTTCTGTTCGCAATTCCGATTCAATTTCAGCTCTCGGTCAACACCATCTTCATACAGGTCACAAAATTGATTTCGAAAACTCCAGAACCATAGCCCCCATCCGCTTTTATAAACCAAGAATTATCCGAGAAGCCATAGAAATAGAAAAAAGACCAAATTGCCTTAATAAAAGAGATGACGCCATACGGTTACCTTCTACATGGAGACCTCTCATAAACAAAATATCGCCCCCTCCATCTTCGAATCAAAATCCCACTGTCGGAAATGTTCGCGCCAACTCTCGCGCCAATCCCCACCCTAACCCCCACCTAGGCCACGTCACCATCGACGGTATAAATGAACCGTCCCCTGGTCCCAGTCGTAGTAGTGAACTAGTGAGTGAACTAGAAGTGACTAGTGAGTGTAGTAGTGTCTGGGGGCTCGGGAGACTGAGACCTCGGAAGCCCTGAAGAAGACATCAGAGAGGATGTCGAAAGCTCGGCAAAATGGATATCGACGCGGTTCAACCCGGAAGACTGGTAAGTTTAATATTAATTTTTATAATAATATTAATCTTAGCTCTAAGTTTAAATATATATATATATATATATATATATATATAATATATATATATATATATATATATATATATATATATATATATATATATATATATGTAAATATATATATATATCTATATATATATATATATATATATATATATAGGTATATATATATATATATATATATATATATATATATATATATATATATATATATATATATATATATATATATATATTGTTCTACCTTTTCTATATTGATGTTATCTATCGTGATATTTTCTAGGCTGTTGCTTAATATCTTTGTTTCTTCGAGATTCATTTTTAATCCTATTTGATTCGATTTATGATTTAAATTTTGAAGCATTAATTTTAGTTCATGGATATCTCTGTGCTTATTAGTATTATGTCGTCTGCGAAACGCAAATGGTTAAGATATACTCAATCTATTTTTAATCCCTTTTCGGTCCAATTTGGTTATTTGAAGACATTTTCTAATGCCAAAGTAAATAACTTAGGTGAGATGCGCCTTGTCTCACACCTTTGCCAAGGTCTATTTTCATAGTTTCCAGATCATCATCTATTTTTATGTGAAAAGTAGCATCATCGTATATATTCTTAAGGAGGGCAGCATATCTTGAATCTACACTGGCGTCGTCCAATGTTGTTAAGAAAGCCCATTTCTCGATACTGTCAAATACTTTGTGATAATCGACAAATGCCAGATGTAGTGGTATGTTGTACTCTATTGTTTTTTCAATAACTGTCCGGATTGTTTGCAAGTGATCGATAGTGTTAAAACCTTTACGAAAGCCTGCTTGCTCCACTGGTTGGTATGCATCTAGCTTAGCTGTCAATCTATTTGTTATTATTTAGGTTAGTAGTTTGTAAAGGTGTGACAATAAGCTTATTGGTCGGTACATTTATTACCCTTCCTGAAGTCTTCCTTTCGATTGTCGAATGCATAGAATCGCATTCCATTTGTGTATGAACTTTCTCTAAGTATTTTTGAATAATACAAACATTATTTCCATTGCAAAATTTAAAAAGGCATTCGATAAAGTGGAATTGCGATTCTATGCATCACAACCGTCACTGTAAAAGATAATAAATTTGTTGTTTACATCCATGTTTGGTAAGACTTTGGTAGATAAAAAAGTGCAAATAATCGAAGTAAAACAGTTCGCCTTTAGATCTCCTTCTCCCTTGTGCCATAAAAAACAGTAAACATCCTTTTTATGAACATCAGAAATAGTAAAATTGTGAAGAATTAATTTAGTTTCATAATAGAGCGCAGACACGTTTGCCTGTGGGCACAATAGAACAGACTGAAGATCCATAGCGAAAACATGATTTATCTTGTCTTTTTCTTTTTCATTACGTGTCTCATCTTTTTTAATTCTGTGTTCTTGATAAACTAACTCTGAAACGTTTTGTGTTTAATATCCTACACAGATATCACATTCGTCTTTTTCTTTTCTGGAACTGAATAAAGACAAATTTAACTCCTCAAAAATAAATTTAAATCGGGTCATTCCAGCCGTTGATAACTATGTTGACTCGAGGAAGCACCATATTTATCTTCACTTGTAGGGGTCACTTGTGCTTAGTATTTTAGAGCTTCTTGAACTCTCATTTATTTTGAAATAACAATATATATAGGTAAGTCTGATTTATATGTATTTCACGAATATATTATACGAATTTTAAGCATGAATTAAACGCACGGGTTTAAAATAAACCCTCCTCCCCCAGGTACTGGGTACGTGAATATCAGCCCAAAACATAGGACCTTTGGCTTTGTGCATAACTTGTCCTATGGTATTGAAACATCTGGAGTTGAAATATAAAAAAAAGGAACAAAAATGCTTCAGTACACTTAAAATTTGTTCTGTTATCCCTTTATTTTATTTCTAAAATCACAACACGTGCACGAAACCAACAAAGAAAATTGAAATGTCAATAAACGTACTTTAACCTTTAATTGTGGCTTATTCTCATTTAAATAGTAATTACTTTGAAACGCCACAAGAAACTTGCTTCAGAACAATATAAAGAAAATTTTAATATGAAACTAGCTTAACTCTATTTGCAATGAAAACTAAAAATTGCTTAACTCCCATGCCTAATTTTAAGAGAATTTAACAAAAGACACACCAGTATGGACTTTTTTTCTACACTTATTGAACTATTTGGCAGCTAATAACAATTACTGTTTTACTAAACAATCTTGTTTTTAAACGTATAAATGCAATAATTATGGATGCACGTTATTAAACTACGTTGACAGTGTAGAATATGCGAACGCAAAATTCACGTTGCTTCAGATAACTTCGGATGTAGGCAACATTGAAATCCATATTTTGTGGCACCATCTAGTAAAGTGGATAACATATTTTGTAATGTTATGCAGTTTACACTCTTTAACAAGATGGCATTAAAATACGGATTTTTTTTAAAAAGTGGATTGACTCTATTTTCATATGATGCCAACGAGAAAGGAAAGGCCGTGTATAAAGACCGGTTAGTAATTAGACGATGATCAGTGAAGCTCAAACAATTTTTAAAATTTCAAATTTAATTTCAATTACTTGAAAAGTCAATTTCATATATCATTCAGCTTTCAATTATCACGACCCACAACCACTGCTGGACATAAGCCTCCCTTAAAGTCCTCCATTCTTTACGATTTTATGCTCTTTGTTGCCAATTTTTGTTGTTGTCTTCCCCTTCAACGTTTGTCCGCTCTTGGCCTCCAATTTGTAATTTTGCTCGTCCATCGTAAGTCATACATTCTCGCTACATGGCATACCTAGTTTTATTTCAGTTTCGCTATGCGTTCCACAACATCAGCAATACTCGTCCTTCTTCTCAGATCTTCGTTTCTTATGCAGTCCCGTAACGTCACTCCCAGCATAGACCGTTCCATTCGTCCCTACGCCACTCTCAATTTTGAAGCCGTAGTCTTGGTTAGAGTCATAGTTGGCGTCCCATAGGTCATGACCGGGACCGAGAGTGGTACTACCCTACAACTCTATGTATAATATAATATCTCTTACAGCACTACAGCCCACGTCAAGACCTGGCCTGGTTTTAAATATTTTGAACTTTACTTCCCTATGGATTAGTTGGCATTTTCTTTAAGCTCTACTTTTTTAAAAGACCATTTCTCCCTTCCTTGTCGGCCCTTACCCTAACTTCCACTGGGGTTGGTTACCCAATCTCCGGTAAGGTTTGCCGGGGTTCACCCGTGTGATTAGGCCACACTTCTTGAAGGCGAGGGTAGGAATTCAGTAGGAGTGGCTAGAAGTGTTACCAGAAAGTAACACCTTGTATTACGCATCACTACTCCTTAGAACCCCCCCCCCCTTTTGATATACTATACAATATACTAATTACTAAATAAACTAAAAACTAAACACTAAATAAGCTTACACATAATTTATCCAAATTTATTTAATTAAATTTCTGCTGATTTTTGCCTTTGTACATTGATGGAAATTGCATAATATTACCTATTGTTTACCGTGTAATGTCACCCAATGAAAATACTTTTATTCAATACCTGATACTTCACTTTCAGGTCGTACCTCATTCACAACTTGCTCACTTTAAAAGTACTGAACGATTAGATCTTCCGTGTGTCTAATACAATTTTGCCATTGTTCTGCCTTTACCTGTTCTAGCGATTCTTTCCATAAACTAAGAACGCTAGCATCACCTATTGTTTTGGATGCATGCTTATCATAGTAATTTTTTGCAATACTCCAAATCAACTCAATTGCATTGTAGTGGCAATGGTAGGGCGGAAGTCGAAGAACTTCATGGCCATATTTAAGAGCTTTTTTTCGATGACAAATTTCTTTTGAATTTTGTTGGCTTCACATCCTTTGCAGTAAATTGGCTTTTGAAAATATCACTATGATTTTTTTTCTGTTAACCACGCCTTTAGTTTTTCTTTTGTCCAGCCTCTTGAAGGAATTTTCTCCTCTACTTTTGAGTGATGGGATGCATTATCCAGTACTACTTATAATGAATGGTCGCTCTAATTTTTTTAACAAATTCTCTTCAAACCATTCTTCAAAAATGTTTACATGTATATTTCCATGGTAATCATCTGTACTCCTTGTGGACGAAAAAATTAAGCTTGCGTTGGGAATAAAGCCCTCATCATTTCCGGCATGAAGTATGATGAATCTTTTACCATTACTGGAACGGCTACAGGAATAGCATTTCGTGGTGCCATCTTGCCAGGATGATTTTGACATATTTCCTTTAGCGAAAATCCAAGTTTCGTCTAAAAATACAACTTGCCTTTGATTGACACAGTTTTATTGTTGATGCATTTTCTTAAAAAATGCCGCAGTTTTGATACAACATTAGAGAGTTCACACAATACTTCTATTATTTGTCTTTTTATATCAAAAACCTAAATGTTTTAGTACTCTTGACAAACTGGTTAAACTAATATCACACAGTTCCTTGTCCCTCATTTTTTGCAACACAGCACTCTTAATTCGATGCTCTTAAGCTTTATACATATCATATATAATATTTTTAATTGCCAACCTAATTGATTGGAGCAAATCTAAAGTTTTCGGATATCGACGATTTTTCTTATTTAATTTACTTATTCAATTTTCACTCATGCTGTTAATTCTCCGGAATGTCCTCTCTAAGATATCGCAAACATCACATGTGCGTTTTTGATCTGCCATAATAGATGTGAATGGACCCATGTTATTTATTTCCAAATTAAAATAACTTTCCAGTTACAGTACTAAACGCCGTTCTTTTGGAGGTAACACTCTACATTTCTACTGTCCTTTATTTTCTTCCAAATTGCTCATCTATACTTGGCAATCTGTTAAGCCCAAACAAAATTAGTAAACCAAAGAATGCTTTTAGCTCATCCATTGATCAATTCAGTTTAGCACCTCTCTGTGATGCATATAAGTTGCTTTGATCTACAATTACCTGCATAACATTATTGTCTATGAAAAATTAAAAAATAAAAAAAATATTATCTGTTTCAATACTACACTGTACACCAAAGGGCTGGTCAAATACAAAATGTTTATATGCAAGGTGTAGTGGAGAATTTTTCGTCCAGTTTAATAATTCAGGCTGTATTCGAGCGTTTTTCTTTGGTCTCAGTTTTGCATCAAATTCTGGCTCTTCATCGTCATTACTAGAGAAAGTGTCTGCTTGTAGCCGTTTTCGAGTATATTTTTGATCTTTATCATTGTAATCAGGATCTTCCAAACTGTCGTCTGAACAATATGGATCAACATTTTGTTCCAAAATTATACTAGATGTTGATGCTTGGGTATCAGTATTAGGCGTATACTGATTTTTACTCAGGCCTGATAATCTACTAGATGGGGTTGATCTTAAAGACGAATAACCAAACAACTCATCTTCAGCCTTAGAGTCTCCGCCAATATCGGAATCCTCAGCTTGTTCATCTGTTATATCATCTATTAACCGATAAGCTTAATCGCTTCTCATTTTGGTCAAATTATAGGTTTCCATTCCTGAAAGAAGAAAAAACATAAAATATCACATTTCATGTCTAATCCACCAGGTAAAAAATTCAAAATATCTTCTTTGCCGAAAATAAATACGACTAGATATGTATAAATTCAGAGAGTATAATGTCTAAAAAACACTTTCTATCAATATCAAGATTATCCATTGTTTTATAGACTTGCAGTGTCGTATAAAAAGTTAAAAAATAATTCTAACCTCAAAATATTTAATGAAATTTTTAGTATTTTGTTTGATCAGAAAGGTACATTCAGCTAATATATGTTAAGGATTGTTATAAAAATCAAACTACTTACCTAATTTTCCCAATTTTTTAGCAGAAAAACTTCAAAATATAAACAAAACAAAAACACGTGAATTACTATCATCGCTGTGAATCCTAGTATAATAATTTACCACTTTTACGTTCACAACAGTAGTTGCCACATGACTGATCATAGGTGGTAAATGGCGATGCAGGATGCAGGTATCAGTAGTTGACCTTCCATTTACAGTAGATGCGCATAGCGCATGGAAAATGTGTATATATTGAACCCAAATCTTCTTCTTCTCGTGCCACTCCTAGCGGAGATTGGAAATCATCATGGCCACTGCGACTTTGTTAGCAGCGCGCCTAAAAAGTTCAATCGAACTACACCCGAACCATTCACGTAGATTACGAAGCCACGATATTTTTCTTCTTCCCACACTTCTTTTGCCCTTAATTTTGCCCTGCATGATATTTCTTAAAAGTTCGTACTTTTCACCTCTCACAATGTGCCCCAAGTATTCCATCTTTCTAGCATCTGAACCCAAATGCAAGATGGTAAATAATTATACCAAGGACCGTTAAAGGGCTAAAACATGTTTGTTAATAAATTCACTGTAAGAATACGATATAATATATTCAGTAGGTCCTATCAATAAAATAAGAAAACTTGTTGAGCAGCGCTGATTGACACAACACAGCAATAAATTGTTATACATAAAGATATTGTAATAGATATCTTCGCTTACTTGGTCCACAAGTAATAAATTTATCAGAATTAAATGGGAAACCGGTCTTTATACAAATGGTCTTTCCTTTATGCAATTTCTAGTAATGACTGCGGAGAAAGAAGAAAACTATGTGATTAGGAAATTACGTACACTGTGAATGAGTAATTTTTACAGGATCATAGCTATTCTCAATGTTTATTCATTTTGTCATCGTTTTTTGTATAAACTAATTTTAATTTTAAAATTAAGTTACAGTACTAATAAAATTGATAAAATGTATGTAGAGAAAAAACATATCACAAAATTTAGAAGCGAAAATACAGATGAACTTTTGTAAATATATATTTCTAAAAATTTGTCATGCTACCATGACTAAACTATTATGTGCGTGTATTTATTTAGAAGGTCGTGTATCAAAATCGTTCGGTATCTCGATGCAAGCACGTACGAATTCTGCTGAAATCTGGTAACGACGACTCGAAGAGTACAATTATGATTAATGCCGGAGATGTTTCAAAAATAACGTCTCATTAAAGTCTCACCCCTCGGCAAGGACCAAGAAATAGCGATTTATGAGTCGGGACTCACTTTGCAGCCTGTTCATAAATCAAGGAGCACCCTTACATCCTCGACGCTGACGTCTCACTTGTCACAACAACTACACGTAAATAATAAGATTTTTAAAATTTTTCTTTGCATCGTTTCTTTTAGTCAAGTAGCTTCGTACTTAGTTAATGAATTTCGCAAAAGAATTTTCAAAGAAGCTTGCGCCTGATATAGTCAGAAATAAAAATATGCTAACTAAATTAAAAATATAATATTTCAATGAGAAAACTTAATAATAATAAAATAATAATAAGTCTTCTTTATGGAAAACGTAATTAGAAGAGAAATAATATAAAATTTAAACCACTGCAGTAAATTTGGCTGCTAATAATTGCGCAAACGTGAAAACGATTGTTTGAATATTGAAAAAAAAAATACAATAAAGTGGAAACCTACAAAATAAATTTCAATTGCGTGAACACATCGTGTCAGATATCGTCGGAAGTTGCTCATCGAGATGCACAATCCAGATATTGTTTAATATTTGATTTATTTTTAGAAGATTTTCACAAAAAGACCGTAGGAACAAAAGAGAAACAAACCCATTCTTAGCAGCAGAAGTGAGGGCAGCTGTCAAAAACCTAAAACACAATAACACAATAACACAATAAATCTGCTGGATCATACAATATTAGTACAGAATTGATAAAACAATGCGGATACTGACCATTACGCGCAATAAACGAACTGATACTGAGTTTACAGAAAAAAACCACTTCCTTGTTTTTTTAATGCCATATTAGGTCCCCTTAACGTTGGCAATTCCATTGGCGATTTGTTCAGCTTCTTTAACTAATCGAAATATTTTTAATTCATGACATATGCTTTCTTCCTCTACGATCCTCGATTTTACGTTTCATGATAAGCTGAAAGGATATTCGGAGCATTCTCCCATACAACCACATTTCAAACGCCTCTGAACAATTAATCGTATCAGCCTTCAGAGTCCAGGTCTGGCTGTCATGTTACAACATGACATTTGCTGTATTAGTAACAGCGAATTGTTTAGGTTTTTTTCAACTCTCTAAGCAAAGTATTTCGGGGAAAAAGATAGGATCAGGAAAAGTATTCAGTCGAGAAGTAAAAAAGTCGAAGGGCTGAGCACCAAAGTGTACCTTTTAACGTTTTATTGCAAAGCTCTGCCCTCTTGTTTTTTTCAGGAACGAACAGGTCACACGGCTAAACTTTTTACAGTCTACTATTTTAACCCTTAACTACCATGGCCAAAAATAGTAACATTTGTACCATGGCAGGGCCAAATTTGACCCCCCATTGTTTTTTGTATCAAAAAATATTCTTTTTTTAACTTGTTTTATTTTAAATTATTTTGTTTACAGCTACTTTTACATTTATATAAAAATAAACGAATTTGGTTAATTAGATATAACTTTATTTAAAAAAAACTTTTGTATTCAGTCAAATTAACATAGCTATGCACTTTCTCGAATTATAAGAAAAATAATAACAATGTGCAGTTTTTTTATATCCAATGGTGAAATCTAGGTATCATAGCTCCTACCTAAAATAAAAAAAATCGATTTAGATTTCGTATCTCAAAAATGACAAGCATGATTTTACCTTAATTTTCAACACAGCTTATGCATAACGTCTGTATGCGGGAATGATTTTTGCAAATAAAATCTCGACATTTATTGCACGATGAGCTTTCTTTCTTTTGGTTTTTGGAATATGGACATATTTTACAACTTTCCCTCTTTTTTCGTCGTTGTGGCTCTGGATTTGCGGCAGGCATTGGTTCCTGAAGTCCGGAAACTTTAAAAATGGCACTACGAATTTCTCTCGGTAAACAAGTTTGCTGAGCTCTACAAGTTAAATGGGCCTTAATAAGTTCTTGACCTAAAGTTCTTAGAAACAATCTTCTTTCCATTATTTGATTTTGCTGAACTCCATTAAAAATTACGTTAGCATTTAATCCTGCAATGTCCAAAATGCGAAACCATATTACTTGAGGCCATCTACGAGTTCTTCTGCCAGTTTTATAGCATGCACATTTCTCATCCAATTAATCCACCCCACCTTTTGTCTCGTAAAAATTTATAATCTCTGGCTTGCCATTAACCATTGTATTGGAATAATGCATAGTTGACACTAACAACACTGCACGATTTTTCTTAGGAACAAAAGATACAAGGCTCTCGCTTCCTGTAAAACCAAATAAGGCAGACTTAGGTGGCCTGTTTTTTTGGGGTTGAAATTCAGCAGGAACATCTCTTTTATTTCTTTTTAGAGTTTCAACATATGAAATTTTATGGCTTCTCAGTTATTTTATGAGCTCAATGGACGAAAACCAATTATCTCCTGTTATGGTTCTATTTGTACCAGAAATTGGTGGAATAAGTGTCAAAACATCTTGAGTGGGGATGGATAACTTTTTTGGATTTGTTCTGCGTGTATCTTTTCCAGTATATATAAAACCATTTAGCAAATAATGTGTCTTAGAGTCTACTAAACACTGCATTTTCAGACCGTATTTGTCTGGCTTATTTTTGAGATACATCCTGAATTGGCACCTTCCTCTAAATGCAATAAGCATTTGATCTATTGTGAGATATTCACCACAGCTATAATTGGACTGGTAATTAATTATAAACATATTAAAAATATTGGATATAGCTGCCAGTTTATCTCCGTGCGCAATACGTTCTTGTCTAGTAGCTGGGTCGTCAAAACAAAGGCTTCCAAGCAAAAACTAAAATCGGTTTAGTGACATGGTTGCTCGAAATATATCACGGCCAGTACCATTCGTAGCAAATAAAGACGTTAAATCTTCATTATTGGATTTAAATACCCCAGCTAAATATAATAAGCCTAAGAAGGGCTTTAATTCAATTATGTCAAGATGATTGGTATATTGACACGATAAATTGTGTAAATTATATTTAGAAGCCATATTAGTTATTCGTTCATTGGTTTTCTCAAGAATTTCTTGCAATATATCGTGGCTAATAATACATTTCCAAGCATCAACTGGTTTCTCTGGCATACTAGCTCGAGCTTTTCCAATAACACCAGGTAAATGACTAATTAAATTATGCTTACGTGTACGAGAAAAGGTGGGAGAAGTTTTAGACCACTTGTACCTATTTTTGCCATAAAACACATCCCTTGAGTCAGCTATATCACTTTCTTCACCCGAATATTCACTACCAGTTTCGGAATTATTAATTTGCCAATTTTTTTCGTCATCATCGTCCCATTCCTCTTCACTGTCTGTTTCGTGATCAGTGTGTTCACTAGCCTGGTCTAAAAACTCACTGTCACTATCTAGTCCATTGTCCATAATTTTTTGTCCCTCTTCTTCAAGTTCTTTCTGTGTCAGAGGACGTTTATTGCGACTACACCCCGCCATTTCAAAATACTTGTTAATTGCACTAGAAACACTTATACCATAAGCGGGTCAAAATTGACCCTATGCGTGCCTAACTCTGCAGTAGTAACAGATAAACTAACGGAATTTTCGTAGATCGATAAATCACCTACCGGTCGAAGATTAGCAGAAAGCGCGCAATGCTCAATCTATGTTTCGGTAGCGAAACTTGGCATTAAAACGCGGGGGGTCAATTTTGACCCCACCATGGTACTTAAGGGTTAACTTTTTTTGTCCATTTTACTGTTCTTGATATATCTAAACTCAGGACAAATTCTTAAGCAATTGGCGCTTTCTCCGTTTTTAAGTTTTAAGATATAAGTACGTAGAGGTTTTGACTTTGCTTCCATCCCGGTATGTACAGCTTAAGATAACCTTGATCATATATTTCTTTGTTGTAAAAATTACTGCGCATCTGAACATTTTATATTTTTTGTATGTTCTTGAAATCCATATCAAGATTTTATTGAGTTCGTTGGTAAAAAGAGCAAGTTGGCTCATTAAAGTTTCAGCGTGGTTGTGAAAACCAGTGGAATTTGAATACTAATCTTAGGAATAATATGTTTATTCCGGCTATGCTGAAAGTAAGAAAGTACTTTTCTCTTGTTAGGTAAAGTATAGTGCTTTCCTGTGTTTTTCTCAAGAAACATAAATTTGTTTCTGCCTTTAAAGACGTAATACAGATGGTTACTTTCTGTCCAGTTTAACAGTGTCTCGATGTTTTCATCTAGTTTAGTATTTACATTAGTGGTAGCTGTTGAAATCACCTAGATTAATGGCTAGATGAGGTCTTGCGGCTCTAATGTAGCTCGGACTTTACTTTTTCTATTCTGCTTTTATTATTTGTGCATTTGGCATTTTCACAAAAAAAAAAATAAATATGTATATTTATATAAAAATGCTACATTAGTGAAAAATTAAATGGCTAAAAGTGGATTTTGTTTACCTACTTGAGTCTAGCAGGTTGGCCACAAGTGGATAAATAGTGATTGTTTTGGTTTCCACTAATAAAAGAAAAAATATAAATCTCAAATTTTACGAACTTAAAAATGAGGTTGATCAACTGCTTAATATGTCCAATACTAACATACGGATGTGAATCTTGTAACCTACAACAAGCAGAAAGGAGAAAGATAGACGCCACTGAAATGTTTTGTTGAAGAAGAATATTATGAATTTAGTGGATCAACCAGAGGACAAATAATTCAATTTTAAATGAGCTGAGATCAACATATAGCTTTTCAGCAAAGTCCATCTTCAACAATTAAAATACTTTAGATATATTATGAGGGCAGACACAGAAAACATGGAAAGACTTATTAACCAACGAATGGTAGAAGGCTGAAGATCACGAGAAATATCCCAACAAGATGGAGCGACCAAATTACTGGCATATGCAGAAGACCTATGCATGAGTTAAAAAAAATGACCAGAGACAGAGATCTTTGGAGATGGAAAAAACACAACATTACGAACGAGGGGTCAGAACTTAAAAGAGAAATATTTACCATTACAATTCTTATATATTGTTTTCAGGTTTTGTTAATAATTCATTATGTAACTCGTACGTCGACTTTTAAACATATGTCTTACTCAAAGGTTATCATTCCCTTCTATTCTGCTCTTACTTGGTTTCAGCTTGTCAACCACCTGCTATTATCCATTCTTATCACGCTGCAAGCTTAGTTTCACTTTAGTTTGACAATTTATTCGATAATGCAAATATGTTTGCTAATGTTTTATTGAGGATAACAGTTTTGAATTCAAAACCCTAATACGCAATACACTTTGACCAAAATTCTTAGGTTTGAATCTAACAATCATCAAGTTTGTCATAATTTTGGTTTTACTTAAATTCGTGTCTAAATCTACTCTTTGACGTGCTGTATGAAGATTTGTAAGCATATTTTGGCCTTTTCCAAGTGATCTGAGATTAGAAAAAGTATGAGAATAAGCAAATAATCGAATCGTATAAAATTCAATATGAGTTAACAATATATATAGTCGATTATGCAAAATCGTTTAAAGGTTTACTTGTAATAAAAATGCTAACTACTAAGATATGACCCAATAAATAATCTGTATATAATTAACGTAATTTCAGATATTTATTTAAAATTCTAAAAACTAAACTTTATTTCAAAATGCTTTTTTAATTCCACAAATACAAAATTATGGATTTAAACTGACATTGTTAACTGAACTAACTTATCTGCATCTCCTTTGAATTAATTAAAGACATTAAGAAACAGAAACACTGTTAATGTCAAACTTGGTACACATAAGTAACTATTTTTATTTACTCACTTCTAATTTTTTCCTTCCAAGCTTCTTGACTAACACGATTTTTCAGATTTATCTCTTTTTCCAACTGCCCGTGTTTCATTCTTGAAGATAATTCTTGTATATTTATGTAAACAATTTCACGGTTGACATGATAACGAGTTTAAAGAACGGAGATGTACTAACTTTTAGATAATTTTGTTTTTCGCGAAGATTTATAGTAATAACCTTTTTATTTTTGAAATTTCTATTTATGGCACTACTTTAAAAATTTTTGGTTTTACTATTTGCTCACAAATGTTTGGGTTAACTGACCCTTAATACTAATGGTAATTTAACAGTACTACAACAGGTCACTTTAATAAAAAACATTACATTTTTGTCACTTACTATAAAGTCAACAAGTTTAAAGTTAAAAGTTTAAAGTAAAATCATTTAATTATAAAATATGAAGTTTCCTTTGTAAATATCGGCTAAAATAATGTCTGTAAAGATAGAGAAAGAAAAGCAAAAACTTAGTAGTAGACATAGTTTATTTCAGAAAAATAATTATCTATTTTGGCTGTATTTTGAGTGATATTTGTAAATAGTGAAATAAACATATTATAATAATGGTGCTACAGTATTGCATTTACAAAAAAAAACGAAATATTTACATCCCAATGTCTCATTTAATTTGTAAGTACTGTTTGTTTACATTATTTAAGATGAGGAACTAAGGAAGCCTGTTTGTTTACATTTTAAAATATGTCTTTCATATGCGTACCATTGGGTTTATTCATATTCATTGATGTATTGAACAAGATATTAGTTCATGAAATTAGTATAGACATTTTTAAATTGTAAGTAGACATCATCTGATTAAAAAGATCTGTTTAGTAGCTTTTTAATTTAATACTAGCGGACTAACTCGACACTCGAGTTTTTTAAATGAAATTTTTATTTTGCGAGAAAAATATACAATATATACAATGACCGGAAGTAAAAATATTTTTATCAATAACTCAAAAACTATAAATGATAATTTCGTTAACTTACATTTTTGAACTCTACGTTGAATTCTTTGAATTCTCTATTGATTTGACTAATAAAAACGAAACCGGAAGTCGACCTCAAAACCGGAATGCAATTTTTAGTTCATCAAATGTCGACATGGATATCATTTAGCAGTTAATTTTGTATGCTGATCACGAATCCGGTGTCAGATTTGCTCTATCTTGACGTTTTATGCGCGTTTCGAAGTACATATTTAGATTTGTCTCGACGAGACCTTTCGATCCATATATACATTGTGGGGTCTAAAACTTAAAGTAAATTTTAACTTCCGGTCATCTCAAAACCGGAAGTGAATTTTTGTGCCAAAAGTATATCTTGACAATCTCATACGTAAAATATTTTAATTATCTAATATGGTTTTTGAGTAAAGTGGTGGACAAGAAAAGGGCTTAGCGTTTTAGTATATAAGATAATATTCCGAAAAAATATTTTAATTATCTAATATGGTTTTTGAGTAAAGTGGTGGACAAGAAAAGGGATTAGCGTATTAGTATATAAGATTTCTCATGAATTCAAATAAATTAGTGAAATGAATAAAACTCATTTATTTTTCTATGTAGGTTTCCAAATAATATTGATTAATGATGAAACTTACTCTAAACTTCAACAGAGAAAACAGTATGAAAACCTTTCAAAAGCATCCTTTTTGGTTATTAAAACTTGTAAGGAAGCTGAAAAATATTTCAGATTTTTTAATAAAACTATAAATATCTACAACAGACGAATTAAAAACCTTATGAATATTTTGAATAATAAAACCATACAAAATGTCCCAAAATCAATTTATGAGCATTTTGGTGACCATATTTATGATGAAGATGCAATCGATGGTCACTCTATACAACTTTTAAAATTGGTTCTTGAGAAATATTTTAAAATTGTAATTTATCATGAAACGAAGACTACTTTAGATGCTAACACCGTGCGCATAAGAAGCGTTCTTACTAAGACTGTTTAATTTCGCAATCAATAAATTTATTTCTGTACCAACGTCTTCTATTATGTTTATTTACCATTTTTACTTTAATATTTCTGTTCGCTAAATAGCTTTCCAATAATTTATACATTTTTACGCCTACTTTTTAATAAGTATATTTGCAAATAATTTTATGTCAAATGCCAGCAAGAGCTTTGGAATGATCAATAAATATTTTTGTAGCAGAAACCCTTACTACGAGGAATCTATTCATATTGTATTAAAATAAATTTGTCACAATTTAAAAAAATATGTTTTAATACATTATCAATAAATATAGGTATGTACTTAAATTTGACAAATGTATATTTTTTAATTGTTTTTTTTTATCGTAGCATTATTTGATACCTATTAAATAATTAAATTGAGCTCAACTATATTTTATTGTATTAATTTTAAAGCAAATAAAATTGTATTTTATTTTTTCTATAAAAACGTGTTTTTATACATTATTACTACTTCCAATTATTAACGTCTGGATAATTATCCCTGTGAGTAACAATTCAAGCACGCTTATGCTCATTGAGGAAGTATCATAGTCTATCGATACCCGTTTTACTCCCCTTTACCCCCTTGTCCAGTAATATCGAAGCTTCAAAACAGTGTGTGTTTAAGGTATCTTATTGCTGTGTCCATCTATGTTTATACGTCCATGGTATATTCACTAGGTAATTAAACAAAAAACATTGTATATCATAAAGCACTATAATAAAAATAAAACATATTTTTGTTAATAATTATGATTCACTTGATTTACAATAAAGCGATTACTGAAAATACTTATAGACGTTTTATTTCATTATTCTTTATTACATCGGTTATTAACCCTATGTTAATAATAATAATAATAATAGGCGGGCCCCTGTCATACAGTCAGCTACAGCCCAACAATAACAACCACAAGGGAGCCAAACAACAACAAGAGCTCCACTCGCTGAAGGTGCTGCGCTGGAACACCAGCCGGCGCTCACTCAAGCGAGACGACCGAGGCAGCGCATGAAATGGACTGTGTCTATAAATGAAAACATTTTGCGTTTCTATTACAAGGTCACGAACCTCGGTCGAGAAACGATCGGCTATCGACAACATTTGTATGCCGAATTTTGCAGGGAGTACCCAGAGATTCAAGTCACTGAACAGCGAATAGCAGATCAATACCGGGTAATTATAAGAAATAATCTTATCCCAGAGACTAGACGCGATACCATCAAAAGCGAAGTCGAACGGGAGATACATAACCAAGAGCTAGTTGTGGATCAAGTCCATAATGAAATCCCTAATGAGCAGATTCCTGAGCCTCTCATGCAAGAAACTCAACCTTCAAATACGCAGCAGGACAACAGCGAGTTGCACGATAGCCTGGTAAGAGAAATAGCACGTGCCGTACAAGAGTTAAATGGAACAAATCCACTTAGCAGACCACAGCTACCAAAAATAAACTCTTGTAAGAAACTAGGTGCGCTGTTACAATTGATGAACACTGAAGTCCTACCCAATTATATCGTGGAAGCTCATACATTAGAATATTTGCATATGCTGATTTACTTTGCAGCAACAGCAATTGCTAATGTAATGGGCATTAAGATCAGAACACGACGGGGTACTAATATCAAAAGGACATATAACAGAGTTGCACCTTGGGAAAAACGGCTGCTTATTAAAATTGAAGCATTACGTAGGGACATTGGTCAAATCACGGAATATGTTCGAGGGACAACAAGTAGAAGAGTAATCAGAAGAGCTGAAGAAATAATGATAACCACCGCAAGACACTCACAATATAATCCAACAAACAACACAGCACAATAGTGCCTGGATACATTAAAACAAAAACTTTCCGTTTACTCAGGCCGACTAAGGAGATACAAAATTAGTAACAAACGAAAATCCGACAATATGCTTTTTGAGAATGCCGAGAAGGCGTTCTATCGGAAACTCAATTCTACTGCAGAAAGTGCCAATAAATCGTACCCAAGCCAAGAAGAAATCCATGAGTTTTGGGAAAATCAACTTTCCACGCTAGCTGCTCTTAACACCAATGCTGGATGGATTGAAGATACGGCGCACAACTGCCAACACTACGTTACTGCTCCCTACGAACCCTTTACTACTGAAGAAGTTTCAAATATTATCAAAGAGCTTTATAACTGGAAATCTCCTGGACCAGACGGCATTCAAAACTTCTGGCTTAAGAAGTTTTGGAGTATTCATGAGTGCTTATCAGCATTAATTAATCACAGTATTTCTAATCCGCAGGAAATACCATCTTTCCTAACCCAGGGAACAACTTATTTAATACCAAAAGATCAAAATAACACCCAAGATCCAACCAAATATCGCCCAATTACTTGTCTTCCAACTCTGTATAAATTGCTCACATCCTGTGTAGCCCGGCGTATCTACCAACACTGTGCTCTAAACAATATCATAGTGCCCCAACAGAAAGGGTGCGCTAAGGGTTCCATGGGCTGCAAAGAACAACTTATCATCGACTCTGTCATTTCTAATCAAGCATATAGCAAAAAAAGGAATCTCTTTACTGCTTTCATCGACTACAAGAAAGCGTTTGATTCAGTGCCGGATGAATGGCTTGTAGATATATTAAAAATATATAAAGTCGATGATAACATAGTGACCTTTTTAAAACATATAATGTCAGATTGGAAGACAAAAATTCACCTCCAAATACCTGGTGAAAACAATATCGAAACTGAAAATATTGCAATCAACCGGGGCCTATTTCAAGGAGACTCGTTGAGCCCACTGTGGTTTTGTCTAGCGATGAACCCCCTATCCCAGCTACTGAACTCAACTGACACAGGTTTTAGCATCAAAAATAACACTACTGTTGTGGCAAAGCTTAATCATCTATTGTATATGGATGATTTAAAACTATTGGCTTCTACTCGATGCCACCTGGATCAGATGCTGAAAACAGTGGAAAATTTCTCTAATGACATTAGTATGCACTTCGGCCTTGATAAGTGCCGTGTCTTAAATATAATTAAAGTAAAGGTTCAGCCCGGTGGATTCGATATGCAAAACGGCCAGAACATCGAGGCTATGGGTGAAAATGATATGTATAAATACCTCGGAATAAAGCAAGCGCGGAAGATTGACCATAAGAAAATGAAAACTGAGATAACAACTGAGTTTATACGAAGGGTAAAACAGCTGCTTCGTTCACACCTTAATAGTAAAAATTTGTTTAAGGCACTAAATACCTATGCATGTTCCGCGCTTAGCTACTCGTTTGGTATTGTTAAGTGGACAAAAACGGATATGGAAAATCTTCAGCGAAAAGTACGAACACACCTCATAAAGGCACAAAAACACCATCCTCGAAGTGCAGTAGAAAGAACGACATTACCGCGGTATTTAGGAGGACGAGGACTTATGGATATAAGTGAGCAACTAGAAAAACACATTACTAATTTAAGAACTTATTTTCAGGTGCAGGCTGAGACATCTACTCTACATCGCGCGATTTGTGCAGTAGATGATACAACACCGATCAAACTGAGGGAACCAGAAATGCGCATAAACCATCTTACTAAGGACGAAAAAATGCGCACCTGGATGGGTAAACCTCTTCACGGGCGACATCCTAATGAGGTCAGTCAAGACCACGTCGACAATAAAGCGTCGAACTATTGGCTGACATCAGGAAAGTTGTTCCCTGAAACAGAAGGTTCATTACTCGCCATTCAGGATCAGGTTATACCAACAAAAAATTACCTGAAATATATCGTCAAAGACCCTCAGGTCCAAAATGACAAATGCCGATATGGATGTCAAGCTCAAGAAACCATCCAACACATTACCGGAGGTTGCCAGGCATTTGCTGCAACTGAATATAAGGAACGGCACGACTCAGTAGGAAAGATCCTTCATCAAGAGATAGCCATCAAACTGGGACTTCTCCAAACAAACCATCTCCCATATTATCAATACGTTCCTGAAAGTATACTTGAGAATGATAACTACAAGCTATACTGGGACCGCACTGTGCTCACAGACCAAACAGTGGCACATAATAGACCAGATCTCATACTAGTTAATAAACTAAAGAGACAAATAACACTAATTGATGTGGCGATACCCAACAACAATAATCTTCGTATTAAACAAAACGAAAAGATCGCCAAATACAGGGATCTGGAAATTCAAATACGAAGACAGTGGAGAATGGAAAGTACCCAGACAATACCTATTATTCTCTCTACTACTGGAGTTATTCCGAAGAACCTCCTAGAAAACATAAGAAAGCTAGGTCTGAATGAACATCTCTACAAGACCATGCAGAAAGCTGTACTTCTCTCAACATCCAGATGTGTACGAAAATTTTTGGGAGATACTCCAGCACACCAAGTCACCTAGGGCTCGATAACACGGAAAGAGTCCCACCAGAGCTCAATCCTTTTGACACCGTAGGTATCTGGGATGAATGAATTTTCCCCTTAGAGGGAGTGAGAGCCGTATGGCTAAATCTGGGATAATAGACAGACAGTACCTATTATTCTATCTACTACTGGTGTTATTCCAAAAACCTCCCAGCGAACATAAAACAGCTGGGTCTAAATGAACATATTTATAAGGCCATGCAGAAAGCTGTACTCCTCGCGACGTCCAGGTGTGTACGAAAATTTTTGGGAGATACTCCAGCAAACCAAGTCACCTAGGGCTAATGAGTGAATTTTCCCCTTAGAGGGAGTGTAAGCCGTATGGCTAAATCTGGATAATATTAATAAATAATTAATTATCTCTATGTTTTGTCATTGAAGCACCCACTTTATAAATATTTGTCACCTTTAGGTTCCCACGATCCCTTTAGATTATGTTTCAATCAGATTTGAACCTTAAGTTCCCCTTTTAGTTTTAAGCCCTCTGGCAGACATACCAGTCGGGGTTTTTAGTGGGTCCAAAAGGGCGACCAAAATTCGTGAAAGCGAAGATACTTAGGTCACCCGAGCTGACCCTCATACACCGCCCTATCATCATGGTGATGGTTCTGTTCAGGAAAATTAAAGAAATAAACTGCCACATTCCAAATCAATTTGACAGAATGAAGTCTGTCGGGTCCGCTAGTAATTTAATATAAACTTTATTGAATAGCAATAAAGTTCAAATTGACTCCACATTTAGTTAGAAAATATTTGTATGGGAAAAATAAAATAGCTATTTTAGGGATTTCCCGAAAATTATTCGAATTTTTCTTGCCGCAAAAACCATCCTTAGATTTCAAGGAACATTTTAAAAAAAGAATTGTTAAGATTGGTCGATGCGTTGTTGAGTTATGCGCTTACCAACACATTTTGCGATTCATTTTTATATTATAGATACTTTACTTATTACAAATGCACTATATTTAATAAAATGTCTTACTCTTATCCGAAATTTTAATAACAGTTTATTAAATACTCCATTAATTAATTTCTTTTGGCCTTTCAGCAAGTCATATTATAAATCTTAGTTAAAAAAGAAAATTTTCCCGTTACAACTTTTGTAATCAAAAGCAGTAATATACGATGCCCAGGTGGTGGACCTGTTATTAGTCTATATCTGCAAATGGCGGAGGACAAAATTACCGAAAGCATAAAAATTCAAAAACAAAGCCATAAATTTTGTATCAAGTCCCTTATTCTCGGTCCGATGAGGGAAATATCTGTACATCCAGAGTAAAAAGATTGCCGGCGGGAAATATTTTTGTAAACGCCATTAATTTCCATTAACGATACTGCAAGTGGCTCTGTACAAGTTGGATCATAAGTTAGACGGAGGTTGGCACACTCAGAAACAGCTTCGAACTTACCGAGCGTTACGTGATTTTCAGACAAAGGTGCAGTGAACCATAAATTCTCAAGAGGGACTAGATTGCCCAACAGGTTAAGGATACAATTTAACTCAGGCTAATAAAAGTTACATTGGTGATAATCTAAAATTTATATGATGTTGTACGTAAAATATAAAGCAAAGATGTATTTAAAGTTAAGAAAGTAAACTGTTTCATTTTAAAATATATTAATTTATCAATTTAAAAATAATCCTTATTAAATTTGCCTTAATTTCTTCTTTAAACATATTATTATGCGTGTTATTAAACATTTTTAATCTTCTAAAGAAGTACAATCTTCTAAGAACGACACGATACCCACAATGACAACATAATGGTTTTATGACGAATGTGAACAATAAACCTGTATTGCATGAATTTATTTTATTTTATTTTTTGACAAAATAAAATAAAATTATATTAAATTACTATTAATAGATGTATGTAGAATTCACAGTTAAATTTTTATTGAATTGATCCGGTTTTTAAGAAAAAAAATTGTGCCCATTTGGGAACATTATGTATAAAAACTTTTATTATTACCAATTGTCATACACATTAGATCGACCTATTGTTAGTATCAAACTATTCCAAAGATTTAAATTTCTTAAAACAATTACTACTTTTAGAATGAAAGCATAAATGCACCTTACATTTCTCGCACTCGACCCTTGATTTTCCCTTAAAGTTTATCATCTTATTATCGTCATCTGTTTGTGTGTATATATATATATATATATATATATATATATATATATATATACTTATATATATATACATATATATATATATATAAATATATATATATATATATATATATATATATATATATATATATATATATAAATGTTTTTGATGGGTTGGAGTCAATAAAAGGGGCTATTGGTTCACTATTTAATATCTCGAGCTTTCAATTGTGTTTACAATTCTTATCAAAAGCTGCTAAAAAAGACAAAATATCTTACAAAGTTGAACTATAAAGAAAAACATTTTTTGTTAACTCACCAAATAAAATTAGTTTCGTCAATAAAAATTGCTGCAAATACATGTCAAAAAGAATTAATACTAAAATTCCCTTATCTAATAAATTCTTCCCTGAAATTTTAATAATTTTGAAAACATTTTCTTAACAAAAAAATAATTGAATTTATAAATAGTTTAAAGTAGCAACCAATTACAAATAAGCCTCAATGTCATAAATACCAACTTAAAATGTTTACCTTTGACAATTATATTGTCAAAAATAAAATTTTGTTTAAAAATTCTTTTTTGTTTGGTAACAAAAAAGAAGAAGATTTATTCACCATTGACAGACGTCTGAAAAAATGTAACAGATATTTGGAAAATTAAATAAAAATGTGATATTTTTCAAGTTTTATATATAAATTATAAAGAAATAATATAATTATAAATTTTGCTTAGGTTTTGAATTTCTGATCTTTAGTTTAAACTATTATCACTTTTGCTAATACAAACCATTTCCAAAAAAGTCCTTTTGAATTTATTACTTTCACTACATAAAATTTTAATGTTATCAAAATCCATAATATATGGTCTTTATCGATTACATGCTCTGCCAAAGCACAAGATGGTTTTTTAATTCTGCAATCACTTTTGTGAGAAATAATGCGATTTGAAAGATTTCTTCCGGTCTCAGCAACATAGTCAGATTCACATTGAGTACAACTAATGCTATACTACATTCGTTTTTTCAAATTTGTCTATAGGATATTTAGTTTTGGAATATAAAGATGAAATAGTTTTGATGTTCTTTGTTGCTATTTTTATATTGTCAATAACCTTTAGTGTTTCTATTAATTTAGGTGTTAATGATGGTATAAAAGGTAGTGAATGATAATAGATGTTCTGATTGTTAGATACAATGTTTTGAGATTTAGCAAAAAATGGTGTTAAGTTATTTATATTAACAATATTAGAAAAAAGCATCCTATGTAGCGTATCTGGAGGATAAGAGTTTTTCTTATCTTATCTTATTTTTCTTATCTTAAAAAAACTCTTATCCTCCAGATATGCTACATAGGATGCTTTTTTCTAATATTGTTAATATAAATAACTTAACACCATTTTTTGCTATATCTCAAAACATTGTATCTAACAATCAGAACATCTATTATCATTCACTACCTTTTATACCATCATTAACACCTAAATTAATACAAACACTAAAGGTTATTGACAATATAAAAATAGCAACAAAGAACATCAAAACTATTTCATCTTTATATTCCAAAACTAAATATCCTATAGACAAATTTGAAAAAACGAATGTAGTATACAGCATTAGTTGTACTCAGTGTGAATCTGACTATGTTGGTGAGACCGGAAGAAATCTTTCAAATCGCATTATTTCTCACAAAAGTGATTGCAGAATTAAAAAACCATCTTGTGCTTTGGCAGAGCATGTAATCGATAAAGACCATATTATGGATTTTGATAACATTAAAATTTTATGTAGTGAAAGTAATAAATTCAAAAGGACTTTTTTGGAAATGGTTTGTATTAGCAAAAGTGATAATAGTTTAAACAAAAGATCAGAAATTCAAAACCTAAGCAAAATTTATAATTATATTATTTCTTTATAATTTATAATATAAAACTTGAAAAATATCACATTTTTATTTAATTTTCCATATTTTTCAGACATCTATCAATGATACTAAACAAAAATGAATTTTTAAACAAAATTTTATTTTTGACAATATAATTGTCAATAGTAAACATTTTAAGTTGGTATTTATGACATTGAGGCTTATTTGTAATTGTTTGCTACTTTAAACTATTTATAAATTCAATTATTTTTTTGTTAAGAAAATGTTTTCAAAATTATTAAAATTTCAGGGAAGAATTTATTAGATAAGGGCATTTTAGTATTAATTCTTTTTGCCATGTATTTGCAGCAATTTTTATTAACGAAACTAATTTTATTTGGTGAGTTAACAAAAAATGTTTTTCTTTATAGTTCAACTTTGTAAGATATTTTGTCTTTTTTAGCAGCTCTTGATAAGAATTGTAAACACAATTGAAAGCTCGAGATATTAAATAGTTAACCAATAGCCCCTTTTATTGACTCCAACCCATCAAAAACATTTATATATTTTTTCCAAACGAGTCACAAGTACTTCTTTTTTCTTACTTATATATATATATATATATATATATATATATATATATATATATATATATATATATATATATATATATATATATATATATTGGGTCTAGGCTCAATGCATCTTCTTTTGGATGGTTGTTCGAGTGTGAAACTTCTATGCCCACCTCCTTTTCTTTTTTGTAAAACATCACTGTTAATTAGTTGTTCAGCTAGCATTGTTTTGAAATTGAGCAGTGGTATAATCTTTTCAGTTTTTCCGTTTTTTGATTTGCCTGTCTAATAGCCAAGCATTGACTACTGCTACATCCAGCTTATGATAGAAAATACGGTGGTACCATTTTTGCTTTTGATTGGATATAATCCCAAATATAACATACTATGTTATATCTGTCATATTGTTTTTCTAATCTTTCTATTTTTGCACATATTTCTGATAGCCACAGTTTCCTCCCTTTTTTGATTTTTTGTCTGATTATGTTATTTAAGTTTTTGTATTTTGTTCGCTTTTATTCTGGTATTTCCTTCTTTTCCATATCAATTCTTTTATTTTTTGTGTTATCCACTGTTGGCTTTTAGAGGATGTACTGCCCTTCAAGTGTTGTTACTTAACTTTAACTTTCTCCATTTTTTTATTGCGTTAAGTTGTCCGTGTTTTTTTACTTCCTAAACTTCCTTGCGCGTTTGTTCGCTGGTCTGTTGAGAGAGATTAGATTCCTTTGGTCTTCTTAAATTAATTGTAGGTATTTTGGTAGCTATTCTAATTTCTTTAGTATAAGTTTCATGTTTGCCAAAACAGGATTGTGGACTATATCTGCCACTAGGTGAGCTTTAGTCGACACTATAGCATTACGGAATATACTTCATTCGCTTAGCTCGGGCATATTTTGACAGATTCATTGTCGGAAACCTACAACACAACAATTCCTACTTCTCAGTATTAATAGCTTAAGTCTCCTACTATTGCAGACTTCTTTCTTAAAAAAAAGAATTATTCTAAATAGTGGAAGTGTATACTAAACCCATCAAATTTTGGGTAGTATATATTTAAAAAATATATTTTAGTTGTTATAAATTAACATAACTATTTATTATATGGTGCAGATAAATTGATTACCGGTAATTCACAAAGTTCTATTTTATTTACTATTTAGTTTGTTTACTATTAATATTGGCTATGAGTACGTGTGCTTGGTTGTATAGTAATTTCCAGCCACTTTTAGTCTGTCAAAAAGTAACTAACTTCGCAAAAAAATAATCACTAGACAGTCGGACTGGGAATAGCGAACTGAGTTTATTTAGTTTTTAATGATGTAATCAATCGAGTTGCTTACTATACTCTCATCATCATCTCTAGAGGCGTTTCAAATATAATATTGTTGGGAGTGGTAGTTTCTACCATCTGTTTTAAATAATGAGTTCGTTTTCCTTGAACAAATGGACTAGCCCTCACTTCTCTTTCATTATGTGTTTTCAGTCCATATTCGCCTACTACTTCTCCGTCTCTTCCTTTTTTTACTTCGCATTGGACTTACCTAAAATACCATTGACTTCTTCTTTTTTGATTTCGTCAATTGTTTTGTCTAATACATTATACGATACATTCTGCGTGGTATCAGATGTTGGTGCACGGCATAGCATTTAATTTTAGTATTTATATTCTGTCCATTATCAGTATAAACTCTTTAAGTTATTTTGGGCGTTATCTCGAGAACAATAAAACACGTAGTGGTCTTCTGTCGCTGTTAGGCCATCGAACTTTAAAACATCCGGATATATATCTTTTACCGTTGCATTTCTTGTACTTAGTTATGAGCTTTTCCAGGTCGTATAGGTATTTTCTAACCATGACGACTACTGTAGGAATATCTAACAGATACTGCTACTTAATGCAGTAGTTTCTCATTACTTTCCGAATCGCCATACCGTGGATCATTCTTGATTGTTAAGTTGATGACTGGTACCGTTCGCGTCATAAAAAACTGGTACAACTCTTATAACCAAAAATCGTGTTTTTTAAGTTGTGTACGTTGGTCTTGTCACATGTGTCATTCTAATTTCTAGGGCACTGTTGCCAGTTCAACGAAAATATTACATGAAACCAGCTAAAAGCTGGGCTGTGCGACAGACCGCCAGTTTTGAGTATACTAAAAACTAAAACATTATCGAGCATTCTCTATCAGTCAGTCACATTTATTTAAACATGCATCCTAAAAAATTCTCCTATTACTATTGTAATTTTCCATAATCTCAATTAAGTACCCACACATTGATTTGTGTTTTATAATAATTTATGAAAATATTTCAATTCAAAAATAATGATAATCAATCTAATAAATTATTATAATAAAACATTACAGTGAGATATTGGATTGTAACTGTCACGTTTTGAAAAGCGTTTTTTCGTCCCGGATATTTTATAGTTTATAATACGTAGGATAAAGCACAATGTTAATTTTTCACATTTATTGGTCTTGTAATAAATAATAATTTAATCTTGGTAGTTTGCCTGTTACTAAACTTATTGACACAAAATACAGTTCGTGTTCGGTAGGTAATTGAAGTATAAAATTACAGTAGATGTATTCCAATGTCACCTTCAAACATTTTGGATATTAGCTCAACCCTATCTTTGGTTGTTTAATTTATTAGATACAGTTTTTTGTTGTTAATGATAAAAATAATACCTATCTAAAAACTTTATATACATTTTTGAACGTTATTTTTTATATTTAGATTTTGTGCAATTCTGTTATCTGTGATGGCAACAACGAATTGATTCACGGACCGTTGTATCCAGTCTGAACACAGGTTTACATTGGGAAAAAAAAGTGTACCAGTTTTATATGACAGGAAGTGTACGAAGAAACTAATAGTGTTGTTACATCACTTTGAAAAAGTAAAGCCCTTAAATGGTCCGGGATTAATAAATACCAAATGAAAGTGATATAGTGCATCATACAATACAATTGCAAGAATGTGCACAAATACAGTTTGTAACTAATGTAAAATAACTGTATGTATTGAATAGAACGAAAAAAATAGTCCATTAATTATTGTTATTATAATTTTGTAACCGCAAATCAAAAGTAAATAGGTTCTTTACTAATTGTTGTGTCATGGTGCAGGTTTATAATGTGCATGTCTCTTATTGTGATATAATAGCCCAGTCTGGTTAAAAAAAGGTGGAAAAATGTTTCGCAGATTTTTGAAGCTTTTAAGACATAGGTGGGGGATACTAGATGATGAATAGATGAAAAGATACTTCTAGTTTTACCTTTCGTTTTTTTTAAGTAATAATTTATGGTCACAATTTGATTTTTTGTCTATGAATTTTTTCCCTTATATTTTAAATAAACAATATTTATGTCATTTTTTTATGTCAAGAATATCTTTATTTTCCCGTTCTTTTAATTAAAATTGATAAATAATTTACATAGATATTTGCAAAAAAGCAGTTTTTTTGCACTAATTTATAAATTTTATTAATTTTTTTATTAACAAAATAAAATGGTATCAATACATTTACCATCTTTTAAATTTGTGCGAAATTTCCCCCCGATCAGTCAAATATTTTATAAGTTATTTAATTTGTTTATCCCTAAAGCTAATTATTTAAACTATTGAGCTTGCCCTATGCATGATGCTAGACCCATTCAGGAAATTTCGTAGGATTCTTTAAGACTTAGACTATCTCAGAAGTTAAATGCATATTGAGTTTTCATTGAAATTATTTACAAAATAAACGTTTGAAAAAGGTATGTTTTTTACTTATAAACAATTTTAATAACTTCTATATTTTTCAAGCTACAGACTTGTACGTACAACCATTGGATAGCTGGTAAAAAAGCTCACATTAAAAAATAGAAAACCTTCTATGACCAAAAGGAACAAAGTTAGTGACTATTTTTAAAAAAATCATATCTCCATTGTTTATAAACATTAAGAGGTAAAATTTGCAAAAATTTTGAATGAAAATCTAAACTTTATATTGAAACTTATAGCTATAAAATTTATCTAATTTTTCGAAACAACGGTACTTTCGAAAGATCGACATAGGAAAATGGAGAGGAGCTCTTTCAGCTCCGTTTTTTTTTTCAGCATTGGAACTTCAAATTGCAACACCTAGGAAAAATTTACATAATCTCGGCTTCCTTTGCAGCTGCAAGCCTCTTCTTTTTATTCTGGGGTAGCTCGTCGAAATATGAATAACTACATAGTTTTCACTGGCCGGAAAATATGGGAAAACTGGGAAAAATTGAGTCCATTTGAAATTCACCCTAAATACTTACTTTTTTTATTTGCTCGAATAGTCTGTCGCAGTATTAATAATGATGACATAATTTTCACCCCCCATAAATCTCGGAAAATCCCGGAAAATCAACATATTTTTTTTCATTTTATATCAATGATGTAATAATACATATATATTTTATAAATTAAATTTCAGGTAATTTTTTACACATTATATTATTATATTCCTTATATTAATTATAATTGTTTGTATTTTTATAATTAACAATATTGATTTTTATTCTATTTTTCTTACAAATATGATAATATACAATATTAATCTAATCTGCCTTACTGCTTTGATAAACTAAGTCGATTTTTTCATCACTTGCCTTATTAAATTTTGCAATGTTTATTGAACTTTACGTTTTTAATTTTCTTTACATACATTGGTTTAAAAGTTAAAATTTGGTTCATTTATTCGACTTCACTGTCAGGTCTGAACCTTTTTGTTGCAGGTTGTTTGTCTTTACTTATTAAGTCAGTCTTTCCATTCATAACATATTAATCTTCTTCTTGCAGTACCGTCTCCTATCGGAGGTTGGCTACAATCACAGCAATCTTTACTTTGTTGGCTGCAGCTCTGAACAACTGTATTGAACTGCACCCGTACCACTCCCTTAAATTTCGCAACCAGGAAATCCTCCTACGTCCCACATTTCTCTTTCCCAAAAGAGGGAAAGGTGGGTTCTCTTTCTTAATGCCAAGATGGGTCAAGGTAACGTAGGACCACAAGTAGGAAAATATGGGCTGGGAAACAGAAATGACAGAGGAGATCGATTGATTCAATTTTGCCAAAGTGAAGACTTCGTAATAACAAATACCTTTTTCAAAATTCCTCCTCGACGGTTATATACATGGACATCTCCACAACATACCAAAGAAAAATAGTGAGAAATCAAATAGACTACATTATGATAGCAAGGAGGTATCATAATGCTGTTAAATGTACTAAGACGTACCCAGGAGCTGATATAGGCTCAGATCATAACCCGGTAGTTACTGTGATAGAGGCGAGACCAAAAAAGATTAGAAGACCACACAGAAAGGTACTACATTTAAATAAACTTAGAAACAAAAATATACGACAAGAAACAGGAGAAGAAATAAATGAAAACCTCCGTTCAGTGCAGCAACAAATTAACGATACAAACAACGTTAACCAAAAATTAAAGTACATAAATACAGCTATACAAACAGCAGGAACGAAACATCTTACAAAAACAACAACAAAGAATAAGGGGTGAATGACACAAGATATACTAGAGTTGATGGAACAAAGAAGAAAGATGAAGAATTACCCAGACAAATACAAAGAAATAAATAAACACATAACATAGAGAATAAAAAAAGCCAAAGAGGAGTGGATTAAACAACAATGTGAAGAAATGGAAACCTATGAGAAAAAGTACGATGCGTTCAATATGCACAAAAAACTAAAAGAGATAACAGGAAGCATAAAGAAATGGCAAATAGGTAAACTTAAAGACAAAAATGGAAATCTTATTGTAGATCTAGAGAATAAAATAAAAAGATGGACAATATACCTGAATGAATTATTTAAAGACGATAGAAACAACTTAATTCAGATAATCAATGCAACTGGGCCAGACATATTGAAAGAAGAAGTAGAATACGCAATAAGAAACACTAAAAATGGAAAAGCAAATGGACCTGATGAAATTCCAACAGAACTGTTGAAGCTTTTGAGTGATAAATCCGTAAACATAATATTAAATTTTGCAGCGAGGAGCTAAAACAGTTTCCCCCCCACTTCCCTATGTCGATCTTTCGAAAGTAACTTCGTTTCGAAAGGTTTTTAGTTTCGAAAAATTGAATAAATTTCATAGCTATAAAATTTAATATAAAGTTTAGATTTTCATTCAAAATTTGTGCAAATTTTACTTCTTAATGTTTATAAACAATGGAGATATAATTAACAAATAATTGTCGCTAACTTCGTTCCTATTGTCACAGAAGGTTTTATTTTTTTTGTTAAATGTGAGTTTTTTTACCAGCTATCTAATGGTTATACGTACACGTCCGTAGCTTGAAAAATATAGAAGTTATTACAATTGTTTATAAGTAAAAAACATACCCCTTTTTCAAACTTTTATTTTGTAAATAATTTCGATGAAAACTTAATATTCATTAATTTCTAAGATAGTATAAGTCTTAAAGAATCCTACGAAATTTGTTAAATGTGTCTAGCATCATTCATAGGGCAAGTTCAATGGTTTAAATAATTAGTCCCAGGGATAAACAAATTTAATAACTTTTAACTATTTGACCGATCGGGGGGAAATTTCGCACAAATTTAAAGGACGGTAATTCCTCAATGTTGAAATGTATTAGTAACATTTTATTTTGTTAATAAAAAAATTAATAAAATTTATAAATTAGTGCAAAAAAACTGTTTTTTTGCAAATATCTCCATAAATTATTTATCAATTTTAATTGAAAAAACGGGAAAATAAAGATATTCTTGATATAAAAAAATAGTATAAATATTGTTTATTTAAATTATAAGGGAAAAAACTTATAGATAAAAAATCAAATTCTGACCATAAATTATTGTTTAAAAAAACGCAAGGTAAAAATAGGAGTATCTTTTTATCTATTCATCATCTAGTAACCCTCACCTATGTCTTAAAAGCTTCAGATATCTGCGAAACATTTTGCCGTGAAATCGATGATTTTTGTATAACCAGACTGGGCTGTAATTCTAGTATATGACTACGCGTTAATATTTCGTCAGAGTTACCAGAGAACAAATAGCAATATAGACAAAAAGAAATACGAATATTAAATGAAGCATGAGATTTATGAATTATAGAATATAATAAACTGTACTTGATAAGAAGATAAAGCATACAAAAATAAAATAATAATTGTGCGATTATTTGGTGGATCATCGAGCATTATCTAAGCTAAAGTAAAATATTTATGACACAAATTTAGATTTTATAATGGCAACTTAACTAATTCAACTCTAAATCAATATTATTTAATTTATATTTGCATTTATATCTTCTACTGACGAGCATTCACCATTCACCTATTTTATTATTTCAAAAACTTGCACTGCCTTGCTCTGGTGCCAGAGATATAAATTAATGAAAACGTTTTCAACTGGAATTTATATTAAAATGCTAGAAATATCTACTGGTATTGTTTCTTTTGTTAAAATTAACTAGAAATTTTACTGTAAGTAGATATTTAATTGAAATACCGAAATGTTTTAAAGCTAGCAGCTTGAGTTAAAACTTTAAAGTTGACGGTCGATAGATTGCTGCTTGTTTCTGACGATGTAGCTATAGTTATCTGAGTAAGTTAAATGAATAGTAGTTTATATCTTTATTAAGACTAATAACGCTACATTTTAAACAAGCATAGTAACATAATAAGAGTGAAGCTGTGAAATGCCATAGCGGAACTAAGCATACCGAAAAAATTAATTAATCGAGCCTGACTTTGACCAAAGCGGTTGACCTTCTTTAAAATAAAATATAGTGGTCTTATATAGGGAAAGTGTTTTATACTCACTTCTCTTTAAAATCGCTTTGGAGAGCATGGAGAGTACGAAAAACAAACACAGAAAGCTTCCTCTTTAGAAATTAAGGTCTTCGATTTATACTAGCGTTCTCTAGGTCTCTAGCTTCGCTGATGTTATGTACATAATGAAAAATACTAATATTATTATCAAAAAAAGACTTCATTAAACTGGAAAACGCCATATAAGAAATTGGCAATTGGAAAATTGAATTAACGAAGATAAAATAAAATATATGGCTACAACAAGAGATACAACAAGAACAGAACGACGCCGACGGGACAGAATAAAGTAGAAAGTGACAATGGACCAACATATTTTTGAAAGAGTTCATCATATTAAGTATTTGGGAGCTACGGTTATTTCTACTAACAACACCACACAAGAGATGAACAGCAGAGTATAAGGTGGAAATCACTACTGGTTTGCACTGCATAAATATTGAAATCGAAAAATATGTCAGGCATTACGAAAATAAAAAATTACTGTTCAGTAGGGTGGATCGATAATCGCAATTTTTTTAAAAAATTGACAAATTGGTTTGGAATACCCACCAAAAGTTACCTTTAGTAACAGAAATAGGAAATTATTATTAGGACTTTTGGATAAAATTACATCCTTTGTCCTCTACAGGCTTTTGAAAAACAAGATGTTGGCATTATTAACAGAAGCTTTGTCCTGGTGGTCTTGATTTGTTTAGTCTAATCCCGTCTACAGGACTGCTGTTCGCACCTCACGAAAGCTAAAAACTGATACAGAAATATATCATGAATTGCCTTTCACTTTGCATGCCAATATTAATATAGAAATGCAGTGTACACAAAATTATTTCAAACTTCCTATCTTGGCCAGAGTCTGTGACCGCTAGGGACTATCGGTCAATTATGCAGCAGCTGTGGCAAAGGCAGTGCTATACGACCCTGAAATTGTTAAAAAAACACGAAAAGCGTAATAGACAGAAATAAACTGAGAAAAGCAAGAGACCAATCAAGAAATAGTTTTATGCAAAGCTCCCTCGAAACTTTGAAAGCCATATATTAAAAATAAAACTTTCGTTATTTCGCTTTGGAGGTACGAAAAACAAACACAGAAACCTTCCTCTACAGAAATCAAGTTCTTCGATTTAACTAGCTTTCTCTAGGTCTCTAGCTTCGATGTTATGTATATAATGGAAAATACAAATACTATTGTCAAAAAGACTTCATTAAACTGAAAAATGCCATGTAAGAAATTGGCAATTGGGAAATTGAATTAACAAAGATAAAACAAAATATATGGCTACAACAAAAGATACAACAAAAACAGAACGACGGGACAGAATAAAGTAGAAAGTGATAATGGACCAACACACTTTTGAAAGAGTTCATCATATTAAGTATTTGAGAGCTACGGTCATTTCTACTAACAACACCACACAAGAGATGAACAGCAGAATATAAGGTGGAAATCACTACTGGTTTGCACTGCATAAATATTGAAATCGAAAAATATGTCAGGCATTACGAAAATAAAAAATTACTGTTCAGTAGGGTGGATCGATAATCGCAAATTTTTTAAAAAATTGACAAATTGATTTGGAATACCCACCAAAAGTTACCTTTATTAACAACAATAAAAAAGTATTATTATGACTTTTTGATAAAATTACATCTTTTGTCCTGTAACGGCCTTTAAAATGAAAAAAAAAAATGTCGGAATAATCACAAAATTAAAAAAAAATGACAAATTAAATTGAACTACCCACCAAAAGTTGCCTTTAGTAACAGAAATAGGAAATTATTATTAGGACTTTTGGATAAAATTACATCCTTTGTCCTATACAGGCTTTTGAAAAACAAGATATTGGCATTATTGACACAAGCTTTGTCCTGGTGGTCTTGGTTTGTTTAGTCCAATCCCGTCTACAGGGCTGCTGTTCGCACGTCACGAAAGCTAAAAACTGATACAGAAATAGATCATGAATTGCTTTCCACTTTGCATGTCAATATCAATACAGAAATGCTGTGTACACAAAATTATTTCAAACTTCCTACCTTGGCCAAAATCTGTGACCGCTAGGGACTATCGGTCAGATCTGCAATAGTTGTGGCAAAGGCCCTGGAGGCTATACGACCCTGGAATTGTAAAAAAAAACACGAAAACTGAGAAGAGCAAAAGACCAATCAAGAAATGGTTTTATGCAAAGCTTCCTCGAAATTTTGAAGGCCGTATATTTTGACGGAAGAAAAGATAAAACTTTCGTTATTGAAAATACTAAAGGCAAGCCCCACAGAATAATCGCACTTAAAGAGCAGGTTTCATTAGTTCAAGAGTCAGGTTCTATATTTTTAGGTTACACAGTACCCATTTCTAGATCGGCGCTAAGCGTTTTTCAAAGTAGTGTCAACTTTTTAGAGAGTTATTGATATAATCTAAATGAACTAGTGCTACAAATTTAGGTTTAGTAATATTTGTTACAAATTTATGTTGCAGAATATTCTGTCGATTTATTAAACCTAAGCCCTGGAATGTTGAGTCAATCTTGATGGCGCACGTTGGCGAATCGCATTCTACGTGTTATTACTGAAAATACAACATCAGAATTAAAGAAACAGACCAAATTTATTATCACAGTTGATGCTCCTTTATGGATTCGGATTAAATGCAACTCATCATATGTAAATGGCGCAAGTCATGTTTTACAAACAATAAAACATGGCCAATACCTAGAATAACATTAAAAAATGTAATTCAAAGAATGTCCTATTTTGTATATCCGGAAAATCTTTTGCGATATATGCTGCATGACACTCGCCTGCATATAAGAGAGCTTGCACTTCGACGAATTCTCAATTCAAAAACTAAGGCCAATATTGATTTATCTAATATGCGAGTTTTTATTATTCCAAAAACTAATTTTGACGCAGACGACTATATTGATCTGATTGATTAGCAAAACAATAAAATAACTTGCCCTCCATTGCTTCACAGTTTGAAAGTAAAGGATTTTAGAAAAAAATTATTTCCGATTCTCCTGACAACATCATAGACATCGCTATATTTCCCTGTCACACGCAATCTGTAGAAAGATTCGTGAAGGCAAAAATTGATTCGCGCAAAGATATTCCAAAATTTGAGCCAAAAAAAAAACTACAAACAATAAATAATCAAAATTAAGAGGTAGGGTAGGGAGTGGGTAGAGGAATAAAAATGACTTTTCAAGGATATTTCAAATGTATATCATTTTTATAATAACATGTACTTATTACTTAACTTTTCAATTAAAATCATAAGTTGGTATTATTTATTTTTTCAACTCCCGGTATCGGGCAGAAGATGAACATGTTTTGAAAAATCCTAAATAAAGATTATGTTTGTAATACCAATTGGCAACTTTTGCGAACTATTCTTTAACAGTTTTAGAAACTTCGATTTTTCGATCCACCCAACTGTTGAGCCGTAAGACCTATAATAATGGTATGCGCGTGAAGCTTGGACGATGACAAAACAAATTTAAAACCGATTAAGAGTCGCAGAAACAAGAAGTCGTTAAGAAATATATAGATAACATATAACACCCCACAGCAAAACAGCGTGAGAAATAACCAAGAATTGGAAGAATTATGTAACTAGCCAGATATATTTAAAAGAGAAAAGGCAGAACGATCAAGACCATGTCAAGAGATAAGATTAGCGTGTTGTAAAGCTAGTCTGGGCAATAGCAAATAACAAGGAGGCCGTGAACGTATGAGAAAGACGCTACATGAAGAATACATAATATGGTTTCTAAAAATAAACAACTAAAATAAAAAATATCGTTTAGAAGTTAAAACGGAGAACATATCGCTAGAAACAAAAAATAGGAATATAGACAAATTAAACAACGAATAACACAAGCCAAAAGAAAAATATTCAGTTTAAATAAAAGTGACGCACTGATATATATATATCGAAAAACAATGTAATGTGACTTTACAGTTAAAAGTTTCTATTAAAATATATTATTTCTAACCTCTATAAATTGTTTCGTTCTGTAAAAATAAGAATGTTGGTTACATTTTCCAGACCACTTTACAAGAATGAGATTAATATTCGACAAAATAAAATTGTGTCTTGGAGTTCGGTTCTGCATCGATAACTATAATGTACTCAATGTGGGCTCCGAATATTTTTAACATTAACAGAGTTTAATGTAAGTTATAAATTGTGAATTTTAGTGATATATTGGAATAAACTGTAAGTGTATAAACTTTTTACATAATATCCAGTTAAATTAGCATTAAAATCAGCAAATTTCAATTATTTGTTATTGTTGTCAATAAACAAATCCAGTTTTACCAGCAAATAACCGCTTTTAGTAAAGACCGACATACCTGTTTTAGCAGGTGTACAGAGTCGGACTTACTTTTCATAAACGTTTATTGAAATGAATTCAAACATGGAATCACACAACAGTTCTTCAATACAAGGCCATCAAAATCAAATAAACACATCACAGTTATACTCTTCGGCAGCGTCGAGAGTGCAATTTCCTTTAAAGTCCCAAGCAATTATCTTTAGTGCCTTAGAAAACACCAAACTTCAAGACTACCTTCTCCCACTTGGAAATATAATTCAACCGAAAAATATAATCTTCTCTTCTAGATTATCTAATAATCGCATATGTATGTATTTATCCAATAAACAAATAGTGGACGATTTTATGAATAATCATGGTCAAATAGAAATACAAGGTGAAATTGTCAGAGCAAGAAGGTTAGTTACACCAGCAGAACGACTTGTGCTCTCCGGCGTATGTCCTTCAATACCGCACGATTTGCTAATCAATGAGTTACAAAAAATCGGCATAGTTCCTGTCTCCCCTATGACCTTCCTCAAAATAAGTGCTTCTATGCCTGAATACAATCACATCCTTAGTTTTCGAAGACAAATCTATATCAGTCCTCACAATCTAACACTACCAGAGTCATTTACTCTTGTTTTTGACAACACGACATATAGAATATTCATTTCTCAAGACAGTTTAGTTTGCTTTAGATGCAAGAAGCCAGGACACATCGCTTCACAGTGCTCCGAACCAATAGCTCAACTAAACCCCAACCAAAACAATGAAGCATCGGTATCCAGCGCAACAAATATATCCTTGCAAGCATCCAATGACACAAACCCTTCCCAGTGTGAACAAATGTCTATTTCTAATATCCCGGAGACACCGAACAAAGTAGATGCATCAAATAAGGACAGTCACATAATTAATCAACCAAAAAGAAACTTTGATGAAATTATTTCACCTGAAGCAGATCCATCTTCAAAAGAATGTAACATTTTTTCACCACCTAAAGTTCAAGCAAAATCTAAAAAAGCTAAAATTAGTTCAGCAAGCACTTCTGAATGCTCATTTTCTCTCTTACTTGACCCTGCTAAAAACTTCATAGAAAATCAACCTCTACCTTTCCCTCTAAACGTTGATCAACTTAACATGCTCCTAATGAATATTACGGGGTCAACAGATCCAATAACCACAATTAAAGAATATACCACAGATCTACCAGCTTTGTCCCATATGCTCAGTCAAGTTTATCCCCATTTAAAGGAAAGATCCATAAAACGTAAATTCACGTCCATAAGGAAAAAAATCCATAATTATATTAACAGTGAGACATCGGAAGCGGAAAGTGACATATCTCAGTTAAGCCAACATTAAATTCAAGTCTTTACTTCAGTGGAATATTGATGGTTTTTTCCATCGCCTTGCTATGCTCCATCATCTAATTGATGAACAATCTCCTGATGTAATATGCCTACAGGAAACTAATCTGAATCCCTCAAAAAAATATAACTCCAACCAATATGACTGTTTTCGCAAAGACAGGATAACAAATAATAATTTTTCTTCAGGCGGTGTAGTCACATTAGTAAAAAAATCACTATCGGCGAAAGAATTTCCAGTGGCTACAAATCTGGAAGTTGTAGTCGTGGAAATACAATCATCAAACAGGTATTTTATTTGCAACGTTTACTTACCCTCCAGTCGTCAAGTAACGTACAACGATTTAAAGGAGTTATTCAATCAAATACCATCCTCTCGCATCATCGTGGGAGATTTTAATAGCCATAATATTATTTGGGGCTCCTTTTATTCAGATGCTAGAGGAAAAATTGTCGAAAATATAATTTCAGATTTTCAATTGAATTTTCTTAATGACGGATCTCCAACCAGATTTAACATAAATACCGGAAATTCTTCAGCAATTGATCTAAGTCTTTGTGACCCTGCACTCACACCTCGATTATTTTGGGAAGTTTTACAATACACTTATGGGAGCGACCACCATCCCATAGTAATAAAAAACTCTATGGCTCTGACCCATGACGTTTTCATACCCAGATGGAAAACTGAAACTGCTGATTGGTTGAAATTCGAAAATAATATCGACAACTCAATGCCTAACTGTAAAATGGATGAAAGCATTGATGAATCCTTACACAATTTAAATAGCATTATCATAAGCAGTGCTGAGCAATTCGTTGGAAAATCAAAAAAGACAAAGAATAATCAGATTCCTGTACCTTGGTGAAACTCAGAATGTGAAGCAGCTATTAGAGCAAGTAAAACTGCATTTAATAAATATAAAAGACATAAAACACCTGAAAATAAAACCATGTTCAAATCACTTAAAGCTAAGACACAACTTATTATAAAACAAGCTAAGAAGGCTTCCTGGTCCAAGTATGTTTCAGAAATAAACACCTCAACTCCTGTCAGCAAAGTATGGAAAAAAATAAGAAAAATTTCTGGTTTAAGATACACGCCAATGATTTCTAAATTAAAAGTTGACAATAGGATTTCAACTTCTCCTCAAGAAATAGCTAATACCCTAGCTGAATCTTTTAGAGAAATGTCTTCAAACAGTAACTACAATGATACATTCCTTGAAAGGAAAATAATAATAGAAAATACTGATCTTTTTGCAAATGACAATTTAAATGATCCATTAGATCTACCTTTCACTTTTGAAGAACTGGAAAATGCTTTATCCGAATTAAAAAATACTAGCCCGGGCCCAGACGATATCCCGGCAATATTTCTAAAACATCTTCCTTACTCAGCAAAATTATTTATTCTTCAACTTTTTAACTTAATTTGGCAAAATAATAAATTTCCATCAATTTGGTCTAAAGCTGTTATATTACCTTTTTTAAAACCTCAAAAATCAATCCTAGAACCTGACTCATACAGACCAATCAGCTTAACATGTTCTATGAGCAAATTGATGGAAAAAATGGTAAATCTTAGATTAACGTGGACATTAGAATTATCAAATCGTTTAGTTCCGGAACAAAACGGTTTCAGACAAAATCGTTCGGGCATTGACAATATTCTTGATCTAGAATCTGACATTCATGAAGCGCTAGCAACCAAACAACATTGTATTGCAATATTTTTCGACTTAAAAAGGGCATTCAATACTTGTTGGAAATTCAATATTCTGAAAGAACTACATTTATGGAATATTCGTGGAAATTGCCTGAAATTTATTAAAAACTTTTTACAGAACCGGTCTTTTTGCGTAAGAGTACATAATACTTACTCAGAGGAGAACACTGAAGAAAATGGAACACCCCAAGGATCAGTCCTAAGCCCTACTTTATTCTTAGTGGCAATAAATATTATTATTAACAACCTTACTAAACCTCTAAAGGCTCGACTTTTCGCAGATGACCTTGTTGCCTATATCAAAGGAAATAACACCGAATCAATGACAAACGCTTTGCAGTGTTTTCTAAACCAATTAGAACAATGGTCTCTAACGACCGGATTCAAATTTTCAGTAACAAAAACATCAGGTATACTCTTCTCCAAAAAGGTTTCATCAATGCCCCCTACATTAAAATTATACAACACTATGCTACCATTTAAACCAACGGCAAAGTTCTTAGGTATGTGGTTTGATCAAAAACTTACTTGGCAAGAACATATAAAACAAACAGTTTTAACATGTTATAAAAGACTGAATCTAATGAAAACATTGGCAAACCGAAATTGGGGATCAGATCAGGAAACTCTGTTGAGAATATATAAAACACTAATTAGATCTAAATTAGATTATGGATCAATTGCATATGCATCTGCTTCAAAAACACAACTTAAAAAACTTGACAGCATACACAACGCTGGTATTAGAATTGCACTCGGAGCCTTCCGGACAACTCCCTCCGAAAGCATACTGAGCGAAGCCGGCGAGCCACCTCTAAATTACCGAAGAATATACTTAGCTCTAGCGCATGCTACATCTATAGCCTCAAATATAAAAAAACCCCTCTACTTTAATACTTTTAATAACAAATATATTAATTATTACAATAATAAGCCCCGTGCCCCCAAACCTTATTACGAGAGAATCCGATTATATAGCTCCAGACTGAACATTCAATTCCCAAAAGTATTTCAAACAAATACCAATAACTATCTACCTTGGACTATCGAACAGCCCAAAGTCATTACAGCGTTAAGTATATATAATAAACATGAAACTAGTCCTATTATTTTTAAAGTTAAACTAAATTCAATCCTAGATCAACAATACAATGAGTGGATTAAAATTTATACAGATGCATCCAAAGGTGAACTTGGCGTTGGAGTAGCAGTGGTAACACCAAATGAAACTTTTCAATTTAAACTTCCTCTAAATTCCAGCATCTATACTGCAGAACTATTTGGTTTGCTCAAAGCCATCAAGCAAGTAAATCTTAAAAACATCCCTTGTTGTCTAGTCCTTTCTGACTCTCTCAGCGCAGTCAAAGCTATGCAAAATGTATACCCTAAACACCCTATTGAGAAAATTATCAGGGCCGAATTAATGAAAGCTCAAGAAAATTTCAGAAGAGTCCACTTCCTATGGATACCATCTCATATAGGCATAGAAGGGAATGAAGAAGCAGATACTAGTGCGCGTAACGCTATCACCAGTGACGTATCAGAAACAGAGTGTCTGAGTATCGCAGGCGATCTAAAAGTTTATTTCAAAAATAAGGTGTTAAGTGCGTGGAATCGGGAGTGGAATGACTCTAGTTCGAAACTCAGAACCATCAAAAGTGATATTTTTTCATGGAAGTCCACAGCCAAAAGTAGAAGATGCCAAACTATTATTACACGTCTACGACTTGGACACTGTAGGTATACTCATGCCTATCTCTTCTCAAATAGTGAACCTCCAAAATGCGAAACCTGCAATACAGTAGACAGTATAAAGCACTTCTTGATAGACTGTCCTAAATATGTAAATCAAAGACAGTCTTACAATTTGCCAAATAACCTGAAAGCACTCCTCAACAAAAGTTTAGTTCCGAACAATTTATTAGGTTACTTAAAATCTATAAATATGTTACACAAAATTTAACTTAATTAATTGTTACAAATGTTCAATTGTTCACAAATTGTAATTAATTGTTACAATGATTGATTGTTACAAATGTTAATTTAATATTATTACAAATGTTACAGGAATGTCGCTAATAACCTTCGGGTGGATGCGACTTTGTTTCTTTAAATAAAAAAAAAAAAAAAAAAAATTCTGTCTTTCATGAGTTGTTGACGAAAACAATCACCTCGTGTTGGCTAAGATCCATTGTACAAGGTAATTATGATTTTTCCATACCTGTTAATTGTCTCTTTTAATTTTATAAATCGTAAAACCATATTTTATTGTTTTTTATATTATGGTAACTTTTAGTCCGTTTTTTATATAAGTATGATGGGTTTACTTTAGGATGCTTTCCATTTCATTTATTTAATTCTTTTTACCATAAATGGTATTTGGAATTTTTTTTAAAGGTAAACTTTTTCTGTTGATATTATTTTTAATGGGACACCTAAATAATACTGAAAATATTTTTTATAAAATTTTTGACCCCCTCACTTTTTATTTTACAAATTGGTGGCAACTGCCACCAAGAGGCTATTAAGGCATCAATAAACATAAAATTATATATAATATTATCTATTACAGAAAAAGCATGTATATAAATATATTATGTTTTATTGACGTCTTGTATGATAACTTTTGAAACAATTTCTGTCTTTCAACAAGCACAGAAAGACGTTACACTTTTCACACATCGTGCGTGATCTTTGCCTGCATCCTTAAAAACCGCAACAGTGTTCGTGACGTTTTGTAGGAATTGGCCAGTGAGAAATTTGATCTCATCTCACTTCGCTGACAGGTTGTTGCTGTTTCATTTGTTTGGAAGGTTCATCTTTTATAAACGTAAAACGGGTAAAAGGAGAACTTCCAGGTGACTCATTTATAGAACGGCCTCTTTTTGGTGTTCTCAGTGCAGCTTTAGAGAAAGCTAAAGCTTCTGCAACGTAAAACGTTTTTACTTCTAATACACGTTCTATAAAGCGATACAAGGAAATAATTCTTATCCACGCCGCCCATACTTTGGTTGTAAAGTTTAATTACTGCTGGACGTTCAACTTGTAAATGTAATTTTGTTTTTTTTTATCCCAACTTTTGACAGTGTCAGTAGGCTCTAAGCCTATAAAATCATAGGGCATATTTACAACCTTATTATCAAATCATCTAACTGCAACATGATGGGAAGTAATTTTCGAGTCTGAACTTCCTCTTCCTGATAGTTTCAGTTCTTTTTCGGAACAAAGTGTACAGTTTCCGATGCGATTTTGACTAATAGTTCAGCAGCAAATATTCTTCTTGTGTGAAGTTATTTTAGTAATTCCATTCCAATTATCAAAGTAGAGCTTATATTTCGAATTATCTGGCAACTTGTAGCATTTCTACATAGGTAATGTAGTTGCGCCTTGATAAACTACCGATCAGTATATTATTCCTGATTGACCACAAAAATTAAAGACTTTTATGCACCAAGGATTTGGTTTGCCTCTAATATACTATTTTAGAGAAAATTGCCCCATGAATGGTATAATTGTCTCATCTATGCAGTTATTTTCGTCAAGCATTAACTCTTCGCAACGTTTTTTAAAGCTAGTAATTATTTTCCTCACTTTCCAAAGTTTATTATTGGTATTCTTGTCGGTGTTAACATCTGTTGAATTTGTTTTTTCAGATAACTCCTTGATAATTCGGGTGGAAACTAGCGCGAAAAATAATTACATGATGAATGGTCTTCTGAACTGTCACTTTCATCATAACTAAAATTACTTTCACTTGATCGATCGAAAATACCATTGGTAGGTACCTACTAAATAACTTTTTAAACTAAATAACTAAGTAACTTTTTCAGTCTTCCAGATAGTTTTTTGTTTTTTCACTTTTTTAGTCTTTTGAGGAATTTCTTCGTTTTCTAATGCTACTTCATCCTCATCTGATGTTGATATATTAGCCCCTTCATAATCTGGATCTCCATCATCTTCTATATCAGAACAGTCATTATTCAGGACAGCTAATGCTTCTTCTGCTTGAACAAGGGTAACATCAACTTCAGTTTCCCCTTTCCCGTAAAATACAATTGTAGGAACCTAATCTGAAAAGAATTCATTGTTTAGAATCTTGTCATAAATTCTAATCTGTTTAATCCACTTTTGTAACTATTAATACCTACTGGTGGCATTTGCGTACGCCTTTTATAGAACCATACCAAATATTCACAAATGCAGAAACAATTACAATTTATTTTTAAATGAACTTTTCATAATGTTAGTTAGTAAATACCAAGAGCTACATGAAGTTTTTTTCCACGCAATAGCAATATTAGAACAAAAAAACAAATACTTACCAAGCGAAAAAGGATCAAATTCACGAGCCATTACTTTAAGTAGACCATCAAAACCTGTTTACATTCTAAATGACTCTTCTTCTTCTTCCTATGCCGTCTTCATTAACGGAGGTTGGCGACCACATTTTTAAAAGCTTCTCTGTCTTTTGCAACGTGGAATAATTCGTCTACAGTCATGTTTGTCCAGTCTCGAATATTTCGCAGCCGTGACTTCCTCTTTCTACCTATTCCCTTTTTGCCATCGACTCTACCCTGCATGATGACCTGCAGAAGACTATATTTATTATTTCTCAGTATGTGTCCAAGGTATGCAGTCTTGCGTACTTTTATCGCTAAATGACTCAAATACATATAAATCATCTCATATAGGGACTTAATGATTCATTTGACCCAGCATGAATAATATACAAACAATACTATAATACGTAATAACAACTTTATAAACTATGCCGTGAATTCTTATCGGTAAATGTGAGTCACAGGTAAGATAAACTACAACTCAAGGGGGCAAGTTTTTTTTGGTCAAAATTTGTGTACAACATTTATAACTTAGGTAATAAATACAAAAATATTAACATGCGATCTAATGCTGTACAAAAATATCGGTACCAGAAAGATGGCAAAATTTTTTATTTTTGGAAAATTTTTTCCCATTTTCGGGAATTCGAAACAGTACCGCATTCATACACAAAATTTCTAATCGATATATAGATTAATTTTTTATTCTCTAAGCTTATTTCTATATTTTTATGGATCATTTAGAAACAAAGATTTCAAAACATCCCATATTGAAACAGTCTTTATAGTCATTCATACACAAAATTTCTAATCGATATATAGATTAATTTTTTTACCACGCCGTACATTTTGGCTAAGAAAGCGATGAGAAATCTAAGGCACAACCCTTACTTTTAACCCCCATGCTTTCTGTACCGAAATGGTATCGATAAGAATTAGCGACACAGTTCCTAAAGTTGTTATTACATATTGTAGTATTGATTTATATGCGATTCTTGCTGGGTCAAGTAATCTATTAAAAATATTCCATGAGCTTGTAATACAAGCTATTAGTACGTAAGTTTATGAAAACACGTTTCATCTGACTACAAGAGATTTTTCACAATGATATGATGATTAGAAACGCTGATATGGTTTATCAGTCTTTACAAGTCTTCAAGTGGGGATTGTATCCAGAAGTTTTATCGCTGCTAGTTAATTTAGCTATATATTATCTTTGGGTTCGAATAACATTGGATCTAAATAGTACAAACACACAAATGCTATTTTATTCTATATTTAAACCATAAAATCTAACTAGAATTTTAATTTTTTTCTAACCAGATGTAATATTCTAAATTCTTATTTGTGTAAATAATTGTAATAAACAGTTTATAAAAATTTGTTTTGCCAAATAAAAAAAAAACATTTAATTGAGATAACCCACAGATTTGTTTGCCGAAAATAAAATTAACTGGCGTTCATTTTGATCTGTTTAGGATCTCTATCTAGCTCTATCTAACCTTCTATTTTTTCTAGTTCTCAGTCTTTCACACTTAAATTATTTCAGGAAAGAATCTATTGTAATTTTGTTCCTTTTTCTGGCTCTCTAATCCCATTTTTCTTCTGTCTTTTATCTCTCGAGCGTACTTATATATATATATAATCGGTGCTCTATTTTATTTTTGTTCTTTTTTCTTTCCTATTCCATACTTTCTTTACCTTCTTTCCAATTGCTTATTAACTTTCCTTCCAAAGCCGAATTAAGACAGCAAAGTTGGCGCCCAACGTGGGGCGAAATTAGGGAATTTCTATGTAAAAGTTGTGTTTGTTTTAGCTTGTTATTTGTAAGTTAAAGCCAGTAACCCTATTAACGTTTTTGAGTTTTGTGTTCAACTGTCCTTGTTTCGATAAAGATAAGAACTATCTGGAAGCCAACTTAAAAGACAAATGCGAATAACGAACATGTTTTGGGTAAGGTCGCTGATCGTCTAGAATACGCCAATCTCACTGTCAAATTTTTTTGTTTCTTATTGAAGTGTGTATCTTGGGTATGTTGTTGTTATAAAAACGTACTTCGTACTGGTCCTCTAAAAGATTCCGTGATTTCACCGTACCGAAGACTACTAGTTAAGTTCGTAGGTTTATTGGGTTGGTAGGTTATTATCGTAGGTTTATTAAGAATTATTTATCTTTGGCCGCTCCTATTACCAATCTTCTTACGGATCGTGAAAAGGTCAAGGTATCGTTTGGAACTCTTAAGCTCAGGATACTTTTGATCCTATTAATGTAGCTATAACTACTTCTCCCGTGCTCAGTACTCCTGATTTTAAAAATCAATTCTCCCTTATGTGTCAGCTAGTGATGTAGGAACCGGTTGTGTCCAAAACTGAATTAAGGTAGCATTACGTCTATAAAATCTTTGTTATCTTACTTCTCCCTGCAATTGTATTAATACTAGTTTTAATTGAGTTTTAATACTACTGAATCAGAATAGAGTTAACCATCTTGACGATTAAAACACACATAACGTACGCTTTGTCGTTTTAGTAAGTAGATAAAATGTTAAATCAGTGACTACGTGCAACGGTCACTGATGTTTACTAATACTAAACAGGTAATCAGTAATCACCAATAAATAGTGAAGTATGTATAGGGTCACTAACACTATGGTCACTAGGAACAAATGGGGTCACTGGTAATATTTAGTCGAATATTTTATAAGTGCATATTCAGAAGAGCTTTTTGGCGAATATCAAAATGATTTTAGTTTATTCGATCAACAACGGACCAGATTTTTGTTCTCAGATACTGAAAAAAAAAACAACGAATTAAATGTCAATAGGTACCTACCAACTTTTTATATATTTTAAATCAGCTCATAATAGTGTGCTACATATGTAGGCCTACGGCGCTGGCATGCCTTCTTTTTAACATAGTCTTATAAAGGGCGGTTAGGGACAGACGCCAGAATAGACAAAAGAAAAATATTTTTAACAAATCCTCACAAATTAAGGTCTATGGGAATTGCTCGTACAACAGAAAATATACCTCACTTTCTTAAATGCCTTAAAAAATATGGGCCTACAATAAATAAAGCAAAAAACCAAAATGATATTAACACCCAATAACAGAGATGATATATCGGTCCCCAAGTCACTGATAATAACTCTAGCTTTGAAGTGGTGCACAAATTTACATACTTACGCTCTGTGACAACCAACGATAACTCCATAACAAAAGGAATCAAACAGAAAATAATTTTCGCAAACCAGTGCTATTTTGGGCTGGGTAAATACACAATAAGTAGAAACTTAAGCCAAAAAATAAAAATAACGAAAAGACAATCTCTTGCTTATTTTTAAACAAAGAATCCTGAGATGAGTATTCGGTGGTGTCTGTGAGGACGGTATTTGGAGGAGAAGACACACACATATATGTAATATCTCTCATAAAAATAGAAAGACTAAGATAACCAGGACATATAGTAAGATCGCAGCAGAAAAACCATCCTAGAAGATTCCTCACGTTACAGCCAGTGGGAAGTAGACGGAGAGGTAGGCCAAAACTTAGATAAAAGGATGGTGTAGATCAATATATTGCAGTAAATTGGATGATTGTCGACAAGAAATTTTGCTACAGCTAAACACTTTCTTTAGTCGTGTTATCATGTATCACCGATCCTATCATAATATATGTTTCGACTAACCGATACTATCTATCATCTGGCAAATATAAAGTCCCTCTAAAATCACATGAGCTTTTGTTTTCTCGATTTAAATATTTTTACTTAAAGGTTTGTTAAAAAAAACAGGTTGAAAGGAAAAGACAACTTTATTTTCAAAGTATCATTTTTTATGATTAAGTTTAGAAAACAACGAACTAAATCCCTTTATACATATTTTATCTTTGTGTTTGTTTTTATTTGAATGTAAACTCAAAACGTAAATTTAACCGTGTCGGACCTGTGGGTATTATAAATAAATTGTATATGTATCAATTTCGGACACAAACTCCGAAAGACTATTACAAGTTTTTCAGGGTAGCAGATGCTCGTACAAATCGCAGAAGAGTTGAAATTCAAAAAACTACTTGGTTTCCATGAATTATTTACATTTTCAGATGGAAGGCTTAGTAGAATGCTTATTTTTGCTTGTTGTTTCACTGTGGAATGTACGTGGATAAAATATTATCTGAAAATATTCCTGATTGTCAGATTATAAAAAAAAATGGTTTAATTTTTAACCATGTGATAATATTTATAAGCAAAAGTCGGAATTATTCGAAAAACACGTTAATTTTCATCAAATTGCAATTACTTTTGCAAGGTATATTAGTGGCAGGTGCAGTTTTCATTATTAAATAATTACCATATATTGCAAAGCGAATGATGTATATATTCGTTGATTTATATTATATACGTTGATAATGAGAAAGCATAATAGAGCTAATAAGTGATGGATTTGACCGTTACTTAATGGGAATTTATTTAATCTAATCATAAAACGCTGAAAACTTTTGTTTTCAAAACTTCTCCAAAATTTATTATAATTTATTATTACTACAGCTTTTTTTCAGCTGTAATTCTCTAAGCTTATTTCTATATTTTTATGGATCATTTAGAAACAAAGATTTCAAAACATCCCGTATTCAAACAGATTTTATATTGGTGGAGATACGTAGACGATATAGGTACTGTTTTGTTCTACAGGAACTAAAAGGCAACTTGACCAATTCTTATCGTATATTAATAAACTCCATAGTATATTGAATCCACAATAGAAACAAAACAAAATTAATCCATTAATGGTCGAGATTTAAAAATTATCAGACTTTAAAACAAACATGAGTTTTCTGTATTTCATAAACCTACCCATACCGATACGACTATACAAAATTGGATGTAGATATCGATGGTGTAGCACACAAATGTTGTAAGTGCTAAAGTTACTGTTTTGAGAAAAAGCAGTTTGAAGTTTAAACCTTTCTATTAAATTACGAATTCCTAATAAAATCACAAATTATCTTCAATAACGTCAAAAGGCAATCAAATATAAGTTTAATTAATAACATTTAAAAGAAAATGACTACTTGTAATATTTTTGTTAAATACTTTGTTACTTACCACCTTTGTGCATAACCATTACTTGGCAACTGGTTCAAATTATGTTACGGAGAACAGATGATAAAACACAAGTTATGATTCAAATAACAACAAACAATTAATCTTAACATTTTTCTTTAAATGAAATAACAAAATGTGTTAAAAAAAGAATTAAAACAAAATTTGTATATTAAAAAAACTATTCGTTGTCATCCGGTAATAATGGTTCATTAGTAACAGGAATTTCATTGATAAAATGAGCGTAATCTTGTGGAATAATACCACAATTTAAAAGAGATAAGAGATCCTTCTTTTTTTTTGGGATACCGGCAATCTGTGAAAATATTTTTGGGTTAGTGCTAATGACTCCCAAGTTTGTGGCCTTCCTCTTAGTTTCCTTGTATCAGAAATATATATGGTTAAAAAAGTATCATCATACAAATTGTATTTATATTTAATTAAAAAAGGATCTTTTTCTCAAAACGAATCCATTTAATTTTCAGCCACTAAACCTTTTCTTTATCTGTATTTAAAGTAGTGTTAGGAGTCATAGGGTCAGCAAGTTTCTGTAGATCATAAAAATCGTTGAAATTTAAATTATGTACCCAGTATGGTTTAGGTTTTACTCTTGCAGCTGAAATTAGTACAGACCACTCTCTTGTAGAATAGATTTTTTTATGCTTTCTTGCTCTTTCGATTGTGGCGTGCATCGAATCAGCTTCCAAGTAAAAGTGCCCTGTCTCCATAAATTTTAAATCGAAAACTTCCAAATGATTAATTGTATTTACTGCATAGAGCAATGCGGCTGACACATACTTATTCCTGTTCTGGCCTCCACATGTATCACTGAATGTAGAAACATGGGTCACAGTTTCTGATAAGCTATACAAGTATTTAAAGAGACAAGTTCCTATTTCTGTACTGCCTTTTTTCCCATGGGTTTCGTCCCATACATAACAATGACCTGTTGCATCTGACGTATCAAAAATTGTAAAATTATATACATTTAGCTTTAACTTATAAAAGATTTGATTGTCTTCCGCAAATGGCACTGACAAAATTGCTTGTAAGTCAAATGTTGCGGCTCTAAAAGTTTGTCATTTTTCTCTAGCGGCTCTTTCCTTATCTGGAATGAAAAAATCCAATGCTGGGTCATATTTGTGGAATATCTTCTGATAAACAAATTTAGAAACCTTGGTCACGTTTCGATTTTCACAGAAGCCAATGTATAATCTGTACATTTGGGATAAATTTAAATCTGAAGACAAATACTGTTTCGTTGAATCCCGCCGACAATAGTGTGATTCCACACGTGGAAAACTATCAATGTGTTCCTTGACAAGCAATACATCTTGTTCCTTTGTAACATTATGAGGTCTTTTATCTTTTCTTTTATTAAATCCAGTGTAGGTGTGAGTATTACCCACATTTTTCATACATGTTTCAATTACCTGATGGGGAATACTAAATGTTTTACAAAAAAAATTTAAACACACTCGAATTCTCAAGCCTGCGAAGTTTTTTAAATAAAAAATCCTTGAAGTTTTACGTCTTGACTGTTCTACTTGTTATTTTCTTCTTTTTATTGGAACATCGATCACTAATGAACTCAGGTGTAATTTTTGCTTATCATAGTCGCCCATTTCACAGTATTCGCGACAAATAATTATTCTTAATTCTTCAGTAATATTTTTTTCACATTTATACCTACATTTGGTGCAGTTAACGGGCAAAGGCTTTTTTTCTTCAACTGTTTTTCCACTCCTGTTTATATATTTCTTTCCACTAAGCCTATTTTTTTCACAATGGACCTTTTCCATAAAAACTGATTACCTTATTTTCTCTTTTTTGTTTTATTGTTTTGTTGTGCGAGCTCTTCCCTTTGTTGTTCAAGGGGCTCTTCCATTATCTGGTCCTCATCTGAGCCTAATTCTGAATCTGAAGGTACGTATGACTCACTAGAATTTTCAAAAGGGTATCTTTCACTTTCACTGTCTTTGTTTTATGCAACCGAAAATATTTTTGCAGTCCCGGATGTGCTAGGAAGCTCACTTTGTAATCTGCTCACATCTACAAACAAAAATTACAAATGTATAAAAAAGGGACTATTAGTTACCTAAATTAACCATTTTCTTTATTTATTTTATATTATTTATGAGGTTTTATCTACAATTATTTCATATAATATTACTTACTTGATATACTTTCCGTGGATAGAATAACCTCAGACGTACTTGTGGAACTTTCCTTTTGGTGATCAATTATACTAGAATCTAGAAAACAAAACTTTTACTTTTAAAATTAAAACATGTCTTATAATTAACGTACCAGTTTTACTTTGCATTAATGCCAATTCTACCATTTTTGCCACCCTGGAAGTCATTTTGTTACAGAAAATCAGGAGCACGCACAAAATACTTTTGTCACTCAGTATTGTAACAATATTGTATAACCTCAAAATTAACACGTGTAAAGTGGTAGGTACACCATTTGTTGGAAAAACCGTCAAAGAAATGCATGCACAAATGTGGTAGGTGATTTTACAACAAGTGCGCATACAGATTTTAAATGTGAAGTACTTATACTGAATGGCAGATGGCGTTTAAGGTATTAAATTTATGGATTTAATCTACCACATTTGTGCACTATAATTCTGTAGCTTTAAAAATATACTTACGTGATACTTAACTCATTTTAACTCCTACAGATTGCACTTACAACATTTGTGCGCTACACCATCGATATAGAACAGGGAACCAACCGCCAAATTTTAAAATATTAGTTTCTGTCGTTAAATAGATTTACACAATACAGGCGCGTTTTCACGGGTCGATCTGGATTAAACGATTTAGGTCGATTATGAAATCGAAAGCAAATTGAATATGTAAACCATAAATCGACTTGGCCGTTCGGCGGAGTGAGTCGATTCGACGGAAGTAGAAAGACTGTCTACTTTTGACGGGCGATTGTCGCCGAATCGATGTCGAACGACTGGAATTGAATGTGTAAACACCTGGTCGAACGGAAACACGACGTACCGAAAGCCGAGTATCGTACTTCTAGCGTGTATAAAGTTGTTGTTTTTAGTACAACAAGCTGTAATTTTGGGAAAAAATGACTGAAAATGGTCAGATGCAGACATGGCAAGATTTTTGGATGCTTATCAAAACTATATTGTAGTATGGAATAAACGAACCGAGTTTTAGCGCAATCTACAAGCGAGGCGAGAGGCATTGCAAGCAATTCTACAACATATGAATAAACCCAATATATTAGAACAACATACAATCGTGAACTGAGTAAAGTATTGAAATCACTAAAGATTGGCTCTGGACCTGACGACTTATATGTACCGGTTGGCTTAAACATGCTGATAGTTTTCTGGGAACAGTAACGATGGGAGGCATAAAAAGCCAATTAAACATGGTAGGTAGATAATATTTTTTTTTATTTTTAAAAACATTCATTTTTTTGTACTAGTCCTTAATAAATCATTTTTACATAGCTGTCTCCAGTGGCTAGAAATCGAAGAGCTATTTGCAATTTCAGCTTTGTTGGTAATGCTTCACGCATATTTGTATCGTTTTTTTGACTTGTCTCAGCAGTTTTTTCTAAAATTTCTCTAAAATGAGCATTATCCATTCTTAGGTGATTTCTATAAGCCTCTGGATCTTCCACAACCATTTCTTGGAGCAGGATTTGTGATGCACCATGGGTATTTCGTCCCACAATCCACGGTCGGGTCCACCACGTTCGTTTTTTTTTTCTTTTTGTTTGATTTAGCTATTTCGTCCCAAATTGCACAACAAATTAATTGCACACCTACATTAATCATTTCACGTGACGTCATTTTGTACCACAATTAATTCAACATTCATATCCTGTCGTGTAAACCTTTTCAACCTAGATCGACCCGTGAAAACGCGCCTTACCCCTGCACCCAGCTCCGGAATATAAACCTTAAATAATACCCCTAGCGCCATGTATTGACGATAGGTCTATGTTCTTGTACAGTTTCGCGAAATAGTAATTTTAGAATACAGATCCACAGTTTTTAGACCACGCTTTAGTGATTTCGAAATAATCTGAAAGTTTATAAGAATGTCGCGTGGAAAACATATATTAAATCTTTTAAAAGCCTCTGAAGTATTGCCAGGACCATCCAATGCATGCACATAATTAACAGCAGGTAAGTTTACAAATTAATACATTTTTATATGGATTTTATAACATTAAATATGTTACGTGGTTCCTTTTCAATAATAAAGTTAAGTGAAATGTGGGGGTTTGGTACTTTTTGTTGTTGTTTGGTTCCATGTTTTAAAATGACTAGTAGAAATAATATGGATTCTCTTCTTATTGGTTCTTTGTTCAGAAATATGATATTTATGGAATCCAAAGTGATGTGTACATAGGTACCTAGATGTTTTCGTATTTAGCTAAGATGTTTTTTGAAGTATATAATATTCTTAATTACCTTATTCGATAAACACAAATTAGGTAGTCAGACATAATTACTTTGGTGTTTTGTAATAAATCTATTTAGATACCGTTGTTTTATAGTCAGTTTAAAAAAAATGCTGGTTACCGTATAAATATGCCACTTACCTATTATAACTTTGTTTTAGGATAATCATAGCATATGTAACAACAAAGATAGTTATCGAAATGGTAAGCAAAATAGTGCAAGTGAGGACAATAGTACAGCTAAGGCTCATAATCTAACTATGAAAGGCCGGAACACCGATTTATCTGAGGAGAGTGACTTTGACGACAGTATTGCAGATCCTGATTTTCAAAATAATGAAGCCTCATATCCAGAAAATACCGATGATTCATCAGACAGCAGTAAAAATACGGGTTACGATTCTAACAACGAAAATTATCCTCAACAAATAAACCAAGAAGAGAATTGGAAAGGAAGAGTAAGAAAAGAAAGAAAACGGAAGTACATTGGACTAGTCATGTGTATCACTGTGTGGTATGACAGTTTTGTGCTGATACTTGACGGTGCGTCATGTGTGTTGACACCGCGACAATAAAGTGTCATGACACAGTAACACCGTCGTAATACCCCGAGTGTTCCCGAGCAATGCAATTCCCTGAAATAGTGCGATTTGATACAAGATACAACAAAAAGAGACAGTGTGTTCCTTTGTGTAAGCACTACACATTTTCCCACATTAAAAGGCAGTAGCCACTGGTAATACCAATGTAAAATATAGTCCAAGTCTATTTGGAGGGTTAGCTGGTTTGTGATTAAATTGCCTAAAAAATTTTGTCATCATCGTACAACGATATTTTACTTGAAATATAATAAGGAACATCGCTGGTATAAACCGTAAAGAGGTCCAACGACAGAACTCTGAGGCACTTCACTTTGCATCAACCTGTCCTATGAATAAGATTTACTAACTTTAACTTTGTAATGTAGATCTGTCAGGAAATCATCTATCCAACGAAGTTAAATAATGCGAACAACGAAATGTTCTAGCTTTGTGTGAGCCTAAAAACATGGTCAAAGGCTTTGGGGTGTAGGGTTGTGTTATAGAGGTAGCACCTTTTATCGGAACGACCACATCGAGCATCATAGATGGGAGATGGTTCTTGGTAACTGGTCCTCATAAGACAACTAACTCTCACTTATGGCTCCAAGTGCCACACCCCGGACAACTGCATTCGTCTGCAGGCTAAACTAAGTGAGGGTAGCCAGATATGGTGAAAATTTTACCGACCGATTGCCGGTATAAGCAATCTCACACTTACTAATCAACGGCTCTGGGCGGAAGAATTGGTAGGTGGTAGGGCACCCTTTTGTCCTGAGGTTGAGAAATCGATCTCGAAGATGGAGGAACCAATATACTGGTCAACAGCATAAGGATGTAGAAGGCAAGGGAAAACCACTACATTAAAGATCCCCATGGATATCCCTAGTAAAAATCATCATGGTTTTAGAAACTAATAACGGCGTTACTGATCATGGCCCTCGGAAGCCAAGATCCGGCAGGGGAGAAGAAGACAAGGACTCTCAGGTCGTTAATCAGCGAATTCCTTGTCAAAAGAACGCAGATGAAAAAATAAGACTGTCCAACACTAGAATAGGAACATGGAATGTTCAGAGCATGTTTCAGCCTGGGAAAATGCACAATGTTATTCAAGAAATGAACAGGTTGAATATCGATGTACTGGGTATCAGTGAAGCTAGGTGGCCCAACTCAGGTTGTTTTTCAACAGACGAAGCCACAATATATTATTCCGGTAGCGAGAATAAATAACACAGACACGGCGTGGCAGTAATAGTTAATAAAAAAATCTAATAGAGCGGTGGAATGCTATTTCCCTATCTCAGAAAGAGTAATGGTACTGAAGTTAGTGACATCTCATGCCAAACTGAATTTGATACAAGTTTATGCTCCTACGACGAATGCCGACGAAGAAGAAGTAGAATTATTTTATCGAGATATCGAAGAGGCACTTAGAACAACGAAAACAAGAGAAATCACGATAGTCCTAGGTGATCTCAATGCAAAGATTGGAAAGGGACAAAGCGGAAAGTGTATAGGAAACTATGGTCTGGGAAATCGAAACGAGAGAGGAGACCGTCTGTTACAATTCTGTCAAGAGCAGAACTTTATTATTACAAACACATTTTTTATGTTACCAAACAGACGACTGTATACATGGCGATCGCCCGCAGATACATCGGAGAAAGTAGTCAGGAACCAGATAGACTACATTATGATCAATGAAAGATACCGTATTGCTGTTAAAGCCGTGAAACCATATCCTGGATCAGACGTGGCCTCAGATCACAATCCACTTATAGCCAAAATTACACTCACCCTTAAAAATATTAAAAGACATCAAAGAATCCCTACAATAGACACAAGAAAACTTAAAGAACCTAAAGTAAAAGAATGCCTCCAACATGAACTGCATGTGAACTGCAACAAATTGAACACAGACACCAACGATATTGACGAGTACTGGAATCGACTAAAAGATTGTCTACTGGAACCCTGTAAAGAAATATTAAAGACTTCCTCAAGGAGAAAAGAGGAATGGATGAATGACGAGATACTCAATATGATGGAACAACGGAGACAATTGAAAAACAAGGATAACAATAAATACAGAGAGATAAACCACGAGATTAGAAAGACGATAAAGCAGGCAAAAGAAAAATACTTTGAAGAGCAATGCAAAGAGATCGAAGACCTTCAAAATAAATATGATCTGTTTAACCTACACAAGTAAGTCAAAGAACTGGCAGGACTAAGAAAACAAAATCCCACCTGTGCAATTCTGGATAGACACGGTACTGCTATAACACATACAGACGAGAAAATACAAAGATGGGCAGAATATATCGATGAATTGTTCGATGATGAAAGAGGAGATCTGGAGTACATAGAACTTACGTCAGAAGAAATAGGTCCATATATTACAAAAGAAGAAATATTGCACGCATTAAAAACAATGAAGAGCGGGAAAAGCCCTGGACCTGATATGCTTCCTATAGAAATCCTAAAAATTCTAGATGAGAAGCACATTGATGTTTTAGTGACACTTTTGAACCAAATTTATAGTTCAGGCGTATTACCCAAAGAGTGGTTGACATCTATTTTTATTTGTCTCCCTAAAAAGAAAAACGCAAGAGAATGCAGCGATTACCGCACCATTAGCTTAATGTCTCATACGCTAAAGTTACTACTTAAAGTCATCCATAACCGAATATATCACAAACTGGACATAGACGTTAATAATCCACAATTTGGTTTCCGCAAAGGCCTAGGAACACGTGAAGCTCTTTTTTCACTTAATATACTAATACAAAGATGCCTGGACGTCAATCAAGATATATACGCATGTTTTATTGACTATAATAAAGCATTCGATAAAGTACGACATGAACATTTAATGAATGTCCTGAAATCAAAGAAGATTGACTACAACGACCTCAGGATCATATCAAATTTATACTATAAACAGCGAGCAAAAGTACGTGTTAACGAACAGCTGTCAGAAGAAATTGAAATTAGATGTGGAGTAAGACTGGGATGCGTATTGTCGCCAATTCTTTTCGCAACTACGAAGGCCTACTCCGAAGAGGTCCTGAAAAAAGCTCTTGAGGGTGAAACAGCTGGAATAAAGGTAAATGGAGTTCCCATTAACAACATTAGATATGCGGACGACACTGTGATTTTAGCCGAAAACATTGAAGATCTTCAGAGACTGGTGACCAGAATAGCAGAGTATGGAAAAGAGTATGGTCTAACAATGAATGTCAAGAAGACGAAATTTATGAGAATATCGAAAACTCAAAGAAATAACGAGAGTCTTCTAATAAACGAAACCAACGTCGAACAAGTGGACAAATATGCATACCTGGGAACAATGATTAACTCCACAAATGATTACAATCAGGAGATAAAAATAAGAATAGAAAAGGCTAGAGCAAATTTCAACAAAATGAGAAGAGTTCTATGTACCAGGGATTTAAAACTGGAACTAAGAGTTAGGTTGGCGAGGTGCTATGTTTTTTCAAACTTATTTTATGGAATGGAATCTTGGACCTTGAATGCTACATCAATAAAAAAACTGGAATCATTTGAGCTGTGGGTGTACAGAAGAATTCTGAAAATATCATGGACAGAACACGTCACAAACAAAGAGGTTCTGAGAAGGATGAACAAAGAAATGGAAATTTTAAATTCAATAAAAACAAAAAAATTGGAATATCTCGGACATATTACACGTGGAGAGAAATACACCTTGCTCCAACTGATCATGCAGGGAAAGATCCAAGGAAAGAGAAGCATAGGGAGGCGTAGAATGTCATGGCTGCGCAACATAGAATGTACATCAGATGAACTTTTCAGAGCAGCCGTCTCAAAAGTTCGAATAGCTATGATGATTGCCGACCTCCGCCGCGGAGATGGCACTTGAAGAAGAAGAAGAAGATAAACTACCAGAGTGACCAAGGACAAATCCATGTTGTTGTGTTGGAATAACACGTTCTTGGAGAAATAATTTAATTATATCCTCGGAAATGACGGTTTCAATGACTTTGCCACCTACTGGCAGCAAACTAATCGGACGAAAAATTCTTGAGGTCGAGTTTGTTGACTTTTAAAAACAGGGATGGCGGACGCTAATTTCCAACTAAGGGATAAGGAAACGTGGACATAAGAAGTCTGCATAATGAGCGCTAAGGGTATAAGGGTATTGAAAGTGTGTCTGCGTATGTTTTTTACAGTTTTGGTGTTAAAATATCTAAACTAGGTGAATCGGGTGTGCGAAGATTCATTAAGTGTTTTATGACATAATTCACTGTGACTTCAACTTGCTGTAAGGATGCGTCGACACGATTAAACTTAATAGCAGGTAGATAGGCATCCTTAAATTATTTAGAAAAAAACCAGTGAAAGTGCTAAGAAAGAGTTTAGGAAGACTTTTTGTCAGAAGAGCATAAAGTTTGGTTGGATTTTTGAAATAGATAAATGGAAACTTTCCTATATATTTGTATTGGTAGACTATTTAATGTGACCACTTTCAATACCAGTTGCTTTAAAATTTTGTCTTAGAGTTTTTAGAGATGTTTGACAGTTATTTGAAAAATTTGAGTTTGGGAAATCACTGAGAAGCCCATGTGATTCAAACGATAGAGATGTCGTTTGTGATTAATTTGTTCTATTGCTGTTCGATATATCCAGGGTTTAAGGATGTTTTTATAAATCTTAGGGAAGATGGTATTTGTAGAAATTATGTCATGGAACGTATCCAGAAATGCAGTCCATATTAATGAGAGGTTTGAGAGAGTTTAGTGTCAACTCCAGAAAAGTCGCCAGTAGCATATGTTACAATATTATTTTTGCGGGGTAGTATTTGAATGATCTGGATGTGAGCAATTATAACTGCATTATCTGACATTCCTATACGAGAACTGACTTCGAGAGATGAAATTAGCTGTTTGTCGTTAATACGTACTAGATCTAAAATAGAAGGTTGGTTATTATCTAGTAGGTTCTTTGGTGAGTTGTATCTGGTTCAAATTTACTAAAGAGCTCTTAAACAAATAATGAGCATTTGCGGCGTCAAATAAAGAAATTATTGGGCTGGTGATCTCTAGGAAATTAAAATCTACAGCAATGATAAGATTATCAAGAGATTATAGTTTTTAAGTTTTATAAAGAAAACATTATCATATGAAAGTGGAACAGGTGGACGATATATACGTATTAAATTAAGACAAAAAGAATTTTTAGCAACAGATACCTGAATTGCATCTATTCCAGTAATATCCAATAGCTTAATGTCGATTTTAAAATTTGTGATAATATTATTAGACAAATAAATGGATACACAGCCACCCACATGATTTTCTATGTCTTTACGATATACTGTGCATCCATTTATATTCCCAGATGAGTTAGTAATTGAGGGTTTAAGCCAGGATTCGGCAATACAAACAATGTGCGGTTTAAGAAATTGCACTGTGTATACAGATTCGTCAAATTTAGCGGAAAGTGATTGTAAATTAGTATATAGAAATAGCCAGTAAGTAAATTTGTCGGCTAAAAATTATAAATTGAATTTTGTGATCCTAAAAGTGTCAATAATGTATCTGATAGTTAAATCATATTCACCGTTATTTGCGAGTTTTTAGTTAATTTCGGAGTTCTTTTAAACAGATTTGTAGGATGGGCATGTCGTCATCAATTATCGAGAATTTTTCCGTGCCTTTGTTTTACAGAAGATTTGCTTTATTCCTTAAAATATCTTCAACATGGTATTTCGAACCCATTACTACCTTTATCATTCAGGGAAATCGTTGGTTGGCTTGGCCGACTCTATAGAAGGTAATTTGCTTTTCCTCAGAGCCAATAGTTTCCAAGACAAGTTTAACCTTACTGGCATCGTCATCTTTTCTGCTTTGTGCATCCCCAGAGGAAGATTCTGGTACGCCTCTGATTAGAATATCTTTAGCACTTATTGTTGATCTACAGCTTCGTTCGTTAGTAACATTGTCCCTGAATTTGGTAGACTTAAAAATAAATTAATCGGACCGATCTTATTATTTAACTTAGTTATTTTATTATTAGAAACATCAATTTTCGTACGAATTTCCATTTTAAACTCTAGCAGAAGATCGTTTATTTCCGAAATATTAGAAATATTTGAGCTTCAAAAGTTACAAAGGTTATTCATTACACGAATTTTGTATAAAAATACCAAATATGTGACGCTTATATCGTTACAACCTCACTAACGAGTTCCTCGCTTTCCACAACGCCAAAATTTAGACCTTCAGGTTTTTGACTCAGTCCTGTCAGGAGGATACTTCAAGAATGTTAAGGAATTTCTTTATCCTTGCTCACTGTAACTCTCATTAACGTATCGACAATTCCAAATTTAGAACAACTTCCCTTGGAAATATATATCAAGTAATCTGAAATATTTCGCTTGTATAAATGTACGAACCAGCCTTATTAGTACTTTTTCTCATCAAAATTAACTATTTTCTGTTCCGTCTTCGTACGTGTTATACATTATTTCTTCAAATGTAGTGCACAAATCATTTAAGATATTAAGTCACATATACCAATATTTTACCAGAACTGTGTATATATTTTAACATAATGTTCCCCATTCTTCTTTGTGTCACAGAAATTTTCCTAAATTCCAATTTTAAAATATACGATCCAGTATTGTAGAACTTTAAAGTTGTAAATCATCGTGAGAAGTAAAAAGGTGGAGAAAAGGATTTAATTCTGAAGTTTATTAGGGTCAGAATTAAGGAAGGTTGGCCACGCGTTTTAATTTTGTTTATTGTGTAAATTCAGTGGGGCACGGTGTAATTAAACTTGTTGAATCTTTCATTTCTAATTAAATCTCTGGTGTTTCTGTCTGACTGTTGTCTTCAAGACGAAAGTCAATACTTGTGACAAAACACAAACATCGCGGTGAAAGCTGAACTTTTACAATACAATACATCGTCAAAAAGTCATCTTCATAATAGTTACTATGTTAAATTTGCAAATTTTTAAATCAGTTGATATGAGTTATTGTATTTTCATTTTTTAATGTTTAAGTTTTCATTTTTGTAAACCGCAAAATCGTCATTTCTACTTGCCGTTACGGGGCTGATGAAAAAACCTAGTGTTTTCGACGAAGGAGATTCCCAAAAGCCACTAAAATTAAATATAGGATGAAAGGGTTGCTGATGTAAGCACATATTCACAAAAATTAGGTAAAAAAGATCTTATACTTACAATCAGTATTTTACGTTTCTTAGGTTTATATTAAAATAAAGAGTGGACAACCAGTTTCGCTGTTTACAAGTTATACAACATCTTCAGGCCCTCAAAAATCTAAACTGGAAAAAGAAAACCGAACATATTTAATTTACTTTGTCCACATATGGGGACCATGGGAATGATGGGGACCATCGAAATATTGGCAGTAGAAGGGAAAGTAGAACACCGAAAACCAAGAGAAAGATCTCCAACACGATGGGCAGACCAAATAAAGTCTCTGGTGGGAAAATCCCTACAGGAAGCCGTCCATATTGTACAGAATCACAGAAATTGAGACAGCAAGCTAATAATATTTCAGGGCGAGTGTCACTATGCCCTGAGAAGGCTTAAGGGATAAGAAGGATGTAAAAAGTAGTCAGTAATATATAAATAGTAAGTAATCTAGAAGTAGTTAGGTATAAAACATGAAGTGTCTTTCAAATAGACCAGTTTCAGTCTAATGGTAACTGGTGTATAAGTTGCATGAGGCATTTTTATAATGTGTTACAATAATAAATAAATATTTACATATCAGTAGAAGAAATTGTCTCAATGAGTTATTAGTTTGATGCTTGTATTTATTTTGAAGCATAATAGGCCAATTAAGTTACACAACAGAACACGATACAACTGTATAGACGGGTTTGACATGTGAAGTATAAGATATTACAAAAAGACTCTCATCTAGGGATTCATCAATTTTTTAGTGAAAATATTTTAAATAAACAATCAAAACGTCAAACTCATTTTGATCGTAACTTAAAAACTTGTCTATCTAGAGATTTGACGTCAACAGATAACTTTTTCATATAAAGAAAAGATACACAATATGAGACATGCTATTTTAAAATTGGATAATAAACTAGAAAGTTATTGCAAACTGAATAGCAAAATCGATATTTTGGATACTGTTAATAACTTTTATATTATATATTAAAATTTGTTTAAATGTACCTGTACTTGAAAGCCTCATCGTGTTTGAATTGTTTACAAAAAATGAGCCAGATTGGTTTTATAGTTTTTGAGAAATTTAATTTATTTCTGGGATTTTCTTTGATTTGAAAAATAAGCTAATTTCTTGAGCTGGTCCAGATAATTTGATTAAATGGATCTTGATAAACCGGGGCTTATTTTATTCCTATTAAAGTTATTAAAATATTTATAAATATATATATACATATATAAATATATATATATATATATATATATATATATATATATATATATATATATATATATATTTATATATATATAGAATTAGTTAAAAGACATTTAACCCTTCAGTAGTCGCTAGGAATTTTTGAAAATTAGTAGTCGCGCGTGGTCAAAACGACCGTTTGGTCTTTTACTTCTTAGTTTGTGTTAATAAAAGTATTTGGAACTAGTTTAAGTAAAACACGATTTTATTAAGGTTTAATAAGTAGAGTAACATATTACAAAATAATATAAAAAGACGTCTTCATCATCTTAGAAGAAACCGAAATCAGGATAAGGACATAACTAGTCTAAATATTTCGATACCTTCGCCATTAGTTTTCCAGATATCTTCTGTATTCAGGTGATGGGATTTATATGTCCCTGCCAAATATAAAAGGGCTATAAGAGCGCGAATTTCAGATGGGTTTGTAAGCTTTGCATCCGTCTCTCTAGAGAAATTGCTTGCTATACTTTCAATGTATTTATTAGTGGATTCTACAATTATGTAAATCATGTCCTCATCAATGAAATAACTCCATATTTCATAAATGTCTACTTTTTCGTAAATCTATTAGGCCCAGGTGATTATTTTACCAAATTAGGCTTGCTCATACGTACCCTTTTGTTTTTTCTTTGATGCTTTCTCCACACTGTACCATCTTTTTCCCTAAAAACACTTTCTTCTTGTACATTATTCAGTAAAACTTCTCCTATTTCCTCTAAATCCTGTTCTTGTTCGCTTTCCGAATCTTCCGACCTCTCATCAATAACTTCCGGATTTACTTCATTCTCGTCATAGTCGTCGTCATATTCTATATCAAGCGGTTCTTCTTCCATGAGTCCTTGAAGTCTCCTTTGTTCCTTCTCATAGTCCATTCTAAAAATAAAGCCAAACAAGTTATATATAAAAGTTTGCTGTAGCTTATAATTTAAAAAAATTAATATTTGATTCTCAATAATAGAACAAAGAAAATTATGAAATATCGTAATAGTAATTTGCTGCAAAGTAATTTAAAATTTGATGACTAATTACATAGTAAAAGAAAGAGTGGTATATTCAAAAGGTTACTAAACAATAAGACAAAAGTATAGTAGTATATTATTTAAAAAAACTAGCGTTTATACAAATGTCTGTCTATTGTGTTTCTTATTACCTTAAGGTAATAAGAAACACAATAAAACGATTTATAAAAACTTTTTAGCTGACTAAACGCGCGCGGAAATTATGACCTTTGCGCTATAACTCCTAATCAACAAACCTCCCGCTACTCTGATTTAGTACTGAGGCTCCTTGTATCGAATGAGTGAGCTACTGAAGGCCGTGGTTGCCAAATGTAATTTTTTTCCGAAATATTAGCAGTTTTTAATACGTGCGGTCTTTTTGACCATGTAGCGACTAGTTAAGGGTTAAACAATTTTCTAACAAGATGGCGCACCTCCACATTCTAACATAAACATAAGGCATGACCTTCAGGAACAGTTTCCAGGCAATGGATTGATCGAAGAAGTTTTATTAAATGGCCAGTAAGATCCCCCTATTTACTTACCTGGACGTTTGCCTAAAGCGTTACTTAAAAAGCAAACGAAACACTCGAAAATGCTTCGAATAAATGAATAGAAAGAACTAGGATGATGAATAGTGCATAAATGTCTAGTTTAGTAATCCATGAAATGCTTCAAATTTTTCATTATGTATTCGAACAGCGTCTTTATATTTGTATTCACCGTGATGAATATCATTTTGAACATTTAATTAAATAATTATAGCTGATTTGAATTATGAATTTATTAATCTAAAATCTAGTTATTTAATTACGTTAAATTTTTTAAATTTCTCATTAATGTTGACAAATTCTATTTTAATATAGTTTTTGACGTGACGGACAAAATTTGAAGTTGACACTTCAACAAGTGTGTTCAACAAGTGTTACGTTTAATTTTTAAGAGGTAAACACTTTCAGTGAATAGAATCCCTGAATAGAATAGAGGCATTTGAAATGTGGGTGTACCGTAGAATTTTAAAAATTCCTTGGACAGCACGAAAAACAAATGAAGAAGTACTAGCGAGACTCAATTTAGAAAAAGAACTATTGAGAACAGTCAAAAGAAGAAAAACCAGTTATTTAGGGCATTTGTTGCGCAACGAGAAATACTACATCCCTCAGTTGATAATAAAAGGCAAAATAGAAGGAAAGCGAGGAATTGGAAGAAAAAAATTGTCCTGGTTACGTAATATCAGAAACTGGACAGGACTTGGATTTGAGGAACTCTTAAGAACAGCTGAAGATAGACAAACGTTTGCCACCATAACCGCTAACCTCCATTGATGGAGACGGCACTTGAAGAAGAAGAAACACTTTCAATAAATTGATACTTTCTGCAAAAATAGAGTTTAGCTGAAGAAAAATCACAGGTGCCTGAATTTTTTTAGCAAAATACCTGTCTAATGAAGTGTCTCTTTGTATATTCCCTATTTATAATTAAATATTTGTTGTCCTTAAAATGAGGGGGTTGACAAATGACAGATATTGATATCGTTAAAAGATATCCCCTTTAAAATAAAACTCAATCTATTTCAGCATTTTCACAAAATCAATTGAATATTGCCATATGGATGGACTCTTTTTAGTGGCAAACCCTGTATACAACGATTGCAATCTTGAATCGGTGCGAAAGAATCACATAAAATTCTTAAGAGTTTTTATAGGTCTTTTTCTTTTTTTTATTTACATATATTTTGTTTTTGTTTCAGGTATGCACTTCACATTCCACGAACAGAAAAAAAACAATGGTATGTATTTAATAATAAATTTTATTTTGTTAAATTTAGGTACTTGTGTAGTTAAAGAGTTGGCAAGCCTGTTATGATTGATAAACCGGCTGTCATATTTGGTTTACAAACATATGTAAACACAAGTTTTATATCAAGTCAAAGTCGGTACAAATTAAAAATGTAAAACATAAACATTTAATTATTCTTTTTCTTTTCAGTTTTCTTCGTCCACCTTTCATCTTTTAATCTGGCAACATGCTCCCCCCCCCCCAGCTCCATTACAATGTTGTAATAATTTGAACTGCATCAGTGACACCAGTTTTTCTTCTAATTATTGTATTTGATACTCTGTCGCTAAGGGATATATTCAGCATTGACCTCTCCATCGCTCTCTGTGCCACATATATTTTATTGATTACTTTTCTGATAAGGATTAATGTTTCTGCTCCATACGTTAGAACTGGGAGTACACATTGATCAAAGACCTTCCTTTTCAAGAACATGGGAATATCTGATCTAAAGACTTCCCTCAGTTTTCCGTAAGCCGCCCATGCCAGTCCTATTCTCCTGTTTAGCTCAATTGTTTGATTATCTCTTTCAAATTTAATCTCGTAGCCCAGATATTTATAGCTATACACCTGTTCAATTTGCGTGCCGTTAGTTGAGATGTTTTTCGCGAGTACTAGGTTGGTCATATATATATATATTGTGTTTTGGAGAAATTAATTTTAAGTCCAACTCGTATTAACTAGCTCTGAAAGTCTTGAAGAAGCTGGCAGGCATGATCCACCCGGTCTGCAATAAGGACTATGTCGTCTGCAAATCTCAAGTTGTTCATAAATTCTCCATTTATGTTGACTCCAATATTCTCCCAATTGTTGTTTATTATAGCACTTTGCAACACAGCGGTAAATAGCTTAGTAGAGATGGTATGTCTTTGCGTAATAGCCCTCTCGAAGAGAAATGTATTTGTGTTGCCATAAGACATTCTAACTGCAGCTGTTGCGCTAACATTTAATACAACAATTAAAATAGTAATAATTTGGGTTATTGTATTGGAGCTTGGACATTCACAGATATACTCCCTTAATATTCACCCAGTGTATAAGGATACATAGGACACAAGGTCGCTAGGTATTTTTTACCTTGGTTCTTAAAAGCTGTAGTTGAATTAACGCTTTTAAAAGAAACACAGTTAAGATTTGATTTCACGTATAGTAAATCTGTTTTTTCGCTTATACGTATTTTGTCCTACCAGGATTCATCAGAGCGGTTTTTACAGAAGCTCTGAACGTGAAAACAATTCTTTCCGTCGAAATGAAGCAACAATAAAATGGCTTCAGTAGGTTCGTGTCTTCAATTACAGTGCAGGTATTAGCGTGTTTGCATAGAAGGGTTGTTGTACACAAACATAGTGTACAGACCAACGAATTAAACACAACAGCTCTAGCCAAACATTCTCTAGAAAATAACTCTTTTGATTTTGAAAATGTAAAGATTTTGAAAAAAGAACAAAATTACAACAAAAGCTGCATATTAGAGGTGATTCACTTAAAAAATATCCGTATTCTATTAATAATCTATTCTATTAACACTTTCATTGCCGACGGCACACACCGTGCGCCATCGGCTATTGTCGTCACAGGCCGACGGCGCACCATGTGCGTCGAGCGCATACGTGACTTTTCTCAAGTAGTATGGGCTCTGGTCTTTGTTAGAGTCAGTTCTGTTTTTGATGGCCGTTCAGATATATTCTAAAATATATACGTGCATTAGCGGTTTCGGAATTTTGTGTTTTTTTTTATATAGTTATGGATGGTGACGTTGCAGGACCGTCTAGTTCGAAGCGTGTATGTAGAGAACGTGATTTGAAGATCCCATTGTCGAGTAAACAGCTGCAAGAATTAGCAGATTCATTGTGGGAAAGTTCAGAGGAAGATCTAGTAGTTCCATCAGATGATTCTTGGTCGGAGGAGGATGATAATGCTGACAGCGATAGAGTTGAGGCTGATATTGTGAATGATCCTGACAATGTTTTTAGCGACGACGATGATGATATCCCTCAAACAAGATTATTATTTCCAGACTGGAATAACACTCCTGATTTGAAAACAATTGATTTCACTGGAATACCTGGATTTTGTGTACCACCACCTGTGAGTAATAACCATATGATTTTTTTAGTTTGCTTGTAACTGATGAATTACTAAATCACATTGTAGATCAAACAAATATTTACGCAGAGGAATTTTTTTTAAGTCGTACCACTTCAGCTAAATCCAGAATAACCGATTGGAAACCGCTTTTCCTAGCAGAGTTAAAAATTTTTTTTGGCATGTGGTTCCAAATGGGAAATGTACAACTCAATCGGTTACAAGACTACTGGAAAAAAGATGAACTGTTTGCTATTCCTGGTTTTCAAAAATACATGAGTAGAAAAAATAGATTCATGATCATTATGAGGTGCCTTCACTTTTCAACAAATGCACGTCATGTGGGAGATCCTGGTTATGGCAATCGTTTGCATAAAATAAGAAATCTTCAAGATTATTTTAATAAACGAATGGATGAAATCTATTACCCTGCAAAATCGTTATCATTAGATGAGTCCATGATGCTGTGGCGCGGAAGACTATCTTTTCGCCAATTTTTAAAAGGTAAACGACACAAGTTCGGCATAAAATTGTATATATTAACTGAACCCGGATGGTATGGTGTTGCGATGCAATGTATACAGTAGTGCTCAAGGTGAAACTGATGGTACAGGTCATACTGAAAAAGTGGTATTGTCACTGATAAAAGGGTTCAAGAACAAAGGACATTCTTTATATATGAACAACTTTTATAATAGTATTCCCTTATGTCGGAAATTGCTTGATCAAAAAACTTATGTTACCGGTACTCTCCGAAGAGGCAGAAAATAAAATCCAAAAGTCGTTATTGACGCAAAAATTAAGAAAGGCGAAATAGTTACCAAATATCTTGAGGGAATTGCAGTTAGTAAATGGCGAGATAAGAGAGAGTTCCCATTTCTGTCAACGAAGTTTGAGGAAGAAATGAGAGAGACGCAAACAAAAAGAGGAGACATTGTACAGAAACCAAAGGCTATAACGAAATACAACGCAAATATGTCTGGCCAGGATATTGATCGCCAGGATTAAGTGCTTTCATACTATTCAAGTGAGAGGAAAACATTGAGATGGTATACGAAGCTCGGAATACATTTTTTGTCTATTATGTTTCTCAACAGTTTTCTTTTCTTTAATTCAGAAGAGCTTCAAACGTAAAACTTACATATTATGATTACCGTTTGCAAGTTATAAAAACGTTGTTATCGGAAAAATCTTTACCGCCTACACGCTAGTTGGACACTACGCATTTAGCGAGTAAGTTGGACAGAACGCATAGGAGAAGATGTAGGGAATGCAGCAAACAAAAGATTCGAACGTGTACCCAATATTATTGTTCTTCATGCGAAGGAGAACCAGGGCTGTGTTTACAAAATTGCTTTGCAGAATATCACAAAAAATTATAGATATTTTTTGTGTATATATTTTCTTTGTTTTTTTTTGGGTGAAATACCTCTTTTTTAATAAATTTTCTGTTCAGTGTCTGTTGTATCATTTTAGTGTAAACATTTCAGTATATATGAACGACGCACACCGTGTGCCACCAGCCTTTCATACAAAACTATTCCAAAAGCCTATTTTAGTCTATGAAATGTTAAACCAATGTTTAAAATAAACTCGCGATCACAAAATCCGGGTCACCTTGCAAATCACCGATATTTCATTTTTAACGAGCTTTATTGTAAATAATAATAACACAAATACAAACTAATGCATGTTTCTGGGAATTGTTGTCGGTTTCCTGTGCAACAACGAATTTCAATAGAGCCGATTTCGCGGGAAAGCGCACACTTCTAAAAATGAACGATACCTGTAACTGCCGCTTGTTTTAAATGTCTCATTTGTGCTTCGACTTTCTGTAAACGCAACGAACAAACGTTTATTATTGCCACCATTAGTGTTTATTAGTGCCATTATTAGTGTTTATTATTGTTTATTTTTTGCCAAAAATACCCTTGACTGTTGATGAAACGGCACAAATTGTTGCGCTTGTGAAAGACGGTCACACTCAACGGCAAGTCGCAAGAACTGTTGGCGTAAGCCTTTCTACGGTTCAACGAGTGCTTTAACTCTTTCAGGAGAAGGGTTTGCTATCCAGACGACCTGGCTCTTGACGAAGAAGAATGACCATGGTACGAGATGACCGTTTTCTTGTGTTTCAGACTTTACGAAACCGAACCTCAACTGCGATTATGCATCGAAATCGTCTACAGGAAGTACGAAATCGCAATGTTAGCGTTGCAACGCTCAGGAGAAGATTTCGTTCTTTTGGACTATCTTCTCGGGTAATGGCTACAGGACCGCCACTTGCCTGGTGTATCGAGTTGCACGACTAGCTTTTACTCGACAATAGGCGCATTGGGAATTAACGATTAGAGCTAAGAGTTATTCTCAGATGAATCCCGTTTCTTCCTAACTGGATCCGATGGACGTGTAAGAGTTTGGAGGAGAAGCGGTGAATGATTTTCCCAAGCTTGCATTGCTCCAAGAATACCATTTGGTGGAGGCTCGGTCATGGCTTCAGCAGGTGTATCTTCCGACTTCCGCACAGAATTACCCTTCATCGAAAATGGGTCCTTAACTACACGAAGGGACATTACGGAGATTCTGGAAGAACATGTTATGCATACCATGGCCAGGCTTGGAGAAAACGTCGTTTTTATGCAGAACAACGCGCGAAAGCACGTTGCCACGATCAGTATGCAATACTTTGACGAGGTTGGAATTACGAGGTTACCCTGGCCAGCTAGGTCTCCGTACCTGAATCCCATCGAACATATCTGGGACGATTTGAAAAAACGTATTCAACCCCTAACATCTCCTCCTAACAAGGGACAGGAGCTTAAGGATCTGTTAGTGAGAAAGTGGAATAACATACCACAACATGTAATCTGGAGAAAAATTGAGAGTATGCCCCGTCGTCTGCAAGAGGTCATTAGAGCAAGTGGAGGCAATACACATTATTAGTCATTGAAATTTCACTGACATTTTACCACGATCTGTATTTTCCATTTTTTTCGTATGCCTGTTTTATCAACAATTTGGTTTGTTTTCTGCTTTTTCAATAAAAACAATAAAAAACCGTTCTTTTTTTCTTTCAAAACAAACATTGATGACAAATAAAAAATACGTTACCTATTCTAAAAAAAAGGTTATTACTGCACCAGAGGCAAAAATATTCCAGAAACTTGAAATTTTCAAGGTGACCCGGATTTTATGATCGCGAGTGTATATAATACACTTTTACATTCAACTATTTAGCAATGTTAAGTTACGGCCTCAGGCGAACATCCAAAATAATTGGTTGGCACTGAATGTGTTAATAAGCCTGGCATCAAAGATCTTTCCAATATGTATTATATTTTAATAAATAGAGTTGTGTTTAAACGCGCCATGGCAGATATTTAAGATACAACCCTGAATAACACATGTTTTAAGATACCCTCCAGATGTCATTTGTCAATGTCGGATACCAATTTTTTAATCCATGATAAACCTCTAAAGTGCGTAAACATAAAATATTTGTTTATTTATTTATAAAAATTGTATAATGTAATGATTATAAAATAAAGTGCTTATTGAAAATGGCAAATAGCCCAAAACGTTTAAGCAAAAGTTAAATAGTTTTATTTACAGCAGACCGACGAACACAGGAAATAAAAAAGTTTCTATTTACAAAATCACAGTCAGGAAATACATATATATATATATATATATATATATATATATATATATATATTAGGAATTTCTTTATTATTAAACTAGGTAAAATTGTAGTACATTATATAGGTGAGAGGTAAATATATATTATTGTTAGGAATAGGGATATCAAATTGTTCGAAGTAAATTTAAGTTGTCTGTGTAAATCAATGATTACCAACAGGTTAGGGATTAAAGTGGGTTTTATATAATATATGTTTTATTAGTATCTATTTTTCCATTTTTAAAAAGTACTTAGATAATACAACTTTGGCAGCAGTACAGGATACTTTGGAAAGTATGTGTTGATACCTTCCTGTCGTTTAAACATTCTTTAGAGCTATTTTCTTATTTCATTACGCTCATTCAGTGAGCAGTTTTTCATCTATTTTCTCTAGTTCTTCTATTTTTACTATTATTAAAGGGGTGGGAAATTGGCCGAATCCTGCCTTAAGTGTCTACTGGTTGTTCTCTTTTTTCAGTTACCACCACGTAGATTATATACATGGAAATCACCTATGGATAGCAAAGAAAAAAATTTCAGAAACCAGATAGACTATATCATCAATAAGAGATACCGTAACTCCATCAAATCGGCAAGGACATATCCAGGAACAGATGTGTCATCACACCACAATCCAATAATCGTAAAATTCAAAATCCAGTTAAAGAAAATAAAAAATCAACAAAATACACAACAAATAAGCACTCTGCTAAATCATCCAAATGTAAAAGGAGAACTAACGTTGAAAATTAACGAAGAGTTAAGCAAAACAATAATCAATGATAATGAAGATTCCAATGAAAAATGGGAAACATTTAAGAACACATTAATGATGCCAATTAAAGATACGCTGAATAGTCACAAAATCGATTAAGCTAAGACTCCATCGATGACAGATGAGATCCGGCAACTAATGGACAAAAGAAGATCATACAAAAACAAAAATTTAAACGAATACAAAGCCACCAGGAGATCAGGATAAAAATATGGGCAGCTAAAGAGAAGTGGTACAACGACAAATGTTTAGAGATAGAAGAACGCCAGAATAATCATGACAGTTTTGAATTGGACAAAAAAATTAAAGAATTAGCAGGTATAAGACGGCCCAATAATAGTAACACCCTGGTTGACACGAATGGTATGGAATGCAAACTAAACAGATGGAGAGAATACGTCCAAGAATTGTTTGAGGACGACAGGACACAACAAGATAGCATAAACGATTGCGAGGAACATGATATAGGTCCAAATATAACTAAGGAAAAAATAATACATGCAATAAATCTGGCAAAATCTAATAAAACTGCGGGACCTGACACAATTCCAACTAAAATAATTAAATTAATATCAGAAGATCAGATCAATGTATTAGTAGACTTATATAATACTATATATAATACGGGTATTATTCCGAGAGATTGGCTCAAATCAACATTTATTACATTACCAAAAAAACCTAACGCAAGGGAATGTAATGACCACCGTATAATCAGTCTAATAAGTCACACACTAAAAATATTCTTAAAAATTATCCATTTAAAAATTTTCAGAAAAGTGGAACAAGACATCACTGAAACCCAATTTGGGTTTAGGAATGCCATGGGTACACGAGAGGAATTATTTGGATTTAACGTCCTCATGCAAAGATGTATGGATGTAAACCAACCACTCTATGTTTGTTTTATTGATTAAAATAAGGCGTTCGATGAGGTCTGACACAACCGTCTTATACAGTTACTTAAAGATAAACACATTGACAAAAAAACTTAAGAATAAGAACTCATCTCTAAAGATGAGTAAAGCAAGGTTGCATACTCTTCCCCTTATTGCACAATCTATATTCGGAAGAAATAATTAAAAAATCACTCGAAAATGTAACAATTGGAATAAAAGTCAACGGCAGACCCATCAACAATATCAGATATGCCGATGATACTATACTAATTGCAGATAATATACAAGATCTACAGACACTTTTAGATAAGGTAGTAAATGCTAGTGAGGAAAGCGGACTAACGCTTAATGCTAATAAAACAAAATTTATGACAATTTTCAAAACACAACAACAAGACATTTTAAACATAAGAGGGGTTCCAATAGAAAAAGTAAAAAAATACAGATATCTTGGTACAATTAATAATGAAAATAACGAGTATAGAGAAGAAATAAAAACGACAATTGGACAAGCTAGAGCAACATTTAATAAGATGAGAAAAGCATTATGCAGTAAAGACCCTAGTTTGTAACTCAAAATAAGAATATTACGTTCATATGTGTTTTCGGTGCTGCTGTATGGGGTAGAGGCCTGGACCTTAAAGAAATAGGTGAGCGATTGACTTGAAGCATTCGAGATGTGGACCTACCGAAGAAGATTAAAAATAAGTTGGGTAGACCGAATAACAAATGTTGAGGTCCTCAGAAAGATGACAAAGGAAATGGAAATCATGAATACGATTAAGATAAAAAAGTTACAATATCTCGGCCACGTTATAAGAGGGAATGAATATGTATTGCTACGAACCATAATGCAGGGAAAAATACAGGGAAAACGAAGTATTGGAAGAAGACGCATCTCCTGGCTCAACAATATGAGAAAGTGGTATAATTGTAGTTTCATCGAATTGTTCAGAGCTGCAATCTCAAAAGTGAAAATAGCTGTGATGATTACCAACTTCCTTAGAGGAGAAGGTACCTAAAGAAGAAGGTTGTTCTCTGGCATAGCCAGCAAGACAAACTGCATTAACTCTCACACATTTTGTGTTGTGAGCCCACTCCTACTTCTTGTGACTATTTCCTCCATATCATTGTTACATTGGTACTTACCACCATAGCCCAACTCTACATAATATATATTTTTAAATGAAAATATTCTGCTATACTGTTTTTTAGAAATTTATTTAAAATGTGTTTTGTTTTGTCAGATACGCATATATACGTATTTTTTTAGTTTTAATCCACAAAAACATAATTTTAAATCAGTCTAAAAAAACGCGAAACACGGAAAACATTTTTTAATATCAACAAAAACCCAGTAATAAATAATAGAATAATTACATTATCCGATAGTATCACTGAATTAAAAAAAATGTATTTAAAAATATAATCCCCTTCTAAAACCACCTTTATACTCCTAAATGTATTTAACTCTAACCGTGTTATGTTACGTACAATTACAACGGGTGTTTTTCAGAGAAACAATGAGAGAACACCAAAAGTAGATGGCCATATTTCATTGTTAAAAAGGGTCGAGCTCTGTAGAGTGGTCCAGATTGCATTCAGCAAATTACAATATAATCAAATTAACTTTTAGCGTAGGTACTAATTTACAAGCGGGCTTGACTTGTAATTTTATTTATACTTAACGTGTGAACCAGAGGTGAGAATCGCGTATAATTTCCCTCAAGATCACTTAACATAAAATTACACTTCCACTGAGTGTGCCGCAGATGAAAGTTCCTGATAGTTGTTTTTGTACCTTTGGGATGCGGTAATAAGACAAGGAAAGCTTCTTTTAAAATTGGATTCACTCAAAAAAATATTATTTAGTTGAATTCCGCCATCTGGGAAGTTTGCTTCTTGAATTCGTAGCGAAAATTGGCCATTTTGAAAGTTTCGGAAGTTAAAATTATTGGTATAAGTAGGGAGAAAATTTTCAGATTAAGGAAAGATTTTTATTTTAAGGTAAACAAGTTTCAAAAATTAAGCAATAATTTTTCTTTATTTAGACATTATTATTTGTAACTGTTTCTATCAGTTATACACTTGAGTGCAAAAAAATCGACTCAAAATTATTTTGCGAAAGTTCGTCTCCTGTTTCAATCAAAAAAGTGTAAATTTAAAAATATTTAGTATACAATTATTAACCTCATTATTGAGTTTAAAAAAAGTTTTGATTTTTAGTAAATCGGGTGACGTATTACAAATAAATAATGCAATACGTAGAGAGGGGATCAGAATTTGACTCATTGAAATCGACACGCACCCACTTAACGCGTTCGGTGAACATCGTAAGCATCAATTTCCATAGCAAACCATCAGTCAATTAAGTTCGCAACTTCATAAGAAATGGATACCACATCCGTCAAAGCAGCTCAAGCAGTAGCATTATTGAGAGAAGACCTGAGCCAGAGAGCCGTGGCAAATCGACTAAATTGAAGCCAATCTGCTGTGTCCTGAGTGTATCGTCGGTACCAAGATACTGGTGATTATGTCTGCCGACAAAGAGGAGGTCGTAAACGAATAACACTAGAGAGAGATGATCGATTTCTTGTATCTAAATCTCTGAGAAATCGATATTTGACTGGTGCTAATCTCAAAGAAGAGCTTAGAGAGGTTCGAGGTGTGGTTCTCCGACGAAAGTAGGATCTGCCTAAATGGCAACGAAAAGAGGCGTCGAGTCTATAGAAGGTCAGGGGAACGATTTGCTCATTGTTGTATACGAAAAATTGTGTCATATGGAGGCGGTTATTGTTTTGGGCAGGCATTTCTATGGATGGGAAAACCGAGTTGGTTTTCGTGCCTGGTGGAGGACATTGATGAGGTTTATCGGCGGATCGTTACATCAGAGCCATTTTGGAGGAACATGTGGTTCCATACGCGGGATTTATTGGTAATGCCTTTATTTTATTGCATGATAATGCACGATGTCATACCGCACGAGTCACCACCAACTATCTGGCTGAGATCGCCATACCTACAATTAATTGGCCTGCGTTGAGCCCGGACATAAATCCAATAGAGCATGTTTGGGATGAGCTTAAACGAAGGGTCCGGAACAGAAATCATGCACCAAGGAGCATAATGGAATTGAGAGCTGCACTTAATGATAAATGGGAAGCAATGCCTCAAGAATTTATTAGAATAGTCATCCGATCCATGCGAAATCGACTGGAAAGTGTAATTAGGAGTCTTTTTATTCTTCAAGTGCCATCTCCGCGGCGGAGGTCGGCAATCATCATAGCTATTCGATCTTTTGAGACGGCTGCTCTGAAAAGTTCATTTGATGTACATCCGTACCACTCTCTCAGGTTGCGCAGCCATGACATTCTACGCCTCCATATGCTTCTCTTTCCTTGGATCTTTCCCTGCATGATCAGTTGGAGCAAGGTGTATTTCTCTCCACGTGTAATATGTCCGAGATATTCCAATTTTTTTGTTTTTATTGAATTTAAAATTTCTATTTCTTTGTTCATCCTTCTCAGAACCTCTTTGTTTGTGACGTGTTCTGTCCATGATATTTTCAGAATTCTTCTGTACACCCACAGCTCAAATAATTCCAGTTTTTTCATTGATGTAGCATTCAAGGTCCAAGATTCCATTCCATAAAATAAGGTCGAAAAAACATAGCACCTCGCCAACCTAACTCTTAGTTCCAGTTTTAAATCCCTGGTACATAGAACTCTTCTCATTTTGTTGAAATTTGCTCTAGCCTTTTCTATTCTTATTTTTATCTCCTGATTGTAATCATTTGTGAAGTTAATCATTGTTCCCAGGTATGCATATTTGTCCACTTGTTCGACGTTGGTTTCGTTTATTAGAAGATTCTCGTTATTTCTTTGAGTTTTCGATATTCTCATAAATTTCGTCTTTTTGACATTCATTGTTAGACCATACTCTTTTCCATACTCTGCTATTCTGGTCACCAGTCTCTAAAGATCTTCAATGTTTTCGGCTAAAATCACAGTGTCGTAACAATATTTAATATTGTTAATGGGAACTCCATTTACCTCTATTCCAGCTGTTTCACCCTCAAGAGCTTTTTTCAGGACCTCTTCGGAGTAGGCGTTGAAAAGAATTGGCGACAATACGCATCCCTGTCTTACTCCACATCTAATTTCAATTTCTTCTGACAGCTGTTCGTTAACACGTACTTTTGCTCGCTGTTTATAGTATAAATTTGATATGATCCTGAGGTTGTTGTAGTCAATCTTCTTTGATTTCAGGACATTCATTAAATGTTTATGTCGTACTTTATCGAATGCTTTTTAATTAGGAGTAAGGGTGGTAATATTAAATACTGAATAATTAAGAAATTCATGTTGTAACTGATGATTTCTCTGTTCATAAAGTATTTCTTGCGTTAGTTCCAATGATGATTATTTAGGAAACTCTGTTTGTATTGCATATTATTTTTAAAATGCGTCTTTCAAATAATGCAATAGAAGTTTTTGTAAGTTTAATAATAAAGTTATTGTTTGCATATTACATTTTTTTATTTTGATAATTCTTACATTGAAACAGAAGGTGTAATCTCAAATATCGCTTTTGAGCCGATTATTTTGCACTCAAGTGTATATTTCCCTTAGCTTGGTTATTAAATTCTGTTGAATAAAAATTACAATCTCTTTACCAAAGAACAATGAGTAACTTCTTTCTAATATAACTTGGTGAAGATTCTACACTAAAATCGTAGTAGTATTCTCTACTTTCTAATAGCTTATATCCTATAGCGTCTATGTATCTTTTTATACGTACTTCGCCTTAATAAGGCTCATCAGAACAGATATTCATAGGCGTTCTCAACGTGACAATAAATCTTTCCTGTCTTTAAGAAGCAACACAATAATAAATCCGTAAAATAGTTTCGAAACACAATTCAGATTTCTGTTCTGATGAGCCTTATTACTGTCTTTTTCATTTTATTCGGATCTACTCTGTATGAGTACAAGAAACCAATTCGCTAATGATTTCTGCTTAGTTGAGGAGACATGTCGTGGAGTGCAAATTTTAGATTCCCCATGTCTCTATTAACATCTTTATCAACGTTTGCGTTGCCTTGCAATTTTTAGAAGGCTCAGATTAAGGCAAAAATCTGAATTGTGTTTCGAAACTATTTTACGGGTTTTTTATCAGATGTCGCTATTGCGTCCGTTTCGAAGCCATTTTAGTGTTGCTTCTTAAAGACAGGAAAGATTTATTTTCACGTTGAGAACGCCTATGAATAGTTGTTCTGATGAGTCTTATTAAGACGAAATACGTATAAACATATACATAGACGTTTTGTACGTGAAATCAAATCTTGACTGTCTTTTTCATTTCACTGAATATTGATATTTTACGTTTATAATAAAGATAATAAAGAAAGTATTTTCTGAAAATTGAATGTAGCTGTTAATATTTTTCCCTTAGAGGTTTTAGCTTACTTTTTATCAAAACACTTTCTTTCATGCGTGAGATTTTTACTATTCAGATGTGATTGATAAATCCTTGTTTCAAGCAATGTTGGTTTAGATTTGTTTTTTTAACTGTAACATTTATCACATTGGTTCTTTTTGGGAACGTAAAAACTCAATTTTAAATGTTCGTTAATAATATCACGGTGTTGCCTTTCAGTATTAGCTATAGAGGAGTATAGCTGTTCGTCAAACTATTCCTTGTATGAATCAAATAATCGATGAAAATTCAAATCGCTATCCAAATAAAGGTTATCAGTTTTACTTTGTTTATAATAAGATTCTATGGGTTAAATGAACTTGATGTGATCACAAACACTTTTGATAACGTCTTCTGTTCATACCTTACGATGATTGTGATAACATCTGATCTATTTATATCAAACCGTTAGTAACGTCCAGTTTTTGCAAGGCAGTGTGGACAAACTGTTCACTTATAAAGAAAGTATTTAAAAAAGGCCTTTTTACAAACACATATGAATTCGTCCTTATCTTCTCTCTTTACTTTCTGTCTATAAATGAGAGTAAAATTGCGCCTTAATACTAATAATAATAATTCAATGTTAAGTTATCATTGTGTACCTATAAATATTATTATTATTTATTATTATTATTATTATATTTATTATTCTTAATTTATAAATATGTATTTACCAGAAAACGAGGAAGGAGGAACGTTATTAAAATCTTTATCAACTGTATCTGACAAAAAATCCATAATTTGTTCTATTGAACTCTTCTGTACTTGGAGATTCTGGAAAAAGAAAATGAAATTAGTTAAATGTAAAGTTTTTTTGACACGTATAATGTTATGTTATAACTTAAATAACTAAATGAAGTAATCTATGGTAAATAGTAGATACAATAAAAAAACAATATAAAACGCCAAAGTAAAACATCGTATCATATACATACGACATAATTTTTATTTATTTTCCGGTTTTTTACTGCATTTCAATATATTTGTGTTGTTTTTATCAGGGTTATTTCAAAGTAAATCAATAAATCATTGAATTTAGTTACGAAGTTGAAAAATATTTGAAATAATGTTTTATTCTTTTTTCGTTGCTATCCTTAGTCTTTTACAGAACATAATAAAAGACTAAGGATATTAGTTTTCTCGTAGTCTAAGAAGTGAATAAGCACTTTTAGTTCTAATATAACATTCTGTGGAAACCTTTTCATAAAATTGCCAGTGTTTAAAAAATGAAAAAAATAGCACTAAATTAATTTTTATAACCAAAAGTCCTTATTTACTTTTCAAATAATAAAAAAAAATAAATATTTCCAACCTCTTTTGGGACAAATACATAGGAACTAGAAATGCTTGGTAGGGTCTTCGTTTATTTTCCGGTGTAAAATCTTATTTAACAAACGCTATATTGTTTTTAATAGCACAAACAACGTAAAGTAAAGTAAATATTTATAACTTATTTTTCGTCGGTAAAGATAAAAATTATTACGTTCACGTTAAAATACCCATTTTACAACCAAATATCAATACACAATAATAGTACATACATTCATTTCGTTCACTTTCTTCAATTAAATCTTCGCTCTCAGTATAATATCGCTAGTAGAACATACGATTGTATACCTGGACAAAAGTAAGCATACTTAGAAGTAAGAAAAGGAAAAAAAAGTGAAAAACCGAAATTTGTTGGTTACGATACTTTACGTAGGAGGTGTCGATTTGTTCTATGTCTCAATATTTCGTCACGATGTTGTGACTTCTTCAGGAGAAAACTGTAAATTTATTAGGATATTAATTATTATATGTAAACAAAGTGAATATTTCAATACTTACAACTAGAAGAGTAAAAATTGATATTTTGTTAACATATCTAAATGACATTTTTGTTTGATTTTAATTTATTTAGGAGTTATGGTAACCGCAATACATCACTATTGAGAATATTAATTGACATTATTTTGAGAATAGGAACCATTTAGCCACGTATTTGGACACGTTTGGAGCTTCTCCAAGGCAGTTGTTGTGTGTTTCTTGAATTTTCATTCACACATGATACCGTATATTCTTATCTTTAAATAAAATGGAATGCTTTAGCTGTAAGAAAGCAGGCCATAAAAATGCAAGTTGTACAAATTGTCAAAACACCAATGTTCTTTAATCTTCCGGTGAACAATTATTGGCAACAAAAACTCATCAAATACTATCTTAGAACAATAATCTTATGGGCATAAACAAAGACAAAAAGACCAGTTTCTAGTTCAGTCATCATACTACACTTCCACTCTCTTGAACATCTTATATCTAATTCTGAAATTACAAGCTCGATGTTGATGCCCCTCCTAACGATTCTATGGAAAAAGAAAGTTGAAAAGACACAAAACACGGGAAAAGATAAAAATAAATATCAGAAATAAATTAAAAATATCAGATTAACCAAAGCAAAACCACAAAGCTTCTCTACTCCACTAAATAATCTCATAATCTTTCTCGAAAACGCTCCAGAAAGTAGTAATCTCATAATAACATGTCTGAAATTTATCTACACGTAACCACCATATCACTTAAAAATAAGTTGACAAGAAAAGTAAAGAAACTTAAGTAGGAAAGATTTTTAGAAATAGGCGGTAAAGATAGTGTTAGAATCACAAATATTTTTTGATAATTCTGGCTATGGTAAAACAACCATTTCACAATATTCTTAATAATCCAAACCACGACAACTTTCACTCTCATTCAGTATAATTTTAATGGATTCTTTTACCGTTTAGAAAGAATCCAACAACTTGTCAGTGGCACTAATCCAAATACATTATGCCTAAAAGAAACCAATTTTAAACAAAATCATATTGTTCTTAGGGATTATGAAGGATATCATCACGTAAGAACAGACGGCCTCAGAGCGAGTGAAGTAACCTTCAATTTGTCAAAAGATACGTCTATTTAGCAGCATTTTCTCATAACTTAATATACCGTTATCTATTTGGATATTTGTGAGTACCTATTATTAGACTATTTAACGACCTTCTAGTTGTTTTTGTGGTCTTGTTTTTTCATGTTCTTTCTTCCATAGCAATACGGTCATGTCTCTTTGAAATATTAATTAGAAATAAATAATAAAAATTACAAACGTTGCCTCTATATATTTCTCGTAACGTTTATAAATCGAGAGGTACTACAAAATATTTACTTTGCAGGGATCGTGTACTAGTAAGAAATCTCCAAAAACTCTCAGAAGATGAACTTAGAGCTATGGCTCAAGCTATATTTGAGGAAGAATCTGATGAAGATGTTGGTGGAGACCCAGATACTTCAGACGACGAGCTAATAGAAAAAACGGAGCACGACACTGAATCAGAAGTTGATCTGAATGACGAAAATCAATATACGATTGACTCGGACACAAACAGTAACATTGAAAACAGTTCAGATCTTGATGAAGACAATGATTATTTTATAGCAAAAGACAAAAAAACTAAATGGTATAAGAAATCTCTTCTTAGCAAATTTACTAAAACTCCTTCAAAAAATATTGTCAAGATATTTCCTGGGCCAACAGTTTGTGCGAGAGATGTTACTACGGAACTAAGTGCTTTTGAAAAACTCTTTATAAATGAAATCATAGAAAATATAGTTGAATGTACAAATTTGCAGATTGCAAAAATGCGATTAAATTATGAACGGCCAAGACGGGCTAAAGATACGACTAAACAGGAAATCATGGCATTATTAGGATTATTATTTCTTGCAGGGACTAAAAAACAAAATTATACACACTTCCTCGAATTGTGGACAAAAGATGGTACCGGCTCAGAAATCTTTCGAGCCTGTATGAGCGCAGATCGATTTTTATTTTTGCTTGCTGCTCTTAGGTTTGACAACAAAGATACTCGAAAGGACCGAAAATCAATTGACAAACTTGCTGCCATTCGCTTTACTCTTGATACGTTTATGAAAAACTGTAGCAGCAACTATTCCTTGGGAGAAGAAATGACTATCGATGAAATGTTGATACCTTTTAGAGGTAGATGCAACTTTGTGCAATACATTCCAAGTAAACCTGCAAAGTATGGCTTAAAAGTGTTTGTGTTATGTGACGCGCAGACCTTTTATGTCACCAATTTTGAGGTGTATTGTGGTCAACAACCGGAAGGGCCCTACAAAAAATCTAACACACCAACGGATATTAGCCATCGCCTGCTTCAACCTTGGAAAGGTAAAAACCGTAATTTAACATGCCACAATTGGTATACGAGTTATCCGTTGGCAATTGACCTTTTGAAGGAAAAGATAACGATGGTTGGCACACTTAAACGAAATAAAAGGGAACTACCTCCAGAGTTTTTACCAAGAAAAAACACACCAATTGGATCATCCACTTTTGGTTTTCAGAAAGAAGTTACCATTGTATCCTACACACCAAAAAAAAAAATAAAGCTGTCATTCTCCTATCTACCATGCACAGTAATTCTACAGTAGATCCCGAAACAGGAAAACCAATGATAATTTTAGACTATAATTCACATAAAGGAGGCGTAGACACTGTAGACAAAATGTGCAGTACCTATTCGGTATCCCGAAGAACACGAAGATGGCCAATGGCATTGTTTTTTCAACTCCTGGATATTGCCGGAATTAACAGCCAGATCCTGTACAATGCTGCCAACATTGACAATCCTCAAAAATATAGAAGAGTTTTTCTAAAAGAATTATCATTGGCATTGATAAGACCTCATCTTTCTGAGAGGGCGGAAATACAGAGTTTACCTCTGGATTTAAAAATATTCTTGAAGAAATACAAAAACGTACAAGATGACCACGATGAAGAACCACCAGCAAAAAAACGGGGGAGGTGCCATTGTTGTGGAAGGAGCAAAAATATAGTTACAACAATATCTTGCAACAAATGTAATAGAATGGTTTGTAAAGAGCACTCTGTTACAATTTGTGCAAATTGTAATTAAGTAGACGCAAACGAGGAAGAAAACGAAAGTGAATAGCACACATATTCTCAAATATGTTCATTTGTGAATGATTATTTACTCCTAGTTTTTAGATTTATATACTAGTTTTATAATATTTTTAATGTTAAGCTAATATACAAGAATCTCAAGAAGGTTATTTTTAGAGAAAAAGAAGTGGTTGAGTTTTTGTTCTTATATTTGTTGCTAATCTTTATATTTTCGTTATGTATTATTTTTTATGTTAAGACATTCTCTTAAATATATGCCTACATTTATTATATACAATATATGTACTAAAAATACCTAGTTGTGGCTTTCATTTGAGTTTTTAGTCGGTGGTGTACAGAATACACCGCGCACGTAGTTATGACTAATGGAGGGGCGCCCGTAGTTAAAGGTTAAATAATATATCCTCAACCCTGACTGAACTTATATTTAACTATCCAACAAGTAGAATACCTGTAAAATTTCCAAATATATCTTCCAGTCATTTCGCTGTCTCGTCAACATTTTGTTCAAGCTGCGTGAAATGATGTTAGTAAAGTTAGTAAGTTTCTTATCCAAACTCATAAATGTATATCTTTTGCTTAACTATTATTCGTAGTATCGAGTTTCTCTATGTCTTGGCGGCTGCCGCCTTCAGCGAAATATTATTCCTTTAGTGCAGTAAAATTCTACAAAATTTAAATATACGACTAGTTTAGTACTGATTTAAACTCTTTTTTTTTCTTTATCTCAGAGTGTTACAATTTTTTTAGTTTAAAGCTCCAGAGATCTGTTTTCTCTCGTTGCATGTAGCATCTAGTTTTTCATTAGAACTTGTATTCTTCTTGTGGCAACATACGAAATTTATCAGCGTATTTTTGACTATAAGACGTCTTAGTTTATCTGTTCGTCTTTATAAACTACCAGATATTTTAGTGTTTTTGCAGTTCGTATAGTAAATTTAGTTTTTAATAGTGATATAGACTGTCCAGAGTATTACATTTGATTTTAGTTAACTGTTAAAAAATAATTTTTATTTTACAGAGCTCCAGGCTTGAGTGTTTGTTTTGTGTTAGTATCTAATTAAGTCATCCTAATCGAATTTTACTTTACACACGTCGCGTCGGTCAATAAGTCGTTTAAAATAGGCTTCAGCTTTGGCCATTACTTCCTTATCTGAGCATTATCCCAATTTGTGCATTTTTCCCAAGTTTTGATCGACTTGTGACACGATGAATTGTCTTCGTGTAATAACAATTTTTTCCTTAACAAATGAGACTTTTTCTTTGCAATTTCGTTCTTTAAACGCTCCAATAAATCAATGTAGTACATGTTGATTGTTTCCACATGTTTTAAATAGTAAATGAAAATAATTTTTTGTGCGTCCCAAAATACAGAGGCCATAGTATGTATATATTACAATTTAGTAGATTTTATTGGAAACAAAACAGCTACAGCACAACTAATTTTTATAAACTCTTGGTTGGTCCCGTGGATTACAATGCAAGCAAGCACTTTAAGTAAACCCAGCCTGTGAGATATGTTCACCCCTAAGAATTACGTTCGTGTGTAACAATTTATTGGAGGGAGGTGTATTAACTTGAGTTAAAAACAGGAGTCACTCCACCGCGCTCCAATGCTCCAGACCATCCCTTTCCCTCCCATAGCACTCTAACGCGCGATTGGGGCACAAGTATCAGCCAAATGCTCTTCATGTGGGAATCCTGGGTAATAGAACTCCAACATGGTTCCCTAACCGATTCAAATTCATAACAGCGTGACGCGGTTTGTTCCTGATATCCTCTAGTGACTTGTCCGCGAATCTAAAATTGTTTGCTTGGACTCCAAGTCTCCGCACCGGTCTATGTCCAGTCCGGAGACTTTTTGATTAATTATTTTGGCCCTAATTTCCCGGGTTTTTCGTTTTTGTTTTTATAATTGTTTTTGATTGGCTTTCGTCGGATTTTTATATGTTTTTCCAATTGTCCTCTGTTAGTATATTTGTTCTCTCTAGGGTTTTGTTTTTCTCTCGGGTACTTTGTTTTGACTACCTGTTTTGGTTTCTCTCACTGCTTTTTTGTTTAGTTTGTCTTCCCTTTTCTGTGGTTCCTTAATTTATTCTACTATTTGTTGTTTAGGCCTCTTGTGTTTCCAATGGTGGAGAGCAGCATATCTCATGATCTCTCGCAGTACGGGACTAGGGTGGTTTTCCAGTTCTGCGAATTTTATCCTGGCTCTTTCCTTCATTATTTCCGTCACCCTGACCTGTTGTAGGTCTCTGTATATAAAGCGTTCTGCTACGTATCTGGGAATGATGACAGCTTCTTTTAAGTAGTTGTTGTGCGTGGATTGCAATCGTAGTCCGTGCTTAATTCTATAGTGACCGTTGAAAAACTAGCGTGGTGGAGTGGCTATTCTATTAAGTAGCTGTTGACAATAGATCAAGTTTATTGTTTAGTACTAAATATATAGGCAAAAGGTATCGGGGTGATAACAAGCGGCTAGAAAAGACAACTGGATTACCATTGTAATCTATGCGACAAAGCACGTTACGTATTTTGGCTGTTCTGCCGAGTGTAACGTTTATTAACTTACCTAAAGTTAATTTTAGAATAAATCGTAATAATAAATAAGTAAAAAAGCTTCTAAATTTTTTATATTAAGTGGTGCTGTCATTTTGCTTATTTTATTGCAAATATAAAAGTGTCTAAAACTAAAAAACAACGTTTGCATACTAGTACAAATTCTCCAGATTAGTTAAAATGGTATGAAAAGCTGTCAAGTAAAGAAAAAAGTGATTTGGACGTAGAAGATAAAGATGAATCGAAAGAGGATATTGTGTAGTTAACAGTGACCATCAAACTGATTCCTAACAAGAGAGTTCTTCAGATGAAGACCAAAAATCTTTAACACATCTTCGAATTTTTTTCTGGTAAATGATAAATCAACAAAATGGAAAAAAAGCAGAATTAATTTAAATATTCGTATTCGTTTACACAATAGCATAAAATTACTTCCTGGGCCAAAAGGAAATGTCCGAAATGTAGTGTTGGAGATTGACTGTATAAAACTATATCAAACTGATACTGTTCTTCAAATAATAACGAATTCAACGATTATGTAAATAAAAAAAATCAAGGACAAATTTCGAAGGAAGAGGGATCTAAAACTAACAAAGAAAACTGAAGTTAGGGCATTTATAGGAATTCTGTTTCTCATCGGGTTATTGAGAAGTCCAGAAAACATATTCGCAAAATATGGGATAACTCAAAAGGCAGTGGTGTAGAAGCATGCTAGAAAAGGTATATAAGGTTTGATGATATCAAAACAAAAAACGACAGACGAGAAATTGATAAGTTTGCACCGATAACAGAGGTTTTTGATATGTTTCTTCATACATTTCAAACTAATTTTATTGCCAGTAAATTCTTAACTATAGATGAGCAATTGTTGGCTTTTATTTTTTACCACGATAAGGTAGAGAACCTTGTAACGAAATATTTTGCCTACCATAGGGTAAGATTATGGGGTTGAAAATTGGGGACTGAAATTATGGGGTTCGAGATGGGGCAAGCAAAACAAATCGATACTTGTACGAACGGCACTCAGGGTTTGTTAGGAGAGCTGGGGTCATGGATAAGTAAATGACAAGGGGTTTGGATTGGGGCAACTAGAAAAAAATGGAACAAAGGTCATGAATCTCTCAAGACAAATAAAACAAAATACAGAAAGGAAACAGGAAACACCTCTAGTAATTTAACAAGGACGCCACTTCGAGGTGCCTAATTATAACTATTACAACAACTAGTTGTGACTAGGGAAATAATTATTAGAAATGCAGAACATATCTTTTTCAAATGAAACTCAAAAAGGGTTAGTTAAAAAAATAAACAAAATGTTAAAAAAAAATTTAACATTTATTGTGTCTTACCACAAACAGTTGAAAAAATAAGACAATACAACAATACGATATGAATAGTTACGAAGTACAAAAATACAAAAATACAAAAAAAACTTATGTCCTATCTGTTTACAATGAGGAATTGCTACAAAAACTTTTAAAATTGTTACTGCATGGAGGTTAACCTTTTTTAACAACAAAACAAATGAACATCAAAAATAAAACGAGCTGTCATAAGTTAACATTAAATTTAAAAAAAAACTGAACAAATAAATTGACAGCTAAAGTCAAACTCTAAAATTTTACAATTTATTAATTATTACAAATCCTTTTTTATAGTATGAAATTATTAAAGCAATTATTACTTTAAGAAATAAATGTCTGTCTTTACTTTAAAATTTGACACATAAAAAGTTACCTGGATTTCACAAAAACACAAATTTTCTGGAACTATTACTGGAACAAAAAACTACATCTCACACTACGATAGGACTGACTATTCGTGGTTGAAGTCGGCACTGAACACAAAACTTATTACTCTGCCTCTTAAAAAACAGGAACAGGTAGAATTAGACTTCATACACATTAATTTGCTACGATTAACTGCTACTAAAATTGTTTTCCATAACGTAAGACGGAGATTTCCCTGAAAAGGGGCAAAAACAGAAACCTTTACAAATTCGACGTGAATTTGGACATAACGCTGAAGCCCATCACTCTTGACCGCAGCTCCAGCGAAAGTGATGAAATTATCTTAAAAATTAATTCACATTACTTGGTATAAACAAAGCGCTGGGTATAAACAAAATACAAACGGGAATTACGACGCAAATTATTTATTTGAAAACGCAGCAACATACGCAGTTGCGAAATAAATAAACAACTCTAAGATGGTTTATATTAACTCGAGCCGACGTAAGAAGGAATTGAAATATGTTTCGGGTATTTTAACTTAAAAGATACAAACTAAGAAACATGGAAAAAATTCTTCGTTATTATAATGCATATATGAGGGGATTTCAATTTAATACATATACAAAGGGATTCCAATATATATATATATAGTAAACTCTTAATATATATCAAGGAATTTATATATCAAAAAATTTGTAAATGCTACAACCTAAAACTACACGTTTTGGTATTCTAGAAAACTACACCACAGTTTCATACTGTACAAAAAATAAGGCTGTAGTATTATTTGATTCATTACACAATAACGATTTCATTGCATTCCAGAAAGTGGAGATAAGAAATTACCAGAAATAATAACGTGCTACAATAAAACAATAATAAGCGTTGATCTCATAGATCAGATATGTGTGAATTACAACGTAGTACGAACAACAAATCGATGGTTAATGGTCGTGTTTTATAATCTGTTAAACATATTCGCGATAAATACTTGCTGTGTTTATAAAGCGGCCCACCGTGAAGAGAAAGTCAAAAGATCTGACTTAATAGAAACATTTGCGTGGGAACTTATTAAACCCCAAATAGAACACAGGTCAACTATTTCTTTTATACCAAAGAAACTTCTACGTCGAGCGCCTCAAATACTTGGGCTTGAAGACATTTTACCCCCTCCTTATATGTCGGCAAATGTGATTCGTCGTTTGCTACATTTGCCCAAGAAGTCGTAATAAATCGACAAGAAAAATTTTCCAACCATGTGACAAGCATGCTTGCAAAAAATATACACGAGATGTCTAGTCTGTACGGCATGTTTGTCAGAGTAAACTATTTGATGTAATATTTACCATTCATAGTTATATATATATATATATATATATATATATATATATATATATATATATATATATATATATATATATATATATATATATATATATATATATATATATATATATATATATATATGTATATATATATATATATATATATGTTTGTTTGTAGTTTAAAAAAAAAGGAAACGTTGTTTAGTTTTTAAAATTGCATTTGTTTTTTCAAATATTTGTGTAAACAAGAAAGTGTAAATGAAGGTTTAAAAATACAAAAAGATTTTGTTTTTGCTGTCATCGTGAATTACAATGTTGTCTATACAAAAGTTAAATATAGTTTTGCAAAGCTAATGTAAATAAATTCTTATTAACGAAAAAAAAAATTACTTCTAAAAATTGATATCTTACGTTTAAATGAATTACGATTTTAGTCCACGCGACCAACAACGTTAGTACACTATACGCTACCAACCTTTCTTAGGCGAGGCTTATAACCTCTTTCAAGTATTCTATTTATTAGACAAGTAAAATTATAGAAATTCCCGAAACAGGTCGATTTTTTATTTTATTTTACTTTTTTTTCAAATTATAATCTAATATACTGGGTGAAAGACCTTCGTATGATGACATCATCACCATTTTTTTTAAAGAATTTCCATTTTTTTTAATTTATAGATTTCTCTTGCTGATCTAATCCCAAAAATGTATAACCCGTTGCTTCAAATTGGTAAAGGGTAACAAAAATGCAAAAATTCGCACGTGTGTTGCTAAATAAACAACATTATTAGAGCTTTCCGAAACAAGTCGATTTTTGATTTTAATTTACTATTTTTTCAAATTATATTTAATGTACAGGATATACCACCTTCGTATGATAACGTCATCACCATTATTTTCAAATGTAGCTATCATTTTTTTTTTAATTTATAGATTTCCCTTTCTGAATTGATTCCAAAATTGTAACACGTTGATAAATTGCGTTAGGCTTTCACGGCCATCGTCTAACTTATTAAACTGTTTATTCGGGCTGTTGGGCCGTTGTCTTCTGTTGAGATTTGTTCTCGACGTTTCGCCAACACTAGGGGTTGGCATCTTCTGGAGATGTTGATGCTTCGCTTGTAAGCAGAAACTGACGACGCGTTCAAGCAAGCAAGCAATTTGATTAAACCCAGCCTATGAGACATGTTCACCCCTAAGAATTACGTTCGGGTGTAACAATTCATTGGAGCGAGGTGTGTTAACTCGAGTATATACAGGAGTCACCCCACCGCGCTCCAATGCTCTAGACCATCCCTTTCCCCCCTATAGCACTCTGATGCGCGATAGGGGCACAACTATCAGCCAAATGCTCTTCATGTGGAGGTCCTGGGTAATAGAACCCCAACATGGTTTCCTAACCGGTTGCAAAACTCAGGACAGCGCGTTGTCGCTATGATCCTGTTATCATGATGTGGCTTATCCGCGAACTAAAATTGCTTACTTGGGCCTCAAGTCTCCGCTCTGAGCCTAGGCTCAGTTCGGCGACTTGGTGCTCAAGGGGTTGGGCCCTACGTGCCCGGGTTTTGGGGTTTTTGTTAATTTTTTTGGTGGCTTACGCCGGTTTTTGTTAGCATTTTTTTAATTTTTTTGGTGGCCGAGGCCGGTTTTTTGTGTTTTTTATAATTTTTTTTTTGTAGGTGGCCCTGAAACAAAAAATCAGAATTAGTGTAAAGTCCATACTATAACATTGAAAATATATATATATATATAAACAATATAACAATATAGACTTTATCGTCTATAGGCAACTGGGCCCACTCTGTGCTTTGCGATAGTCTTTGGTGTTTTGAGCTACGAACTGTCTTCTGTGTGCGTTGTTGTTATTTTTGAGGTGTTTTCTCTCTGGTGTTTTTGTTTTCTCTCTAGTATTTTATTTTTTCTCTCTGGTATTATTTTCTCTCTAGTACTTTTTATTTTATTCTACAATTTGTTGTTTTGGTCTTTTGTGCTTCCATCTGTGGAAAGCGTCATACCTCATCATCTCTCTAAGTATGTAGTTGGGGTGGTTCTCTATATCTGCAAACTTTGTCCTGGCTTTTTCTTTCATCGTGTCTGTCACTCTGATTTGTTGCAATTCTCTGAAGAGGAATCTTTCTGCAACGTATCTTGGTACGTTGACTGCTTCTCTAAGGCTGTTGTTGTGAGCCGCTTGTATTTTCTTTTTTGATGTTTTGCATACATGTCCCCAGGCGAGGGATGCATATGTCAGTATGGGCAGTATTATGCTGTTTATTAGTCTTATCTTAGTTTTTAGTCTGAGTTTACTTTTCCTCCCTGTTAGTCCTCTTACAGAAGCTCTTGCCATGTTTGCCTTTTGTACTGTGGCTTCTACGTGTTTGTTGAATGTTAGTCCTTTATCCATAATTACTCCGAGGTATTTGGCTTCGCTTTTCCACTCAATGGGATTGTCTTGCACAGTTACCTGTTCTTCTGGTTGCTGATGCCGCTTTTTGAAAAGTACAGCCTGTGTCTTATCGGAGTTTATTGCTATTTTCCATTTTAAACTCCATTCTTCTATGTCGTCTAGTGCTGTTTGGAGGTTATTCACCGCAGTGTCTATGTTTCTATGTTTGGCCGCTATCGCTGTGTCGTCGGCATATAGGCTTAATAGTGTACCTGGTGTTCTAGGTATGTCTGCTGTGTATATTGAGTACAGTAGGGGTGACAGTACCGCTCCCTGTGGCACTCCAGCCTCCGGGTTCCCGAGTTCGGATAGGACTTGTCCTATCCGGACTCTGAAACGTCGGTTGCTCAAGTACGACGAGATCAGCCTTGTCATTGCTCCACTGTACCCGTATCTTCTCATTTTGTATATTAGTCCTTTATGCCAGACTCTGTCGAATGCTTTGCTTACGTCAAGGAAGGCTGCTCCTGTGTATTGTTTATCATTGAATCCAGCTGCTATGTACTCTGTTAGTCTGAGCACTTGTAGCTCACTGGAGTGTTCTGATCTGAAGCCGAATTGGGCTTCAGGTATTATTTCTAATCTATCTGTTTCCGCTTGTAATCTGCTGAGTATGATTCTCTCTACAATCTTACTGATTGCAGGTAGTAAGCTTATTGGCCTGTAATTTTGCGGGAATGTGCAGTATCTCCTCTGGTGTTGTATGAGGGATAATTTCGTTTGGATTATCAGGTCTTTCTCTTTGTCTTTCGACTTCTTCTATGAAGTCGATGTCTTCGTCTGGGTGGTAATTTAATGTACACTCTCTCTCGAGAGTACTCCTCATTACCTCTGCTTTTTCCTCTATGGTGTATACGATTCCATTTTCCCCGTGTAGTGGGGGGATTGGTTTTCTGTCGGTTCTCAAAATCCTCTGGAGTCTCCAGAGGTTTTGCATGTGTGGTCCTTGTTCTTCCATGTCTCTTATGTGATTATCCCAGCTTTCACTACGGTGTTGTTGTAGTGCTGTTTTGACCTCTCTGTTTAGTCTGTTTGATCTGTTTTTGTCTGCCTGATTCCTTGTCCTTCTTGCTGTTTGCTTTGCTCTGTTCTTTTCTCTTATCAAGTCTTTTATTGCTTGTGGTATATCCTTAAATCTTCCAGAATGCATTTCTACTTCCTCTTCTGTGGTGCTGTTTCGGAGCGCTTGTTGGATGATGTTTTCCAACTCTAGGACTTTGTCTTCTATTTCTCGTGGGGTTTCTATCACTGGAACTATATTTATTCCAGTGCTCACGAGTCTCTTAAAGTTTGTCCATTTTGTTTTCTTTTTAATTCTTCTGATTGAGCTTTCTTCCTCCCACGTACCTAGTTCTAATAGGATGGGATTGTGGTCGGTTGTGCCTTCGTTTAATGTTTGTAACTCTGTTTGTAGTCCTAGGTTTTTTGCTACTACTATATCTATGTGTGTGGGAAGTCCGTTTCCTGGATAGTGAGTAGGGTCTGTTGGGCCCATTGCCATAATGTCTTCATTATTTTCGATGTAGGTATTTAATAGTCTTCCATTTCTGTTCGTAGCTCTGTCGTTCCAATTAGGGGATCTTGCGTTTAGGTCTCCTATTATTATTGAGGGTTCGTTATTAAAGAACGTGTTCAGGTCGTCGTCGATCAGTAGATCTTGTGGTCTTACGTAGGCGGAGGTAATGTTGACTTCTCCTTGCCTCATTTGTATTCTTACTGTTGTTGCTTGCATAGTATTTAGTTGCGGTGTTATTATTCTGATGTGCTCTATGCCTTTTTTCACTAAGATTGCTGTGCCACCTGATCTTGCTGTGTTGTCGTTCCTATATATGTCGTATCCTGGGAATTTTATACTTATGTTGTTTGTAAGTTTTGTTTCTTGTATTGCTACGACATCCATTTCGTATCTATTGACCAGTTCGTCCAGTATATTCTGGTTGGTCCTTATGCCTCCTGGATTCCAGGAGCCTATCCTCAAGTATCCCCTATTTGCTTGCACTAGTTCAGTGCTAGCTTTATATCTGCTATCGCCTCGTTGACTACTCTAGTTAGTAACTCTTTCACAGAGTTAACTAGGCCGTCTTGGTGTTGTCTTGAGATAAGGATGGTGTTTTCCTTATCTTGTGTTTTTGTTGTTGCTGCCTGGGCGTATGATGGGCCGCCGGGAGTGATTTGTGGCCTTCTTTGCGCCGTTGCGTTCTGTCTTTGTTGGGGCTGCTGTTGACGTCCCCATGTAGGGCATCTTGGGCATCCCCTGAAATTTGCTGGGTGCTGTCCTTGGCAGTTTGCACATTTTGCCTTTTGATCTTTGGGCAATTGGCAGCTTTTGCTGGAGTGTTCTTCTCCGCATTTTACGCAGCGGGGTGCTTTAAAGCACGCTCTCTGCGCGTGATGGTAGCCCTGGCAGTTGAAGCACTGTGTGGGCCCTGTTGCTTTGCGTAAGTCCTCTATTTTAATTTTCATGTGCATCAGGTTAGTGATGCCTTTTAGCTTTTCGGTGTCCTCCCTCTCCACCGTCATGACAAACATTGGTAAGTGTCTTCTATCGCTTTTTCTTGAAGTCATGTTCTTAATCGACACGACTTCTATATCATACTCATCTCTGATGGCCTCGAACATCTCTGTCGTGTTCGTAGTTGGAGGTAACCCTCTCAAAACCATCCTTGGTTTGATGTCTTCTTCTAATGGGAATGCAATCCATTGAATTGGATTTTCCTCATTGAATTTCTCAATGATTTTCACCATTTTGCGATAGTCCTCGGGGTTCTTTGCTTGGATGAGTGTTTCTCTTCCACTTCTCGACAGCTTGTTCGCTGTGATGATTTGTTGTTTTTGTGCAATACTTAGTATTGCACCTGTATATCTCACACTCTGTAATTTGATTACAGGTGGTTTTGCCCAAGTTTTCTTGGGAGCAACTTCAATGTCCATCTGTGACGGAGACGGAGGACGCCGATCGGCTTTAGCTTCACCTTCCTGATGTTGTTTCGGAGGGGTGAGGGGTGGGAAATCTTCTTTTCTTCCTTTTGTTGTTGTTTTTTCTTCTTTTTGTGAATTTTTTGGGATTGTTCCCGTAGCTTCGGCTTGAGTATTCTTTGGAATGGCTCCTGTGGTTTTTTGTTTCTTTTTGCCCTGAGTTTTAGGGTTTTCTTCCGGTTTTGCCTGATTTTTCAGGTTGTCTTCTTGTTTATTTTTCTGTGCCTGGTTTGCCAGGTTTTCCTCGGGGTTTTTTGCGTTCAGTTGGTTGAACTTCTTGTCCATGTGTTCGATGATGGACTTTTGAGAGGCTACCATTGTGTCTTGGAGCTCTTGTATCTTTTTCCTTAAAGATGCAATTTCTGCATCTTTTTCTTTTAATAATGTCCTTAATGCAAGTAGTTCGGACTTGTCGTCCTCGCTACTTCTCTGTCTTGTCCTTTTTTGCGTTAGCCTTTTTGGCGTATCGTCGTCGGTAGTTTGTGGTTCTTCGCGGTTTCCCTCCGCTCTGTCTTTTGTCCTCTTCTTCTTGTTTTTGGGACGTTTGAATTCCCCTTCGTTTTCTAGTTTTTCGTCTTCAATCGGCAGTTCCTTGAATATTTCGTAGTTTGCGCTGTCATCATCCATGGGGGGTAGTGCGTCGTAGATGTTACAGTGGAGTTTCCTCTCACTGTAACCATATGGGGTGGGACTGGGGGGTGCCTTTCTGTCAGGCAGGGATCGAGAGCGATCCATTTTGGGGGACGGATATCTTAATGTGAATGAGGGCTTTTTTGTCATCCGTCTGGCCCGTTGCCAGCACGGTTTCTGGGTGCCACCCAGTGACCTCTTTCGCGGTAGTTCACGCTTTAGACAGAACTAAAGCGGGGATCCTCTTGAGTTTCTCAATTCTCTGACCCTGGGGCCGTGTCTGCCAGATATAGAGTTCTAAACAACTATATCCCACAGTGTCATCCCAACGGAGGCACAGAGAATATCCCGACGGGCAAGCCCGTATGCTTTTTCGCTTTCCTACGCCTCAATTTTGGCCTCCGTGAAGATCTGATTTAAAAAACAAATCTCCCCGGCTAACCTAGTTGTGACGTAGGATTTTGCCTCTCTTTTTCAGGCCTAGGCGCTGTTAACGCCAAGTCTCCGCTACCGTGCTTACATACACGGCACGAACTGATCCTATGGAGCTCACAATAGGGCGGAGAGGTACATCGTCTTTGTGTATTTTCGGCAAGCCATACAAGCGTGGTGGGACTGCTTCGCTGTTGCATATTCTTGGCTTTATCTCCTCTGGTATGGACGAAGATTTAATAAGTCTGTTGATTTTCCGTAGGGTGACTGCTGTGGGATCTTTTTTAAGTTTCTTATAAACCGCAGGATCTAGAAGATTTTGTATTTTCGTTTTGTAGTCGGCTGTCTTCATTACGATCGTGGCGTTTCCCTTGTCTGCTGGTAAAATTACAACATCTTTGTCTGCGTTTAACGATTTTATGGCACGTATTTCTTGGTGGCTCAAATTATTTTTCGGTGTCTTAGCTTTATGCAAAATTCTTGCTGATTCTGTCCTTATTTCTTCAGCTGCTTCGATTGGTAAGTTGCGGATCGCAGACTCTATATTAGCGATGATGTCTTCTTTGGGTATAACTTTAGGCACAATCGCAAAATTTCCCCCTTTGGCTAACAATGATGTTTCAGCTGAAGTTAAAACTTTATCTGAAAGATTGACCACTGTTCTTTCTGTGTTTTGTTTTGATTCTACCTCCTTATGTTTGGTTAAGCGTTCGTATTTGTTTTTCTGGCGTTCAGTGTTCCTTTCTAGTTCATTTTCCATTTTTCTGTAACAAATGGATTCAATTTTATTCCAATCTTCATATTTCAACCTGCTGCTCAAAACGTAAAACAAATCTAGAAGCTCCTTGTCAACCTTCGCCAAATTTCGTCTGGTGTCATGTATTCGTTCTCGTAATAGTGCTTTTTCCATGCGTGTCATATAGAGTCTGCGATCCGCAACTTACCAATCGAAGCAGCTGAAGAAATAAGGACAGAATCAGCAAGAATTTTGCATAAAGCTAAGACACCGAAAAATAATTTGAGCCACCAAGAAATACGTGCCATAAAATCGTTAAACGCAGACAAAGATGTTGTAATTTTACCAGCAGACAAGGGAAACGCCACGATCGTAATGAAGACAGCCGACTACAAAACGAAAATACAAAATCTTCTAGATCCTGCGGTTTATAAGAAACTTAAAAAAGATCCCACAGCAGTCACCCTACGGAAAATCAACAGACTTATTAAATCTTCGTCCATACCAGAGGAGATAAAGCCAAGAATATGCAACAGCGAAGCAGTCCCACCACGCTTGTATGGCTTGCCGAAAATACACAAAGACGATGTACCTCTCCGCCCTATTGTGAGCTCCATAGGATCTCCGTCTTACAGCCTTGCAAAACATCTGGCCGATATTTTACAACCACATATAGGAAAAAACGATGCCTTTGTAAAAGACTCCGCCCATTTTATTGAGAAGATCAAAGGAATAACTTTGCAGGAATCTGACATTCTTGTTAGTTTTGATGTGGTTTCCCTATTTACAAGAGTCCCCCTAGAAGACGTTCTGAATTTAATTGAGGGACTAGTTTCCAAGGATATGGTGGAATTATACCGTATTTGCCTAACTACCACATACTTTTCATGGGAAGACCAAATTTATGAACAGATGGATGGAGTAGCAATGGGAAGCCCACTAAGCCCGGTCGTAGCCAACCTTTTCATGGAGCATTTAGAGAAGAAGATAATGGACTCAGCATACAAGCCTAGGGTATGGTTCAGATACGTTGATGACACCTTTGTGATTTGGGGTCACGGAGCAGAAAAACTAAACGATTTCCTGGCTTATATAAATACACTACATCCAAATATTCAATTTACGATGGAAACAGAAAAAGCTCAACAACTAGCGTTCCTGGATGTATTAGTAAATCGAAAGGAAGGTCACTTAGGACATAAAGTGTATCGAAAACCTACACACACAGACAGATACCTAAACAGGAACTCAAATCATCATCCTAGCCAAAAACAAGGTATCATCAAAACTTTGGCAGAGAGGGCGAAGAGAATTTGTGAACCACAACATCTCCAAAGTGAACTTCTTTATATTGAAAAAGCGCTCACCTCTAATGGGTACACCAGAAGAAAAATACACAAGGCGATGAACAACGTATCTCGAAGAAGGGACGAAGAAACAGAATGTAAAGGGAAAGCGTTCTTGCCCTATATATCGGGGGTAACGGACAGAATTGGGCGAATACTCAAGAAAGCCAACATAAAGACCATCTTCAGACCTACAAAGAAGATCAAGGATTGTTTAAGATCGGTAAAAGACAAACGCGACCCATTAGCAACGGCCGGAGTATACCGAATACCATGCACATGTGGAATGGTATATGTGGGAACCACAAAAAGACACACCAACACCAGGATAAATGAACATAAAAGCCATTGTCGTTTAGGACATATCGACAAATCTGCCGTTGCCGAACACGCTTTGGGAAGCGGAGAACATCGAATACTATTTGAAGAAACACAGATGCTGGACAAAACTTCACAGTACTACCCACGGTTATATCGGGAAGCGGTGGAAATATACAAGCACCCAAACAATTTCAATAGGATAGAAGAAGGACTAAAAATCAACAAAACATGGATACCAGTATTAAAATCCACAAACGCCCTTCCCGCCAAACACGGAGATAGAAAAGCTACTATAAACAACGACACGCCCCCTCAAGCCGAAACCAGTGGAGGGGAGGCGAGTGGGAATTATAAATATTGCCTCCGTAGTACAACGCGTCGTCAGTTTCTGCTTACAAGCGAAGCATCAACATCTCCAGAAGATGCCAATCCCTAGTGTTGGCGAAACGTCGAGAACAAATCTCAACAGAAGACAACGGCCCAACAGCCCGAATAAACAGTTTAATAAGTTGTAACACGTTGCTTCAAATTGGTAAAGGGTAGCAAAAATACAAAAATTCCAAGTTACCTACCAAATAATAAACGAGAAATAAACGTATTAAATACATTAAATAAAATTTCATATTGTAAATTTGTAACGATGCTCTGATCGTTTAACAGTTCGAACCGTGGGAGTGTCAATATTTGCGCATCCACTTCTACAACCTGACGGCGTAGTGGGATTCAAACGGCTATTTAAGGCGTGTGAATAGCGGAATTAGACAGTCTTGTAGCTAGCGCTATAGGCTCCCTGACTCGCCGGTGTAGTGAACCTGCGAGCCATTCTGGACAGAGAGAGTTCCGTATTGAGGATCATACTCTGTCCCTAACCAAGCGGAACCCATCGGTATTGCGTATTAAGCATTACCGTGGATCTGCACAGAACCAACCGGGACAGAGATTTCCGTATTGAGGATCATACTCTGTCCTTAGCCAAGCGGAATCCGTCGGCATTGTGTATTGAACATTGCCATGGGTCTGCACAGCTAAATATTTTGTTTGCGAGCATATTCGGAGCTTTCGCTGAATTGAAGCGAAAGCGAGTATAAATCTGCGCGCGATCGATTTCCCCCATTTCGTTTCTTATTAGTAGTACTAATTAATTTCTTTTCTTTTATAGACGTTCGCCGAGTACTTCGTTCATCACGGGATCCAGTAGAATTCCTTTTAGTTTTATTCATTGTAGAAGTCTACAACGTAGAATTCCTTTTTATTTTTATTTATTGTAGATATACTAAATTAATAGATATATTTTTATTTCAAACCTGTGTTTTACTGAGTCTGTCGCCCCGAAAGAGCTACCCATCACAAATTTAACCAAAAATATGAGTCTCCGAAACAGGAAGCATTATATAATAGTTTTAACATACTATCTTTAAGCGGTTGCCAAGTAAATATGAATAGCTATAGTGTAAAAAAACCTCCGATAGGAGAAGAAAATGACAAGAAGAACAATACAGAGTTAAACACTTAAATTAAAATAGATTTTTTACTTAATGGGAATTTCTTATATGTATATTCTTTTTTTTTTATTTGAAACTGCTTCAACCACAAGGGTTATATTAGCGATGGTCGATTTTACAGATACCATAAATATAAAAAAGAACTAAAGAATAGAATTAGATTTTATTAATTAGTCCTGCCTGAGGAAACCCAAACAAAAGTATGGTACGATTGCGGTTATTATGTTCACTTAGAATGTCTTTTATTGTTGTAGGTACTAATAATATTGTCTTTCAAATGCTTATAACGGACACTCCACTAATAAGTGATGTACTGTTAGATCACTATTACACGCGTATTACAAAGGTTTGGGTTACTTCTGTAGTAGGAAATCATGTGTGATCTTTGTGTGTCCTAATCGTAGTCTGAACATGAAGTTTTTAAGATTGTGACACGAATTTTCTTTGAAATGTGTTTGATGGATGGATAAAATTTATTTATAAGAATTTTAAGATCTTTTAAATGGTTATGGTACCCATTAAGGTTCCATTGAATAATAGAATTAAAAATAGTTTAATTAATAAGTGTCCGGAGAGGAATCGCACGAATCATCGGTAGAAGTATTACTTAAAATTTGTTCTGTAATTTCGTTTTAATTCTAGAACAACGGGATTTAAGATATCTTGGACTTAACATAGGATGTATTTTCTTTAGAGAGTCTATCAATCCTTTGATATCCTTCTAATAAGTTCTGGCGACACTGAGAGGATCTGAAGAACCATGCGCATTTTCAAAGAAGTCAATAAGTTCTTCCTGTGTTAAGTATCCATTGTTGGAGTTTTCTTTAAAGAATTGACTGGAGCATTTGGTAAGATTTACTAGGTTTCTGTTGTTTTCTTTTTGAGTTTTTGGTTTTTTGCTTCGTGGCTTCGGATTAGCGAAAGCATTTTCATTATCTGTTATTAGTGGGGGGGGGGGAGGGGATATTATTTCTGATTGATAGACTTTGTTTAGGGTGATACTTATTTGATTGAGAGGTAATGATTTTTCTAGACGTTGTACTTCCTGTAAAGAGTTTAGATAAACATTATTTTGGGGGTTATTTGAAGGAGTCTGATTATTTTTATTGGGACACTGAGATGCAAAATGTCCTTGCTGCTTGCATAAGTAGCAATATTGCTTCTTGACGGAAAAGAAAATTTGATAGTTGTTATTCTCATGGTTAATTAACATAGAATCAGGTAGTTTTTTTAAGTTAGTTGGCGCTATCAAAGTGTATTGTCGGAAACTCAAGATATGCTGAATGCTGGATTTGAAGTCCCTATCCTGAGAAAGTCAATTAAGGTTATTAAATGTACACTTCAGTTTTTCAGTTGTTCTTCTATAACGCTGTGCGGAATACTTGGACATACGTTGGAAATATTGAATTCATTTGGAGTTATTAGTCTTTGGGCTTGATTAATGATTCGGTTCTTGATTAATTACTACAATTTCATTGTCGTTTGCTAGAAACTCATCGACTGTCTATTCCATCATTTATAATTTTAGAAATAGAATATATTTTTCTGGGATCCACTTTGGAAGTTACTGCAAAAAGGTAAACTTTCATATTAGAGTTTGGGAGTGAGTGAATTAGAATTGCTTGTTTTTGTTTGGAAATTTATTTGTAGGTTGATTAAAAGTTGTAAAATATAATTTTGATGATTGGTTTACAAGTAGACTGCCAGAACTTTCCATGGTGGAAGTTCCCGCTGCTGAACCCATTTCCATGCTTGGGCTAAGTAACCTGAATACAGCCCTGGTGCTTATAATTAATCATTACCGCAAGAATTGGTAATTGACCTCACGCCAAATAGGCAAAATAGTTGTTTACCCTTGATTTTTGTAGATGAAATAGGAAAATCAAACTTACAGTTTTTAGTACAAAAGAAGTAATACTTTTACACTTCAACTTTGTTAAAATTTTTAAATTTTAGATATATACTCTTAATCTGCATTCCTTACAAATTCGTGAGTGTTTAAGTGATAAGATTTCCTAATACCTATATATGAAAGTTTCAAACTGGTATGTACGTACAAAAGTATCGTAAAATAGAAATTTTCCAACATTACAATTATTTATAGGTCAAATTTGTTTCTCCCCACTCTATTTGAGGAATAAAAAAATCCGTGCTCGGTTTGAACGGAGACGTCCATGTAAATTTTTAGTGAATATGTGGGTATTATAGTTAAAGATAATAACTAAAATAAATTAGTTAATAATTATAATTAATAATTATTTTTGCATTATATGTTAGACAACACATATATTTTAATCCCTCTAAGGAATGTGCCCATATTGGTTCAGGTGACAGAGATTTTTTATAACAGGAATTTTAAAGAAAAACAGCTCATCTGAACGACAATTTTGGTCGTTTGAGTCACCAGACTTAAACTATATTTACTTACTTTTGTGCCTTTGCAGTAAGTGCGTAAAACCATTATGCAAAATTCAAGCTGCTACAAGACATAGCCGAACTCTGTTTTATTCTCAAACGCATTTTTTAGCATGAGACAATTTATTTGTTTATTAATTTTAAAATATATTTTAATCTTGCAGCATACAATAATTGTGTGAGTTTGCAATTGTTAACTTTTGAGGAATAAAATGCTTATTGTAATTTATTCTTCTCAGTGTCATTCATTAAACAGGCGTGAATTACCGATTAATATTTTGCGTTTTTAGTTTATTTTTATTGCATGTGAATTTTTATTAAAAAAAGTTATATATTTTTGCAAATCTACTCGTATAGTCCACCAAGATATAAAGTCGAATTTTCTCGCACTAATCGTGAGAGTTAGCTGTGGCATAGCGGAATCATCGGAGGCGGCATCGGCCTAAGCACCGAGATTACGCGGCGGTTAAGTCTAGTAAGTAATTTGATTGGACGCGCCGGCGGTTTGTTGGCTAATTATCGGCTCGCCTCGAGCATCTCTCAGCTTTCATTAGCTTAATGTCGGTATAAAGTTATTTTAAGTGCGCTTTCCGAATGTGCATCGTTTATTGTTACATTGTCTTGTTTCGTTTCGCCGGTACTGGTGTCTGTATAATTTAGCAGTTTCTAGTCAATTTTATCTGCGGATGGAACAATAGCACACGCCATGTTGATTTCTATCTCAACGAGAACTAATTTGGGGATTAGCGTAAAGTTTATCACGTTGCTAACCGCATCTGCTATGAAATATCAAATTAACTGAAGGCAAATATATTATTAAATTAAAATTATATTTTAGAGAGCTATTATATATATATATATATATATATATATATATATATATATATATATATATATATATATAATATAGATCAATACGCCTTTTCCGATGATGCAAGTAGATCGGCTGAGCTCTCTTGTTTAAAACAAGCCCTCATTCAAAACGGTTACCGCGCAAATCACATCAATAGGAGCATCCACAGACATCAATCTCCCACTCAATATCAATCCAAAGACTCAGACCCTTATCATACGAAAGCTTTTCTTCCTTACATCAAAGGTGTCACTGACAAAATCGGCAAAATTCTTAAACCAAGAGGAATAAAAACAATATTTACCCCCCAACAAAAACTTTTATCTCTTGTCCGATCAATCAAAGACAATATTTCAAATGAACAGCACGGAGTTCATGAAATTTCTTGTGCAGACTGTCCCCGATCCCATATAGGCCAAACAAATCGTAGAATTCAAAATAGGATTTATGAACATTCCATTTCTGTTCGCAATTCCGATTCAATTTCAGCTCTCGGTCAACACCATCTTCATACAGGTCACAAAATTGATTTTGAAAACTCCAGAACCATAGCCCCATCGGCTTCTATAAACCAAGAATTATCCCAGAAGCCATAGAAATAAAAAAAAGACCAAATTGCCTTAACAAAAGAGATGACGCCATATGGTTACTTTCCACATGGAGACCTCTCATAAAGAAAATATCGCCCTCTCCATCCTCGAATCGAAATCCCACTGTCAGAAATGTTCGCGCCAACCCCTACCCTAATCCCCACCTAGGCCACGTCACCATCGACGTTATAAATAGCGACATCTTAATATCAGATGCCGCTATTTGCGCTCATACGAAGCCATGTTAGAGTTGCTTCCTAAGACAGAAAGAATTTGTTTTCACGTTTAGAGCGACTGTGAATATCCATCTCTGAAGAGCCCTATTAGGGCGAAATACGTATAAGGCTGATAAACCGATGCACTTTACAAGAAATCTAATCTTAACTGTATTTTTCCTTTTATTCCGATATATTCTGTACGAGTACTAAAAACCAATGCGTTAAGGATTTTTGATTAGTTGAGGAGATATGTTATGGAATGATATTTTTAGATTTCCCGTGTATCTAATAACATCTTTATCAACGTCTGTTTTGCCTTGAAATTCTTAGAAGGCACAGATTAAACCATAAATCTGAATTTGGCTTCGAAAATTAGTTTACGGATTTTAATAAAAATATGTTTGTTACATCTGTACCTCGAATTTTTATTTATTTCACCTCTCTAACTTAAAATTAGTAAGAATGATTCTTAACCTCTTTATGTCCAATCAAAATCCGCCAAATTCGAAATCCCTCATAACTCAAAAACTCTATAACTTGAATTCTCTTGCTTTATGTTCGACTTATAGAGGTTCTACTGTACTTGAAAAAACTGTACTAAGAAGGCCAACAGACTCTAGCAGAACCAGAAGACAGGAAATTACAACTAATGAACAAATCAGAATAAGCATAGTGGACTCAGACTAGCACAAAAAAAGTTAAATACAGAAAAACTGCAAGAATGTACGGAATGTACGGAATAAAAAATAAACTATTAAAATATTGCGGAACAATGATGACAGGTCAAATAGCACAACTCATAAACATTATTATTAAATACCAGTTTAATAATCAAAATATCTTATTACAAAAAGATCTTGTCTCTCTGTTAAAAATTCAACAAACAAAAACTCTCCAACTCTAGCTGTTGCTTTTCCCAATTTATCACAAAATGCATTCAATGGAGAAGGGATTTCATTCTTTGGCTCCAATTATAACACACTATATGAATATAAATCTGCTGTAGTAATTCCTTCATCTATTTCAATTGTTAACGAAGATTTAGAAGTACACAACAAGCTAGAAGACTGTAACCATTCTTCGCCTGCTGGTGTTGGCTGTGCCATTTACATAGACAATATTCAAGATTATTTTCAGTACAAACTAAAATCAGATTGCTCAATATTCACAGCTGAATTGGTAGCCATTTTCAATGCGTTAGATTGGATAATTAATAGCACATTATATTTCGAACGATATATATTTTTATTTGACTCACAGTCCGTCCGTCTCGCATAAAAACACTTCTTTATACATATACATAATAACAAGCTAATTGTAGATGCGCTTGAAAAGCTAAGGATTATAACTTCTCTAAAAAAAATTGTTAACTTTGTAACTCTAATATTCCAGGCAATGAAAAAGTAGAACATTTGGCTAAAGACGCTACTTTAGTGGGTATACATAGAATACAACGAGTTGGCCAAATGGGATTTAGTTTCATCTAGGAAGCAACATGTTAGACTTAATTGGGAAATTTAGTGGCAATCCTTTACTAACAGTAGCAAAAATACATGCTGCAGTATATATCCAACTCTTCCATCTTCTCCCCCAAATGACAGAAACTCCATCTCTCGGAAAATTTATACTATGTACGTTAGATGCCTTTTTGAACATGCTACAGTAAATGTTACCTATATAAAATAAAATTTTCCGAAACTGATATATGTGAATGTAATGGCAGTTATGACGACCTTAACCACTGGATGTTTCAATGTCGGTATAATCAAGATGCCATAAAATTTTTATTTTAAGCCATCTCCCAACAAAAAATCATACTGCCTCAGAACGTTGCTTCTTTTCTCTATTTAGGTAGTCGAAATCCAACTATTAGATCGACTTTATAGGAATTTTTCAAAGGTACCAAACAGAAAATGTAAACAGCCTTTTTCAGAGTTGTTGAATCCGAAATGGTAGGACGTTAGTTGTAGTATTTCCTATTTTCTATCCTTTTATATCATTTACCTTTAACCGTTGCCTGAATTGTTTGTGTAAAAAAAGTTGCTATGAAGGGCACCTTAGCGTGATGCGTGTGTTCCTGTTCAATCCTTTTTGTATAGTCACCCAATAGTGTTTTCAATGGGAAGGTTAGGAAATTAAGTTAATGAATGAACGGTTAGAAAATTGTCAGAAATGAATTTAAAGGAAGGAAGGTATTCAACCAACTCTCTGGCTAAATAGGTTTTGAACCTAAGGCAAAAAAAACTCATAAACGAAATAGTACAATACAAGAAAGTACTCAAAGAATAGAAAATAAGCGTACCAATCCTAATGTTTAAGCCTTCAGTGGACGGGCGGATTAAAAATTACGCGAGTACACGGGCGGGGCCTGTCATGACCATTTTTTTTTGGCAATTTTTTTAGTATAAAATATTTTTTTTGCAAAAATTATTTTTTATTAAAACAAAAACACACCTTTATAAAGACATAAGTTCTATACAAATAAAAAATAAGTTATTCTTATTTTAACGTTTGAGAAACTAAAAATACAAAAAACTGTTACATAACGCCGTTTTCTATAAAAACAAAAATTTTAAACCGATTTAGTCCAATTAGGAAATAACTGAAAGCAAACAAAACACAAATTGTAACTCCAAAACTCCTTATTAGCAAAAACGACTGAGAACTAAACTTGAACTTTTTTTTTCCTAATTTTGGTTTAGACACTCTGCACAACAGGCTGTAATATGCTCCAAACAAACTCGGTTCTTACACAATTTACAAAAAAATATAGTTTTATGCCTTTTACAATATTTGCAGTATCCCCTTTTGTTTGGCAAGTGATTTGGATGCTCTGGATCAGGTATTATAATACCTGCATATTTTACCTCTAGGTAACGTCTCAGTTAAAGCCCGTGCTGCAATGTTTAATTTAAACAATTCATGTCCTAAATTGGGGTGCATCTGGATTATTGTGCCTAGTTATAACAAAAGCATTAATTGCAGCCACATTTAGCAGTCTAAAAAATGTTACCATTGTCCACCTTCTAGTTACCATGGCTACGTTAAACGTTGGAGCCATTTTATTTACCATATCTACTCCACTTTTTGTTATGCACTTTTTGTAAATTTGTAAAAGGATATTATTTCTGGCTTTAGGGCATCTCTAGTTGACGTATCGATGTTGTCAATATCGCGATGCAAAGACGATACTGGTAAAACATTTTTGATTTATTAGGAGCATAGGAAATTGCAATGGTATATTATTAAAAATGCATTTTTAGAGAACAAGGAACTACAGGATTCAGTTTTAGTTAATTGGGAAATTACCCGCATCGTATTTCAGTGCTTAAACGCGAGATAAAACTTTCTTCTTCTTAGGGTGGCTGTCCGATCACTTTTAAACACAGCTTTAACGTGTAGCTCATTAGGCTTATGGTCCTATAGTCTTCACAAACTTTTACTCCTGGGTTTTTGGACAATGTCCAAAGCCACTTTACTAGAGTTTTTCATGCCTTTTATATTTCATTTCATTTCAGTTATTATTTTTATTTGTTCTGCATCTAATAGATTCAGCAGTTCTGTAGGAATTTCATCAAGTCTCGGTGCCTTTCTCTCCTTCATTTGTCTGACAGCTACCGTTATTTCTTCTGGTAGGATTTCGGGATCTAAATTTTCTTCAATGGTGGGTTCTTGTATTGTTCTAAGGTCCTGGAAAAGTTTCTCCAAGTATTCTTCTTCTTCTATTTATTTCACCTTTCGATGGACACTGAAGTTATCATATATTTCGACTCTGATACTCCTTTATTTCTTGATATTGTTCTGTTGTTTATTTCTCTTTAGCTTCTCTTCTTGCTTTTGACGATGCTATGTATTTTCTAATATTCTTGGAAATGTTCTTTGTTTTATTTTCTTTGATCCATACCTTCAAGTATTTCATTGGTCATCCACGATTTTCGTTTCTCTGTATCTTTCTTTAGGTGTTGTTCTTTTATTTCTCTCACTGTTTCTTGAATGATGATCAGAATTTTCTCTATAGTTCCTGCATTTTAGCACCTTTGTATTGAGGTTTTCCCTCACCTTTATTTGAACATTGGGATCTTCTAGTTTTCTAATATCATACTTCTTCATCGGTTTACTTGTAACCGTCTTTATTCTGACTTTGAAATTACCTGGTACATGATCAGAATTTATGTCTGCCCCCGGGTATGTTTTGACATATGTACAACTGTTCCTACACCTCTTATCCCTGCGTTGGTCGCATGGTGAACGCAACGCTCACCATTTTACTTTTTTCTTAACACTTTTCACAATTTTACTTACATTGGCAACTGCGCTCATGTAATCCTTCCTACTACTATTGTGTATAGAATGTTTTACACAGAATTGTGATTAAGTAACCGTCAGTATATTCCAAGTATTGATTAAACACAGATATCGAGAAATGAGCGATTAGCTCACCCGCGACTAACGACGTGACGATTTTTTTGGAAAGCTACAGAGCAATTTTTGTTGGGTTTTTTTATTGACTTTGTGTTTTAAATCATATGACTTTGAAATATTATTGTGTAATGGATCCTAAAGAAGAGGCCAGACTGTTAAAAATATATGAAGAATTCAAGCAAGAGGATTTGTTACTTGAACAGACGCAAAAGCAAAATTTGGACGATGAAGAAAGCGACATAGATTCAGCAGAAATCAGTTCTAATCATGAGCCAGACTCAGAGTTTTCGGCCTATAATACGAAAAATACTATTTCAACGTTTTGGTCTGAAGATGGTCCCAAATATATCGGCAGAGACAAAAAAACCATTTGGAAAGTTCACCGTGAGCGAAAAACTAGCCGTATTCGACAGCACAATATTATTAGCAAACTACCGGGAGCAAAACATGCGGCAAAGGATGCAAAACCCTATATGAAAGTTGGAACCTGCTCAAAACAGATGATATCATTGAAGAAATTGGGACGTGTACAAATTTGTACCTAGAGAAAAATAGAGGCAACTATACACGCAAACGAGATGTTTTAAATACTGACTGTGACGAAATAAAACCAGTGTTTGGATTGTTGTACATGGCAAGAGTTTTGAAATCCCGACACATCAATCTAAATGACCTATGGAGCAACGATTCTACAGCACCAGAGTTATTCAAAATGATAATGCCCCTGAAACGTTTCTATTTGTTGCTTCGAGCACTACGTTTTGATAATATTCACACAAGAGCTAAACGCAAATTAATTAATAAGCTAGCTCCAATAAGAAATATATTTGAAAAATTTATAGAAAGATGCCAAGCCTGCTATACGCCTGGTGAGAACTGTACTATTGACGAAATGCTGGAGGGTTTCCGTGGAAGGTGCAACTTCAGGCAATATATCCCGAGTAAACCAAACAAATACGGGATAAAAATGTTTGCCTTGGCTAAAAGTCGTGTATTTTATACTGTGGAAATGGAGATTTACGCAGGAAAGCAGCCTGATGGTCCATTTTGTATTGACAACAGTCCAGCCAGTGTGGTGAAACGATTGTGTGAACCCATTATGAATTCAAGACAAAATTTAACCTGTGATAACTGGTTCACGTCAGTTCCTTTAGCCGAAGAATTAAAAAAGAAAAAAATAACTTTAGTTGGGACAATTAGAAAAAACAAACGTGAAATTCCTGAAATATTTGTTGCAACTAAAGAAATACCAATTCGTAGTAGTTAATTTGCTTTTGGTCGTAAATGTTTATTAGTTTCGTACGCCCCCCAAAAAAGAAAAAAATAAGAATATCCTGCTTTTGTCAACCCTCCATGAATATGACGAAATTGACGAGGTAAGTCGTGAAGCTTGGAAACCAGCAGTAGTGACTTGTTACAATCAAACAAAATCGGGAGTAGATTCAGTGGACCAACTGAAGAGTCTTTATTTAGTAGCAAGAATCACATGTAGGTGGCCATTGACTGTTTTTTTACTATGCTAAACATCGCTGGAATAAATGAAAACATTATATTTAGGACAAATGTATTAGATTCCCGCCAACCACGACGCGAGTATCTGAAAATTTTAGCCAGACAACTCAGTACCCCACATATGCAAAAAAGAGCGCCCCAAAACTTGCCATTTCTGCTAACTTTGCAAATTAAAAAATATCTGAATCTTCCTTTGACACAGAAACGAGATGTTTCTGAGGAAAATCAAGCAGGTGCAAGGCCAAAATGCTCCTATTGCCCCCAGAAAAAAAAATCGAAAAACAGCGTCAAAATGCGCCAAGTGTTTCAGAGCAATTTGTAAAGAACATACAATCACCATTTGCACAGAGTGTGAACACGACGAAGTTTCTGAATCTAAGTAATTTTTTTTATTATTCTAGTGGCTGTTTCAGAATTATGCTTATTTATGTAGATGTACCAAACTTTATATTTTATGTTTTATTCCTTTTTGTATTTTGTCAAAAGTATTGCCTTTTTTAGCTTTGATAAATATATCATTATATTTATGCCTTTTGTTTTTTGACTCATAAATATCATAATAAGTCATATACATGACAAGTGAGCTTCACGCTCACCTGCGACTAATGGTGGTTCATTTAACCATGCGACCAACGCAGGGTTATTTACTGGCATATAATGTAGATAAAACTATATTGTGTATATTGGCAAAAGTTACATAGAGGCCTGTCGGTACATTTACAAGTATATCTCGAATATATATTTTTTTTTAATAAAAAAATATTTATATATTCAGATTCTTAACCTTGAAAGGTACCTTAAATATCGCACAATTTTAGCAAATATTTGTGAAGTTAATGCAAAAAAAGAGTTTTGTCGAGACAGATATGCCTCACCCTGCAACGGAGGGTTAAAAAAGATGATAAAAAACTATAGAGGAAGCAATCTTCTAAACACCACGCTGAAAGTAACGACAAAAATTTTATCCAAATTCTTAAAAGTAAATCACTTCAGTAAATTATAAAAAAAATATAAAATTCGGAATAATTTTTATTCTGGACAAAACTTGTAATCATGTAAAAATATCCTTAAAAAAAAGGAATCTAGAACATTACGAATCTCCGAACTATATAAAATAATTTCTTTGTTCGAGATATTTAATAACTGCTTATTTTAAAAACAGTTTTCATTTAGTTTATTTTTAAGTACAGAGAAAGCTTGATTCTTATCTCGAAGACGACAAGAACTAATTTGGGGATTAGCGATGAAATTTATCACGCTTGTAAGCCGGCATCTGCAAGAGAAAGATCGAATTAAATGAAGAGGAAATGAATGACTTTTAAAGTGCCTAAGTGGAAATTTTTCTTTAAAATATCTTTACTTGCACAATCAAGAAGAGAAACTGAGTTAAGCGGAGTGAAACAGAAAAGATTTTTGTAAAAATCTTTAAGATTTGCTTACTAAAATCTAAATTCATCATGTCTAAAAGAATGAATTTCTGCATGTTCAAATTTAACTTTCTAGGATAATAAACAAGACACTTGAAACTTGAATTTTATTTATGTTCGTGCAAAGTTTTATCGTTAAAGGATTGTGTGAATACGAACAACAAATTCAAGTAAACATGTCCAAAGTGTGCAATTTTAACTTACGATTTTTTTTTTAGAACGGGGGTTAAATGTATCTACATTTATAGCATATAATTATTATGTTTTATAGGTTATACGGGTTTCATCAATATGGATTACGTCTAAATGACTTATACTACATAGTTTCGAAATTATTTTAGTTTAGATAATTAAAAAATAGAAAATCACCAGGAGAGAACAGACGACCCCACATCTAACAAGGTTTTAACTCATTTTTAGCGATTTTATAGAAGAAGCAAAAAACGAAAACAAGTATTTTTAATAATTTGTAGCGAAATGATTAAACTCTTTTACACTAATGCGATACTATATTTATAACATAATGAGGGGTTACTTTGAGATGTATGTTTTATAATTTTTTTAACTATTGAAAATCTTGAGTTTAATTAAAATACAACCTTGAGATTAAACATGACCCTTTATAGAAACTGGCTGTAACTGGCTTAACAACCATTTTACACCCTCCGTGTTAATTATTTTTTCCGTTTCACTATTAAAAGGTTGTATGTTTTAAGTTATTGGCAATGATAATAAGAGAAAATTAGTTTTAAAGGTATATTTAAATAAAATATCAACTCGTAGTTTTTACAATTTTAATTGGAAATTATAAATTTTACAAAAACAACAATATTCTACTAGTACGAACAGAATAAAATATTTATCTGAAATTTTTATTCGGAATCTGCTTGTTGAAAACTTTTAGGGTCACAAAATTTTAATTATTTATAGTAACGGTGATTTATTTATATATTTCGGGAATGACGTTGGACTTACAAAGGCTATTTAAATCTTTACATTTTTCTTTGGATATGGCGAGAGAATTAAAATAAACGGGAAGTATATCTGTCTTGGTGATATGCGCATTCTAATCTTTTTATGACTTCCTAGCTGAACAACGTTGTTACGTTACTTCCATATCAATATCTTTATAAATAGTGTTAATCCACTTATCTATAATATCTACAGTATCTAAGAACATTTCCTTACATGAATGAATTTTATCACCGTTTACCTTAAATGAATATTTATATTACCAGAGGCACCTTGAAGTTGCAAGTGTTGCACCCAAAGCTTGTTTTTTAGGTAGTCTTTCAACACAGTTATTTACAAACTGTACTTGATGATCATGATTTCCAAGAGCAAAAAATTGTGAACAAATCTGGGTTCTCAGATCGAAAGATAAATTTTGAATACATTTTTTGGAACATTTCTGTGTACACCTTGCTTTCATTTATCTTTCTTGAATTTGTTGACCTCGTTAATTTGTGAATGCCAATCCTATTTTTTCCTTTTATTTAAATTTCATCTCCAATTGTTAATATTGCGTGTCCTCTTATGACCATAAGTACATTTTCCAGCGATTTTTTTTCTTATGCGAATTTTGTTCTATATTAGTAGCACTATATTTGATTTGTATATTTAGTTTTGTTTTTTATTCAACCTCATCTATTTCTTGTAAATACTTTTCTTTTGGTCCATCCAAATGGCTACTTTTTTACAACAAAACTATTTGTATATCTACCTGAAGACCACATAATAGCAATAGAAACAGAAATTAGCAATTCGTAACAAAAGAAAATTGTGCTCCTCTATTAAAAATAAAAGAGTAAATAGTTATAGATATTCTAAAAACTGGCATCTTACCTTCAGAACTGGAAGGTACATATTCGGACACATCAGCAGAGACAGACTCTCTATGACTACTAGACTCTACATAACTACCATTCGGGTCTAGAAATTTGCTACAACCAGGCCGTAAGTTTCTTTTAAATTCGATTAAATCATTGCGATGTTGAATAAGTGTTTCATAGGATGATACATATATGATGTATTAGCACGTAAAGGGTTTATTGTGACATTAAAATCTTTTGCAACAATGTCTAAGTGTTCTATCTCACTAGAAAATAAATTTTGTTCCATATCTATAATACCTAATATATAAAATATGTATTTGAACTTAGAAAAGTTTGGTAATTACTAAAGCTAATTCTTATATACGCGTATTACGATTCATTTTGAAAATATATCTTGTTATTGAAACACTTTTATAGTTAGAAATATTAACTAAACTTAATAATATACAAGTTACATTCGCGTAAATTAGATATACTGTAACTAGTCAAACACAAACAAAGCAGCAACTAATATAGCATATCGGATTCCCGGTAAACTATTCATAAAACAAGATTGACTTACGGGATACACCGTATGTTTGATTACTTTATAAATTAAACATACGTGCAACAAAGCTGTCACTCCTTTAAAAACCTTATTAATTCGTCAAATATATATAAACTAAATATTTGACCTAGCAAATAACAGTGTTACTGACTTTTCACGTTAAAATGACACACGTAAGTGAAATTACAACACACACAATACTTAAATTATTATTCAAAGTAATAACAAAAAAACTGAATGAAATTATAACACTAGCAGAAGAACAACAAGTTTATAGTTAGTAAGAAAGATTAGAATACAACAAACCAGCATATTTATATTTTGTAGATTTTCAGCAAGCATTTGACAGAGTTTTACCTAATAGTATATTATCCATTTATTGTACACAACGAAGATACCTCTAGAAATTTTTAAAACAAACAAAGCCGCACGATGCCTGAATAAAACAATATGATGTATTCCATATTGTTCGCCATTCGTCTCTCGAAATCATCCCTCACATTTGCCCATCTCTGGCAGTGAAAAATATGGTCTGGGGCGTCCGGTACCATAAACAACAAAGAGTACAGTCTGCCGAGACAGATTTGCCTATTCTATTGTCAAGGTGCCAAAACTGCCATGTCCGGTCAGAAACTGCGTCAGAAAGTAGTCTAGTTTCCTGAACTTACATTCCCACCATGACCTCAGATCGATAATAAGGTCCTTCGTCCATCTTGCCCTTCCGCTATCATTTGCCCATACTCACTGCCACTCCACTGTCGTTCTCTCTCTGATACTCATATATTTCTATCCCTCCTGATCACATACACCCTTGCTTGTTCTTTGCGCAACAAAACGATTAGTATCACTGCTCCAATGACATACAGAGCCTCATTTAAAACCGTCCTCAATGCTCTAGATACCCTGAGGAGCATGTACCTTTGCGAAATCACCATCATACTTCACCACGACGTATTTTGCAGTGTTTTATATAGACTGTTAGAGATGCTTATTTCTTGCTTTTAATTCCAGTACTAGTAATTTAAACCATAGATTAGTTAGAGCGAATATTAAAATACAGACGAGAGTAGAACGAAACAAACTTATTAAACGAGAACGATACCCAACCACCGATGTCCTATTTCAAAAACAAACGGAATACCAAAAAGAGCTAAGCACAAGACTAAAATCTGTAGAGACACTTAGACAAATGGATATAAACGGACTAGCCAATAAAATAAAAGTAACTGTAACAACATCGGTTAAGAAAATATGCTCAAACACGAAAACAGCCAAAACATCTAAACTTCAACCTAATACAATTAAATTACTAAAAGAAAGACGAAACAGAACAGATCGAACTTCGGACAGCTTCAAAAGTTTAAACAAAAACGTGAAGAAAGAAATTAGAAACGATCATAGAAACTATACTAACAATCTAATAAAAAATATAATACAAGATAACTGCAATATGAAAGTACTCAAAGCAAAAAACTCAAACGGCACAAGAAAAATCATAGAAATAAAAAATGAGAAAAACGTCACCGTCCGAGACAGAAAGGAAATAAGCGAGGCCATTGAAAAATTCTACACTAAATATATACTCGGCAAATACACAACCACAACAACGACGTACTGAACGAACAATAATTAACACCGGCTCAGAAGAAATACCGGACATAACCGACTATGAAATAAGAATGGCCCTAAATCAATTAAAAACGAATAAATGTCCGGGAGAGGATAAAATTACAGTCGAAATGTTGAAAATCGGTGGAAGAAAAATAGAAAAGGTATTAAATATTTTATTTAATAAAGTAATTGATGAAGGAAAGATTCCTCAAGAATGGTACACCTCCGAAGTCATTTTACTATTCAAGAAAGGAGACAAAGCAAACATCGAAAATTACCGACCAATATCCTTGCTCTCACATCTGTATAAATTACTAACTAAAATCATAACCAACCGCCTAACACATAAGCTCGATTTCTATCAACCTATCGAGCAGGCTGGATTTATAAAACATTTTAGTACCATAGACCACTTGCACACCGTAAGAACACTGATAGAAAAATGCACCGAGTATAATGTTCCAATTCATATGGCGTTCGTCGATTTCCATAAAGCATTCGATTCCATCGAATTATGGGCAGTGCTTGAATCTCTAGAAAATGCACGCATAGATTCAAGATACACTAACATAATTAAAAACATATATGAAAATGCTACCATGCAGATAAAGCTGGACGAAAGCACAAAAACTAATCCCATAAGACTACAACGGGGAGTAAGACAAGGAGACACCATCTCTCCCAAACTATTTACCCTTGCTCTAGAAGACATTTTTAAGAAACTAGAATGGAACAATAAGGGTATCAACGTCGACGGATCATACTTAAACCACTTGCAATTCGCAGATGACATAGTTTTAATAGCCGACAATATCCAAGAACTAAATGATATGTTACAACAATTAAATGCAGTTTCAGGAGCGGTAGGCTTAAAAATGAACTACAGCAAAACAAAAATACTGAGCCGAGACCAGACAAATATAACAATACAAAATCATACCATAGAAAATGTTGAACATTATGTATATCTAGGTCATGTTATCAAACTAGGAAAACCAAATCAAGATGCTGAAATTAAAAGAAGAACACAACTGGTATGGGGCGCTTTCGGCAAATTAGCATATATCTTGAAAAACACCTCCATTCCTGTAAACTTAAAGAAAAAGGTGTATAACACATGCATACTACCAGTTTGTACTTACGGCTTGGAGACAGTAGCCCTTACCAAAAAATCTGCTAAAAAATTAGAAACAACGCAAAGAGCAATGGAACGAATCATGCTTGGAATATCACTAAGAGACAAGATTAGAAACACCGAGATAAGACGGAGAACGAAGATTAGGGATATTGTGGAAGAAATTGCAAAAATGAAATGGCGCTGGGCAGGTCACGTAGCCCGATATAATGACAACAGGTGGACACGGAGAATTCTAGAATGGAGACAAAGGACGACAACAAGAAGCACGGGAAGACCTCAAAAAAGATGGGTAGATGACATAAGAACAGTGGCAGGCAAACAGTGGATTAGATTGGCGCAAGATAGAGAAAGATGGAAGCAATTGGGAGAGACCTACATTCAGGAGTGGATGAAAAATGGTTGACAAAGAAGAAGAAGACTAGTAATTTTGGTACAATAACTCCAGAAGTTAGCAATACTAATCAGCAGTTTTATTAGCATTTAATTTTATTATACAAGAAATAGTACTGTAATTAAATTTAGTTATTTTTAATCAATAAAGTAGTGCAGTATAGTTGTCAAAGTTAATAAAAAGGGTCTTTTAAAAAATACCTTAATTAGTGGAAATCTTTAAGCTGCTGTTGGATCGTCCTTATATCTTTTCAGTCTTTCTTAACGTTTGCTCATTTAATTTGTATAAACGACATTCATTCTCTCAAAAAAACCCTGTGGATTAATTGCGCTATCAAATTACACGCTAGCAATTTGGTTCTGGTTACGAAGTGGTCAGGCAATTTAATTACTTAGGCTCTGTTATTAATAACAGTGGAGGATGAGAAGACGAAATCCATCGACGTATCACAATGGCGAAATCGGCAACAGCTAAACTCAATGGACCGCCCATCGCACAAATAACTCAATTCTAGCAGAACTTAACACGAAAACTAGACTCATCACAACTATCAACCAAAATATACTAAGATAGTTTGGATATATAACTAGAAGAAGAGAAGGCATGGAGCGAATGATAGTTAAAGGTAAGTAGGAAGGAACGTAAGTTGAAGGAACGTAGCGAGCAAAAAAACCACAGGAAGATCTCCAGTATGGTGGTCGGACCAAATAAAGGAGATGACTGGTTACTCATTCTCCTAAGCAAAACAACACGCACAGGAGAGAGATAATTGGACAGAAATAGTCAAACAAATTACATGACGCCACTACATCATTACAATTCTTGTGAGCCGATTCATGACCTTGAAAAAAAAAAGGTTTTTAATTTGCCCAATATTTTACAATAATATTGACTGTCGATATTATTCAAGACAGTCAAATAAAATCTTTCCTTTGAAATCTCAAAATACACTGGCGATAACCTTTGAAACCCACTGAGCCACGGAATCTAAAAGTTTGACAAATTGCGCTTCATGAGGTCCAAACACTGTCAAAAAGTGGTTACAAGTTTATGTTTTTGGTTAATGGTCAGTATACGCATCAACAGCATAATTTTTTGTGGTCTCTACCAATTCACATACCTTGATTTTACAATAAGGTAAAACATTTCATGGACTTTCTTTACATTTTCTAGTGTAACTACATCGGAAAGCCGTCATGTAGGTGGTTCATCCAAAGTGAACATATGGCCACTACGAAATTCACGGAACTAAAATTTGAGAGTCTCATTGCGCTAAAATTTGACATGTGTATCTAAAAAAGGTTATACTTTCTAGAACTAATATATTTTTTTTAATCTACGGTAAATAAAAGAAATTAGAGAAAGAGGTTAAAAAATGTTACACTTGAACTTACTCGGACAGAATCGAAGTTACATAATAATAATTTTGTATTAGTTTGAATATAATTATTTTTAAATTTTAAATAAAATGCTCTTTTTTAATACATGTGTCCCGTTAAAATTTTTTATTTAACTCCCGTAGTTAACCTTTCCTCTATATGATGCATAGATATAAAGTTTCTGAATACCAACCAAAATTTAATTAACACATACATCATGTTCTTTTGTTAAAAACAATAAAATCTTACCTTTGCAATTTTAACAGGAAGTGTTCTTTGCCGGAAACAAATAAAAACGTGCAATACACTAGCTCTCAAAGGCTGATAGTAAAATTTAGCAGCGCGAATCTTCTCCTATTTTCCTGAATATAACAGTGCTGTTGTTATATTATGTATATCGTTGGAGCCTGCAATAAAATTTTACACCGCTCCCAACAAATGCAATTTATAAAGAAGACATGACTTAAAAAAAATTATTTAATTAGAGGAATTTGAATATTTTATATTGTTTAGTTGACTATATTCTAAAACAAATTTTAGTAACGAAAAGCCCAGAATTGTGTTATGTGAAGCATTAACAAATACTATAGTTTAACTTAAATATTACGTTTGACATATGTTTGTTTATTTTGTGTTGCATATATATTGTGTATACTTGGAGATAATATCTGCAACTTCCTTTAATCCGCTATTGTTGGTATATTCTTGTTGTTGACTTCTTCTTTTAGTATTGACATCCTAAGCCTGCTAAATTCTGATGATGAGTTTGCTAAACATTTTTCTTCATTAGGTAGGGTTAAAGGTGTTTTTTTTGTGCATGATTATTGGTGCATCTTGCCATTATACTCTGTCCTCGTTATTTGAGACATGTTTACATATCTGAGATTTGTCGAAGTCTTTGTTCTTGATCCATATTTCATGCTTGTTTATTTGTATCTGCATCTGGTCCACTGTATGTTTTTATTTCTTTATTTACACATATTTTCCATATCTTTTCGATAAGTACATGATAGATTTGGTTTACGGTTTTCCCATCTGGATTTCCATGTTCCTTGGTATATTCTTTTGTGTTGGAAGTATGTGTATTCCTTTGCCGTTTAGTGGCTCCACGGTGAAACCACCTTTAAAAATTTTTTTTCCTACTGCCCGAGTAGTCGTACGCTAAAACTACCAAACGAAAAGATATGTACACGTCGTGTATTTCACCTACCATGCGATTACGAAATTCTAGAAGCAGTTATGCATAGTGCACATCATACATTTGGCACGCTTACAAAGAATGAAAAAGAGGTTATTTGTTGTTATAAATAAACAAACATTCTTCTACTGATAAATTACCGATAATTATATTTGTATATTACCGTATTGAATCTTTATGGACTGTGTAGATAACTAAGTGAATTTTTATATTTTAGTTGGTGGTTCCAATAGGTGCCTCTACGCCGATAGGTAATTAATGGGTATGTTTTGTTACAGAATTCCAAAATAAAATGAAATCTTGATATAAGTAAAATACCAAGTAAGGACATTTACGATTAACTAAGGAATATCGGATCGGAGTGATCTGACGTATCCGATTATCCGATTCTGATGAGAACGAGAATAAAGTGACCGACATGACTTTGCCACTAGGTGTCTAAGATGAACAAAACTATATTTCAGACAACGAAGACAGTGTTCATGACATTGGCTGTGCTGGTGAAGACGAGGTATCAGTTATCATAATTGATAAGTTAAAACTCCGTCCTTTCTCACAAAACGTTGGACTAAATATTCCTGAATCATTAGAGATTTCTTTTGATTTCTTCTTTCATTTGTTTAATGAAAACCTGTTGAATACAATTGAATCGGTCATTTTAAAAACCACATATATCCACATTTTATCAAAAATAACTTTTCAACCTTATCATGTAGTTTGTACCAGCCTCTATCAGTTCGTGAACAAATCACACTAATCCCATCCTTAGTTAGTGATATAAGCATTCCAAAAATATTCAGTTCATTTGAAAACCACATATATCCGGGATATATGTTGTTTTTTAAATGACCCGTTAGGAAGCGCGTTCATCGTAATGTTAACATTACTATTTAAAAACGACAATAATTCTGTGAAAATGGATATCGTGAATCAAAAGAAAGACGTAAAAAGGATGTAAAAAATGTTACCTTCAAGTGTGAAATAGTTAAAAAAGCTCGGGTGCAGGTTATAGAGTATATAAATTATAAAGGAAATAGGGTTCCCAAAATTGAACAAGGCAAAAGTTACAAGTAAGTGTTTCTTATTTCATAACCTCAAACAGTCGATTATAAAATGTTACTTTTAGATGCAGGAAGAAGTGTATTGCTCAACTCTCAGATGAAATAAAGTTAGAAGTGTATGCAAAATTTAGAGGATTTACCACAAAAGATGAACAAGATACGTATTTACAAAATCTTATTACACCTATAAAACTGTTGTTCCGAGGCGTCCAGTAAAGGGAGAAAATGTAAAAAAACCCTCACTGCTCCTCATATACATATTCAATATTGTTTTCTTCTGGCAGAAAATATGTGTGTAAAGAAGCTTTTGTGAAATTACACGGGATAACAGACAACAGAGTACGTCGTATTTGTAACCTATTAGTTATTGGTAAATCACCAAAAGATTTACGTGGCAAAAGAACACATCGAGTCTTTTCCCAGAAAAAAAGAGCATTATACCAGTGGAGAATATGAATATTTAAATGAAAAATTAAATGTGAAAATCATGCATGAAATGTTTGTGCTGCTACATCCTGACTTGACAGTTAAATATAAATTTTACTTAAAAGTGTTCAAGCAGAATTATAATTTTTCATTTGGGAGGCCACAAGTGGATACGTGCTGTAAATGTGAAGACTTAAAACTCAAATCAAAAACCCTCAATGATACTGCAAAACGTGTAGCTATAGCAGAAAAAATGGTCTATTTGCGTAGAGCAAAAAATTGTGCCAATAAAATGAAAGAAATCACAGAACTATGTCAAAATGATCGTTCTGTTGGAGGTATTTGTGTAGATTATATGCAAAATCTGATACTCCCATGCATTTCAGTACAGGAAATTTTTACCTGCAACAATTAATTATCAACGCATTTAATATACATGATATGAAAACTGGAAAAACTTTCTTGTACCTATATCATAAAGGAGTAGGAAGAAAATGTCCTAATGAGGTTTGCTCTTTTATTGTTGATTTCATTATGAAACAGAAAATTCTATCTGCAGAGGTAAAACATCTTCATATTTTCATGGATGGATGTCCGGGTCAAAACAAAAACCACACTACGGTAAGAATGTGTTCTGCGTTTGTTCAACTTGGTATATTTCACACCGTGGATCAATACTTTCCTGTTCGTGGACATTCATATACGCCATGTGACCGCGATTTTGCTATTATTAAGCGAAAATTAAAGAAATTTGACCGAATTTATACACCATTTCAGTATGTGGAACTAGTATTGTCATCGAGTCAGAAAAAGAATTTTACCGTATTTTTGATTGAAAATAACAGCCTCATAAAGGATTTTAAACGATGGTGGCCTAAATGTTATAAAAAAAACGTGCTTATCCGTAGAAACTTCTAGCAGAGATGTACCAAAAGATCAAAAGCAAGCATTCACCATTGCATCGTTCATTCACTTTTCTTACTCTAATACAACAAAAGGATATGTGATCGCACGTGACTTCATAGATGGTTTTACACAACATTCGTTTAAACTTTCAATAACAGATACTGTTTCTGGTTTTCCTGGAGAGAAAGCTTACCCTGACCAAAAAATTTGTATTATTGAACAAGAAAATGATAAATTTACGCAAGCTTAAGCCTTACGTAGAAAATGAAGAAGTAGAAGACTGTAAAGAGTTTTATACCGAAATTTTTGACTGGCCTACAACAGCAGTAGAGTACAAAGATGATCAGTAAAATTATTATTTTTTGTATACATGACTGTTTACGACAATTTCTTTCTATTGTTCTATTCAAAGTTTAATATGTAAAATATATTATTAAGTTGACATTGCGAAAACGTACTTTTATTTTAAAAATTTTTCGAAAAATAGCAGTCACTTTAAAAACCACATATATCCATCGACTTTAATGGTGTTTTATTAAAAAAGTATTATGTCAAAATCTGCAACATATGATAGAAAGCATTGCATATATTATGTACATTAGTACCAAGCCACAATAATTGGTCTCTCAAACAATATATTGTGTTAAAACAGTTTTTCTCGTTTTTCTCAAAAGCACTACTACTGGATATATGTGGTTTTTAAAATGACCGATTTAATTGTTTTCCAAAAAAAATTTATACGTAGTCCAAAAGATATCAAAAATCACACTTTTACAACAGTTGAAGAAATAAAGTGTTTTTTGGAAATAAATCTTTTGATGAGAGTGAAAAAGTTTCTCAGTCATAGAGATTTTTGTTCTGCCAATTTTGCTCTCAGAGATCAGTTTATTTCTTCATGTATGTCGCGTGATAAATTTACTTAGTTGCTTACTCATCCTCACATAAATGACAATTCATTAAAACCTATGAAAACTTATGGCGATTATGATAAACTTCAAACTGCGGCCACTGCTAGAAAAACTTTAAACGATCATTTTATCGCAGCAGGCAGCAATCAATAGACGAATCGATGATGGAGTTTAAGGGACAAAGTAGTTTACGCCAATATATGCCGATGAAGCCCGTAAAGAGGGGTTATAAGGTATGTGTACGTGCTGATCGGCCAGGATATGTTTTACAATTATTCCAAATATACACCGGAAAATTTATTTTTTATTTAAATTAACATGCATGTAATATCTATGGTCATTCGCACGAGTTACGATTTACATGGTAATATCATATAAATTACAAATAATGTAGTTAACATTTACCATAAAGAGAAAATAATAAAAACATAAAATTTATATTTATATTAATAAGTGCGTATATTTTGCCAGTAAGGTTACATTCAGAAAGTTTGTCAAGGATTGAATTTCTAGAGATATTTTCAAATGCGCCTTCTATATCAAAGATATTTTCTATCAAATCCTGCTTGCAATTAATTGCGTTGGAGATATGGGTTTGGAGTAGTACCAGATTATCTCTTGTGGAGCGCTGTCTTTGGTAGTCAGATTGTTTTTCATAATTCCATAAAAGACGTTTGTTGATCATTTTCTCCATTAGCTTACACATAGTTCGTATAAGGGAGATGGGTTTGTAAGATTGTGGAAAGATATTTACCTGATTTGGCTTGAGTATTGGTATAACAATAAATTTTTCTCCACTGAGATGGAAATTTATGGGAACTCCAGATTATATTGTACAAATTAAGGAGTTTTTTAAGACCATACTTAGACAAATGCTTTAGGAATGCATAGAGAATATCATCAGGCCCAGCTGCGGTGTTTGTACTATTAGCTAAGGCAGATATTAGCTCGTGGATAGTGAAAGGAGGATTAAGGGATCTACACACCGGAAAATTAGAAGATGTAAGTGTATTAAAAGATATTACAAAAGATTTAGTTGGAAAAAAATATGCAGTTTATTTCGATAACTATTTTAATTCTGTTGAAATACAAAGGGACTTGCTAAAACATAAGATCTACGCATGTGAAACAGCTCCAAAATATAGAAAAGGTTTTTCAAATTAACTTAAAACAAATAAAAAAATAAAAAATGGTGACTTAAACTGGAAAACGAGTGAGTGACGGCATGCTAGTTTTACATTAGATGCATAAAAAACCCATTCTAAGCAATTTTCACAAACCTGAAGAAAATGTCAATGTCGAGGGACAATATATTTAAAATAATTTAAACTTCAAATTTAAATAATTTAAAAGAAGAACCATGGACAACCAAGAACCAGTAACAAGTTCAAAATCAAGTTCCTTTAGAAATAAAAACTGCCAAAGCAGCCCATATGCCTTAGCATGGAGCCAAAGTACGTTGTACATACTGCAGTATCAAGGCAACTCCTCGTCGTACAAGATGGCAATGTACTACATGTGATGTAAGTTTAAGTCTATCTGAAAACAAAAATTGTTTCATTCCATTTCACAGTAAATAATTTTTGCGATGTGGCCTAGTGGTTCCACATGGTACCAACTTTTTTTAATAATAAAACTGACATGTAAAAAAACGTTTATTTTCTCTATTTTTTGCCCTAATATAACCTAAAAACAAATTATTCACCATTGAATATAAACCAAAAAAGTCCGTCCATAAAGGGTTAAAATAATCATATTTCTTTCGTTTTGTGAAATTTATTAGGTGTTAATTTTCGCTCGTTATTTTATGAAGACTATAGTTTCCTATGGTGAGTACATAAATATATTTTTTTTATTTTTGGCATTCGCATTGCCTAGCGCTACTTTCACATCGTATTTGAGAATATTTTAGAATACTGTACCTTTTTGATTATAGAAGTATTCCTTTATTTCTATTTTGTTTTTCTTCATCTGGTGCATGTATGTTTATAAATGTTATATTTTGGTAATTTCCTCTCATTGTTAACCACAAAGCCTGTGCCTAACATTCTATTTTCTCTTTCTTCTTCTAAAGATGCCTATCTTCTAGTGATGTCCGAGACGACATTAACTTATCTTATTATATTTACGGCAATCCAAATTAAGATTCTTCTCCACTATTAAATTCACTACTATTACTATATATTTTTTTGCATCCGTCAACTATGCGTTTTAATTTTCCTTCCTCGTAAATTATCCTTACACTCCATGCCCTACTATTCTATGCCTCGATTATTGCTTTGTTGCTTTTAATAATAATCTGTACATTTTGTTCATCTCGTGTACCTTTACTTTGCCAAGTTGCCTTCGTTATTTTAGCGTATTTAAAATGTGCTGCTAGTTTTTTGGTTCTACATCAATTATCATTGGCGATTATTCCATGTCCATATTTTTCCATCTATGATTATTTACTGGTATCATATTTTAATATTTTTTCCATTTTCTATCTGCATATAGCCTTACTTCTAACTTATATAGCTCTATTCGTCTTTTTTGTTTTTTAATTTACTTTTTTTCATTACGTGGGTTTAGTTTTTCACGCGGCTGTTAAGTTCCACTGTAAAAGTATTTTCTCTTATTTTCCTTAATCCATTTACATTTACTGATACTTGTTCTTTTTCCATAAAATGCTCCAGAGCCTCTCGCAATACCTTCTGATAATTTGTGTTAGTTTTTAATCCTTATCTTACATCATTTCTCCTCCTTTCTCTCTCGAATTTTTCTATTTTTTCGTTTGCTGTAAAATTTTTTTTAATTGATTTACTTGCTTTTTCGTTGGTTTGTCGCAGCTTTTTTATTTCATCTTTTTAGTAGTTTTGTTGATTTTTTAGTTCTTTAATCTTTCTTGACTTGTGTGATTTCGTGTCCGGATCTATATTGTTCTTTGGTTATCTCTTTTATATCCTCTGCTAATTCCCTCATAATTTTCATCATTTAGTCGATTCCACTTCTGTTTTCTACTTCTCTTTTTGAGTGTTAGTTATGTAGTTAGCTTTTAATCCATTGTTCTTTATTCTTAGTAATTTTCTATGCTACAGTTATTAGTCACTGCGTCACGGGCACACTTACACAAAAACTCTACCCATTTCAAATTTCCAGTCACACCCGTGCTGGCTTTGTCTGTAGTGGGCTCACCACACGGGGAGCAGAATGAAAGGATTAAGTTGTTCTTACTGATTTGTCTGGTAACTTCCTAGTCTTTGTTACTTAATGATGAGGGGAATAGCGACGCTGTCCTCCCCACACTTATTGTCTTGCATGCAGGTCGATTACCTTTACAAACTATTTTTGCAAGCGTGGATGGGGTGAAGCGGTACTTCCAGATGGGAGTAATAACAGAGAACTACGAACACAGTGTTGTTAGTTCTCTGGTAACAAGTAAAGCAAATGGAACAAACTCAATGTTCGCTAAGAGTGGTCCTGGTCCGTCAGTTGGAAAAAGAGGGGTGAGTTTATTTTTGTAGGCAGCCGGTTAGGGTTAGGCGTAACTGGCTAAATGGAGCACATCTGGGAGACCTTGCCAGAGGTTTTAAGAATACTCTTACCTCCCAAAAAACTAGTAATTTCATGTACTAGACTCATTAGTACTGTGCCACGTCCCTGTGACACGGGCGCAGTTACGCAAAAATTCTACTTATTTCAAATTCCCGCCACACCCATGCTAGCTGTGACTAATTTTCCAGCACTTTTATTTCTTGGTAAGAAATCAGAACCAAGCTTTGACTGTACCTTTAAAATAAAATTATTTAAAACTTTCTACATACAGTTCCATTTTTGTTTTTTATCGGTATGCTGCTATCCTGATGATAAAATTGTTGAATCGTTGTTTAATTAATTAATAGTTCGTTTGGTACCTTAGTAGATGTTGGGCTTTACCTTATGGCGATTTTGAGCTGAATAAAGATTATGCATGCAGTTTCTTCTTTCTTTCTTTTCTTTTTATTATATAGACATGACTCTGTCTGTTTTTCAATGTGTCTCCAGTAAAGAATAGTCCATGTAGTTTGTAGAATATATTTTTTATGCTTAGTTTTTTTTCTTTAGAAAACTGTAACAATGTGTCTACCCGATCATTTCTTTTTTCTTGACCGAACCGTCATACATCGCTTACGATATATCTATTCTTAAATCTTTAGTAATACCAAGTCCTAATGTAACCTTTTACATGTAATTATTTATATTATTTTTATGCTTATACGCATATAAGTTACTAGCAGGGTCTAATGTTCCTAGAGCCACACCCAAAAAGTTCCAAGAAGTTTCTCCTACAAGCCATGTCTTCCAAAAAAAAACGTGAAAAGAAAAAGAATATTTTGTCGATTTTTATCGTTGTGAAACGTTTTCGGAAAATCGTTTAGACCTCCGGTCGCAAAAGCGTTCAGTCGATGGACCGACTGAAGCCAGAGATTAGAGGGCTTTGTCGCCAGAAGTGGCCAATCAGAGCAAAGATACTCACTTTTGCCGGCAAATAACAAAAGGTGGTATTAACTGCATTTTTATTGGCCTTTCGACGGAAGATCCCTACCGAGTTGCAAACACGAAGTGTATAAAAAAGCAGCGCATCTTCCGATCGGGATCAAGTCGGTCTACCTCTTGACCCTAGCTAGATTATTTTGGCCTAGTGTCTTTTGACTATTTCGACGTTTATTATTATTACCCAAGAGTGAACCTTTATGAGAAGACTTCGTTTGAAGAAACGTTCGAATATCTTCGTAGTAAATAAGTACGAAGCCTTATCGGCTACGAATTATTCCGCAAAGAAGGAATAAGAACCGGTATTGTGAACTTTTGGTCCATCTTTCGTCGAAGTGAAGAAAAGTCCGATATTCGAACTTATAATCACCTCATGAAGGTAACTAACCACTCGGAGAGAACACTACATCCTCGAGATAGGAAAAAACAGTGTGTCTTAAAGCTATTTCGGATCGTGTCAAACTGGCATTGTGTTCCACCGGACCCCCGACGGTTAGGAGCAAATAAAAGTCTCAGGTGGACTTAGAATTACTCCTGACAGCCTTTCCACGGAAACAATCAACGTCCTTACTGGACATAAAGTTGTTTTCACGAGAGGTGGCGTCTAAAGTGTAAGTGTGGGATTAATGTATAGTCACCACTCCGCCGGTGTTCCTATACACCTCGTGGAGTGTGTACTGGACCACACGTTGAAGCGTGAAGGGCCGGGATCTCTGCGAGATCCAGGCATAAATTGTTATCAGAATACCCAAACAATTAATATATTGTCACAAAATTCATTGTCATGTAAGAACACTCGAACTGAACGGTGATTACAGAGCCACCGGTGAGCTTCTCGTCGAGTGTGGAACAGACACACAAAAATATACACGAGAAAGAGGATGGAGGCAAAAAACCTTCGCTCCGCCTCACGAGTGGCGCTCGAGACGCATCCGGAAACACAGAATACCTCAGAGGATGCTTCGACCGTACGATAGCTCTTTCAGTTTTGTCTTTCGGCTCCAGCCGAAGTAACTACGTCTTTAGTTCTACGAGGACGAGGTTTTCTTCTTCTTCGCCGATTAGAGTCAACGACATACCTACTTTATCGTTCTTATTAGAACGAGAACAGTTACTTCTTATTTCCGTTAAATCTGGTGGAACATTGTACTTTGAGAACAACAATAAAGCTTTTTACAATTCTTTTTACCTTTTTTTTTTGTTTGTTTACCAGTTTTAGATGGATACCAGGAACACAAAGAGATTACTAGGAGGTACCCCCATAAAGAATTCTTGTTGGACCGATCGTACGGCGAGGATTCGCGTGACTCAAACTATGCAGATCCATCCCAGTGACACTAACGCCGGACTGGTACTGTGACTGCTAGTTTCGTCCTCTAAAATATGTCATTTGTTACACATTATTTCCCAGCCCACTTTATCATAGTGAAAAATATTGATACAATAAATCATATTTCAAATTTATAGTTCCCTTAATTTACCTTGCATTTGTGTACTTTTGTTATAAAAATCAATACTCAACATTCTAATTTAGAATATAACAAAAAACTTTTACATTATATTGCATAGCTGCGGGTATAAGATTCATATCAAATTCACTACAGATATACCGACATGCTGAATACGAAATGTTTACAGTTTTATATCTTCATCGATATCGCATTAATATTTATTCCCTTTCAGTCAATCCATTTTGTTTATAAAGATTTCAGGGAACTTGTTTGCTTTTTATAGAGTCCCATTAAACCAACATCTCCACGTTAACATTTTTGTCAAAACAAGATACTGGTAATGGAATTATGATTGAACAGTTTGGATAAAGGCATTATATTTTTGAAAAGTCTCTTTTTTATATAAAAATATATTTATCTATCAAATTTGTTCGACTTTTTATTTCCTTGCAAATTAAATCGTCCTGAATAAAAAATCAGATATTTCAAATTTTTAATTTTAATAATAACGGTAAACTTTTGAATGTCAAGATTAAACTGTCCTAATCACGTTCCTCACAGCAATACGATAAAAAAAAATTAAAATGATTTCAAATGTACAAATAAAAAGAACATAAGAACAATAAAATAAAAGAAACGTTAGAAGAATGATATTTCTTTAATGAATTATTAAGGTTAGTTGTTATTAAGGTGAATGTTAGCTATTTTGAATATTTATAAATTTGGTTCAAAACATTATAGTAATGTTACTTAACTGTCCAGTGTCTGTTTTATAATTTACATATTTATAATTATTGTGATATTCGATATAAATTCTAAGCACATTTACTTTTGTCAATGCTGTTAGGGGAAGGCAGTTACCAAATGATTATGTTTTAATTTCCTTAGATGTGGTGTCGCTATTTACAAACATTCCACTAAATATGGTCACGTACATTATATAATCAAATTGGAACCTTATAAAAGACTACACGATATTATCAAAAGACAATTTTCTTTAAACACTTACTTTAGTTTCAATGGTAAATTTTACTCTCAAATTTTTTAACACCGATGTGTTCCCCGATTAGTCCAATCCTTGCAACTATTGTGACTGGTCATTTATTAGATAATGTGATTACACAATTACCTTTTGAATTACCATTTATATATAAATATGTCGATGACATCATATGTGCAGTTCCATCGTATCACGTCAATACCACACTGAAAATTTTTAATTCATTTAATAAACATTTTCAGTTTACAATTGAAACTGAGACAAATTTTAGTATATCATTTTTAGACACAAGGGTAATAAGAACAAATGAGAATATTTTGACATTGGATTGGTACCAAAAGTCGACAGCATCAGGCATGTATATAAATTACCATTCAAATCATACCACCCGTCAAAAATATAATACCGTACTAGGTATGAAAAACAGGATAATGTCCATTGTTGATGACAACTTTTTACAAAAAAAACCTTGACATATTATACAAAATTTTTCGTAACAACGGCTATCCTAAACAAATTAAAAAAAAAACTGATTTACCGCAATAATTTCTATGATGATCCGGTCCATGTGTCTAACAACAAATCAATCAAATATAAAAAACTCCCCTTTATTAATGGTCTAACTCATTCTGTCATATCCATATTCCAAAATGTTCCTAATATTAGTATAGCTAAATATAATACCATGAACAGCAAACAACTATTTTCAAAAATTAAAGACCCAGTACCAAGCCTATGTAGAAGTAATGTTGTTTATGAAATACTGTGTCTATAGGATGTCAAAATAGCTACATTGGCCAAACATTACAATGGCTAAAACAACGCATCACACAACATAAAAGTGATTGCCGCTTGGGAAAAAATACTTGTGCAGTAGTTGATCACTATGAAAATACCGGTCATAGGCTTGACTATAACAAAGCTCACATTTTGGCACAGACTGATAACTACAAAAGTAGATTATTTCTTGAGATGTACCATATAAACAAAAATAAAAACACTTTAAATTATAAAACAGACACCGGACAGTTAAGTAACATATATTGTAATGTATTGAATAAAATTTATAACTATTTAAAATAGCTAACATTCACCTTAATAACAACTAACCTTAATAATCCATCAAAGAAATATCATTTTTCTAACGTTTCTTTTATTTTATTGTTGTTTTTATTTGTACATTTGAAATAATTTTATTTTTTTTATCGTATTATTGTGGGGAACGTGCTTAGGACAGTTTAGTCTTGATATTCAAAAGTTTACATACTTTAATGTTAGTTTTATTTATGAAATCTTTTAATTTCTGTAAGCGTTTTTTAAATCTATTTGTACATCATTTGTTTGTAATTGTTTTACAGTTTACTCCTGATGAAGCTATAAAATAAACGACGAAATATTGAGTCTTAGAATATATATATATATATATATAATATATATATATATATATATATATATATATATATATATATATGTAGAAATATAGAGGATTAAATCTTCTAGCAAAAGTTGCTATTACTTTGTTGAATTAAATGGCCAAATACTCGTATATGACCTAGGAGGACAAATTTGTTAAACTTCCCGTACTACTCGAATCGATATCAATAAAGTATTACGAATCATTTCGGCCTATCCCAGCCTCATCAGACACTTAAGCTAATACAAATTCAAACTCAGAAAGTCCAACAAATGTCTCCTAACTTCACCATTACAGTGGTTAGCGTACAGAGGCGCCACCTGCTTTGGCGGCCGTTAACGAAAACGATACAATAATATATATATATATATATATATATATATATATATATATATATATATATATATATATATATATATAAATATATATATATATATATATATATATATATAAATATATATATATATATATATATATATATATATATATATATATATATATATAAATATATATATATATATATATATATATATATATAAATATATATATATATATATATATATATATATATATATATATATATATATATATAATATATATATCGAGTAAAAGAGTACGACCGTCAATCCAATATAAATTAAGGAACACTCGAAGAGTGGTGGGTTTTTCGGTCAAAGTGGAGAAATAAAAAAAAAGTGGCTACTTCGTCTATTTATTGAAGACGTTTCGCTTTCTAATCAGAAAGCATCATCAGTTCATCTAAAAAGAACAATATGAAAAACCAAACGTCCATAGAAAAGTTATTACATGTGCGTTACCTTAAAAAGACATGTAGCAGTCAATGATATTAAATGTGTGAAAAAGCTTACGACAATGGACATTTTGAGATCAAGTTGTATAATGTAATGCAAGTTGTAAAGTTGTTTATACAATGTTTTTACACAATTATTAACTTCTACTTTCATTTGGATGGATGGGTAGAGAAAAAATAAGAAAAACTATAAAGGCTCCTTCAAAATAACAGCGGAACCTATAGATCTTCCATCGGCATTTTAAAAGATTAACTGTTTTAATGCCCCAATTTTTATGAACGAGTGAAAATCCTGTTAAGAAAGATATATGGCAGATTATTACAGAATGAGTGGAATATAATGAAAAGTCTCCCAGACCATAAAAATAAAATAGCATAATTCGGAGAAAATAAAGGCTAACAGATTCTCGCGAAAATCCCCGAAGTGGAAAGTATTTATTACAAGTGCCCCAATCTTTAGAACGCCCCAATGTAATCCGCTGGCAGATCCTCGAAATGGTTTAATGGCTAGCCGTAATCAATTTTGTCTTTTTAATTATTAAATTGAAAGTAAATACAATTATCCATTTTTAACTGTTTTGATTTGAAATTAAATAGGGCAAATTTCGGAAAGGGAAGTAGCTGAAGAACGTGTTTTTGATTAAGCAGATATTTAAATATATTCTAAATAAATTAAAGTTCAATAATTCAACAAAAGTCGCAACAGTTACAAATATTATACAAGGACGGTTAGAGAAAGACAAGTACATCATTAAAATATTCCAAATATTTCGACATCATCTATTAATCCAGTTACTGAGGCTTAAAATATGGTAATACCTCTGAATTTTTTATAACTTCATCGATTTCTTTGAAAATTTCAAATTAAGCTTATCTTACCCTCCACTTCAAAAGTTATATACGCTCTAGGTGCGCTTTTTTTTAAGGGGTGAAAACTACCCCTTATTGAAGAAACTGGGAAAAACACGGATTTAATTATTTTATGTACTTAAATCTTGTTTATTCGCATAAGGTAAATATTGTAATGTGTCCTCTAATATGAAAATTAATTATTCACAATTTTCAACCCTTAAAACCCTTTAAAAACCCTTAAAAGCTAATACTTTTTATAAAAATAATATGAAAAAAAAGTCGTAGCAGGTTGAGACATTTCAATTATGTATTTAAATACAAATAAAAATTAATACTCTAGCAATACAATAATATTTTATTCATTGGAAATTTTCAACCCTTACAACCGCCCTTATGACAAAAATGAATTAAAAATGAATTAAAAAATATTTTTATCGGTTTGAAATATTTCTTGAGTGCATTTTATTTAACGAAAATTAATTTTTTGAATATAAAATAACTTTTTATTATAATTTCAAAATTTTAACCCTCACAACCACCCACTATGTCAAAAATGAATTAAAAAATATTTTTAATGATTTGAAACATTTTTAGAGTGCATTGAGAGAGAGAGAGAGAGAGATACATAGATGCATATATATAAAATGTCTATTGGTTCCATCGAAATCCTGCAATGCTCCAAATTATAAAATTTTTCCATGCTTCAAAATTTATTCTAAAAAGTACTATTGGTTTTTTTACCATAACTCGCTTAAATTTTGATGCTACAACATGCATAAAAAAAAACGATTTTACAGGTAATTTAACGGGCTATAAGTATAGGAATGTTACAACATTCTAAAGTCCTTCGTGTGTAAAGGGTGAAGGGTCAAAGGGTCGGAGACCAGTGGTATTGTTGATAAAAAATCTATTTTTTTCTTTTATAGTTTTGAAGTTATAAAAAAAAGATTTTGTTTTTAATATATACAAAAAAAAATGTGATCATACTTTTTTCAAAAACTGGGTATTCTAAAGTGGCCAAACTTTTGGATCATACAAAAAATACTAAAATAAAATGAATTCTATAAGGAAAACAATTTATTTCAATCCTAGTGAACATGACGTTAGTTTTATTGCGTTTTTTTTTACAAAAATTTGAGAAACCCATCGTTTTTTTAATCGTATCTCACGTACAGTTGGTGCAAAGGACTTTCACCACCACTCATTTTAAAGGCCTTTTCAAGCTCTTTTAAAAATATTATATGAGTTTTGTCGAAAAATGTACCCGTTTTCCGTTATTTAACGTTAACTACTCGTATTGAAAGACAAAAACAAAAACAAACCTTCTTTGAACAGCCATAACTCAGTTAATATTGAACTGAAATTATTCATTAAAAAGCCAATCTTTTTTGTTTTTTTATGAGCTTTAATTTTAGTCGTTACACTTTTTTTGATAAAACTCTTAGTTTCAGAGCTATTCTTAAAAAACCTTTGAAAAACATGTTTTTTTTTAACGAAAAATGACACTTTTCAACAGCGAATAACTCAAAAAGTATTGATCTAGCGAAAAAAATGTTTACTACATTTTTTGTTTGAAATTTGTGCTTCTATCGAATAACGTGATTTTGGGTGAAAAAATTTCCACCCTCGAAAAAGGGTGGCAAACATCCCCAGGGTGGAAGTGCACATCGGCACTATATAACTTTTGTTCCTTGAGTAATTATTTACCAACACACAAAATTTCAAATGAATCAATTCAGTTATAAAGAATTCGGAGGTGAGAACCCTCAGTAACTGATCTTACTGATCTATATTGCATTTACGTAAATCTTGTAATGATAATTTATTCTTGTAATTTTATGTTCGTTCAAGCTAACGGTAATCAGAATCAGTTTTTAACTTCACGAGTTTATTTATATATAGACACTTATATTTAATCAATTTGCTAATACTCATCATCATCAATATCCTGTCTATCACATGTTCTGTCTATTTTAGTTTACTGGCCTTTATATATCTCACTAAATTTTCCTTTCCGAAGAGAGACTCTAACTCGTTGTTGTGTCTGTGCCTCCATTCGTTTGTCATGCTATCCTTGCAAACGCCATATTTAACCCGAAGGATTTTTCGTTCCCACGCCAGCAATATATTTACTACTTTTTTGTTAATGTCCATGTTTCGCTTCCATATAGGACTGCTGATTGTAGTAATGCTTTGTATTCCTGGAGTTTTGCACCTCGTGAGAGAATTAGACATTGCATTGCAAAGAATGATCTCTTTCCAGCCAGTATTTCTGTTTTAACTTCTCGTTCTACTTTATTGTCATTGGTGATCTAATGACAACTAAATTCTTAAACAACCTTAAAGTTATGATCATTTATAATAATATTATGTCTAATTTACCTTTAGACGTATATTTATTGAAGCTTCTTTAAAGCTTGAGAAAATGTCCTTGACTGCAAACTTCTAATGTTGACTGTTCTACTGTATCTACGTCATCAGTAAAGACGAGAGGAATCTTTGGTCTCTAAGCAGTTATGTTTGGTAAGATTTTTAAATAAATTTTTTCGTACGGCATATTATTACGTCAGATTAAACAACAATGGGCATAGCGGATATACCTGTCTCAATCTCGAATTTACGGAGAAGGCGTTTGATCATATATATTTTTTTGCTAATTCGGTAATACCAGGTTATTGAAATTGTTGTTATAAATAAAAACCGCTTTTACCTTATCATGGAAAATGATTATTTATGAAAAAATTGAATGGAATTTTAATGAATGTTGTGACTTACTAGAGAAGGCCTTTATAAATGCATATGAGGCATTGATGGGAGTATTATTATAATTAATATAAGATATTTAAATGTTACGACTTATCAATACCCATAAAAATCAGGTTACTAAGATGTTATCGTCGAATACTGAGAATATCTTATACCTACCACATTACTAATCAGGATGTTTTATTAAGACTACAAAAAAGATCTATTGACCAAAATACAAGTAACCAAAATCGGATACCTCGGTCACATTATAAGAAACAGCAAAAAATATGTATTGCTGCAACTAATTTTACAGGAAAAAGTAGGAGGAAAACGGTGACCAGAAACGCGAAGAATTTCCTGATTAAAAAATCTACGGACGTGGTTTAACACAACTACAGATGTTTTCAGAGCAGCACTGTGCAAAGCACAAATTGCCATGATGGTTGCCAACATCCGAAACGAATGAACATTACAAGAAGAATACTGTTGTTCTCCCTATCAACTAAAACCACATTCTCCTACTTGTGCGCAATTGACTGTCGCACGTACCGTACTCCGAAACAGCGATGGTCGCTGTAAGAGTGATGGCACTTTCGAAGTACTTCCTTCTCTTATTTATCTAATCTTTGTCGTTGGTCTGGTTGCTGCTTCTCTTTTTGGTCTTTTTTTAATGACTTTATGGATGAAACTGTGCACACTATTCTATTCCTCCTTACTTTTCGTCATCTTCGCCATCATATCTTTCACAGTCATAGGATTCATATATATTTCCCCATACACTATGCTTTGCTCTACTGTCCATCTATTATACTCCACCATTGCGTAAGTAACAGTGTCAGAGAATTCGCAATATGGGAATTTGTTTGTATCTGCCTTTCCAAACCTATGAAAATTGGCACTTAAACACTCATATGTGATCACAGTTCACTCAGTCTCTTAGGTTCAAGAACAGCACTGGGCACCTTTCGTGTTGTTTAACGCTTGCTGCCATCTTTCCATTAATCTGTTTCTTTTTTCTTTTTTTATGGCTGTAGTTAAATATTCTCTTCTTGTATATACAGAGGAACACAACCCGCAATAGTCCACAAAGCTGACGCAGATACAGTTCTTTAGGCGCATCCTACTCGCAACAAAGTCATTCTATCCACTTGTATCATGAGATCCTTGTAGGTCCGTATCTCTACCAGCCCACTCTAGACTGGTGCCTTATAAAGTCTTCTTTGTTTACTGTTCAGAATGATGGCTTCGCAAGTTCATTCCCTGTTATGTTATGCCTTACCTGCAAACGAAGATCTGGCTTGTCCCATGCGACATCATCCACTAGACCAAGGGAGTACCGTCTCCTCATTCTCAGTTCATGACCTCGTCATATACCAAGGTCATAGTGTGTATTCATAGAGCGATCCGTGTCGAACTCCAGCCTTTACGTTAACCAGCGTACCCTATTCAATAATGATCCTTCCCTCGGACAGATATTCTGCCACCAAATTCATCAGATATCCAGGACATTCTCTCTATTACAATGCCTTATTTCTACTGGAGAGTTTTGAATATATATCTAATTTAGTCAGGTTTGCTATTCTTAACACCTGCATCAAATTAACATAGGGTAAGTCCGGGATAGATGATTATACTAGGTCTGATGTCCATGCTTAATATTTCTTACATTTGACGACAGATGTCTGCCTGTGTCAGGAATAAAGTCATTTTAGATATCCAAACTGCAAAGTAACAACATTATATTGCTTTACATAATTTTATTATTATATACAGTGATAAAACAAAATCAAGGTATGTGAAGTAGTATTGTGATGTTGACTGATCAATCGATTTTTGACATAAGCTAATTTGGCTTAAATTAAATATATAAGTAACACAAAATTTTAAATCATTCCTAATCCTAAAATGGAAAAACTTACATTTTTCTAGCAATTTAAATGATGGTAATCTCTCCCTAGTAATCGGGTGAGACTGCCATCTTAATTTTGAGTGATATGGCCTTGAAGGTAACTAATCTGTATTTTTTTCATATGCCAAATAGGTACATAAGAAAACCTGGTATATCGCGAGGTTTGTGGACTCAAGAAAATATTCGTGCCGTCCAAGCTATTGAAAATGGTTCTTCTACAAGAAATGCATCTATAACATGAAATTTGGAAAAAAATATTAGAAGAACGTGAGCAAACTAGAAGTTTTGTCAAAGGTAATATGGGCCCCGATTGCTGGCTTGGAAAAGATAACGAAAGGAGGGTTGTTTGTCAAATAAAAGACATGCAAAATTGCGTTTTTCTATTAACACGTGACAATTTTCTCTCTATAGTTTTTCACTTCGCAAATACATTTGGACTCTTTTAACCAAAAAGAGGATTATGATTGGCTAAAATTATTTTTATCAAGAAATCCTGATTTGTCAGTGGGAAAATCGGCATTTCACTTAATTGCGCTCACGCAATGAATCGCGATAAGGTCAAACAAATATTTCGAATTGTTGAAAATTGTTTGCAAGATTATGAACTATATTTTATAACAAGCTCGGACACATTTTAAACGTGGAAGAGTCAAGGCTACAACTAAATACCTGCCCACGAGTTGTGTTAGCTGCGAAAGGTTAAAAAAAAAGTCCAATATTACCTCAACGAACAGAGGTGAAACTATTACACTTATAGCTTGTTGTAATGCGAAATAAAATTTATTGCCACAACCCTACGTGATGAAGGGCAAAAATTAAGAAATATGAGTATATCGACGTGCTTCATGAGTCTGCACTCTTCACGTAAATAAAATTAGCATACATGAATAATTTATCTTTCTGGAGTGGCTATAAGATGCTTTTATTCCAACGAAAATGTTTGAATTTGATAATCAATCAGCCGCTCGACAGGACTGTATAAGAAAGTTTTTAAGTATGTCAAAAACACTTTTATGCTACCTGCCAACTTTGGATGAAAGCGCATTCTAGACGAAGTATCACTTGCTACCAGTTTGGTCACCCTCTACAATCATCCTAAGAAAAATCTGCTACCCCTAAAAACGTTATCGACGTTTCAAAGTACCAGGAATTTATCCTTTTAATCCCAAACCGGTTCCTGACTATGTCTTCTTTTTAGCCGATAATAATACAAGATCCCTGGAAACGAGATAAGACAAACATGCGAATTAGGATAATGAACAAAACATCGAAAATAGAGAACCACAACCAAGCATATTAAAACAATCTGATGATATCGTGTCGCCATTTACAAAAGTCATTTCAGATATTTTACCCGCGTCAAAACTGACTGAAATTGTGCGTAAACGTGAAAAGAAAGTAGCCATTGTTTTAACTTCACCATAACATGTTAGCGAAATCAAAATGAAAGAAAATAGAAAACTTTTAAAAGGTAAAATTCCTATAAAAAATATTAAAAAGGGGGAAAATGAATCGTCACCAAGTAGTGGAAGAACAACCAACATTTTCTAGTAGTGCTTCTGAAAACGAACAAAAAAGATGATTGGATTCATTGTATACGTTGAGTTTTGGCTACACGAGTGCTGCATAAAATAATGATCTGTGTCACAGATATGGAAAGATGTGGAAAATGCGTGATATGATTAGTTAGAGTCAGATATTTTTCAGAGTAGAGTTAGATACTTTTAGTCTAGATTTAGTTTTGTACTTAATAAAAATATTAAATTTTCATTATTATTAAAGTATTGTTTTATTTATATGTTTCTTTTAAACGCTATCCTTGTTTTCTATTCTACGTATTTTGATCTCTCGCAGATGCTCAGTATAGTGTATTGAGTATGCAATATTCATGACTGTTCCTTTTGTTTATATTTTTTATAATCCAGATATTCTAGACCATATTTTATATGTTATTGGGTTGCATTTTTATGAAAAAACATATTTTAAACTTAATCATATAAATGATATTAAAGCTTTGATCTAATTAGTGCACAACATTAGACAAAAGATTATCATAATATAACTGGCAGAAAAACTCTAAAGGTTTTGCCAAAAAAGTGATTAACAATTATGTTAATATTAATTAAGCAACATGGAAATTTTGTAGTCATTGGATGTTCCACCCTTTGTATCGAAGCTGCACACAACACGGCAAGTGGGGAGTCTCTATCAGATTAATCGATTTCTTAATCCTTTCCTTAATATAGAACCAAACCCTGGATTACATCATATTAAAGCTGAACAATATAGAACTTTGCTAATTATTAACTGAACACTCTTAGTAATCTGTAAAGAGTTGTGTATAGCCGATGTAAAGTGAATATATTATTAATACAAGATATTATTTACCGTTTATCATCGTTTATTATCGTTTTTGGTAGAAAAGAACAAATTTTATATAAAAACAACAACAATAATTTATATAAAAACAAATGAACTGCTTTAAAATAATTGTATTAGAAAGAACAAATTTAGTGTAAATAAAAGCAAAGAAATGAAGACGATATGATCTCATGAAGGAATCTACCTATAAATCAAAACTGAATTACAATTGTCAATAACCGGTTGTGATCGTAACACTTTAACTCCTGGGCCTATTTATCCGCATAAGTTGTCACAGCCTGACCACTTTTTTTATGCTCTTTAATTAAATGCTCTGTATGTATGAGTTAATTCATATAATGACATTTTTTTATTTAAAAAGGGCTTTGTAGGGTTTGTTTATTTTTGATACACGCAGTTCACCTAGATGACTTTTCATAATGTCATTACCCATAGACCATATGTATTGAAATTGATACACATTATTTATGAAACTTTATTACGAAAAAACATAAGCAAACATCTAAATAAATTATTTTAAATATACATTATGTGTTTTAAAAAAACAAATGTTACAAATAAATTTTTTTTCTCTACATTCAGTGCCAGTACACCTAGTGTTGCACTGTTTGGAATTCTTAGATGCATGTGCGCGACCAAAGGATTTTGCCAGTGTGGTGTAACATATAATACATCGTCCTCTTTTGTCATATTTTTCCAGTCTATGGTGTGTTTGTTAAGGGGTTTGTAACATTATTGTCTTTTCAAATGGCAGTCACTAATTCTTCGCGAAATTGTGTTACATCCATTTTTTGTTCAAAGCTTTGTTTTACAGAATTAAAGCACGGCTGTATTTGTCAATAACTCTACTCCCACTTTCAGGTACCATTTTATAGAACGTCTGATGGGATTACTGTAGGAAGCTTTTTGATCAGAGACGTCAATGTAAGATTTAACAGAATTATATTCTACTATTGTAGACGGTTTTCTTTTTATTCCTGATTTTGTACGAACGTCGGCCATTTCTGGACAAGATTTTGTAGTCACAAATGTTACCTCTCTTTTGTCGATCCATTTTCCTACAATAACTTTTGTGTTGCTCTCTAGCGCCATCATATCTCCTTTATTTAGCTTTGCTTCAAACACTGACTTGGATTGTATTTCCTATTTTTACGAAGTGTTCCAATTAGATGAATATTGTTATCATTTAGTTCGTGTGCCAAATTGACACTAGTGTAAAAATTGTCTGTAACCAAAGTTCTTCCTGAGTGTAGAAAAGGTTGCATTAATTCCATGACCACTAGAGATGCTAGTGATTGTTCCTTTGGTCTTTTTTGCTTTCCGCCATAAATTTTTGCGTGATATGTGTAGCCGCCTTTTCCGGAGAGTTTGAAAACTTTTACTCCATATTTATTACGTTTGCTAGGTATGTATTGTAAAAATGACAAACGTCCTCTAAAGGGAATCATCGATTCATCAATGCAAACGTATTTGCCTGGACCAAAGCAGATTGACAACTTCTATTGAACGCCTGCAACAATGGTTAAACTTTGAACAATCTGCTTCCTTCAGGACAAGCTTCATTATCTGAAAAATGGAAGCAAGCAAGAAGAGCCTCAAATCTACACCTCCACATGTTTGTCGTATTGTATATTGAGCAATGATGGATAAAATTAGTGCTCCAGTAATCTCGTAGTCGTGGTTTTGTATTCAAACCCATCCATATCAAAATTCCCAAAAATTTTAATATTTCTTCTCTGTTAGTATTATTCCAGTTAGTGAGATATGAATTTGTCTTAACGTTTTCACGATTTATAGCATCAATAATTTGTTGTTCGGCATATCGATTTGTTTCCTGCACTAAAATATCGAGTATCTCGTCTGTTAGGAGTAGTCTATAAAATGTTAAAGGTGTATCTTTCCCTACTTTCTACAACTGTACCAAAAGAAGTATTTTCATGTAGAACGTATGTATTCAAATCTCCATCAACATTGTTCCATATAACATTTACCTGTAAATTCCCTATATGAGGATTTACCATATCTATATTATTTAGATCTTCAATTTCAGATTCACTTTCGCTTATTTGCAAATTTAACTGTTCATCTTGAATTCTAGGTTGACTTATCTTCTAGGTAACGTTATCATCCTAAAATATTTCAAAATTAGATATAGCATTTGAAATTTATACGTAACTATAAACTAACCTTAAGTGTGTCCACTTTCTGCCATTTTGTTTGTGGTTTACAATCTGAAGAGTATTCACTGCTATCGGAAATATCAGTGTATAATGGATCGACAACTGAGTCATCAAATTCACAATCACTTATTTCGCTAAGATTTTCAGCCAGATGCTCAAGTTCGTGTAAAGGAAGGTATCTCTTGTTATTTTTAGACATTGTACATCAACAAACCTGACTACAATAAAGGTCTAACAGTAACTGGTATGCCACTCGACGATTTTGTGTCTCCAAATTTTATCTACAATGTTGCCCGATTTTAGTATGCTAGGATTACCGAACTAACATTGAAAATTGGTTACCACGGCCTAAAGGAATGATAATACATGTATAAATACATTACAACTGCGTTCGGACCACATACACAGTCGCTTGAATGCGTTCTACTCTTGTGTATCAAATTCATACACATAGGCTCAGGGAGAGTACCTGTTATGTATTATATATGATACACATAGGAGTCAAAGTGTTAATAATTTTTACCTAGTTTTGATATTATTTTACGTTTCTCGCATGTTATTTTGCTATTTATTATTTCATTCAGAGACAACACTATACTGTGGAAAAGTTGCTAGTAGGATAGAGTTTTAAATTACAAAAAGAATTTTTCAAATTGTTTGATATCTTCTGGTCGCGCATTGGTCGTAAACTTTAAAAAAATTGGTTGTTTTTGAATTTTTTTTAAAAACACAAAAATATTTTATCCCGTATTGCTATACCGCGTATATATTTCCTTGAAGGGTCAGGATTAAAATAAAGCAAAAAGAAAAGATATATTGATATATTACGGTCGCGCATCGTCCATGAAATATTAAAAAATATTGTTTTTTTTGCTATTTTCTTCTTTGAAAATACAACCCTTTTGATAACATAAAACTAATTTAACGGCCCTACTTTTCATGTTCCAGGCACAAGACTCTCATGTTTCGAGCAAGCATATCATGTAAAGTGCATTTGTCTAAGTTTTATGTAAAGGATCTGTGTAATGGAATCTTCCCGAAAGATAACACGTCAGACATTTGAGTGTCCCATATTTGGCCATCCAAAAGACTTGCCTCCAAATAAGCTTTCCACTCACGTAGATGTTTTAAAATGCTGTTTTGAAGAACATTTTAACTTAGCGTTGGAAGCTAACAACAAATGTGTTAGTTTTTCTAAAGTTTCTGCTAGCTTAGCCAATAAAGTCAAAGCAGTATTTGGAAAAGCTTCCTTACCTACTGTATCAACGTACATAATTGTTTAACTAATAAATACTTCTCATGATAATTACTACAAACTACGAAGATCTTTTAACCGTGACAAAGACAAGCCATTGTTCAAAAGAAAACTTTCAGAATTTAAAGAAAAATCGGCTGAAATCTTTGATGTTTTGTGTTGCAAGTGCAATATTATCTGCGCAATGCAGTTGCCACAAGACTCCTGAGTTACAAGAAGTCCAAAAAAATCCCCCCGTTGTAACTTAGATTTGTACACTTACAAAGGAAGTATGGGTTGGGTAAGATTGGAAGTGTGGACTTTGAACAGACACAGAAACTAGTCCAACGAAAGTAAAGAAGAATAACTAGGCTGAAAAACACTCAACCGATACTTCCTCTTGATGTATCGCAACATGATAAAAATCAAGTGTGACATCAAACACAAACAGTGACTCATCCGAAAAACTTGATGGAGATGTAAGTGATAAAGATGATTGCTATGAACCTCCTGCAAAATCGTCGTGGCAGGTGCGAGTTAAGTCCACAGCCTTAGTTAGTGAGCATTATGAAGTATCAGGCCTTGCGACAGCAGTGATTAGTGATTTCATTGACCGTTTTGAAAGACGTTGGTGTGATTTCAGAAATTGATAGTTTCTATAAGTACAGTCTAAACATTATCGAAAAATTAAGAAAGAAGAGCACTTCTCACTAATTCAAGAACCAGGTTCAATATATTTTGGACATGTCTCACCCTATTCAGGTTCAGCTCGTGAAATCGCTAACTGTATTATTCCTCATTTGTCTACACTTGACAGTTCCTTGGATGAATTGGGTGTTATTGTCTGTGATGGCATAGTAACAAACACAGGCTGTATTGTTCGCCTAATTGGAGAGCATTTCAATAGACAATTGCAATGGAGCGTGTCTTTTGCACTTTAATAAACTGCCATTTCGTCACTTATTTCAAGTTATTGATGGTGAAACATCAGGTCCCAAGTCTTTTAGTGGTCTACTAGGAGTTCAGCTAAATGCGTGTGAAAATCTTCTACTAGTCAGTTTTGAGAGTATTGAATGTAAAATTCCAGATGTGGACCGGAAGCTGTTGAGTAAGGATCAACAATATTTGTTTAGCATTTGTACTGCAGTGAAGTCGGGTACTTGTCCAAACAGTGTATGTCGTCGCGATCCTGGACCTCTGTCCCACTCAAAATGGCTAACCACAGCAAACTGTATTATACAACTTTACGTGAGTACAGCAGAACTTACTTATGAACATAAAAATTTAATTTCGTTCATTATGAAGTCTTACATGCCTGTCTGGTTCAGTGTAAAGAAAATTAAATATTTAACAGGTGGCCCGAAGCACGTGTTTCAGGCAATACAATCTTTAAGATTTTTTACCTGAAAATCTCCTGCAAGTTGTTGATCCCGTCATAGAGAGAAATTCATTTTTGCACATCCTGAAAATTTGCTTCTAAGCATGCTTTTAGATGATAGGAAGCATATCCGAGAACTAGCTCTAAAAAGAGTAATAAAAGCGAGAAACACAACAACAAGACCGTTACCTAAAAACTTTGTTACCCCAAAACTTATTTTCAGGGCAACTGACTACGCAGAGACCCCTACTGCGAAGATCAACTGATAAAGAAATTTCTTTAATGATAATATCTGGAAATGTTAGTAAATGGAAATTTAATCAGTTTTCATGCCCTACGCATGCTGTGGAACGTTGTGTGAAGCTTGTGACTGAGGCGTCGAAAAAGGTCGTTGGTGCCAACTCCGTAAACACATTTGTTTTGCACATTACTTTGTAACTGTACTGTAAATGTATGCAATTCTACATGGAATTTACAAACAATATACTGTATTTTAATGTTTGAGCTATTTTTAAGTGTATTTATTTAGAAGACCGAGATCCCATAAGAAGTAGAACTATAGCATTCGTTTTATATTCTGAAATACCTTATATTTTCAAAGAAGAAAATAGCAAAAAAACGATATTTTTTAATATTTCATGGACGATGCGCTACCGAAATATGTCAATATATTTTTCTTTTTTTTTTCTTTCCTATATTTTAATCCTGACCCCTCAAGGAAAGATATCCGCGATATAGCAAAACGGTATAAAGGAATAATAACGGTATAAATAATAAAGGAATTTTACAATTTCTTGGACCTGGGTGTATAACTTCTATAATTATCGAACTTAAAAAAAGAAGAACTAACTACCTCGGACATTCATAATTACTGGAAAAATATTAAAAAATGTTTAAGTTACATTACGAATAAAAATATGCAACCAGCAAGATAAATAGCAGATTAGAAATGTATGACTGATAATAAATATTACAAAATTCCAGTACCAAAAAATCCCAAGAAAATACAAACAGATACAAAAACAGGCTAAGAAAATCTAATTAACCGATAAGTGCTAAGAATTCGAAGAACTGGTTCAAAAACATGACATGTTTAACATAAGAAAGTCGGAAGGGCCAATTTGGCCCCTGTTGCGATTTAAAGTTATTGTAGATTTTCTATTTAAGGCCATAATAGTTTCATATTTTATGACTTTTAACATTTTAATACAAATCTTTATTTAACACCAAAAACTAATGTTTACTAACTTTATTAAATGGATTTTATAACAAAACTACCATAGAAGTCTGAAGAGGTCAAACTGGCCCTGTGTCAGTTATTATCGTTTTATTGGAAATTTGACGAAAATTTGACGTCTTTCAACTTCAGAGGAATCAGATCCTACTTTGTATGCAAAAAGAAACGTAAAGAAAAATTGTGTGGTAAGTGCTTGGCATCTTATAGTCAACCAGGTCATGTTGCGTCATATACAAAAATGCACTATTACAGGAGCACATCGATGTTTAAAACACATGGACTGTAACTTTGTAAAAACTGGAGGCTGACCTTGTTGTTAGGTATCGGTGCCAGTCTACAGTGCCACCAATTTTCCAACTAATAGCTTGTGGTCAACAGTATGGGTTCCTAAGTTTTTTAGGCAAACCATAGCACGAGTCAGATTTGGGGATATTATAAAATATCTGATATTTGACATAAAGCAAACGAGATCTGAACGATTGAAAACTGCTCTAGCATCTACGGTTTAACACTAAAAGCACCAGAGCGGTCATTTTGACCGCTTTTCATTTTTGACACTCTGTATTACCTATTCATAAATGTTTTAGAAACTTGATAATATATGACTTTTCCTAGATCTATTTGAAGATTATAATTTCTCTTTTACAGGTACTTAGCGTAATTACTTTTTAAGATATACTATTTTCGATCCTCATTAGTCTAGAGTATTACTCATTCATATTTATTTTACAAAATTTATGATTTGGGACTTTATTATTTACATTTATTAATTAAATAGGGCAATATAAAAAGAAAAATACAAGCATTTAACTATCTTTTTTCTAATTAGAAGCTATGAATAGTAATTGTAGGAAATATGAAAGCGAATTGGTAAATTTAAGATTAAATTTCAAATAATATGGTTCTACAAGTTATGCACAAAATCGCTTAGCTTAAATTGGTGTTCTTTAGGATTTGGTTAATTATGCAGACCCAAATGTGATTACTCAACTCATCACTGCACAATCACTTCAATGGATTCCTTCCATGAAATTTCTGTTGGACGCGGGACGGTACCGCCAGATACGTAAGGTCCCGAATTCTTAACCTTTTTCGTTGAAGTTTGGAAGCGAAATCGTACCTTGTCGGATAAAATCTACTCATTGGAGCATGCCCATTTGGATATATGAGCGATTGTGTGCGTGGAAGTAAAATTATATTATATCGCGCTTTTGAATGGAATGCGACCAATAAGCACATAAGGTTATTCTGCATCATTTCAAGGAAATATAATTATTAAAGATCTAAAACTTATTCTACCCGAAATAAATTAAATATTATAATAATATTCAATATAAAATAAAGAAATAAGGATTCCCGAACAGGCTATATTTGAAAATCTTTTATAAAAGTAGTTGTAGTTCTCCGAATTTAAACTTTGGGTGTTTCACCTAGTATTAAAAAGTAAAAATTTTGCCTAAAGCTCTTTGGGAGAAAAATAACTGAGTTGGGTTATCTATAGTAGAAAAGGTATTAGATCCTAAAGGTATGTTTGGAATTAATTTCAGATTTAACCCTTTCAAAGTTATGCTAGTCCATTTGACCGTAATAATCTCATTTTGCTGGACCCTTTTTGAGTTGTGTTTCAGCAACAAAGTTTACCAAAGTGAATAATGATTAACATACTCGTACGGATGTTCAGTAATAAATATATTTACGCGAGTGATATATTACTTAAGTATTTGTTGACTAAAATACATACAACAGTATGTAAGGTTTAGGTAAATTAAAAAAATATTATTTGTATTGTATAAATAGGAAATAAGGAAAAATCAACTAATTTTAAAATCTACATAAAAATTCTAAAAAAAAATTTTCAGGAAAAGAAAATAAACTTTAAATTGTGGTTATTATTCAACTAAAATAGTAGATTATATAATTACTACAATTTTGAGAATACACAGATAGCAAATTACGAACAGCTACTATTATAAATAGGGGAAGGTGGGGGAATATCGACTACTTACGACAAAACTGTTATAGACTGTTTGCTATAGCTTTAACGAAGTTGAAACTTATAATATGGACACTTAGTTCATCCAGTTAACCAATTACTTCTTCAAAACCATAAAACAATTACAAATATTTTAAAAATACATATTTTTGAAACTCAAAAAATTCGGGTGATATCGATCAATCGGGTAATATCGACAATGGAGATGGGTAGTATCGATCACAGATGGACAAGTTTAATGGTTGTGTTTACTTAGGTTTAAGTATAAAATACATATTTCTGTAGTTACATTTACTGTTCGAGCAAATATAAAGTATAGCAGTATCCGCTTCCGTGAAGTCTACATGAGCCCAGAGGCCACATGGACGACATCTCCAACATAATTCATTTGATCCAAACTTCGAATATACTGCACATAGTTCTATTTCTCGTGTTTGGTGTGCTTCTATATCTGTATATGTAGAGTAGGTAGGGCGAGTTAAGTGTCACAGCACTTAGGCCACAATTGACCCATTGTGCATCCTCCCAGGGAGCTGTCACCCTTAACTCATTGTCCATCCTGCCATTTCTAGGAAGGTGGACAAGTCACCAGGAGACATCTCTCTTATGTGGGCAGATGTAGACCAGGACTTGCCGAACGCGTACTCTCGTATTAACGATAACTCCGGGCATTCACATAGGACATGCTCTACAGTTTCGTCTTCTCGTTCACACTTCCTACATAGAGGTGTGTCTGCTAGCCCCAGTGTGTGGAGGTATTTGCTTAGTTGACAATGACCAGTTAAAAAATTAACTGCCAAACGTAAGTTTTTCCTGGTCATTCCCAAGTACTTCTTTGATGTTGACTCTTCAAGGTTACTTAGTGTTATCCTAGATTACATCCTTTTCCTTCTTCCCATCTTTTTACGGTTTGCGTATGGGAGTGACATTGGACAATTTCGCGATTGCTGTGATTGTTGTAGTTGACCAACCAAAAAGATCCCCAGGTCCTAAGTGTCTTAGGCCTGCCACCTTCCTAGATAATTGGTCAGCAATGCGGTTGCTTTTATTCCTATTATGTCCTTTAAACTAGGGATGGCGGTTTTCGACAAAACACCGGTTTTCGATTATACCGGTTTTTTTGCTTACGGTTTAACCTGGCGGTTATAACCGGCCAAAAAAATCGGTTTTTACAAAAACCGGTTTTCGGTTTTTTAATCAAATAGGTTACTAGTTTGCACTTTTAGTTTCCTTCTGTATATATAAAATAAAATAAAATTTGAATTATAGTTTTGTTTGGAATAATTACTTGAGAATAATAATTATGATTGGGATCCAAACTAATACCTAACCTAATCCTAATCACCGTAAAAACCTAATAACCGGTTTTTACTTTAAAAATAAAAAACCGGTTATAACCGGGACAAAAAAACAACCGATAAAACCGGTTATTGCGAAGTAAAAAAAACCGGTTTTCGGTTAAAACCGGTAGGTTTTTCCCATCCTTACTTTAAACCACCTCAGGATGATGGTATTACCATCCGAAGCTTGAGTTAGTGACTCGTGACACTCCATTACTAAACCTGATGTGACACCTGGTCTATTCAAGGTTAGTAGTGCTTGTCTGCTATCTGTGCAGATCATTATAGTTTTCCCTGCGATACCTTTTTGGTTTATCTCTTTTGCGGCTATGGAGATACCAGTCAGTTCTGTCTGAACTACGCTGGCATTTTTGCCCATACCCCACTTTATTCTTAGGTTCAGTGATCTGGAGTATATCCCGCGTAGCCATCGGTGTATATGCAATAGGCATTTGCCACGTTTGTCTCCATATACTGTCTTGTTTTAATTTTGTAGGGTTTGTTAAAGACAAACTTTGGTTCAATTAAGTCGCAGCCTGCCTGTAGCAGTGGTAGCGCATCCAGTTTTCCCCGCCAGAAACGAGTTCTCAATTGTCCCATTCCTACATCAAGGTTTGCACCAGCTGAGCGCAGTCGCATCATTGTCACTAGCGCCACCTCATTGACATATATATCTAGAGGCGTGATGCCAATGATCAACTCCATTGCAGCAGTTAGTGTTGTTTTCATGGCACTTGTTATATTTATGCAAGCCATCCGCTGAATATGGTTTAGTTTGTTAATCGCTGTTGCCTGTAGCACTTTTGGTACCCAAGCAATAGCTCCGTAAGTTAGCATTGGCCTAATGACAGCGGTGTAGACTCAGGCGATCACCCGATCACCCTGTGTGTGAGGCCCCATGTGCGTCCGACCGTTCGTCGACACTGCTCATAGGCAATATATGCTCTTTTAGCTCTACCATCTAAATGTGAGTTTCGTTTGGTGTGATTAGTAGCTCCAATTGTTTGTTTAACTTTCTCAACCTCATTCTTCTTTTGCTTTTTTTTGTACCTTATTTTCTAATTGTTTTTTTAATGGTATTGAGGTTAAAATAGTCTAGTGTTGAGTTCGCCTGCTTCTAGTTTTTGTATAACTACTGACTGATAATGCCGGTAGAGGGCATAGTTCACTAAAATATATACGAGATAAGCTTTCAGTTTTTAGCTGCACAGACTTATCCTTATCGTCGCTTAGATCAATGTCTGAAACTTTCTCTATTCCATCTGATTCACATAAAGAATCTTCGTGATGGTGCTGCTTTTGGTCTTAGTTTTTTTTTTATTTTGGACTCCACTGGGCCCTGATAGTTCATCTAGTGGAACTGGTGTTGGCGATGCTGTTTAATGTGTATCCGGCAGAGAAGACACATTATGTTGATTTTGTTCAATTACTGGTATAGATATTAATTCTTCTTTACAAAAAACATCGGAATTAAAGGGAAAGATCCCTGTGGTTTGAAAACCATTTACAGCCGTCTCAACTGACGCAACCTTATTAAAGACATTTTTAACAATTTTCGCAACGTATGTTGCATTGATTTTCTCATATGTTTTTAATATTATATACTTGTCACATTCTTGGTAGTAATCTGTCTTGAATGGAGAAAAAAACGTGACATCTAGGGGCTGGAGTTGGTGAGAGGTGTGCGGTGGCAGTGAAAGAAGATTTATTCCGGTGTTACCATTTATTTCCGGTGTTAACCATTCCAAGAAAAGTTGTTCCGTTATCCACCCTGATCTCTATATTGTGCCAATAATACCATTTTTGTCCAAACCTTCTTTCATCCAATTTCTTCTATAAATAAACATGGGTGGAATATATTGACCTGAGGCATTGAAAGTGCATAGTGGCGTTTGTCTAGTTCACCACTGGTACTTGTACCAACTTGTTTCTGGCCTTTGGCAGCAATTTTACAGGAAATATGAACATTACTGATACCCGTCTCAGCAACATTGAAAATTTGATGACATTGAAATTTGTAACGATCGCATAGTGTTGCCAAGTTTTTGTAAAATATCTTTAGTTCTTTACGATTAACAGCAGTAATTCTACTCAAACTTGTTGCTTCTGGCTTACGCAAACTGAGTTCTGGATGACTTTGGATTATGGTACGGGACATAAGGCCAAAAAACGCCTTCGACAGTTCTAAAATTCTAGATGCAAATTCGGATTCGTCTTCCTTGGTAAAGACAGCTTTTCGTCCTAGTGTAATTCTTTTAGTCTCGAAACGAACTCTTAATTGGTCTTGGAATATTCTATAAGGGACGTTGTATAGCTTGGCTGAGGGCTCTTTCCATCGCCTCTTCGCTCCATGAGGACCGTGTTGCTTTTTTGTGATATCTTAGTGGCATCTGAAATAAATAACATCAACTGAGACCTATCTCAATTAGGGTAATATCGATCACGTTGGAATAAAATCGACCACTAAGGTCGATTTTTTCCGAAAGTGTGGTCATTGTTGACATGAACTCTTTTAGAAAACACAACCTGAAATTATACGATCTTGTAATATCTGTATTCTAGAAATATGTTTTTATGCATTGTGAATACTAAAATGCTAACTTCAGCTAATAAAGGAGCCCTTGCCTTAAAATACGATTGTGGAATCTTATAAAATTCTTCCACAAAACACAAATTTACTAGACATTAAGTGACTATGGCCTATAAAAAACGATTAAGTGGCCAGTGCACCACCTATTGTTGATGCGTTCAACATATGCACATTCGTTTGGCTCTGCGACGTCAATTAGATGAAATTTGATAGTGATCGATATTATAATACCCTGCATATATGCATATAAACTGCAACAAATAAGAACACGGGATAAGGAGCAAACGTACAAACAACTCAGAAAGGAGGGAAAATGCGTGGCATCGAAGAAAAAGCGGATCTTGGAAAACCAGTTTATGCAAGAGCTTCAATTACTAAAGGGAAAAATAAAACATCCTAAATAAAATGAGAAAATAATTCAAACCACGACTGACGACGTGAAGAGACAAAAATGGACATATAGTTAGTACCAGTGATGCAGTATAAAGTAGATGGGTTGAGCACTTTAAAGACCCACTTGGGACCAAAGTAGAAAATAATTCGTCACATCAAAGACTAAAAAATAACACCCTCGTAGAACCTCCTTAATCATTTAGGGCAAAATCGAAGGAAATCGTTGGGTCGGAAGAAAACAACTGTCCTGGCTGCGTAACATTAGACAATGGATAGGTCGAACGGTCGAGGAACTGTTTCATTAGCTTGTCAATATGACGATAGCCAACGCTTGAATACAAGCACGGCACACAAAGAAAAAGAAGAACCTCCTTCAATATTTAAAGTGAGAAACAAAATTACACACCTTAAAAATAACTAAGTCCTTAGGAGTAGACTGTTTTCCTGCAGAATTCATAAAAAATGGAGTTAACAGCATTATGCACTAATTTCACAACACAATTATCAAAGTCTGGGAAAAAAAATTAATGCCACAAGAATTTAAAATATATACGAGGTTACGGCAGGTTGTATATGCGCTGGCGTGATTTTTCTTTAATATAGCATTAGAAAAGACTGTAGGAGATGCTGAATTACACAACAGGGGAACAATTTTTAATAAGTCAACTCAGATGGACGTACCACATGAGGACTTAAAAAAATGGTTTCCAACTAATTGACGGCCGCATAAAATATGGGCATTAACCCGTCATTATTCGCGCGGTAAGCGCAGCGCTCAGTTGGAATTATTTTTAAGGCTACAAAAGTATTCAAAAAACAACCGGCATTGAGACTTAGTGTAATCTCTAATAGTAGTACGCAGGAGGCACTTACGTAAAAAACATTGCCGGTAAGTATAAATACCCCACCACTAAATATTTATTGTTGTCCGGTCATAAGCTGAGCAGCGCGCTCAGTAAGCGAATAACCGTGGAAAGAATTTGTTGTGTTTTAGTCATGCTGTTTTAACGTCACCTCGGAGATATAATTATACTACCTGCGATTTTTAATATGGATCCAACCTAAGAGAGACAACTTTTATCGTGGTTAGATGAAACTAAAGCAGAGAAAAATAAAAATAAACCTGGTTTACAAGATAAAGAAGACCAGCGATCTAGACCAGTGTGAAAATTTAGGCCATAATACAGACTCCGAATTATCAGCAGATTCTGATGACAATCATGTGGCTTCTGTTTATCGTAAAAGTGATCCAGTTTATCTTAGAAAAAATTGTATAATAAAATGAGCTGTTCATTCACACCAAAAAACCAGTCGCACACGCAGGTGCAACATAGTTACTCGTCTACCAGGTGTAAAACAAATAGCGAAAAATATGTTAACAACAATTGAATGCTGGAAATTGTTGTTGAAATAATACACAAAATTGTGCAACATATCAATATGTATTTAGTAAAAATTCACAACCAGTTTTCTCGTGAAAGGGATGCAGTATGTACCAATAGTGATAAAATTAGAGGACTGCTTGGCTTGTTGTACTTAGCTGGTACTTTCAAAGCTTCTCATGTAAATCTGGAAGATCTTTGGGCTACAAATGGAACAGCTCCTAAATGTTTTCAGACAGTTATGTCAAAGAAGCGATTCTATATCTTCCTTCGTGTACTACGCTTTGACTAGACTTTGTCTAGAGCACAACGACGAAAGCATGACAAACTTGCACCCGTTAGAAAAGTTTTTGACAAGTTTTTGACGGTGACAAGTGAATGGCTTGCTATACAGTTGTAATGTATTGCTACATTGACAGTTGCTTGAAGGTTTTCGGGGAAAATGTAGCTTTCGTCAATATATACCCAGTAAACCGACAAAATATGGGATATGGGCACTTGTTCATTCGCGAATTTTTATACAGCAAGGCTGGAAATATATACTGAAAAGCAGCCAGAAGGCCTCTTTGAGATATCTCCTAGCAGTGTGGTATGATCAACGTATGATAGAACCAATTGCCTATACTGGATGATTACTTGCGGCAACTGGTTTACGTCCATTCCACTGGCTACTGACTTGCTACATAATTACTGAATAACTCTAGGAGGAACCCTGAGAAAGAATTAACCACTACTTTAAGCCGCATGTATTATATTAGAACGCCGTAATTATATAAGAGAAATTAGTACAGATCTCATCAGACCCCTCCTGAGTAGTAGTGCATCAATAACAACATTGCTAATATTATTACGACTTCAAATAGACGCCAAAGCAGGTCTTCCTGACGAAGACACTTTAGTAGCAACTGCAGATACCAAAGATAAGGTCAAATTTTTTTACTGTTCTCGAAGTAAAAATAGAAAAACCACTTCAAGGTGTACACTGTTCAAAACCTATTTGCGGTAAACTTAATATAATTCCAATATGCCAACTCTACCACAATATGCTATGAGAGTGAATAACTTGTTTACATTTCTTTCATGTTATACAATTTTTTTATATGTATTATTTCATTAATAAAAAGTACATACATTTATGTTATTTATTACTAATAAAATTTTTAAAGAATCAGCAGCCGAATAAGTTTCGTTAATTATTGAATATCCTAATGAGATAATATTAAATGAGAAGAAAATGGCTCATAGGCGAACAATCGCGTCATTTCCTGATCAGCTAACAATGACGAAAATAAACGAAAAGAAAAACCAAAGGGTTGGTGTCGATGCCAAATAATAGAGCTAGAGCTAGAAACGCCGAACACAACATTAGTATAGACCATAACTGAGTTCTTTCATTACAAGCGATAATGACTCATCTGAAAAAGTAAAACGAAGGGTACTGATAGCGAACAAATGTTATTTTGAACTAAATAAGCAGCTAAAAAATTGAAATTTAAGCCAAAAAAAAAATAAACTAACAATAAAGAAATAGTTAATAGTCGAGGTGGCTTAATGGACTGACTAAATGAAAATTACTCCACCAGACAAACCTTATTAGCGGATCTAGGAGTAGAGTTAGACCAAAACTGAGGTAGAAGAATGGTGTGGATGAGGATGCGAAAAAGTAAGACGCAGCAAACTGGCAACCGTTAGCGAAGAGCGGAAACGACTGGCGAAATAGACTTGGGAAGACCGAGGCTTAACTGAGGCTGTAGCACTACTGATGATGACATGAAGAATTTCTGAAGCAGATCTGCATTTCAAGAAATGGCTAAGCTCCTCAATTGTCACAATTTATTAGTATCCATAAAAATCAGGTTATTACGATGTTATATCTTTCCTATACTGTTGTACGGAGTTAAGTCGTGGACTTTCACAGACGCTACCTGTAAGAAAATTGAGGCTTTCAAAAGAATGCAAAAAGGAAAAGAGTTGTTAACCACAATAAAAACAGCCAAAATTGAATACCTCGGTCATATCATGAGGAACAGTGAACGATATGGGTTGCTGCAATTAATTCTACAAGGAAATGTAGAAGGAAAACGCGGACCAGGAAGGCGAAGAATTTCCTGACTAAAAAATCTACGTACGTGGTTCAACACAACAACCACAAATCTTTTCAGTCCAAGTTTGCAAAATACAGATTGCCATGATGGTCGCCAACATCCGAAACGGATAGGCACTACAAGAAGAAAGAAGAAGAATAGGCAAAAAGGAGAAATTAATGTGAAAAAAAAACAAAGCATACAGAAAAACGCAAATACGTAGGAGAACAGCAGCAATAGAGGACAAAGAACAAGAGACCGATAGAGAAACGCCTATTTACAGCAAAGAAAAAACTTCTTATGAACAGCAAATACGATATACCAAAGAAATAAGTTACTTAGATAAAAGAGGGAAATTCTTTAGAAAGATCAATTATATAAGAAAAAGGCACCAACCTAGAACAGCACAATGTAAAAACAGAAATAAAGATCAGAAGCAAAGAAAAAATACTAACCCGATGTGGAGAACACGTTCTGAATGACCCAGACCAATAAAAACTGGAAATCAGAAAGCGATGAACGTTATAAACTGATAGACAAAACGAGGAAAGGGTATCACCGTGACTAATAAGTGAAGCAATAAATAAGCTATTAAATAATAAGTCACCTACTATTGACAATTCGTTAGCAGAAATGCATATTATTTACAACAAAGTGCGCGTGACATATTTTTTTATGTATTTTGGATAAATGTGTTATCTCATATAAAAATCATAAAAAATATAAATATATTACAAATAATAATGAATAATCATAATTTATTTGCAAAGTTTACAAAATAAAACAGAAATTTTACTTTTACTTTTTAGACTAGGTAAACAAATAAAATCAATATACAGTTCAAAACTATCATCCTGACTGTTTGAATTACAGAAGTTACGCATAAGTAGTACGAGTAGTACAAGTAGTAGTAAGTAAATGTTTTTTGCAAGTAAAAGAATTGCATTTAATGCATTTCATCTATGACGTTGTTCTTTCTCTTTCCGCGTTACCATAACAACAAACTTTACGTTTTGGAAGACCAACTGTTTCTTCGTGTTCATTTACAGTTTGTCCACATATAACTTTAAGAAATGCCCCATCTGAGGCTTAATTGGTTAGCTGAGCCGTTGAAACTTTCATTAGACTCGACTAGCGACAAATTTTTCAAAAAAATTCTTTGGTCCTTTGGGCAATTATTAGGACACCAAAATCTATATAAACCTTAACATTTATTCCACTTATCTTCAATAAACTATAAAATATAACACAAGGCCAACACAATCTCCTGGAGATGCGAGAGGCTGAATATGTTGCAGATATTTTTTCCACCGTATCAATAACTCCGTTAGTTGCATTTTTATCCATATATACTTATGATTTTTGACTGTTTTTATGAATTTCGTCATTATCGTGTAAAGTTGAAAGTAGGATTACAACTTTGTTTTTGCAAGGCACAAAAGACACGAGCCACTTTTTCCTTAAAAATTCTGCAGGAATTTCTGCCTTATTTTTTTTTCAAAGTTCCAACTAAAGTGATTTTTTTGCAGTAAATAAGTAGCAAGTGGACCGCTGGTATAGTAGTTGTCGGTGGTAGGATTTTAATAGCTATTTTCTATCGAAGAAACAAGTCTCTTTACAATGTTAGTTGGTGAGTTGGATGTAACGTACGGACCATCGGGCTGTTTGCCGCAATGTATTTCTAAATTTGAAGTATAGCATGTTTTTTTATCACATAAAGCATACATTTTGATGCTGTATTTTGCTGGTTTGCTTGGTATGTACTGCACCCAACTGCAACGACCTCGAAAAGGGTAAAGCATTTCGTCTTTTGTAACGTATGCATCAAATTTGAAGGATGTTTGAAAATTTCTCACAAATGCATCAAAAAAGTCACGGATTGCAGCGAATTTGTCAATTTTGCATCAAATCTCAAGCAAGTTGTTATACACAAAAATAGTTTGTAACTGATAACAGCCCTTGTTATCTCAATTCCTGTTTCATCGATTGCCTAAATTTCTCTGAGAATTGCAAAATGCGAGGTTTTTATTTAAATCAAAATCAACAAACCTAAATGAGCCATAAACTCGTTTCTGTTTATATCCTTGCAGTCTAGTTCTCTAGAATATACTTGACAGAATATCCTGGCAGTTTTGTTCTCTAGAATATATTTGACGTAATGTTAATTTTTTTTGTCTTAGATGAAGTTGCTGTTCTCATTTTGTACCATTTGGTAGTTTTACCTTTTGCTACATAATAGTCAGAAAGTGAAGCTGTTACGGATTTTTCATCGGATAATCCCTCGTCACAACAACTGTCTACATCTTCTTCTTCTTCTATATACTGTTCAGACAAATCACTATCACTAGACAAAGCGTGATCTGATTCGTTTTTATTCTAATCCCATAAATGCTTAGCTATCTTATTTGTTAACAAAGGACATTAAGACATTCTCGTGGTTTCTCTGAAAAAAAAACAAAATTGAATATCAATAATATTATCATCATCATTATTATTGCAAAATGCAAATAAGCAATAACATTGTCTAAGATCGTAATAATTACATAAATAAAAATAATTACTTCCAAATAATAATAAATATAATAAATAATAATAAATATTGAAAAAACGCATAGAATATGTAATATTAACAAAAAGAAATGAAAGTTTACCACTGAGTTACGTCCCCTTTATTTTTAATGACATCCACAATTCTTCGAGGCATAGTTTTTAAAAAATTCTGACAAAATTCTAATGTAAACGAATCCCATATTTCTTGCAATTTTTCCTTCAATTCGTTGACGGACCTGGCAGGATGTTTTCTCAAAGCTTTTTTCATTTCGCGCCACAAAGTCTCTATCGGGGACAAGTCGTGACTGTTAGAAATCCATTCCAGAAGTGATATGCCATGGTCTTCAACCTGGTCACACTTCAAATCTCAACTCATCACTCCATTGTATTGAATCCCCCATTGCGACTCAGTCCATTCTTTATGCTCTTTTGACCATCTTAATCTATTTTGTCTTTTGTTGTAATGTTAAAAGTGGCTTTTCCTTAACCTAAAATATAATGAAATTGATTAAAAACAATTCGTATAATTTTTTCAACTATAAAACTTACTTTGTAAGTATCAAATCCTAATCTGTGGGCCTCTCGGTGACATGTTGATCTAGAAACGTGTCTTTCAATAACGTCACTCCATAAAACGCTAACTCCATATGATTTGCCCGTCGATTTTTCACTATAATGCGTCTTAATGCCCTTCGATCTGCTTCGATTATTTTACTTTTTCGTACATTTGTACGAACCTGTAGAGGTTGTGACCGAACCTGTAGTTTTGTATCTTCTGACTATATTTCTTTCACTATATCGTGACAATTGCAACATATAGCAATTTCCGAATTGGAGTTTCCAGAATTAAAAAATCTAATAATGATTGAACAAATTTTCGCATCGATAACTTTATCCGACCCATTGTACATCCACAAGCGGCAAAAAGCTTTACAGTACTAGAAAATACATTTGACATTAACTGACAATATTATTACTTTGATGTCATTTTTCCACAGCTACCTTTGGATTTAATGTAATTATGCAAATATCAACGTATGTTGACATAAGTGAATGCATAGCTAGGATTTAGTGAATTTTTTTAATGTTGAAAATAAATAAAAAAAAACCACAATATAATTTGTTTATGGTAATAGACTTAAACTGCAAATTCCATAGGTGGGCCAACTGATATGGAAAGGGGCTCGTATACGGTAGATTTTTTCAATTATACGGTAGTCACTAACAATTTTTGGCTGCGCATTTGCTTTAATGTACTTACAAAAGTAGAATGATGACGTTTGGTCATCATTGGTGAGATTCTATTGTGAGATTCAAATATCTCACAACAACTAGATTTAGTATCCAACCAACGAAATTTAGGTGCCGCATCGTACCTAACGCAACATTCCAAGAATAGAAAGATGTTAGGTACCAACAAAATTTAGAATACCACTGGCGTACACTATTTTGTTAAGTTGTCATAAAATTTATGTAAGCGCGCGCTGAAATGTTAAAGACAGAAAAATCATAAGTAGATATACCATTTAACACTGATTACGTGTACGTGGACAGAGAAAGCATTCCTAGTGACTGGAATCGAATAATTTGCACTATACACAAGAAAAGTGACATCGTCGGATGCTCCAATTATAGAGGGATCACTTTATTACACATCGCTTATAAAATAATTTCCACACTTTTTAGTCGTCTGAAATCAGGTCTGTGAAGCAAATGCTAATGAAATCAAGCGAGCTAAACATATAAACTCATACCCTGCTTGTGAACTTTAAGGCTGCTTATGACGCTATAAATAGAAAAAAGTTTTATGAAGCAATAAAAGAAACTGAGAGTACCAAATCATCCGATGGACCTCGTGAAGTTAGCAATGAAAAAGGTGATGTATCGGGAACGTGTAAAGGGGAATATGTCCTCAGGCTTTAAAACTAATGGAGAAGTTTAGACAAGGGGATTCAATATCGTGTGTTGTTCAACATAGCTTTAGAATCAGTTAGTCGTTGCTCACTGAATTATACAAAGGGCACTATTTATATTAAAAGCTGTTAGATCAGAAGCACATAGATTAACTGTGTCCTCTAATATTTCTCTATATAGTTCTCTTTTATTTTTTTTTGCCAAAGAATGGCCCAACAACGATCTCCAAAAATTCCTGCCAATACGTTTAATTTACATCATACATTACGATCTAGAATATTAAACTAATCTAAGAATAAATTACTTTATTATAGAACTACCAAAATAATAAAAGCGGTTTTTAGTAACCTGTAAGAATAAAAACCACCGGCGACATTTTTTATCTATAGTATAAAATTTATAGAGCAGAAATTGCCCCAAGAGCTTTTATTCCCGGTAATTTCTTATTTGTCATCCTGTTGCGTTCCGGTGGAAAAGTTTAATGTCCCGAAAAATAAAATCACATTCGACGCTATAGTCAACCCCGAAATGAATGCAAAAAACAAACCATTTATGTTTCGATATGACAGGAAAATAAATTAGCCCTTATCTGTTATTTAATATAAAATAATAAAAAGTAGTAATAAATATGTCAATTCTACATGGAATTTGACTTATGTTCAATACATAATTTATATACTATAGTTATCCATTTACATATTATTATTTATTTGTAAAATATATTAAATTATAAACTTTACTTTTATAATGTAAAGAAATATATACTAATACATGATCGCCTTTAAGATGAGATTATGCGACAGTATCAATATCCTAATCGCCGTTAAATACGAGTATTATACACTATTTTTGTCACAGTCATTGTCACTATTAAAGATTATTTTGTTCTTTAACCTTTTACATTTTTCCACAATGAAACTAAGTTTCTGTAGCTGGCTGTATACCATGTATCACATAAAATTTATTTAGAAATTCCTTTATAAAAGGTATATATTAAAACACCCTATCGTTCTACATCACAAAACGTTTAACGAATTAATATTCCATCATCAGTGTATCTAGATTTATATGTTTTGAGCCACTAAATACTTGGGTAAAAACCCTTTAAATGTTGGTAAATTGAATTTAAGTTACATTATTTCATCTTATATACTAGGATGTTTACGTCACAACAGGAATTGATAACATGGCAACGTAAGACTCCTCTAAAGGTTGCTAGTCCTGACATAAAGTGTCTACGAGGACTTGTTGGTAGCAACTGATACAGATCTGACTGCAGATAGCAAGTCATTGCTATTTTCTGGAAAGTCTAAAATATTCTCGAAATTTTTCCTCGTTTTGAAACAATCCTTCTTCGACTGTTAATTTAAAAGCACCTTCTGTATTAAGACATAAAAAAATTTCGTTTACATTTTTATCTCTTTTAATTAAATTTAACGTTATCAACTCTTCTTCTTTCTCCTTTTCTTGAGGAGGACCTCAAGACTACTTACAACCTTTGAGAGAATAAATTTGAAACTAATTTCTAAACTTGTTTTCAGAGCGACAGAATATTTATGCCAATTAATGTAACAAAACGACTCAACCAAAACTGCCGTGAGTCGAGTACAACAGATTCTGCTGTACGTGTATGCTGTGCGCTGCGCACTGTTCTAACAAACCGTAGCTTAAAGCTTTTTTGCAACGTTGCATGGTTCACGTTTAGTAGTTATTATAACTTACAAAATAAAATAATGTTATATACCAACTATCAGCAAATAAGCATATAATATACTTACTTTATACTTAACCCATTAGCGCCTAAGTTTTTTTTTTGAAAATCTTTACTTTTAGGGTTAATTAGATGAAAATGTTAATAATTTAATCCAAAAAAATAAGTTTTTCTGTTTCATGTCTTTTTTTTTTAAATTACATGGTGTTACCATATGGTAACGCTGGGCGCTTAAGGAATTTTTAGGATCGTTGAAATAAAAATTTTTAATTTTTTTTTTGTATGTTGTACAGATGTTGTACATCCTTCACCAGCACATCGCCTTCTACTGCTTGGGAGGACTTCCATATCTTGCTAGAAGAACTTGGGCCAATTCTCTCCTAAACGATAGCAAGGATATATCTTTTTTATTTTTTTTATATAAATGCCATGAATTATGGACTGCAACATCCAACAACCATGTTACAATTGGCCAGTACCATTTTTTACTGCGAATTGCTACTCGGTAGGTTGAAACACCTTGATCCATCAAGTCGGTACCCCCCATATTTTTATTGTATTCAGCATTACAGTGAGGCCGACTTACTTGAATATGGCGTTATTCTTCATGAGAAAATCTTTTTACCGTGCCCAATGCTGAACCACCACAACTCGTAGATGCCATTGTGACAACAGAGTTATCTTTCCATCGCACCAGTAAGATACCGCTGTTTTTTTCTATTGTATGTTGTGAATAGCCACGATCTTTTAGAAAACTCCTTCTTTTTTTTCCAAGGGACAGCTAGATGGAATTCTGTTTTCTCTAATTGTTCCAATTGTGCCGTACCCCAAAAATCGTAGGTAACTAAATAAATTAAATCCTGAAAATAGGTTGTCAACGTGTAAATTGTAGTGTAAATCTGAGTGATTTATCTCTTCAAGCATTTGCACCAAAGGGGATGAACACTTGCCAAAAAGTTTATCGTATTGTTTATTTGAACGTGGATTTCTTCCTTGGTATAGGTCAAAGTTTACCAGATATCCAGTAGAAGTATTTAGCGACCACATTTTATAACCAAAGCGGATTGGTTTATTTCGTATAAATTGTTTACATTGATGGCGGCCATAATACTTTATCATAGACTCGTCATATGATAGATTTTTTGTTGGAACAAAATTTTCAAGACATTTTGTTTTTACTCTGTCAATCAATGGTCGAATTTTCCATGCTTTGTCACTAATATTAGGCTTTGTATTATCTGCGAAATGCAAAAACCTTTGAATTTGCAGAAATCTATTTCGTCTCATTGAATTAGAGACTAAAGTGTTCTTTACATCATCATGAGTATCCCAATACATTATCTTCGATGGTAATGGATTGTACCCCGATAGCAGGAGAATACCTATAAAACAACGTATTTCTCCAGATGTAATGCATGGGTCAGTTTGGTTTACAAATTGTGCATATCGATGGGATTCTTCCGCTAAGTAGTTTACTGTCTCATCATCAAAAAATATACTGAACATATCAAGACATGATAGATTTTCATACCTAGAATAATCTTCTTTTGGAAACGAAAAACTTGCAGACTGTAAGTCTCCTTGAACCCAAGCACAGTTTTTCATTAATACATCTTTTCTTTCATTTTGTCATAGTTGAAACGATGCTCTAGTTTCTCTTTCGGGTGTCTCCACTACTGCTTGTAACTGTAATAGAAATAAATTTTAAACCTAAGCAAATTAAAAAATTACTGGTTATACTTACATCTGTCTGCACTTCTTCATTGTCAGTACCGATCCTTTCGTTGCTAGAAAGTTGTATTTCTGCTTGCGCTCGTAGCTGCCTACCTGTAAAAATAAACAATTATAATATGTACGTATATCATTATTTGTACAACTAAGCACCTGTTAGGTTATTTATGAATCCACCTTCATCTTCATTCGCAGAATCCTCGTCTGTATCAGCACCATTTACATCTGGCGGTGTTATAAAAATATAATCGACTTGCTCAGCTAATTTTTCGTCACTGTAAACCATATCTAGCGCTTCTGCTAACGAAAATCCACGACTGAAAAAAAATTTTAATTATGACTCCGTAAGCGCCCACCGCAACCATATGGTAACGGCGTACTTTGACTATTCCTACCAAATTCGCTACATTTAATTGTTGATAAAATACAACAATTTATAATAAGTTAAAGTATAATAAACTTAGTTTTTTTTAAATATGCAAATATAGTTACTAGAAGACTGTCAAAAATTTCTTACGCAAAACAGACGTCCATCTTTTTCTATAAACTCAAACCACACTGTCATATGATTATCTCTCGACGGTTGAGAGAAGACTAAAATACGAATCCGTTACGTTTTATGGGTGCCTGAAGTATTCGTAGAAACGATAGTTTTCAAAATATGTCGCTGACTAGTTCCATTGGCGTACCGCAGAATTTTTAAAAATCATGTGTTTTACGTTACCATATAGTAACGGTGGGCGCTAATGGGTTAAAGGATGCGTTAATTAACTCAGCATCAGTTACAATCTTTGCAATCAGGATACCGTTTCCAAGGAGCCACTTTGTCATAACTTCTAATCGTCTTCTAAATAAAATAATACTTTTAAACTTACTTGCTTCTTCTTCTTAACGTACCCCATCCTTAAGGACATTGGCGATCATCATGGCCCATTTGACTCTATCTGCAGCAGTTCTGAAAAGTTCTATTGACGTTTTTCCACTCCATTGTCTCAGATTCTTCAGCCGGAAAGTGCGTCTTCTCCCCGGTCCTCTTTTGGCTTCCACTTCCCCTTGTATGACCAGCCGCATCAATTCGTATGTCTCGTTTCTTAATATGTGACCAAAGTAGCTCATTTGTCTTTTCTTTATAGTGTTGAGTATTTCTTTATCTTTATCTCTATCATTCTTCGTAGCGTTTCCGCAGTTGTTATGTGTTGTGTCCAAGATATTTTCCACATTCTTCGATAATATCAAATTTCAAAGTTAATGAGTTTTATCTTTGTCGCCTCTGTAATTTTCCAGGCCTCAACTCCATACAACAGGACAGAGAACACGTAGCATCTGAATACTTTAGTTCTAATTTCGATGTTGTTTTTCATTGCATAATATGGCTTTCATCTTATTAAAAGCACTTCTAGCTATCTCAATACGCCATTTTATTTCCGTACTTCTATCCCATTCTTCATTTAGTTCGCAACCTAAGTACTGATATCTGTGCACCCTGCCTAAAAGTTTTTCTTTAGCATAAACACTGTCTTTCTTAATCTTGTTCTTGATTACCACCATGATTTTTGTTTTATTTGTATTCAGTGTCGTTCCATACCTTTCGCAATATTGGGTAATGCGATCAACCAAGATCTGTAGTCCTTCTCTGCTGTCCGTAAGGAGTATTGTGTCTACGCCTTCATTTACGTCTTCTAATGCCTCTTTAAACAATTCTTCTGAATACATATTAAAAAGCAAAGGGGAAAGCACACATCCTTGTCACACTCCACGATTTATAGGTATTTCTATCGATTTTTGTTGGTCTATTCATATTATGGCTTTTGTGATATCGATATAGATTGGCAATAATTCTCACGTCTTCGTCATCTAATTCTGTGTTCTGCAGTATTTTTGCCATTGTTCGGTGTTGTACTTTTTTGAAAGCTTTTTCGAAGTCAACTAGACATATGAATACGTCGCAATTGACATCTCGACATCGTTCGATTAGTGTTTGTATAGTAAATAATGCTTCTCTGGTGCCAAAGCCTTTTCTGATTCCCAATTGGTTTTCAGCTATTCTATCATCTAGCTTTTTATAGATACGGTCGTGTATCACTCGTAAAAACACTTTTAGAACATGGTTCATGAAGCTAATTGTCCTGTGCTCTTCACACTTAATTGCGTTTGATTTTTTGGGTATTGGAATAAATATTGATAATAACCATTATTTCGGAATCTCTCCCATATAATAAATGTCATTAAATAATTCTATTAGTATACCCATATGATTTTTTGTTAATATTCTTGAGATTTCTGTAGGTATTTCATCTGGTCCCATGGCCGTCTCATTCTTTATATCTTTTAGCGCTTTCTTAATTTCGTCTTTGGTGATTGGTGGCCCATTTTTTTCTCTTGGTTCAATGACCTTAATTTTCTCGTCGTCTTCAAATAGCTCTTTTATGTATTCTTCCCATCTGTTTATTTTATCTGCATATTCCGTTATTATTTTGTTATATTTATCCATGATATTTCGGGTACTCTTCTTTTTGTATATGCCAGCTGCCTCTTTGGTTTTCCGGTGTATGTTAAAACTGTCATGTTGTTTATCTAACCTTTCTATTTCTTGACACTTTTCTGACAGCCACAGTTGCTTAGCTTCTTTAATTTTCTGTTTGATTATTTTATTAATTTTTTTGTAATGTTGTTCGTTTTTATTCTTGTGTGCCCTTCTTTCCGTCATAAGTTCTTTTATCTCTTGTGTGATCCATTTTTTATTTTTGCTACTTGCTACTTCTTTGAATAGGAGACGTCTTGTAAACAAAGTTGTGGACAGTTTTAGCTAAACAAATTTACTATTTTTTTCTGTTATTTATTTTTATAATAAATAATATTTACGTACCTTGTAACAGATTTTACTTTACATTTACTGCCATTAATCCAAAAAGGTAAGCATTTTGCACAATTTTATCATCCTAGTTGTAAAAATTTGTTAAGAATCCTTGGTTTTTCTTCGAGATTTTACTTGAACATGTATTTTTACAGTTATATTCTTAACCCTGCCTTGCAGGATATTATTCCCGGATTTAGAAGTATAAGCCAGTCCTTTATTAAGGTTATATTTCCACTGATTACTTTTTCAGCAAACTTTATTTCCTTTTTTTCTTTTTTGTTTTATTCTCCTCCAATTCAGTGTGACTGTTACCACTATCACTGTAATCTAGGTTCAAATTATCGCTCATTATATAGATATTACTGTTACTAGACAATAATTCAATAATAAAAACAAACAACAATGAATTCGGACTTTACTTAGGACGACAATTGTGTAAAAACCGGATATAACGAGTTTTCGATCTCAATGACCAAAATAGAGAATACTCCCGGCATCAACTACTAACCAGATATGTTCAGTTCTCACTCTAATATCTGTATTTGATCTACATGAATCGTATCACGTAAAAATTAATTTTTACTAAAAAGTGTTTTTACCCACTTATCATTCTCGAGTACCTACTTATTTCTCAGATATAAATTTTATGAAAGTATAAAAGTTTATAAAACGTTATTTTTATAAAATGAATAATTTTTGTAAATACAGTAAACTAAACTTTAATTAATAATAAGGTATTTGTTTTGTTTGTTTAATACCCACATTACAAAGGTAATAATTCTGCTAAAAACATTTTATGGTTAACACAAGTATTAAAAAAATGATAAAAAAAATAATTTATTTATATTAAATCGTCTTTGCAAACTAATATTAAGTCCTTTTTGTTTTATATAAAAGCTAAATGTTAAAAGTCTACTCTCTGTTATCAAAAAACTTTTGTGCCATGATTATAAGAACGCTTTCATTTTAAAACTGTATTTTCTTATAAAGTTAAGCTGCTTTGGTGATATATGATGATGGCATAAAAAACCGGGAGACTTCAAAGGAAACGGCTTGTTTATATGATACCCATAAATATGTAAACTCCTTTTTATATATATCTGAGATTATTGTTGAAGTTCGTTTCATCTCTAATGGTTCATAAAGTTTTTTGTGTTATACTTTAGCAAAAACCCATTTATTTTAAAAGTAATGAGTTATTAAATAAAACAAAATATAGAACACAGCAGTCGTCTGGTGATTTACAATTAAAAAACATTAAAATTTACTTACCAACATTTTGTTGATATTAATGCAGCCTGGAATAATTAGTAGGTACGTAGAAATTATACAGTGAGGGGCGCAATAATTATGGAATCAATTATTTTTTTCGAAAATGACGATTTTTTGGCATACAGTGGCTCACAACATAAATGATGCAGTCGCTACTCAATAAGCTACTAACTTTTGTCAGCAGCTCAATATTTATTAGGAAAAAATTGCATACTGAAATTAAATTAACCCATTACTAGTCACCATATTAACCCAGCTGTAAAGGTATTGTTTAACACAATAAAATTATAATAAAACAGGCAACCAACATTACATTTACCGCATGAATACTTTATTTAGACTTGTCTGAACCTGCGTTGATGAATACTCATCAGTGTTTTATTAGATTTCACAAGCTAAGGAAGTTAGAAAATCGTGTTATAGTAAAAAGTATTTGATAATGGACATCCGATTTATGTAAGTAAATTTTCAGTACCTTTTTTTGGGAATACTAGGATCAAATCAATTTTACTTATTTTAAAAGATCTTAAAATATAACGTAGTGTGCATATTTTTGTATCAAAATTACAAGGAGCAGTTAAAAATTCATGTAAATATTGCTGTACCCATATGGACCCACTAGGTTATGTAGTCAAAACATATCTTTTTATAATTTCAGTGGAATTACACTACAGGAAGCTTTAGATATCGCATATGAAGAAGATAATGTAACAGACATTTTTATTGAGCCGTACGGATGAGGATTCAGGTGACGAAGACGAAGGTGGTGACCTGGATAACTTGAATCCCCGTCAACTTCGTGCAGGTGCGGAAGTTGTATTTTCAGACTCTGAACGTCTAGGAGGTGTACAATCAGACCTAGAAGCAAGCTATGATAAGGATTTGCAGAACGTAAATAGTTCTTATGACATAAAAACTAATACAAATCCTCGAATGGTAATTGATCTTCCAGAACCTACAACTTATATTGACGGAGACCCTCATTATATGCCGCGCAACTTTCCAAAAGGGGATTTCAGTAAATATTCAGAGATGAGTTGTGTGCAACTGTTTGAATTATTTATTACTGATGAGTTGCTAGAAATGATAGTGTCTGAAACAACAAAATATGCTCTACTGATAAATCAACCGAACCCTAACGTGACACTTCCTGAATTGAAAGTATTTATGGCAATTTTCTTAGTAAGCGGATATAATAAGCTACCATCTAAAAGAAGCTACTGGGAGAGAAGCCCTGACATGCAAAATATTCTGGTGTCTAATGCCATGAGACGTGACAGGTTTTTACAACTTTGTCGTTTAATTCATTTTGCAGACAATAATAACATAGATAAAAATGACAAAATGTACAAACTAAGATCACTTACAGATATGTTAAAAAAATCGTTCATAAAGCATTTTGTCCCAGAAGAAAATATAGCTTATAATGAATCGATGATACTTTACTTTGAGCATCATGGATGCAAATAGTTTATCAGAGGAAAGCTTATAAGGTTTGGCTATAAGGTGTGGTGTATGAATACACCTAGCGGATATTTGATAAACTATGAAGTATATCAGGGAAAAAATCCTAGATATAATGAAGAATATCAAAAATATTTCGGAAAAGCTGCAGCTCCCATGGTACAGATGATCAAAGAATGGGGTGACAAAGGATCTCTGAGATACAAGTTTTTCGTTGATAATTTATTTACCAGTACAAACTTGTTAAGTACTCTAAAAGCTAATGAGTACGAGGTTACAGCTATTGTGAGGGATAATAGAATTCCTAAAAATTGTCCACTTGTTTCCAAAAAGACGATGGAAAAGAGGGCACGAGGGGAATATTGTTCAACATTGAATAAGGAGCCACGTGCACAGACTGCATAACGATAGACTTGTAAAACTGGTATGGGAAGAGATTCCCACAGGCAAAAGACCATTCGGACGTCCCAGAATGCGATGGAGAGATAACATCCAAGCAGATCTCCGGAAAATGAACATTCCATTTGACCCTAGGTTGATGGAAGACCGAACAAATTGGAAAAAAGTTGTACAGTCAGCCAAGACCCACCCAGGGTTGTAGCGCTACGTGATGATGATTGAATAAGGAGACTAGTATTCAATATGTTCGCTGAAGAGACAACAAAGTTGTAACAGCTGCAAGCACATGTTTCGGTGTTCGGCCGGTCAAAAATGTGGAAAGATATTCCAAAAAGGATAGCAAGACAATACAAATACCTAGGCCATATCTTCTTTCGCAGTATAATAACAGCATGGGAGGAACTGATCTAATGGACAGTAATATATCTTGGTAAGAAATAAAGAGCAATATTGATATAAATGAAAATAAATGGGTAATTTTTTTTCAGTTACCGAGCCGGCATACGTTACAAAAAAAGGTACTGGCCAATATTTACGTACCTCATAGACGCAGTTCTTCAAAATGCTTGGAAGATATGTAGGAAATCCGGGAAGAATATTAGTCTCTTAGAGTTTAGAAGAAGTATTTGTCAGGTAAAAGTATTTTTATACAAAACCCAGAAAATGTTTACGATTTATTCAATTTTTCAATTTTTAGACCTACTTAACGACATATAAAGTCCCCGCTAAAAGAACTGAAAAAATAGGTAGAGCAGCAGGAAGTGATTTTCGACTGTCTGATAATTGGATTATCTCTGTACCTGAGGGCAAAAGAAAGAGGTGCGTCATGCCAGTTTGCAGTTCAAAAGGGCGTACAATGTGTGAAAAATGCAACGTTGGGCTTTGCATTTCATGTTTTAAACCATTTCATACAAATGGGACAAATTAATGAATTGTTTCAATATTTGATCTTGCCAAACGCCTAGTGGTTCTGTATGGGACCACCTTTTTTTTCCAAAAAAAAAAAGAATTTGTTTTATTTCGGCTTAAATTTAACAAAAATAAGTTGTTTCTACGTAGTATTAAATAAAATTATTGCATATAAAAAGAATTTTCTTTTCTTGACGCTAATGGGCTAAATGAGTCTTCTAAAATACTTAAATAACAATAAATATTTAATTATTTTATATATGATTTTTATGCCACAGCTAAAATGATGCAGATAAGATGAATCATTACACAACTTATCAATTTGAAATTTGCGAGGTAGGCGTTGCATTAAATTCATACTTCAGTTATTTTTATGTTTAGTTTGACATTTTAAAGTATTTTTATTTGGCAAATAATAAAAAATAAATTAAGAATGGGTCACCGAACTACGATTAGTGAAAGAAATTTATTTATTACTCATCATACAAATGGATATAGCCAAAGAGAAATATCCAAAATTGTGAATAAATATTCACCTTTAACAGGATTATACAATCCTCATTAAGTCAGTTGATTAAATGACGTCAACGCTTGAAGGCAAATATTTATGTAACTTTTTAATTATTTATAAAACAATTATTTAATCAGTGAGAATGATCTAGATCTAGATGGACCAAAATATTACAAAATTTAAAAAATAGAATTACTAATTAATAGTAGCTTGGAAATTCGCAATATAACTCCAGAAATGATCGACAATGTAGTCGATTCACTGACTGTTAAGAGGCAGGCTGATGACAATTTTAAAATATAATTAATGAAAAAGCAATTCTTATTTGTTAAATAAATATATTTTTTCTGTTTTGTGCCAGCAGTAAAATGTATTTTGTATTAAATAAATTACATGCATACTTCTTGTTGTTCAAATTAATTTAATAAAATAAAGAAATAAATACTTTATTTACTTTTAAACAAACATAGTTTGTTTAAAAGTTAATTAAATAAAACAAACAAATGAACAAACACACTAAACAAACTAACAATTACTCCTGTCGTCTGAGACGAAAATTCCACTGAACCTCTAAAGATCATACGATCAAGCTGAATTTTGCTGTTTTAATGTCAATTTCGGGACCCCAAAAAAGATACAAAATAATTTACCACTTTTAACCTCCGGCTTTCCCCTAAAACGTCGTTTCTTAGGGGGAGGGGGAAATCGATTTACCATACATCTGTACGCACCATAGAAAAAAATATTTCAAATAAAAAATATAGCTAAGATAATTTTAAACAAAAATGTTTATTAGAACTTTTTATGAAAAAATGAACGGTTCTTTTAGAAACAACGCTTGGAGCGACCGGCGGTTTTGAGTATCAGTGATACGCGCAACAGTTGTAAATAAAATTTGTATCAACTCCACGGTAAAAATTCCTATCCGCAAAAGTCAAAATGCGTTTGAAAAGTAAAGTTTTATTAAATAAAACAAAATATGGCACACAACAGTCGTCTGGTGATTCATTAAATTCATAATTCATACCTAATAAAAATATAAATAAAAAACATTAAAATTGACTTACCAACATTTTGTTGATATTAATGCAGCCTGGAATAATTAGTAGGTACGTAGTTTTGTAAGCCATTTTTGTATTTTGCCACAAATTAAGTCAGTTTGATAAATAAAGGTTGCGCGATTATTGCCATTTTTTATGACTATCGTGAGGTTAATAAAATCTATCACTTTCATTCACCGGTCGCTATGAAATTTTGTTAAAGTATTTCAAAGTACACAATATAAGATAACATTTTTTTGAATTAACAAAATTGCATCAGCCAAATTGGCTCTTAGCAAAACAATAGTAGCAAACAATCTATCTATCTATCTATAGCCCAAAATCTATTCATGTGTTGAATATAGGCCTCTCCCATTTGTCTCCATTTGTCTCTGTCTTTTGTTTGTCTTTTCCACATTGGACCTGCGCTTTGCTCAATGTCATCTTTTCATCTCATTTGCGGTCGGCCTCTTGACCTTTTTGCAGTATATGGTCTCCAGCGGCCAATTTATTTATTCCATCTTCCATCCTGATATCTTTCGTTATGCCCAGCCCATTTCCATTTTAATTTCAATGCATGTCTGTTGTTTCCATTTTGCATCTTATCCACTCGTTCCTCTTTTTATCTCTCAAAGATATTATCCCAACATTTGTCTTTCTATAGCTCTTTGAGTTTTCTTTATTCCATCTAAGTTGCTCTTGGTACACGTCCACGTCTGGGCACCATATGTCAGAACAGGTAGGACGCATGCATTAAATAACTTCGTTCTTAATTTTAAAGGTATTTTCTGGTTTTTGATAGTATATGAGAGTTTTCCGAATGCAGCCCATTCTTATTCTTCTGGTTATTTCTTTAGTCTGATTACTTTTGTCTGCTCTGATAGCTTGTCCTAAGTAAATATATTCTTGGACGTGTTCTATGTTTGTTCCACCTATGGTAATTACTGATCTGTCTTCTGTATTAGTCATTATTTTAGTTTTCGTTAGATTCATTTTTAGGCCTTTCTCAAGAGATGTTTTTTCTAGGTCTGAAATCATTATTCGTAGTTGTTCCATAGTTGTTGCTATCAGGAGTACATCATCGGCGAATCTTAGATGATTTAAATATTTCCGGTTTATACAAATCCCTTTATTGTCCCAGTCTATAGATTTAAAAATGTCTAACGCCAGAGTAAATAGTTTGGGTGAGATTGTATCCCCTTGTCTGACACCTCTACAAATTCTAATTAATGGAGTTTGCAAATCTCTGTCTAGCTGAATTCTCATAGTGGCGTTTTGCAAACAATAATTTGTATTACATTTATATGTTTAGATAGCGTTTAAAATGATAATTGAAGTTAAGAAACCTTTAAAGTTTGACATATTGCACTGTAGACCTTAAATATCACTTGGTTTGTTGGGTATATTATTGTACAACATGCGCTTTGGCTTTAATGCTTGACATTTTTCTAATAATATGTTTGATTGTTAATTTTCTTCACAGTTGTCACATATTGGTTCTTGTTTGTTGGAAAACACATATCTATTAGTTAATCGCGTATAGTCTCTCCGACTTTTTGGTAATGTGGGGCAGGGTTTTTTAGATTTTTAATATCGCGTAGCTTGGCAGATTACACTTTCCACTTTTCTTCCTACATATATCGCACTTTACATTTGACTGCCGCTTCCATGTCCGCACTCGTAAATGTTTCAGCACCGTTTTCTGCCTCTTCATTTCCTTAAATTCCAATATGGGATGGTATTCAGAACAATATATTTTTTCCATTTAGTTGAGCGGTATGAACTTCCTGTTTTATCTTAATCACCAAAGGGTTAGTTGGGTAGACATATTGGACTGACTGTACGGAACTTAGAGAGACTGTGAGTATAAAATAATTGGTATTATTAAATGCGTTGACAGCAAGGGTGGCCTGGTATAGAGCGTATAGTTCAGCAGAGTAAATGGAGTACTCCAAAGGGAGATTGTATTTAATAGTCGATGTTGGGGTTATGACTGCAGCACCAGTACTTTAATTTGATTTAAATGCATCTGTGTATATATGTGTATAATCCTTGTAGTTATGTAGCATATCATTGAAGGCGGATTTGATTAACTGTGGGTTTGTTAAATATTTTTCGAAAAAAATGAGGCCGGTTAGGCACTGAGGTTTCTTTATTTTCCATGGAGGAATTGAGAACGATTAGGAAGGAAAGCATTCTAGGAACGTATAGTTTAATTGATTTAATTAGCTTCCAATTTCTGCTTATAAAGGTTTGGCCGTTATTAGCTTATATATAAAGAGATTTTTGATTTATTTTGTAAAAAATTTTAAAAAAATAGGATTTTTTGAGTAACATCTAATTTTTGCCGCATATGCTACACTAAAATAAAGTCTTCTGTCCTCTAGGGAAGGATCACCAACTTCACAATACATACTTTTGATTGGTATTGTGCAAAAAGTTCCAGATATTATATACAGTAGATCCACAATCTAATTTTGATCTGATTGATGTTCTGTCTAACATCAAAAGTGTTTAGCGATCCGCACCCCATTCTTTATTGGCCAGAGTTTTTAGAAGGTTTAATCGTGCCTAGGAACTTTAACGTTACACGTTTTAGGTTCTCATCACATAGTCTTAGGTTGGGAGTGTTTGTGACATTATTCTTAGAAAACAGGATTTTCAGGAAATAGGAAACAGGAAAACAGTTTTTTTAGTAGAAAAACAGAAACCTGTTTTTGTGACCAGAGTTTTAAGTGATGTATAAAGTTCTGTGTGTTACAAAATATATTTTGTATATTTTTACCTTTACAAAAAACTACAAAATCATTCGCGTGGACTCGTGCCTTCATAGGCAATTTTAGGTTTTTGAGCATATCATTTATTGCCATTATGAAGAGGGTAGGACTTATAACCCAGCCTTGAGGAATGCCATTTTCTGGATACGATTATACTTGATGTTGATATTGATTTATATTTGATGTGTTGTTTGTCCTAACTCTGAAAATTCTATTTTAAATGAAGTTTTTAGTAAAGAAGAGGCAGTGACATTGGATGTTCCAACTATTTATTTTTTTTTATATAATCGTGCCAGACTGTATCGAAAGCTCTTGATATGTCAAAGAAAACCTCTAGACATATATACTCCTTAGTGCGAATGCTTCAGATATGTCACTTTTCAATTCTATGATATTATCATAGGTATGGTTGACCTTTGCTCTCTAAAACCACTTTGTTCTGGAATAATTAAATCTTGTCCATCCAGGAACCACCTTAGTCTATTATTAATAATTTTTTCTAGTAACTTACACATGGTGCATGATAAAGCTATCGGTCGTTATGACTTGGGACTTGTTTTAATACTATTAGGTTTTTGTATAGGTATTACTGTGGATTCATGCCATTTTTGACGAAATTTGTGCTGTAGCCAAATAATATTAAACAGATCTAGAAGTTGTTTGTGAGCGCTAACTGAAAGGTGTAAGATAAAAATACTAGGTATATCGTATGTGCTAGCGCTAGTTTCTTTGAGATTTGATAATGCTTCTGTTTACTTTAATTGGGAAATGGGTAAATTTAACGGTTAATTTGTGTTAGGTATAATGCTAATTTTCTTATTTTTTTCTTACTGTTTGTAATTAATGAAATATTTTGTATAATTAATATTACTGCATCGGTTTTTGTATGTGTTAGCAAGGATTCTGACAATCTCAGTATTACTAGTAACTATCTTTCCATTTATCTCGAGGCTTAATATTCTGATTGCTCTTAAATCCAGATATTTTTCGGACTTTGTTCCATACTTCAGTCATGAAAGTGCATTTAACGTTGATACATATTGAGTTCATTACTGGCATTTGGTATTTATAGTTGTTTTCTTGGCTATAGCACGTTGTTTTGTGTATTTAATTTTATTTCCAACAGTTTTGTAGGGCTTGTATTTGTTAAAACTTCTTTTGCTAGATTCGACTGCTGTTTTGCATTCATGATTCCACCATGAGACAGGGTTACGTTGTTTTATGAATGTAGTCTTTCCTATTGCTCTTTCTGCTGCTTTTTTGATAATGGTAACAAGCTTAAGGTCGTTTAAGAATAAAAGGTTGGACTGTTCAAATATCTTTTCCAGCAGTCTTCCTCTAGTATTTATAGTAAAAGAGGCTCATAAAAAGTGGGCATTAAAATCCCTCAATATAAGTCTGGGTTGGGGAATTTGTCGTAAGAGTTCAGTTAATGCTTCTGAGTCTACTTGCGATTACGAAGGTAGGTAGAAGTTACAAATGTAAAAATATGGGCTTTAGTTAAGTTTAATGAAAATTGCTTCTAGATTGCTTTGGAGAGAAATTACTGTGGTTTTAATTGACTTTTTTCGAAAGATAGCTACTCCGCCACTGGCTTTTGCTTGGCTAGTTCGATTTTTGCAGTAATTTTTAAATTGTTTTAAAGCTTGTATTTTTTCATTTTTGAAATTAGTTTCCTAAAGGCAAATTATATCTGGACTGTATCTGGCCAGAAGTACTTGGAGCATCGAAAGGTTATTGTAAAAACCGTTAATGTTACACTGAAAATTGAAGAGAAGCCCGTGTATAATAAATAAAAACTAAAACTTGAGATTGTTACAAAAGTTAATGACTCGATTCCTGAGATAACTCACTTTCAGTCTCTGATGCTTTAGTATGCGAGTAAGTCATCATTTGGTTTAACAAACGGGTCTAGACATGACTTTTCTGAATCAGCGTCTTGAGCTGGGGGAGGTGTGACTGTTTCTTCCAAACTTCGTTTTGAGCCATTTTGTGTAGACTGGGTTGATTCTTTATTGATGATTAGTTGTGCGGTTAGAGTTTTTGAGGGGTTAGTTCTCTAGGGGGATAAGGAGTGGGGGTTTTGGATATAATTTTTAGAAACTGATACTTGCGCTGTTTTGCAATTTACTGCAGTAAGGCCTTGCCTTTTACATGAAAAACATACTAAGGAATCTTGTGACAAAAAAGTCCTGTAGTTGGTGTTATCATAATTAATTAATATGGATTCAGGTATTGAGGCAAACGGTGGTGTGATAAAAAATTTGTTGTCTAAAACTATAATCGTGGCTGCATTTTGGCAAACTGGCACTTATCTTGAGAAATGACATGTAGTACATGGTTTTAAGACCCAATTTTTCAATTCCTGTAGTAGAAGTCCCGTCATTTGGATTTAACATCTTTTTAATTCAAAATTAAGTTAGATCTAAAATACAGACCTGTTTTAGAACAGGCGATTTTAGGAATTCGTTATAAATAACGAATAAACTTGTTACAGGTTTAATATTTCCTTTGTTTATTTTTCTTATGTGGTCAATGAAACTAGAAATAAAATAGACAATAAATTGGCTTTGAATTTATTTTATAAAAACTTACTTAGTTATAGTTAATTTAGGTTATTGTTTAATATTAATTAATTTTTCTTCTGGTAGTATCTTCATGTATCTTTCAAATTGTTCTTGTTTAGGTTATTGTTTTCTTATCAAATGTTTTCTTTATCAAAACTGTCACATGTTAGGTTAATGGCAGGGTATGCTTATCTTGAGTGACATGACATTTAGCCTCTTCTTACAGGTTATTTGACATCAACTTCTAAAGGTCAATTTATTGGTTCATGGAACTAAAAGTTGTGCATTGAATTGTTGGTCCTAATAGCTTGGAGACAGGATTGTTCGTTTAAAAGTTGGATTTGTGGGTTTTTTGAGTTGTTTTTTTTTTGAGGAAAAAAGTTGAGATTTTTGGGTTCACATGTGCCAAGGGTACTGAATATACAGGAAATTTCTGGATTTAAAACTCAATTTCACCTCAACAGGATCAGGAATCAATTATATTTGTAAAATAGGCGCTTATAGCGGATTAAATTCTTGATTGAGAATTATTTTACATTAAGGTCACCTTACATCAACGGTAAGTCCTATCTAAGACCTATTATTCCATCAATCACAACTTAAACACTTTCTAAGACTATTCTTTTACTTTTAGACCTTATACTTTTATTTTATATTCTTCTCCTCCTTCAAATCTTCTATTTGGTGTTTACTTTTTATTGGCTTCCATACAAGCTGTTCGTCGTTTGGATCTACAACTTCAAGAAGCTGATTGTAGGGTTATTGGATATATAGAAGACCAAGCTATAGACCCTAAGAAGGAAAGTGAACAATAAACTTGGTGAGAATTAACCATTTTACCTTCCCTGCAACCATCTTGTCTACCTTATCATATTTGGGATAATACTAGTCACATATTCAAATAGTTTATGTGTGGTTACATACAATTGATGTATTTATAATAACCTTCTCTTCCACCAGACGTTTAGATAATTGAAACTATTGATATCTGAAATAAAAGTAACCTTAAATTACAATTAGTAGTTTAAAGTATAATTAGATTAAGTTAGATCACAAGTAAAGTTAGATATTTAGTTACTAATTAGGGGTATAGATTACAAGGTTTATTTATTTAGTTAAGTTAGTGTTAGAAACTTAATAGGAATAAATTACCACAAAATACAAACGGTGTGATATAATATTAAGTTAGAAACTTACCGTTGATAAAGTAGTGTACACCTAAGGTATATATATATATATATATATATATATATATATATATATATATATATATATATATACGCTGGGGTTATTCAAATCATAGTAATAATCCATATTATTTGCTCTAAGCATTCTTACAATTAACTTCACTATTGAATAAAAATTTAAACTTATAAACATAAAGTTTATTCTTGACAGGTGACAACCATAGATAGGTGACAACACCTCCGCTGGGTTATGGCTAATGGTCTGATACGCGGCATTATTCGATAAAATTGGGCCATAACATTTTACCCACCCCACTCTCCGGGTATATATTGGATTTAAACCAAATCTTAAAGAGCTGGTCCGACTATACCACCTTTAATTTTTAAAAATAGAATATTTTTTGTAACAAACTTGTTTAGAGGTTTTATATCAAGCCGACTTATGATAAATACAATAAATTCTTGTGAAATGACTCTGTTTCATATAATTTTTGGAGTACTTACAGGATGGAAGTGAACGCACTCTTATGCACTTTTATTGAGAAAATAAAGAAAATGTAATTACTAACTACTCTCTAAATAACTGTCTTGGTTTGGGAGCTGACAAATTCGCACTAACTAGTACACCTGTCAGGACTGAACCCCCTAAGATATTGAAGATACTTAAAATACCTAATACTTTACTTTATCAACGGACTATTTAAATTTATTATATTTATTAATTGCCTGGCACAAGCAATACGCTCAAATATTTTTTGTTAGTTGAACGTGTTCATTACATAGCGAGGTTTCATTGAGTCGCTTTCAGCAATTTATAGCACTAATTTGTACTTTCCATTCGTGCGGACACACAGGTAATCTTGTTTTGTTCACTAATCAAAACAAATCAAAAATTTAATCAATCTTCCGTGAACAATGAAACGTAATGAATGTAAAAACATTCAGTCCCTTGTAGGCACTTTATTACTCTGTTGCCAATTTTATCGCAAGGGAAACAATAGTCTAATTTTTGTAATGAACAGCATTCGAACTTCGGTTTGCTTTTGTTTGTTAGAATTTATCTGTGAAAGGAGTGATCGGTAATTTAGGTTTAATTTCATTTAAGTATTGATACGACCTCGTCTTTCTAAACTTCGTTTAAAACAAGATTTTTATTTCAAATATTATTTATTTGGTAAGCAAATTATGAAATATCATAAAATTATTATATATATATATATATATATATATATATATATATATATATATATATATATATATATATTCAATAAGTAAGTTCAAAAAAATAAATCTTTTGGTCACGAGGATATCTGTCAAAGGAGAAATAATAAACGGAAATCACAGTTCCATATTTGAAGACGTTTCGCTTTTATTTAATTTACAAGCTGCATCAGTTCAATCTAAAAGAATACAAAGGTGGTAGGTAAGAATATAAAAAAACATGGAAAATAACTTACGAATGGTGAGTGAAGAAAGTTAAGGTGTAAAACAAACACACCATTCTCTTAGTATCCGTGGTAACAATATTAAAGTTGTAATGAAAAAGATTACTTTATAGGTGAAAAAAATAATGGATAAAAACTACTGCGAAGCACTAGAAAAACCCGTCACATTGTACGTAAAAAAACATATTAACAGTAAAGTGTAGAAATAAAAACAAAAGATTTTAAAAAAACATACTGGCACAGAGCTGTTTTATAACAAAGTTAACGTTTACAAAACATCTTGTACTTCACTTTAGGGCGCATCTCAAATTCAAAAGTTCCAGCCGGAAAACCAAGTCAAGTTACCGGTATTTTCGTTGAAGTAAATGTGTGTCCTTTCATAGTTGTGCGTCGGAGCAACTTATTGGAAGTATGAGATGAGTATGCGCAATACAATAAAAGCGCAAACCAGCAAGCAGAGGACGTTGAAGAAAATAAAATTATTTGATTGGAATGTCTACAAAACCAATTTGTAGTGAAGGAAGGTTGAAATCTGAAATTTATTATGGCGATTAAGTCATGGAATGAGGAATAAGAATATGGATTATGAAATAGATAAAGCTTTATGTAAAATTAGGGATGAGTCAGTATAAATGTAAACGGTTGGATATAAGAAAGTACTAATGGGGGATAAAAAGAAGGTTCATAGGAAACTATGATGTGTTGATGCTCTTAGGGAAACGGAGGTGATACGGTCAGGAAGCAAAAGAACTTCGAGAAATTCTTCGTTTGATGTTAGATAGAAGAAAATGGTATAATAAACTGAGGTTGTTGATGTCAGTACGTTTGTTCATGGAGGAAGGATTAAGGAAAGTGTGGCACATTTCTAGAAAACTTCTCTTGAAATGGTTGCTTTCTGTACAAAGAATTTTGACCTGTTCATAATCTGGTCGGTGGTCAGAAGTGAGAATGTGTTGTGCCAAGGCACAAGAATGTTTATGGCATCTGATATCACTCTTGTGAGAAGTTAGTCGACCTTTAAGGGATCTACGACCATCCATGCAGGGGATATTGTAAACCACATTGATAACCACTTTTCTAACGGGTTTAGAGGAGTTTTGGTTTTAGAAAAAAGTTTACCAACTGATCTGACATTTTTAACTCCAATCTTCACTGGTGCCAATGTCAGAAGTTTTGCGAGCTTCTCAGTCAAATGAGGGAAATAAGGAAGAGAGTAGTAACGTATATGGGAAGAAGGAACACTGTGGGAGTCGTTTTCTGGTGTGCCTATTGATCTTTTCTAACGGGTTTAGAGGAGTTTTAGGATATATATATATATATATATATATATATATATATATATATATATATATATATATATATATATATATATACATATATATATATATACACATATATATATATATATATATATATATATACACTACTCCAAGGAATTAACGCACCATTTACAAAAACAAAAAAAAAACGATTCATTGGTGTTTTAAATTTAATTGTATTCATTTTTGTACGGAATATACCATGTATTTGGATTTATCAGGTTACTTGTATTGTTTTTTTGCTTCAACCGGTTTCTAAGTAATGTCGATACGAGGTTAGTGTCATTTTTCAGTCGTTGTGTGAACTATTGCTGTTTCGTGGTAACATTTTGCTATTGTTTTAATCAAAATGCAACGCGAATCGAGAAATTTGACTAATGAAGAGTGTGCTCAAATAGTGGTTTTGCACGAAGAAGGTTGGAGTTACAGACATTTGGAGGAAAGGTTCGGCGTACACCATACATCGGTCTCACGAATGATGGAACGGTACAGAGAGACCGGTAGCCACTCTAGTCGTCCAGGACAAGGTCGACATCGTCTAACAACGTCCGTTCAAGATCGATTTTTACGACTTCGCACCCTAAGACAACGATTTGTAACTACCAGAAGCTTACAATCCCAACTTAAAGATGTTCATAATGTTCGAATCGAATGACAATGAGAGAAAATAACTACCTGATGGTCGCAATGGATTATTTTCTACAATGACCTTAAATTGTACACTTCCTTAATTAAAAACCGACTATACTAGCAGAAGCAATCATAATATACGTCCTAACAAGATGTGAAGTTTCTTTAGAGTAACATTCTGATCAAAGACGAAATTTTAAATCAGAATGTTAAAAATAATAAATGAAAATCTTGGGAATTAAGAAAACTTACTCTATGCCTCTCCTTCCAAATCCGACAAAATGGTCTAAAGGCATAATTGAACTCTTTGTTAATACCTGTAAATGTTTTTTGCTAATAATTAAAAAGACTGGGATACTTTAACACCTTGACTGCGTCACGTATCCCCAGGGGCATGTGCGTAATTTTTCAACTGAGCTGTAGTAAAATTGGTCAAACCGTCACATCTTGCGGTAGCGATAAAAATGGTATTTGTACATCGTTTTAAGTGTAACAAATAGCAAATTTTTAATTCTCGCTACTGATGTCGGTAGTATGAGACATGCCCCGGAGACACATGCCGCACATAAACAAAAATTTATTGCTACTATGCTTCATAGACCCCAGGAGGCATGTGTCATTGTGATTCGTTTTAACTTGTTGGTGCTTGTCGCTGTATATTATTATATTCAGTGTATTATAGGTCATTGGAGTGTGAGCAGTACTTGTTAAAATGTCGAAAAGGGATATATGGTTAATATAGTGAAAATGCAAATGTGCAAACAATCAGTGATCATAAAAACTTCGGAGAGAGTTCTGAACCAAATACTATTTTAAATAAATTACATGATAATACAGGATTGATTGAAAGTCATGAAAATGTTAATAATGAAAACGAACAACAGTTTATACGAACAGAAATAGAGCACGAAATGAACAGGCTGATGAACTCAATATGAATAATAAGCAGACAGCAACTTAATCTTCATCTGATGCCGACAGTATCGAAGATCCCTTTGACAGTGATGATTTATTGCTAGATAAAAGTTATTTTCCTCAATATTCTTCCCCATCCGATTTTTATATTCTTCTCTTAATAGTGATGACGAAATTATTACTAGACAATATGAGCAAGTTCCATCAGATAATAATGAACAGGGTGCTGAGAATAGTGATAGTAATGAATGGTGTGATTTAGAAGAAGATGTAGAAGGTGAAGATTTTGTAGTAAGAAAGAATGCATTAGTTGGTATTAAACCACATGCACTACAGAAAGCAATGGACGTTTTTAGTCATTTCGTAACTAATAAAATATTGGATATTATTGGTAATGAAACCATAATTTATACTGTTTAACAATTAAGTATGCGGCACTCAAGAAAATCCAGGATAAATTTATGGACAGTCACAAACAAAACCGAAATAAGAGCCTTCTTAGGGGTAATAATCGCAATGGGTCTCACTTAGGTACCACATTTAAATTTATATTGGTCCAAAGATTATATATTTTATAATAAATTTTTCGCAGGAGTTTTAACTCGAGACTGCTTTTTGCTTTTATTGAAATTTCTTTATTTTGAAAATAACGAGACATCTGATATCAATAATAGATTATGCAAAATAGAAAATTTAGTTACGACGTTGATTTAAAATTTTCAAAGAAAAATGGAGCCTGGCAACATTCTCGCTATAGATGAATTTATGGTTCCTTTCAGAGGAAGACTCCATTTTCGTCAGTACATCCCTAATAAGACTCATAAATATGGAGTGAAACTATACAAACTCTGTTCTCCTGAAGGCTATACTTTCAATGTAAGTATTTACACAGGAAAAAATAAACAACAATTGGTTAATGTAGCACACTCTGAAGCAGCTGTTCTAAAATTACTTCAGTGTATCACAGATAAAGCTGGCAAAATATTATTTGCTGATAACTTTTATTCAGGAATACCTCTTGTAAAAAGATTGTTAGCACAAAATATGATGTACTGTGAGACTCTAAGGGGAAACAGAAAAGAAATATCACCTATTTTTAACCAGTCCAAGAAGATGAAGCCAACAGAGGTCATTGGAAAAAACAAAGATGGACTAAGAATTATTAGGTGGATGGATAAGAGACCTGGGTTAATGATTTTTAGCGTCCCAGCTCATACTAAACAGTTGATTCCAACAGGAAAGCAGAATAGTCAAAAAGAGGATATTGTGAAACCGAAATGTATAATTGATTACAACTCTGCAAAGAAAGGCGTAGACTATTCTGACCAGATGTCATCTTAACATACAGTGCTACGTCGAAACTTGAAATTATACCGGTAAGAAAAAAAATTTGTAATTATAATTTTAATATCTCTTTCTTATTAATTTTTTTAGGAAAGTAGTATTTGAGATGACACTCTGAACAGCTATTGTTAATAGTTTAATTATATTCAATACGTGTTCTAAAACAAAAATTAGCATCACAGAATTTACACGTCAGTTAGCTTATAATTTAATACAATTGCTTGAAAAAAAACCACTTCCAAAAAAAAAAGAGTGCATACTTTTACCAAACCTAAAGGACCTGAAAGGAAACGAGGAAAGCCATGTAGAGGCTGTCGTCAAGTATTAAAATCTTCAGGTTTAAGTTACCGTGAAGTAAATAAAAAAGTTCGTAGGATTATAATTTTTTGTTCCGACTGCCCTGGTAAACCTGGATACTGTTTGCCTTGTTTTAATAAGGCATACAATTAATAAGAAGAAGCAGAAATTATAATTCAATTTTAAAATGCGTTTGTTCTGTTTATTTTACTATAAACTATTTTGTTGTTATAAACACCTTTAATTTTATTCAATTACCTCCAAGAGAAAATTTGTTTAGCTGTCTGTGCTACACCGGATGTTGGCGACATGTCCTTTTCGAGAGTAAAGTAGATTAATACTTCTATAATAGATTTCTGTATGTAATATATGCAAAAGTTATACTTCTGTGTACTAGAGGGTATGAAGTACTTACATGTACACACATGCCATAGGGGGCATGTAACGCACAGACAGAATAGACCATAACGTATCTCCGGTTGCATGTGACGCAAGAACTATTATATTAAGTATTTAACCGCCGTATTCAAGATGTTAATCTCTTTATTTATGCTAGCTATAGAAGTTCCGAATATGTAGCAAATGGTTATTCTCCATCGATGATTGATGAAGCTTTAACATGATATTATTTTTGGAAGACTGCCTCCCTGCGAAAAAAAATGTTTATGCTTGATTAACCTCGAAAATTTGAAAGAAAAATTGGACGAATTTACTCATATCAGTTTAAAGCTTCAAAGTAATAGATACAAAGGCAGGCTGGACATCCATGCTACTGGTAAAACTTTCAAAAGATGTGACCGAGTATATTTATACAATCCCAGTTGTAACAAAAAGCTTTGTCTAAAACTTTAACGATACTGGGAGGACCCATACACCGTCATGCAGAAATAAATAATCTAATTAACCGCATCCAGTTTTCATCTAAAAGTAAACCCAATCTAGTTCATACCGGGAGATAAGCAACGTACCATGGAACTGATCCACCCTAGCAAATAACTATAAAGAAAGGAGCAATCTTACGACATTTCCGTAAGATTTATTCCATGTAGAACAACTCCCTTGTAAAAAAAATCGGTTGCCTGTAAAGTCGGTTTTACGGGCGAAGATTTTACGTGACAACGTCTTTTTCTCGGTAGAATATTTATTGATATGAATATTATTAAATTGCACAATAGGAACAAGGAATTGAATGAAAATAAGAATTGCACAAATTTTAACTATAGAAATATATTTTGTTTACTAAAACATTGTACATGTAAACTTAAACTTAACTAATTTCTATTTGAGTGATTTTGTTGAGGATAGGACGATGATCGCACAAGCACGGAAGCACGCACCGATTCAACGCGCCTAATTCTCTGGTGCTGCGCGCGCAGCGGACCGATCATGTTTGAGTGGGAGAGAGACGCAAGGCATTCGCCGGTCCGGCGGGCCTCTCTCTCGTTCGGTGACTCACTGTAACAGACGTGAGCGGGCGTTACACTTTTTCATGAATGACTCCGAGCCACAACCTAATTTAAGACGTTGTCACGTCAAAATTATACAGTGTAGAAACCACTTATGGAATAGATTTGTTTGTGTCCTTATTTTAGAAAATTATGAAAATTATATGAAACATGTGAACTTTTAAATTAAACCTGGGCTTTTAATATATAAATTAAAATGTACAGGATAATTCACGTAAGTCTAGCATAATCCATCAACTGTAGTTTTAATGAAACACTGTATAATTTTATGTCTTTAGATTAACACCCTCATCTCAAAGAAGTGTGTTTTGTATCCCTACACACAAATGCCATATGAACAGGTAAAAAACATGAGAACTAATGTTCAAATTACGCGAACTTCTGACTATTTTTCAGAGGTTATACATTTCATTAACTGAAAAAAGGTCTAAACTCTCTGTAAGTTTCTTCTAAATAATAGTTTTCAGAGCATGAAAAAAATCATGTTGATAAGTCTAGATGCGTTGCAGGATTGTTTAAATAATGGATCCAATTAAGAGGACAGTATTAATTATTAAAATTATTACCATTATAAGTTTAGTTTTCAGAATTATCAGTATTGAGGATAAATAAACAAAATAAATAAATTAAAATATGAAAATATCGATTAGATTGATTTTATTCAGATTCTATATATAACGAAGAAAGAAGAACATTTAATGTACTGCTGTCCAATGCTTAGTGTCCTAAAATAAATTAGACTGTTTAACAAAATAATTCAAAAAAGAATAATCGATTCGATGAAGCTAAGTGTAAATTGCTCTTATTTATTGTATAAGTAAAAGAGAAATGATTAATGACCACACGTAGAGCATTATAGAAAATATTAGGTAATTTAACTAATGTATAGTAAGTATTGTGCCGTATCTATTGATGCTAATAACTACATTTGGTTGATGCGTTTTGTTAAAATATAAAAACTATATTTTCAATTTTTTTCTTATATAATAAGTTTGCGTAAATATTTTGAATTTAAGCTTCTATATTGGCATTGTGTTTTACTTTTTCCTCGATAGTGAAATGCTGAGACGAGCATCACGGAATTAGCGTCACAAGATGAAGTCGTCACGAGTAGCGTAATGGAATAGCGGGTTTTCACGTTAATTCATTACTCTATCGATCAATTTGTTTTTAGCAATCATATATCTACTCTAAATAGGTTTAAATTAAAAACAACATAAAAAATTAAAGTATTAAAGTATATCTGTCAATCAAAGATAGTAGAACAAACAGTTGTCATATATGTCAAAAGTCATTAATGTCATCCCAACGCCTGATATCATAACATTAAATACATTAAAAGTCCACTTTGATTGTAAATTTCAGTTTTCTTCAAGTTCGAATTAATTCGATTTTTTATATGTACGCCACTCAAAAGTTTACAGCGAAAGAATGAGTCGTTTAGAATAATATGATAAATTATATTTCTTTAAAAGGTTTTCTTTGGCAAAAGATACAATTATCTTTATTTGTACGGAGCGAACCTTTAAATAAAACTTCACAAAAAAGAAGTAAATAATATCATGAACATATAATAAAATTTGTCGTCACATTAACATTGGTGGATACAAAAATTATAAAAAAGTCAAACCAATCAAAATTAATGTTTTAATGTATATAGAGAGAATACTGTAATCATCAAATATTTTTAGAGGAGAAGCTGTTACACCAGTCCAACACACGGTTCGTAGACTTATATGGTTTTATTTCATAACTATCTTTACTATTTTCCACACATCAAAGACATAAAAACGACGATTAACAATGTTACAATTCAAATTACTGTACTCTCGTGACGTAATTCTGGGCTTAATGTTCATTGGTTAGTCGTAAGAGGCAACCGTAGTAAGTCTACGGACCGTGAGTCTAACAGTTATTTTTAACAATAGAGGGCAACAGCTGCAAGAATTAAAAATAGATCAAACAAATGATGAAATGGTCCAAGTTGAAGAAAAGTTTTATGCCTTTCTATGATTTCCAAGATGCATAGCTTCAGGTTATTGTACTTTAATACGAATTGATTCTTATGGAGGTGCAAATACAGAAATATATCCTCTAGAAAAAGATTTTTTGCATTAAATGTCCTAAAGATCAGTGACTAGTTTAAAAATTAGAAATATTATTGCAAAATGGCTGGGTTCTGTACATGATCAAATAACATTTACAACAACAACTTGACTTTGTCAAGTAGGTGATCTATAAATCCTAGTTGGTACCCAGGAGAAGGGCGAGACCATAATCCGTAAATGGGCAATTGTTGATTAAAAGACTGTTCACCAGGCAATCAAATAAGTGGGTAATCGTTGATCAAATAGCAGTCCCTCAGGTAACCAAATGCACCTGAAGTTGGACAAATAAAATAGAATAGATTTTCACAGATTAGAAAATAGAGATAAAACAAGATATCAAACAGTTGTATATTGTCCTCCATTCTGTTCAACGCGCATTAAAATAAATAATCGTAGACCAGGGTGGTTCTGTTTTGAGGTGGATGTAAGGTGGATATTCTCATTTTTTAAGAAAAAGTTGTGTGATAACCTTAGTAATAATATTTGACTTATACTATGTCTCAGGTAGGGACTATTAATAGAAAAATTAAAATATTGAAAAATTACTAAAAACGTCGTTTTGTTTGCCTTTTCTTGCTGATAACTTTTTGGAACGATTTATTTGGGGAAAAGTTTTATTAAAATAATATAACAATACTTAGATTTCCTGTAAGATACAACTAGTTAAAAATGTTTTAATTTATTACCATTGCTGCAAAATAGCAATAAATACAAAAAGGGGGAAACAAGCATTTTCTCATTCAATGTTTTTAAACTACTTATTATCCTTCATAATAGGCCCAGAAAATATTTACCTGTCTATATAAAAGGCTAAGACGACAAGTTACACCGTGTGATAAGTAAAGACACCTCTGAAAGAAATCTTAATTACAACATCTGATATTTCAATCATACTTTGTTCTTGAAACGACATGTTTAATTAATAACATCTATAATATTAATTACATTTTAATATAATTAAAAACGATTAATTTTTTCGCAAAATTGCCAAAAATATTGGTAACAGTAATTTTAAAATAAGATTTAATAAACAAAACAATTGAAAGATTTATTTTAGTTTAGATTTAAATACCTAGCGTAACCTAGGAAATAAATGTAAACTACCAACTGACAGATAACATAAATTAAAATTATCTGACAGATAAAATGTAAAATATTTATTTGCCAAATTAAGTACTAAATAAATTGGGTTTTTGTAGTTCTTTACTATTTTGCAGGTTATTGCCAAATCAAAAATATAGCATAAATATTGTTGTTTATTGTGGGTGAAAGACATGGATACGGTATAAGAAGATTTAATGAAATCGGAGAGTATGATCAGTATGATGTTTAACGTTTATAAACTTAGTGCGAGAATATAATATTTGAAGCAGAATCGAATATTTTATTTTTTGTAATGATAAAGACTTTTTTAAAAGATTTACATTAAGGAAACCGATAGTGGTCTATATTCTGAGAAAATATTGTAAGTTGTTGTTAATAAATAAGTATAAACGTAGGTGTATACCTCTTTTTTTTACTTAGTTTAGGAATTAACGTTTTTCAAGAGATATTGGTGCTATTGATTAAATGATAGTAGTAGAGGACTCCAAAATGAAAAATATGCACATATTGCATAGGTTTTTATATTCTTTTAATAATTGTAAAATATATTAAATTATATATAAAGAAGACACAGAGTAAGTATACAAAATATCCAGAGCGTCGTACGAAATTTTCAAAATTTTCAATAAATCTTTTATATAAAATATGGGATATTGATTTTAAATTCTAAAAATTTCGTGATATTCCTTGGATATGTTTTTCTGAGTAACTACCAGAAACACCTACTTGGAGATTATGATTTTACAGTGAAGAAGTTCACTAGATAATCCACGAAGAAAATTTCTATAATGAATTTCATATTAAAACCAAATATGTAACAGAACGTTTTATGTATGCAACAGAAGGTTTAGGTACTATTTTATCCAATGGAAGTTGCTGTAAGCTTAAAAGATTCAACCGTTCTAATCTACAGCAACATTTTAAGAGTATAACCTAGCGAGAGATCAAAATGAAGAAAATTTCGAAGGTGAATTACTAAATGAAGACATTATTAAACTTTCTGAAGTTTGATATGTTTGAGCTAACCTTTTATATTTTAGCCTTAGAGAGAAATCTCACAAGAATCATTTAGCATTTATTATTTTTTTATTCCTTTTTAAAATTTTCTTTACATAATTAAATTTATTCTTGCCACCACAAATTGCATAATCAAAAAAAAATTATAAAACATTAGTGTGATTTCTTTGACAATTAATTAAATATTGGTGGGTTCCGAAAGAAATTTTACATTTATCTTACAGATAAGTAACCACAACATAATTTGACGTGAAAAGACGTGTACATTTTATTTTATGAATAAATTTCTATCCTAACTGACAGATAATTATCTGTCAGTTAGAATAATATTTATCTGGATATGAAAAGACCTGAAGTTCGTGAAGGAAGTTTATTGTTTTAAAAATTTAATTTTTAATTCTTTTGAAAATTTTGTTGATCCTAAAAAAGCTATATCGCAGTCAACCCAGGAACGTATAAGTGATTTTTTTTTTTTATTTATTTATGCCTCAACCTCATAGGGTCATTGGCGTTGTACAATTTAGAGTTTTACAGTTTATTTAGTACATTTATGGAATGTAAGTATGATGTCAAATTTTTCATATCAGTTCCGTCACTTAATATTGCCTGTAAGGTATCTTGTAATTTATATTGAAGTCTCTCCATGCGATATAAAGGACACTCCAGTAAAATATGGCGAACACTGAGCACAATATCACATATGTTGCACTTTGGTTTTAATTCACTCTCTAGCAGATGTTTATGGGTGATAAAATAAGTGATAAGTGATAAAACCCATAAGTGATTTTGATTGATGTATATTTAACAATATTTTCCGAGCATATCTATTTGTTTCAGTAACAATATTAGGTAAAAGATCATCGGTTACAAATAACTTGTAAGCATCTATAGAATTTTTTATTTCTTTAACGTTAAAATGTAATATAGGCATATTATCTTAATATTGTTTTAACTCATTAGCTTTATTGTCACTCTTATCTATATCATGCCACTCATTTTCATCATCATTTTCAGTTTCTTACATTTTTCTGCTTACAATTTCTATCTCATTATCATTCTAGTATTATTATCACCATAGAATTAATTACTCGCACTTACATCACTGTACGATTCATCTGAAGAAAGAACAGAGTTTATGTCAATTACAGAATCGTCAGAAAGGATTTTCCCGTTCATTTTTATTGTTACTATTTGACAACTCTGCAAGCACATTGTCTCTTGAATCAATTGGACTTTGGTGCATATATTTACAACATTTGACTTATCTTCGTTATATTTTTTATTTTTAACTGAAGTACTCGGTTCTTTAACTCTACAGTTTTTGTTTTGTTTATATCAGCTCTTTGAACTAAAAATAACGTTTGTTTAATAGGAGATGACATTTTTAGACTAAAAAAACACGGACTTAACAGGTTGACTGCGTTCCCAAAATATGCCAACCAAAGAACAGTGCGTTACCGGTCCCCCGGGACCGGTGGCTTGACGCGAATACGGTGCGTTACCGACCGTCGGGGACCGGTAGTGACGTAATTAGTTTTTACATTTTTACAGTTTTATAATATAAATTATACGAGTTTTAAGATCAATTATTAACAGTAAAAAAATTTTAAAACTTACCATTGTTATTCGTTTTTTGATCAGGTTTCCTGTTAAGAATATTTTAAAGTATCAAGACAGCTTACTATTTTTTACAGATTTAGATTAAAAAATTAAAAATTCTTAATATTTTATTAGTGTAAATGATATTTGAAAACAAAAAAAAACATATAAACTAAATAATATTTATGTTCTTAGTTATTAAACAAAAAAAAAACATAAAGTTTCAGGAAAATAAAAGATTTTTTCGTAGTTAATAAATAAAAAACAATCAAGTTTCAGAAAAATAGATTATTTTTTATGAATGCTATTAAAGCAAGATAAACACATTGCTGGTTGTCCAGGACATTCATTGCAGTAACTTGTTACTTTTGTCACCATATTACTTGCCTGTTTGCTTGAATGTGTTTCTCTTAATTTATGATAGCATCCTTGGCATTGTCTTCACCTTTTTTTTCCAGGTACTGACGGTTTAACAAAAGTATGTGGAACTCTTTTGGGAGTAGTGGTGTTTTCGTGTGCAGCTGTAGTAACAAGTAACTCCTGCGCCAATCTTCTTCTAAATTCCATTATAGATAATGTTGTGGAACAACTAATCTTGTTATAAACAATCCAGGCATTTACAATAGATGTTCCAAGCAAAAATTCAAAGGCTAGTTTACGGCACCATTTTAAACTTTTTCTTAAAACGAAATGATAAGAACTCATCTGATCACTAAAGTCTACTCCTTTTTTTGCTTGACTGTAATCAATAATTGCCGTTGGTTTCAATACAAACTCACGTTGCCAGTTTCGCTTTCCTGTTGGTTCTAAAGTAGTTGTATGGGTTGGATCAGTGCTTAACATCAGAACTGGTTGTTTGCCCATCCATTTTATAATACGTAAGGAGTTGTTTTGTGTACCCCAAATTTCTCCCTTTTTCATTTTTTTAGGTACTGTTTTGGGAATACCTCTTCTGTTAGACCTCAGGGTTCCACAATAAATTATTTGTTTTTTGAATAATGATTTGGCTAAAAACTCGAGTAATAATTATCAGCATACAAGTAGCGATAGTAGCCATTTTCGAATTCAACATGTTCAAGAATATCATACACTATCTGCTCACTATGAGCAGTACTTGCATTGGTAGTCGTATTTTTACCACGATAAACGATTATGTTGTTAGTACAACCATCCACTGTACATAACTTATATAACTTAATTCCATATATGGGTGTGTTTTATTTGGCAGATATTGCTTTATTTGCAGTCTTCCTTGATAAGCTCTTCCTTCATCGACTACCAACTTATAGAGCCGATCATCTTTATTACACTGCTGATTATTACAAAAGTGAATGCAACGCATCAGTAAAAGGAACCTGTCTTGCCTCATGATAGTCGTAATAAACTCATTCCTGAACATGGGATCTTTCGAACAATATAAATTTATTGCGGGACCATCAACTAATCCCATAACTATACACATTGAAAAAAACAAAATTTCAGTTCGGCTATATCGCAGTCAACCCAGTAACGTATGCGTGATTTTGATCGATGTATATTTAACATTTCCCGAGCAAATCTATTTGTTTCAGTGACAATATTCTGTAAAAGACCATCGGTTACAAATAACTTGTAAGCGTCTATAGGATTTTTTATTTCGTTAACGTTAAAATTTAATATAGGCACATCTTCATATTGATTCAACTCACCAGTTTCATTGTCACTCTCATCTATATCATGCCACTCATTTTCATCATCCTTTTCATTCTGACTTTTTTTCGTTATCAATTTTTGTCTCATTATCATTGTCGAATAAATCACTCTCACTTACATCACTGCACGATTCATCTGAAGAAAGAACATAGTTTTTGTCGATTACAGAATCGTCCGAATTAAAAGGATCGTCCCGTTAATTTTCACTGTCACTATTTGGCAACTCTGCAAGCACATGGTCTCTTAAATCAGTTGGGCTTTGGCGCGAATTTACAATACTTGGGTTATCTTCGTCATATTTTTTATTTTCAACTGAAGTACTCGGTTCGTTACACTCTACAGTTTTTTTTTTTTTTTTTTTTAAAGAAACAAAGTCGCATCCACCCAAAAGGTTATTAGCGACACTCCTGTAACATTTGTAATAATATTAAATTAACGTTTGTAACAGTCAATCATTGTAACAATTAATTACAATTTGTGAACAATTGAACATTTGTAACAATTAATTAAGTTAAATTTTGTGTAACATATTTATACATTTTAAGTAACCTAATAAATTGTCCGGAACTAAACTTTTGTTGAGTAGTGCTTTCAGGTTATTTGGCAAATTGTAAGACTGTCTTTGATTTACATATTTAGGACAGTCTATCAAGAAGTGCTTTATACTGTCTACTGTGTTGCATGCTTCGCATTTTGGTGGTTCACTATTTGAGAAGAGATAGGCATGAGTATACCTACAGTGTCCAAGTCGTAGACGTGTAATAATAGTTTGGCATCTTCTACTTCTGGCTGTGCACTTCCATGAAAAAATATCACTTTTGATGGTTCTGAGTTTCGAACTAGAGTCACTCCACTCCCGATTCCACGCACTTAACACCTTATTTTTGAAATAAACTTTTAGATCGCCTGCGATACTCCGACACTCTGTTTCTGATACGTCACTGGTGATAGCGTTACGCGCACTAGTATCTGCTTCTTCATTCCCTTCTATACCTATATGAGATGGTATCCATAGGAAGTGGACTCTTCTGAAATTTTCTTGAGCTTTCATTAATTCGGCCCTGATAATTTTCTCAATGGGGTGTTTAGGGTATACATTTTGCATAGCTTTGACTGCGCTGAGAGAGTCAGAAAGGACTAGACAACAAGGGATGTTTTTAATATTTACTTGCTTGATGGCTTTGAGCAAACCAAATAGTTCTGCAGTATAGATGCTTGAATTTAGAGGAAGTTTAAATTGAAAAGTGTCATTTGGGGTTACCACTGCTACTCCAACGCCAAGTTCCCCTTTGGATGCATCTGTATAAATTTTAATCCACTCATTGTATTGTTGATCTAGGATTGAATTTAGTTTAACTTTAAAAATAATAGGACTAGTTTCATGTTTATTATATATGCTTAACGCTGTAATGACTTTGGGCTGTTTGATAGTCCAAGGTAGATAGTTATTGGTATTCGTTTGAAATACTGTTGGGAATTGAATGTTCAGTCTGGAGCTATATAATCGGATTCTCTCGTAATAAGGTTTGGGAGCACGGGGCTTATTATTGTAATAATTAATATATTTGTTACTAAAAGTATTACAGTAGAGGGGTTTTTTTATATTTGAGGCTATAGATGTAGCATGCGCTAGAGCTAAGTACATTCTTCGGTAATTTAGAGGTGGTTCGCCGGCTTCGCTCAGTATGCTTTCGGAGGGAGTTGTCCGGAAGGCTCCGAGTGCAATTCTAATACCAGCGTTGTGTATGCTGTCAAGTTTTTTAAGTAGTGTTTTTGAAGCAGATGCATATGCAATTGATCCATAATCTAATTTAGATCTAATTAGTGTTTTATATATTCTCAACAGAGTTTCCTGATCTGATCCCCAATTTCGGTTTGCCAATGTTTTCATTAGATTCAGTCTTTTATGACATGTTAAAACTGTTTGTTTTATATGTTCTTGCCAAGTAAGTTTTTGATCAAACCACATACCAAAGAACTTTGCCGTTGGTTTAAATGGTAGCGTAGTGTTGTATAATTTTAATGTAGGGGGCATTGATGAGACCTTTTTGGAGAAGAGTATACCTGATGTTTTTGTTACTGAAAATTTGAATCCGGTCGTTAGAGACCATTGTTCTAATTGGTTTAGAAAACATTGCAAAGCGTTTGTCATTGATTCGGTGTTATTTCCTTTGATATAGACAACAAGGTCATCTGCGAAAAGTCGAGCCTTTAGAGGTTTAGTAAGGTTGTTAATAATATTATTTATTGCCACTAAGAATAAGGTAGGGCTTAGGACTGATCCTTGGGGTGTTCCATTTTCTTCACTTTTCTCCTCTGAGTAAGTATTATGTACTCTTACGCAAAAAGATCGGTTCTGTAGAAAGTTTTTAATAAATTTCAGGCAATTTCCACGAATATTCCATGAATGTAGTTCTTTCAGAATATTGAATTTCCAACAAGTATTAAATGCCCTTTTCAAGTCGAAAAATATTGCAATACAATGTTGTTTGGTTGCTAGCGCTTCATGAATGTCAGATTCTAGATCAAGAATATTGTCAATGCCCGAACGATTTTGTCTGAAACCGTTTTGTTCCGGAACTAAACGATTTGATAATTCTAATGTCCACGTTAATCTAAGATTTACCATTTTTTCCATCAATTTGCTCATAGAACATGTTAAGCTGATTGGTCTGTATGAGTCAGGTTCTAGGATTGATTTTTGAGGTTTTAAAAAAGGTAATATAATAGCTTTAGACCAAATTGATGGAAATTTATTATTTTGCCAAATTAAGTTAAAAAGTTGAAGAATAAATAATTTTGCTGAGTAAGGAAGATGTTTTAGAAATATTGCCGGGATATCGTCTAGGCCCGGGCTAGTATTTTTTATTTCGGATAAAGCATTTTCCAGTTCTTCAAAAGTGAAAGGTAGATCTAATGGATCATTTAAATTGTCATTTGCAAAAAGATCAGTATTCTCTATTATTATTTTCCTTTCAAGGAATGTATCACTGTAGTTACTGTTTGAAGACATTTCTCTAAAAGATTCAGCTAGGGTATTAGCTATTTCTTGAGGAGAAGTTGAAATCCTATTGTCAACTTTTAATTTAGAAATCATTGGCGTGTATTTCAGACCAGAAATTTTTCTTATTTTTTTCCATACTTCGCTGACAGGAGTTGAGGTATTTATTTCTGAAACATACTTGGACCAGGAAGCCTTCTTAGCTTGTTTTATAATAAGTTGTGTCTTAGCTTTAAGTGATTTGAACATGGTTTTATTTTCAGGTGTTTTATGTCTTTTATATTTATTAAATGCAGTTTTACTTGCTCTAATAGCTGCTCCACACTCTGAGTTCCACCAAGGTACAGGAGTCTGATTATTCTTTGTCTTTTTTGATTTTCCAACGAATTGCTCAGCACTACTTATGATAATGCTATTCAAATTGTGTAAGGATTCATCAATGCTTTCAGCTATTTTACAATTCGGCATCGAGTTGTCGATATAATTTTCGAATTTTAACCAATCAGCAGTTTCAGTTTTCCATCTGGGTATGAAAACGTCATGGGTCAGAGCCATAGAGTTTTTTATTACTATAGGATGGTGGTCGCTCCCATAAGTGTATTGTAAAACTTCCCAAAATAATCGAGGTGTGAGTGCAGGGTCACAAAGACTTAGATCAATTGCTGAAGAATTTCCGGTATTAATGTTGAATCTGGTTGGAGATCCGTCATTAAGAAAATTCAATTGAAAATCTGAAATTATATTTTCGACAATTTTTCCTCTAGCATTTGAATAAGAGGAGCCCCAAATAATATTATGGCTATTAAAATCTCCCACGATGATGCGAGAGGATGGTATTTGATTGAATAACTCCTTTAAATCGTTGTACGTTACTTGGCGACTGGAGGGTAAGTAAACGTTGCAAATAAAATACCTGTTTGATGATTGTATTTCCACGACTACAACTTCCAGATTTGTAGTCACTGGAAATTCTTTCGCCGATAGTGATTTTTTTACTAATGTGGCTACTCCGCCTGAAGAAAAATTATTATTTGTTATCCTGTCTTTGCGAAAACAGTCATATTGGTTGGAGTTATATTTTTTTGGGGGATTCAGATTAGTTTCCTGTAGGCATATTACATCAGGAGATTGTTCACCAATTAGATGATGGAGCATAGCAAGGCGATGGAAAAAACCATCAATATTCCACTGAAGTAGAGACTTGAATTTAATGTTGACTTAACTGAGATGTGTCACTTTCCGCTTCCGATGTCTCACTGTTAAGATAATTATAGATTTTTTTCCTTATGGACGTGAATTTACGTTTTATGGATCTTTCCTTTAAATGGGGATAAACTTGACTAAGCATATCGGATAAAGCTGGTAGGTCTGTGGTATATTCTTTAATTGTGGTTATAGGATCTGTTGACCCCGTGATATTCATTAGGAGCATATTAAGTTGATCAACGTTTAGAGGGAAAGGTAGAGGGTGATTTTCTATGAAGTTTTTAGCAGGGTCAAGTAAGAGAGAAAATGAGCATTCAGAAGTGCTTGCTGAACTAATTTTAGCTTTTTTAGATTTTGCTTGGACTTTAGGTGGTGGAAAAATGTTACATTCTTTTGAAGATGGATCTGCTTCAGGTGAAATAATTTCATCAAAGTTTCTTTTTGGTTGATTAATTATGTGACTGTCCTTATTTGATGCATCTACTTTGTTCGGTATCTCCGGGATATTAGAAATAGACATTTGTTCACACTGGGAAGGGTTTATGTCATTGGATGCTTGCAAGGATATATTTGTTGCGCTGGATACCGATGCTTCATTGTTTTGGTTGGGGTTTAGTTGAGCTAGTGGTTCAGAGCACTGTGAAGCGATGTGTCCTGGCTTCTTGCATCTAAAGCAAACTAAACTGTCTTGAGAAATGAATATTCTATATGTCGTATTGTCAAAAACAAGAGTAAATGACTCTGGTAGTGTTAGATTGTGTGGACTGATATAGATTTGTCTTCGAAAACTAAGGATGTGATTGTATTCAGGCATAGAAGCACTTATTTTGAGAAAGGTCATGGGGGAGACAGGAACTATGCCGATTTTTTGTAACTCATTGATAAGCAAGTCGTGCGGTATTGAAGGACACACGCCGGAGAGCACAAGTCGTTCCGCTGGTGTAACTAACCTTCTTGCTCTGACAATTTCACCTTGTATTTCTATTTGACCATGATTATTCATAAAATCGTCCACTATTTGTTTATTGGATAAATACATACATATGCGATTATTAGACAATCTAGAAGAGAAGATTATATTCTTCGGTTGAATTATATTTCCAAGTGGGAGAAGGTAGTCTTGAAGTTTGGTGTTTTCTAAGGCACTAAAGATAATTGCTTGGGACTTTAAAGGAAATTGCACTCTCGACGCTGCCGATGAGTATGACTGTGATGTGTTTATTTGTTTTTGATGGTCTTGTATTGTAGAACTGTTGTGTGATTCCATGTTTAAATTCATTTCGATAAACGTTTATGAAAAGTAAGTCCGACTCTGTACACCTGCTAAAACAGGTATATCGGTCTTTACTAAAAGCGGTTATTTGCTGGTAAAACTGGATTTGTTTATTGACAACAATAACAAATAATTGCAATTTGCTGATTTAAATGCTAATTTAACTGGATATTATGTAAAGAGTTTGTACACTTACAGTTTATTCCAATATATCACTAAGATTCACAATTTATAACTTACATTAAACTTTGTTAATGTTAAAAATATTCGGAGCCCACATTGAGTACAACATTATAGTTATCGATGCAGAACCGAACTCTCTCTACAGTTTTTGTTTTGTTTGTATCAGCTGTTTGAGCTAAAAACAAAATCTTTTCAACGCGAGATGACATTTTTAGACTAGTAAAACCACTTAAAACACAGACGTAAACACACCTGCTATTGAAATACAAACGATACTAAACGTTGATTGACTGCGCAAGCATGCAGATATATAAATATGCACCGGTCCCGCAGGACCGGTCTCGCACCCGAGTAACAAATTGTAATCTCTGTGCGTTACCGTGCGTTAAAAGCCCGGTACATTTTTTTTGTTTTAGAAATGTTTCGAATCTTAAGACAAGTATAAGGCTGTTTTTAGCATTTAAAATAAACGAACAATAACGAAGATATGCCTTTCGCAATTTTTAAAAGCTTGCTGTTTTCACATACCGCCTTAATAATTACAAACACCATACATAGGGGACCGGTAACGCTGTCAACCTGTTAAATAAGAAAAAGAAGAACATTTTAAGCGTTTTCAAGAATAGACAATAATGTTAACTATTTAAATAATTTTAATCCAATTTACTAAATTTAATTTTTTTTTATTTTAGGTGAGTACAAAAGGGGCGAAGATAATTTAACTTTAACTTGTCAATATTCGATTCACACTTCGTGGTAAGTATAAGTGATGTTTTATATAAAATATTTCATTGTAATAAATTATTTTCTTGTAACATTTTGATATTGAGAACCTACTTAATTTAAGGTAAATAAACTCAAATTTTAATTTAAAATACTCGATAACTTCTTTTGATAATAATCTTCTCTTGTTAGTAATCCAATAAAAAATCATCGGGAAAGCAATATCAAATCTCTTAATAATATTCCAAAGTAGAAAAGAAGATAGAAGGGTGAAAATTAGTCATTGTATGTTTTTTAATGCCACATCGCAAAAAAATACAAATTAAAAATTTTGTTAAAAAATAAAAAAAAATTCTTAAACTAATTTTCAAAACCAAATTCAGATTTTGGCTTTAATATGTGCCTTCTAAGAATTGTAAGGCAATACAGACGTTGACAAAGACGTTATTAGAGACATGGGGAATCTAAAAATTGCATTCCACAACATATCTCTTCAACTAAGCAAAAATTCTTAGCGAATTGCTTTCTAGTACTCGTACAAAGTATATCGGAATAAAAGGAAAAAAGACAGTTAAACTAGCCTAAGCAAAAATCCTTCAGATGTCGCTATTTGCGTCTATACGAAGCCATGTTAGAGTTGCTTTCTAAGATAGAATAAGACGCACTGTACGTGAAATCAAATCTTAACTGTCTTTTTTCCTTTTATTCCGATATACTCTGTACGAGTACTAGAAACCAATTCGCTAAGAATTTTTGCTTAGTTGAGGAGATATGTTGTGGAATGCAATTTTTAGATTCGCCATGTCTCTAATAACATCGTTTTCAACGTTTGTTTTGCCTTGCAGTTCTTGGAAGCATAGATTAAAGCAAAAATCTGAATTTGGTTTCAAAAATTAGTTTACGGATTTTAATTTCAGATGTCGCTATTTGCGTCTATACGAAGCCATGTTAGAGTTGTTTCCTAAGACAGAATAGATTTATTTTCATGTTTAGAGCGACTGTGGAGAGCCGTCTCTGAAGAGCCCCTTTAGGGCGAAATACATATAAGCGGATACACAGACGCACTGTACGTGAAATCGAATCTTAACTGTCTATTTTCCATAAAAAAAATCCAAAAGGAAAATAATTCCTGCAGCTGGCTGTATACCACGTATCACAAAAAGAGGTTAATCTTTGTATATGGGTATATTTTGTAAAAACCCTAAAAAGGGCTACATTAAAAACACGAACGTTTTCGGAACAACAGTTCCATCATCAGGTTAAAATACACGTTACCATGCCTGAGCCACAAAAAAAAAAAAAAAAAAAAAGTTGTTTGTAGTGGACCACCCTTATCACGTAGTGGAATAAAAAATAGATTACAACCTATTCTAAGATGTACCAAATACATTTATAAAATTTTATAAAAATCGGTCTAGCCGTTTCGGAGAAGTATGGCGACTAATACTGTGACACGAGCATTTTAAATACAGACTAGCTGACCTGGCCACGCTTTGCTATGGCTTGGTTATTATACGACTGATATTTCAATATTTGATAGAATTTTATGATAATAAACGTAACGTAAAAATAACCACTAAAAATAAACTAAAGTAGCAGTGTAAATAATACACAATACTTAATTTAAATTTTCATACTGTTATTAATAATTTATAAAATAAACAATGGCAGAATGATAATAAAATCAAAATACTATGTACACTCGATTCACTAATCCCAGTTTAACTCTTGTAAATTTAGCAATTATTTTTATTGTGTTAAGTTACTTACATTTTGACAGACTGAAAGTGCCTGTAAACTAATAACTATTCACTTCTAACATATGCAAAATAAAACAGCGTGAAACTATAAATCAAAAATATAATGTTAATATTTTTAAAATTGTATAATCGTCTATAGATTTGTTTTTATAAATAGAAAGAATAGTATTCACAAAATAGCTTTTGCGCAATCACCGTTTGTTTGGTGTATAGTAAAACTAATTACCGCCAATCAAAATTTATTTAATTACACCATTCTTCTTCTTCTTCTTTTTCTAGCCATTCACGTCCACATCTGAACATAAGCCTCTTCAAGTCTTCCTTTCCATTGTTTTTTATTGTACGCTACTTGTAGCCAATTTTTCCCGGCAGTCCTTTTCAGATCATCTGTCCATCTCATAGGAGGTCTGCCTCTGGGTCTTTTGTGTTGGTATGGTCTCCAGGTTAAAATTGATCTATGTCATTTGTTTAGATCGCTCCTAGCTACATGTCCAGCGTATTCCCATTTCAACTTTAATGATTTTTGCACCACATCGGTGACTTTGGATTTTTGTCTTATCCATGTGTTTGTTTTCTTGTCCTTAAGTGATATACCTAGCATTGCTCTTTCCATCGCGTGTTATGTGACTCTAAGTATATTCATATTCTTTTTTGTGATTGTCCATGTTTGTGCCGCATAAGTTAATATCGGAATAATGCATGCATCAAAAACTTTAGATCTAAGATGTAATTGAATTTGTTGATTTCTGAGTATATAGTTCAGTTTACCGAATGCTGCCCAAGCTAATTTTCCTCTTCTTTTTATTTCTTCAGTTTGAATTTCACTATTTAGTATTATTTTTTGTCCTAAGTATATATATTCTTCAACTTTTTTTATAACTTTATCGTTTATTATTGTCACGGTGTCTTCGGAGTGCATGACTTTTGTTTTGTTTAAATTAATTTTCAGTCCTATTTTAGAAGATTCGGTATGTAGTTCTAAAAGCATGGTTTGCATTTCTTGTAGGTCAGTAGCTATCAGGATTATGTCATCTGCAAATCGTCGATTACTGAGGTAGCGGCCATTGATGTTTATTCACTTATATTTCCAAGTTAGGTTTTTAAAAACGTCCTCCAAAACTAAGGTGAACAGTTTGGGTGATAAAGTATCTCCCTGTTTGACTCCCCTGTTTATTGGTACAGGGTTCGTGTGTTTATTTTCATTTAGGTAGTATGTAGCTGTAGCTTGGTTCATAGTTTCTTTTATTAAGTTAATATATCTGCTGTCTATTCTACAATTTTGCATTGCGTTTATTACGGCCGTGTGTTCTATGGTATCGAAAGCTTTTTCGTAGTCTACAAATGCTAGGAAAACTGGAAACTTGTATTCGTTACATTTTTCTATTAATATTTTTGTGGTTAACAGGTGATCGGAAGTTGAATAGCCTTTTCTAAAATCTGCCTGTTCATATGGTTGGTATTCGTCTAATTTCCTTGTTAGTCGAGTAGTTATGACTTTGGTGAGTATTTTAAACAGGTGTGACAGTAGGCTGATGGGTCTGTAGTTTTCCAATTTTCGACTATCACCTTTCTTGTGTAATAAGAGTACTTTAGAGTTGTTCCAGCTCTTAGGGACTTTGCCCTGATGTAAACAACTGTCCACAAGCTTAGTTACAATTGCAATTAGTTCCTTACCTCCTTCTAATATCATATCTGTGGTAATATTATCTTCTCCTGCAGCTTTATTTCTCTTCATATTTTCCAATGCTGTAGTTACTTCTGAAATTGTTACTTTTGGCATTATTTCTGATCCAAAATTTTTTATTAATTTCCGTGCTGGTCTCATCTCATCATCTTGTTGATGTGTTCTGTAAAGTTCTGTGTAAAATTCTTCTATTCGTGTCAGTATGTTTTCTCTAGTTGTGATTTCATTTTCGTCTTTTCCCATTAATGATATCATCTGACGTCGTCCTAGTGTCGGTCTGAGGCATTTCATACTCTTATTTTTTTCAATAGTTGTTGTTATGCACCATATATTACACCATATAATGTATTAATTAAATGAACAAATAATAATAAGTTCACAAAAAAGTGTTGCTCGATTTTTAATAAACAATGATATTTATTTCGAATCATTACTTTGAATTTGAGATGTTATTATTGAATAATATTAAATTTTATTTGTTACTTAAAAAAATGAAATTATTTCTTAGCATTTCTTACAATAATTGTTGTAAGTTTCCTACATTTGGCGCAACTTAACGACTGTAAATTATTATCACTTCAGTAGATTTTAATATTTTTAAGTTTTAATTTTAATATTGAATTAACGCACAAACTTAAATTTTTAACTTCATTGCAGAGAAAATGGCGAAAAATAGTTTTTTTATTGTAAATAAACAATGATGAACATTTTAAAATTAGTTTGAATTCCAAACAGAAATATTTCAGTCAAAAATAGAAATGTTAACTCTCGAGTAAAAATCACGTTTTAAAACACTTCATATAAGTACAACTAATTAAAGTTGATATCTGATGGTATATGGTATAAATCAGTATACATATTTATATACCTGTTTGCATGGGAAAATAAAACTGCTTTTACTATTTTCCTTAAAATTTTATCATATTTTCTCAAGCTTAAGCAAAACGAAAAAAGTAAATAGACGTCACTTTGAAGTTTATTAAACGTCACTTTATGTTTAAATAAACTACTGCAGAGATACATCGTATAAAACATTTTGTATGTATTATTTGTATTTGTAGAGTATTATATAACTATTTGCATGGGAAAATAAAGCCTTCGCTTCTACTATTTTCCTTATAATATCATCATATATTTTCACATATTAGACCTTCCTAGGATTTTAAATATTTCGAAACCAAAATTGGCCAAATCGATTTAGTCGTTCTCGATCTATTATAAAAAAAGTTATAAAAACATAAAATGATGTTCGTTAAATGTCATTTTATGATATTTTATAACTACATGGATTAAATGAACTAAAACTGTAAATGTGAAGTCGTATAAAATATTTTTTTCCATAGCTAATCTTAAAGTGTTGCTATAACAACTGTTTTGAGTAGATAAAGTATCACTTTAACCGCAATGGTAGATAAAGTGACACTTTAACAGCAAGAGTAAATAAAATGTTTTAACTTTACAAATTCAAACACATTAAGGATTAAAAACAACTGAAATTTTACAATTAACATTATTAGAAATATCTATTTTTGGACCATCACAACTTGTACTCGTTTGTTTAAACACTTGATTCGAGGTACTGGATTAATTCTTTTCCGTCCATTTCGTATTTATTCACTTTGTACACAAAACAATATTCTCCGCAAAAACCAAACCGTAACGTTTGTTTGACATTTGTTGACAGAGTAATTCATAACCCTAGCAACGGAGCAACACAATTGCGATTTTTGCTAAAAAACGCCCTCGAAGATAAAGTACAATTTTATCGTCTTGTACAATAAATAACTATTAAAATTTACAATTAAAGAAAATAATGGTCACTCATAGAGATAAAAAACGTGGAACAACAAATACACTTTTACAAAATTTTGTTGCAATCGGTAAGTATTAGCTTGGACAAACACCATGCCACGAGATTTTTATATATAAAGATAACCAAATTTAAACGACTATCAAAGGGTTATTCATTTTTGTTCGCACATTGACAGTTAATTTCGAATAAACAATTTTGTGTGAGTCAAATATAAATTGCCATAACATTTTGATCATTTCAGATGGCTGATGCTTCCCAGAAAACTTTTTAAATATTAAGTTTTAATATAGAACTGATTAGCAAGGAGATTCAATAATTTGTAACAAAAATTTTCTCTCTCTCTCTCTCTCTCTCTCAAGAGAGATGGTACAGGAACTCGTTGTGGCTACAGAAAATGTAGGTTTAAATATAAATATCTCGAAAACAAAAATCATGATCAATTTGGTACCCAACCAGTATGGGTGGGAAAGAAATAGAACTCGTAGATAGATATAAATACCTGGGACATGAAATTATGATTGGCAGGGATAACCAGACTCATTAACTGAAGAGAAGAATCGGCTTTGGGTGGGCAGCATTTGGAAAACTGAGAGAAACTTTTAAAAGTGAGCTGCCCACATGCCTAAAGAGAAAGGTATTTGATCAGTGCGTCCTCCCAGTCTTGACGTACGGAGCAGAAACACTTACCTTAACAAAAGCAGCAGCTACCAAATTAAGAGTCACGCAGAGAAGAATGGAGCGGTCCATGTTAGGAACAACTCTGCGAGACAGAATAACCAAGACATCAGGAGAAGAACCGGAGTGACTGACATCATCGATAAGATAGCCAGACTAAAATGGAGATGGGCAGGATACATAGCCAGAATGACAGATGGGCGATGGACAAAGAGGTTATTGGAACGGAGGCCAGGGGAAGACAAGAGAAGCGTCGGTCGACCACCTACAAGATGGACTGACAATTTAAGAAGACTCAATAAAAACTGGATAAGAGCGGCGCAAGATAGACGGGGTTGGAAACATGAGGAAGAGGCCTATGTTCAGCAGTGGACTCTTGAGGCTGGATGATGATGAACAAATATTTTAATTAGAAAAATCTCGCTATTCTGTTGATAATCAAAATTAAGAATACGAATATATCCCATTTTAGCAAAAGTGTCCATTGTCTCAAATTTCGATTGTTGAATTTCGAAATAACGCGGGTTAATAAAGAAATTCATTAAAATTATAAAAATCCAAATTATTTGATTTTTTTTATTTATTTACATGTTTTCCTATCCCAATTAACAAATTTTATTTAGAAATGTGAATATTTTTATTACAAATATTTTGGTATCAAATTTTCTTGGTTTCCAACGAGTTATATGTAATGGTCATCTTTTTTGGGCTCTCGCTGCTGACCTATAAATAGCATAGTTAAAAATAATAATAATAATAAATAGTAATAGATATTTCGTTAGATATTGATATCTATATCTAACGAAACAATGAAAATTATTGCAAGAAAATGAAAGAAAAGAACACAGACTTTTTTTGGACTAACAATATTCATTTTAGAAATAACAAAACAAAGTCCAGATAATGTTCATAAAAGAGTCGTTTTTTAAGAACGTATATTAGAGTACAAGGAAATAATTGTCCATTTATTTATCTCATTCCTCTACTACAGCTGACTTCTTGCAATAGAATACTTACATGATTTTGCGAATTCTTGACATCATGCATTTAGTTAATTACGTTTTTCAACGTAAGAACCTTAAGCGTTGAATACGACGTTCAACTACATATATTATCTCATTTTGTCTTAAAATTAATAATCCATGGAGAAAACTGATTAAAAGACCCAATTAGATTATATTCGATACAACGAAACAGAATGGAATTGAAGGAGAAATTCTTTTAGATAGTCCCGAAGGCAGTAGAACGGATTAACAGGGTTAAGTGCATGGGAATGTATGACACAAAAGAAGTTTAAATTAAATTTTTATAAAATGTCACAGATTTTATTATTGTATCTTCCAAATAAAATCTTACAGTGTCCCCTTCTCTTCTTTAATTTCCATCTTCTATTAATTGAAGGTTGTAAATCATCATGACTATACGGACCCTGTTAACTGCCACTCTAAATAGTTCTGCAATACTGCATTCAAATCATTCCCTTAAGTTCTTAAGCCACGATATTTTTCGTCTTCTCACATTTCGCTTTCCTCGAATTTTGCCTTAAGCTGCAATAATGAGTATCTTTACCTCTCATAACATGGTCTAAGTACTCAAGTTATGTTCTTTTAATAGTCTGTGTTATTTCAGCTTCATTTCATACTTTTCTAGGAACTTCTGCGTTTGGCATTCTTTGAGTCCATGATACTCGTAGGATTCTTCTGTAACGCCAATACTCAACGGCGTCCAACTTATTTAGATGCAGTTGTTTTAGTATCCATGCTTCCAAACCATAATAAGGAGTAGTGAATAAACCGAAACGTTCTTAGGTATGTCCCGATCTGTATCTTAAGTTTAATTATCCCAGTCTGGTTAAAAAAAAATGTCGAAAAATGTTTCGCAGATATCTGAAGTTTTTAAGACATAGGTGGGGGTTACTAGATGACGAATATATGAAAAGTTACTCGTATTTTGACCTTGCGTTTTTTTTAAACAATAATTTATGGTCACAATTTGATTTTTTGTCTATAAGTTTTTTCCCTTATATTTTAAATAAACAATATTTAAGTATATCATTTTTTTATATCAAGAATATCTTTATTTTCCCGTTTTTTCAATTAAAATTGATAAATAATTTACGGAGATATTTGCAAAAAGAGTTTTTTTTGCACTAATTTATAAATTTTATTATTTTTTTTTTATTAACAAAATAAAATGTTATTAATACATTTGAACATCGAGGAATTACCGTCTTTTAAATTTGTGCGAAATTTCCCCCCGATCGGAAAAATAGTTTAAAAGGTATTTCATTTATCCCTGAGGCTAATTATTTAAACTATTGAACTTGCCCTATGAATGATGCTAGACACATTTAGCAAATTTCATAGGATTCTTTAAGACTTAAACTATCTCAGAAGTTAAATGCATATTGCGTTTTAATCGAAATTATTTACAAAATAAACGTTTGAAAAAGGGGTATGTTTTTTACTTATAAACAATTGTAAAAACTTTTATATTTTTCAATCTACAGACTTGTATGTACAACCATGAGGATAGCTGGTAAAAAAACTCACATTAAAAAAAATCTTCTATGACCAATAGGAATGAAGTTAGAGACTATTTTTTAAAACATCGTATCTCCATTGTTTATAAACATTAAGAAGTATAATTTGCACAAATTGTGAATGAAAACCTAAACTTTATATTAAAACTTCATAGCCATAAAATTCATCCAATTTTTCGAAACTTACAGCCCATCGACGAAGGTACTTTCAAAAGATCGACGTAGGAAAGTGGAGAGAGTAATTGTTTCAGCTTCGTCTTTTCTTCAATACCGTAACTTCAAATTGAAACACGTAGGAAAAATTTACATTATCTCGGCTTCCATTGCAGCTGGAAGCCTCTTTTTTTATTGTGGGGTAGCTTGTCGAAATATGAATAACTACATAGTTTTCACTGGCCGGAAAATATTGTAAAATATGAAATTCACCGTAAAAACTTACTTTTTTATAATTTAGCTGGAATAGTCTGTCGCAGTATTTATAAATATTGACATAATTTTAACCCTCCCCCCGGAAATCCCGGTTCATTTTATATCAATGACGTAATAATACTTATTTTATAAATTAAATTTCAGGTAATTTTTTACACATTATATTATTATATTTCTTATATTTATTATAATTGTTTGTATTTTTATAATTAACAATATTGATTTTTATTCTATTTTTCGTATAAATATGATATACAATATTAATCTACTATTAATATCTATTAATCTTTGCGTTACTGCTTTGATAAAATAAGTCGATTTTTTCATCACCTGTCTTATTAAATTTTGCAATGTTTACTAAACTTTAAATTTTTTATTTTCTTTACATACATTGGTTTAAAAGTTAAAATTTGGTTAATTCATTCGACTTCACTGTCAGCTCTAAACCTTTTTGTTGCAGGTTGTTTGTCTTCACTTATTAAATCAGTCTCTAAATATACATTTTCAGAATCACTGTCGTCGTCAAACGTAACTGTACCGAGGTTGCAGCATATTTTCTCCTCTACTTCTTCCTCAGTACAATTTATGCACAAGTTCGTACAATTCAAACCACGTTTTCTGCACCCACATCTAGTAGTTTTGCAACCTGTGGTGCATTTGCATGTAATGTGCTTTAATGTCTCTTCTGGAATTAAATTATCTAGAGTATAAATTGGTTCAAAACCAGTGGCACTTTATCTCCAACCATAGGCACAAGCATCTAACTTATTACCTAACCACATTTGTAATTGATAGTAAACCCGAAGAACATGCTGTTTAGCTGCACCTTCAGATGGTGGCAGAGTTTCTAGTTTAAAAGATATTTACCGATATTTCTGCTAAAGTGTAAGTATCTTAAACCATTTAAAGAAAATGTATCGTTGTGTTTTTTTTTTAATTATTTATTATAAGTAATTATTCATTCAATAGTTTTAAATATTACTTACAATTTTCAATCAAAAAGTAATACGTTTAGTTAAAATTTTTTTGTTCAAAATACACAAAATATTTTACTCAAAGAAGTATAAGTATATTTATTTCTATAGACACTACACTGAGACTGACGAAATTTTGAAGCTTAGAGCTGAAACAGTTTCCCCTCCACTTTCCTATGTCGATCTTTCGAAAGTACCTTCGTTTCGAAAGGCTGTAAGTTTCGAAAAATTAGATGCATTTTATTGATATAAGTTTCAATATAAAGTTTATAATGCTCATTCTTGAAAGAGTTACGGCTATATTCAAAAGAGAGAACGGGTATTTGGTAAACTTCTATAATTCTATTAGTACCATTCTTATTGTGACAAGAGCGGTAGGTTTATGACTATGTTTTATTGTCTAAATTTGTCTTACAATCCAGCTTTCTAATATAATTATTTGTCAAATTTATATAATTGTTCATCTCAAAGTTCCTTTTTCAAGTGTATATCATTTGAAAACATCATCAATATATAATAATGTTCATTAATATAGATAAAAAAAATTGATATTCTATAATAAAAAAAAAATTCGAAAAGAAAGTTTTTATAAAAATACAGTAAATTCTTACTTACATACTAGCACCATGTCTTCGCATTTTCTATTCGAGGTCTGAGATTCAGTGGTTTCCATCAAGTAGTGATGATTGCGTTGTCTGTGATTCGTCCAATGTCCAACGTTTATTTTTTCGCCTCTATTCCCAAACCTTGGTAATCATTTCCATTATTTTTTCCTGGCTCACAAAGATCGCCATTTATGAATTATGTTGGTGAGGGTTGTAAAAATTACATACACTAGTTACATCTTAAAACCTGTATTTACTTCATTAGTCATCAGTTTACTGACTTGTTTATAATACCGAACGTTAACTCACCGTAGCTATAAATAATAAACTATTTGCTAGCGTAATTCATAGATGGCTTAAATATATTCCAATCATCGAGATAGAATCTATGGAGAGGGCATCACGTGAATAAAAACGACCTCGCTTCGGCCATATTGTTATGATCATTTTGACAGATCGTGTATGATTGTTTACGTTTGTTGTTTTTCGATTAATTTTAGTTTTATAATTCTTTTATAAAAACTGTGATATTATATTGTAATAGTGCATAATAATGGTTTCTTGTTCTCAACGTAGTTGCAGAAGCAGAAGCAATGTTAATAAAAAATCTTCAGGAATAACGTTCCACGAGTTAGTATATAAATATGTAAACCAAGTAATGGCCCGTATTTTAGAAAATAAATTAATAGTATTCATAAAAAATCTTAGAAGTAAGGTAGATCGTGTTATTCTTTAGAATACTCAAATATCTTTATCCTAAATATCTTAAATTTTTTTAATAACTACTGCAACATATTATTTTTATTTCTATATCTTATTCTTTATTTCTACACACTATTTTCATTGTAATAATTGGCAGATATTCAATTTTGTTTTTTTTAATAACAACTTTTCTAACTTTATTAATTGAACTAAATTTTTAAGTGTCAGTCAATTTGTAGTTATCAAATATGTAATTTGTAATACGAACGTATTTCTTTTATTTCATACCGTGTATTCATTTTACCCTTTAAAATATTATTTATATTATTATCTCTTTTAGATACAACTTGTTATTTGACTGTATTAATTTATCTTTATGTATAATATGTCATGTTTTTTATGTTTACCGCTGGATAAATAAACCATAGTTTATTAAAAATGTATAGCACTTTTTTAGATTACGATTAAATGTTCTAAATAACTAGTCATATTTATATAGTAGTTCTAATATTATTGAGTCAGGCCCTGATCTCACCGCCATATTAGTATGATCGTTAGCCACACCTACTGACGCCGTTTTTAATACACACGTTAATATGCTCACAGCTTCTCCATATATTCTAGATAATTCCAATACTACAACGGCAATCCTTCTACATAGTATGTACTTCTATTTATTTACAGTGAGCATGTAAAGATTTAAATAAATTCTTTAAACTCTTAATTTAGCCTTTGTTAAAAAAAAGCTGAGAGATTTGTCTCTAAACGTCTCTAAAAGAGAATAACTGGCACCCACATTAAGTGCAAGTGATTCATGATTTAAATGAATATGATTTCGATTGTAGACAAGAGTTTTGTGAATTAATGATGGAACGATATAATCATGATCCGCAATTTCTACGGAAATGAGTTTCTCAGATGAGGCCACCATCTCCTTAAGAGGTACAGTAAATAGGCAGAACTATAGGTACTGGGCACAAGAGAATTCTTACTTCTTGGTAGAAGGGCACACTCAAAATCCACAGACAGTCAACGTGTGGACGTGAATATTTGGTAATATAATTGTGGAATCATTTATTATTAAAGGTTCATTGAAGTATGACAAGTATTTGTATTTACTTCAACAGCGAATAATTCTTGCATTTTCGGCTCTGTACCTAAATCATCAATATCCTCAGCTACCAAACAATTTACTATGGTACCAGCAAGACGGAACACCACCGCATTATGCACGACATGCACGTGAATACCTAACCTAAATAATCGTTTTCTGAATAGATGGATTGGTAGACGAGGACTTTAAGATTGGCCAGCTAGATCTTCTGATCTGTCCCCACTAGATTTTTCCTATGGGAACACCTTAAGTCTTGCATATTTTCACGAAACAAATGGTTTGCAATTTGAACATTTCATTTAATAGTTTGTAGGTTTCTTTAGTCCTGTTTACATTTTTATAAATTATGTTTAGATATGACTAAGATATCTTTTGTTTCTCGAAGGTACGGTTATGTGGCATAACACATGTTTCACAATTTTTGACTCATAATTTAGAATTACATCAGATAATTTTTGACTTACTATTGCATCACCTTTATATATCAAAAATAACTAAAAGTCTTTTAGTTTTAGGTAAGCATCATTTAAATTACTTACAGTTGTACTAAGTTGTAGTTCATCGTCAAACTCATTGATTTTCGGAAACATTAAATACCTGTTCGTTTTCTTTAAAATCACGAACACAACTAGTTAAGTTTACTTCAGGATTTTTCGAAAATAGAGCTGCGTCAATCTCTAGGTAGGTAGTTCAAAAAATTTTCAACTTTCGCAAAAATCATCTTCCAGGTCTTGTAGCTTTTGATTTTCCAGAATTTCTTCTCCATTACTATCCTTTTTTAAAAAACCGCACCTAATAAAAAACTTTTTAATTGTTTGGGTTAAAATTTCTCTCCATGCTGTCACAATTCAAATTAAGGCGTTAATATTCGTTATGGACTTCTCCAGTTCAGCTGTTGATAAAAACCATTTTATAGATGATAACATTCTTCTCATCAAAAACTTTCTATACAGCCAGCGATTTAAAATTTTTAATTATTCCTTGGTCTAACGGTTGACAATATGCTGTAGTATTAGAGGGCAAAAATATTATCGATATGTTTGATAACTGAATATTGGGATGTGATGTTGCATTATCTAGTAATAAGAGAATTTTTCTGTTTTGAAGTTGTATTTTTTGTCAAATTTATGCAGCCAATCTGTCATGATATCTTTATTCATCCAGGTTTTCTTATTGTAGTACCAGTCGACTTGGAGTTTGTCAACAATGAAAATTTTTGGAACATCTAGGATTTTTACTTTTACCAATCATTAAAGCTTTTTCTTTTTCCCCATTTAAATTTGTACACAATAATACGGTCAGCCTTTCCTTAGCAGATTTACCCCCAGTGCACTTTTTATTACGAAATTTAAAAGTTTTACTTCGTAAGGCTTGATAATACAGATCAGTCTCGTCAGCGTTATAAATATCTTCAGGTAAATAGCCACTTAATAAATTTATCAGTTTTATTTGCCGCTCTAAAACGTTGTCAAGGATAATATTTGCAGCTTCTCCAGAAATTGCTCTAAATTTATTTTTATGTTTTAAGCAAAACTTGCCAAACCAACTATTGAAAGCTTTAAAATTCAAATTGTGTTCTTTCGTTGCCTCTAAAGCTCTTTCTTTTATTAAAGAGGTAGATAATGGAATGTTCTTACTTCTCACTTTACAAAACTAATCGTACCGTATAGTAACGATGGCTACACCTTCAGTTTTATTCTTTTTTTGGGATTTTCCTATTTGAAACTTTTCGGCGAAAACTCGAACACTATAGTTATTTTTTTTCAGATGCTTTTATGACCAATATCTTTTCTTCCAAATTTAACAACTTGCTTTTATTTGTAGACATCATTACCCTTAGATCAGAATATCGCAACTAAATTACAAATGTGTACAAAAAATGAATAAATTCCAAAATGGATTTTTCCAAATCAAACTTGATGTATCTAAAGTACCTGGCTTTATGACCATAAGTACCTACTTATATAATTAGTTTTATGGCTACAATAAGTTATGTACATGTTTGGGTTTCCGAAGCCCCAATTTTAATCTTTTAATCGCCATTATCTGACTGTCCGTTGTTGACAGGTAAAATTACAATAATTTCTTAGAAAAACTGAAGGAAAATTTTGTCTGGAGTCGTTCTGAAGAAAGTCCGTCGTTCGGAGGTGTCTTCCTATTTACCCACATATGAACCAAAAAACTGTCCGTTTACCAGAGGTTTCCGTTGTGAAGAGGTGTCCGTTAACAGAAGTTTTACTGTACTATCATTTAAAAAAAAAATAATATTGACATCATATCTCCAACAGCGATGTCATCATCAAAATATAAGTTCAGCAAAAAATGTACTCTAATGTAAACTAATAGAAAAAGACTCGATTCACATTTTAGTTGAACTTTTCAATAGCATTTATACATCCGGAAAAATACCACAAAAATAGCTTTTATTCACCTTTGTTATTATACCAAAAAAGATAAATGCCAAACAATGTAGTGATTACCGTACAATCAGTCTGATGAGCCATGTACTGAAAATATTCCTGAAAATTATACACTCTAGGGTACACAGAAAACTGGAAATGGACATCAATAATACCCAGTTTGGATTCCGAAATGAACTTGGAACAAGAGAGGCGTTGTTTGCACTGAACGTTATGTCTCAAAGATGTTTTGACATAAATCAAGATGTATTCATGTGTTTCATAGATTACAACAAGGCCTTTGATAAAGTGCGGCATGATCACCTAATCAGACTCCTGACAGAAAAGAATTTAGATAAACGAGACATCCGACTAATAGCAAATATGTACTACAATCAGAAAGCAGTAGTGAGAGTAGAGAATAATACCACTGAAAAAATTGAAATAAAGCGAGGTGTGAGACAAGGGTGTATACTGTCACCAACCCTGTTTAATCTCTATTCCAAAGACGTAATGAATAGAACACTCTCTGAGCAATCCGTAGGTATTAAAATAAATGGTGTTAGATTAAACAATCTGAGATTTGCCGATGACACCATTCTGATCGCAGGAACACTTGACGAGCTACAGACATTAATAAATAAGATAGCAGACTGCAGCAAAAAAAATGGACTATCTTTGAACATAAAGAAAACTAAATTTATGGTAATATCGAAATCAACACAAAATGTCCAAAATTTATATTTACACAATGAAATTATCGATCGAGTTAGCAAATACAAATATTTAGGCACTTTTATAAATGAAGACAACGATAGCTCAGCAGAAATTAAAATAAGAATAGAAAAAGCCAGATCCATATTCACTAAAATGAAGAGAGTGTTCTGCGGAAGAGATTTGAGCCTTGAAATGAAATTTCGCCCGATGAGATGTTACGTACTTTCTGTGCTGTTCTACGAAATGGAGTCATGGACGTTGAAAAAGGTTGATACCAAAAAATTAGAGGCATTTGAACCGTGGATGTATCGCAGAATCCTGAGAATATCATGGACCGAGAGAGTCACAAATGTCGAGGTCTTGAGAAGAATGAATAAAGAAAAGGAAGTCATATTTACGATCAAAAAAAAGAAAACTGCAATACTTGGGACACATTACAAGAGGCAAAAAATATGAACTGCTTCGAATAATTATGCAAGGGAAAATAGCAGGAAAAAGGTCTATAGGAAGAAGACGAAACTCCTGGCTAAAGAATCTACGGGAATGGTATAGCTGTAGCAACAACGAATTGTTTCGGTTAGCAGTTTCGAAAATACGTATAGCCCTGATGATCGCCAACCTTCGGAACGAAGATGGCACTTGAAGAAGAAGAAGAAAAAATGTACAAGTGAAAAATAAAATCGACGTTTCTGAACTAAATGAAACGTTTGTAAAAGATTTATTCCAACTTTTACGTGCTCACTGTATATCTAATGAAGGTAAGAGAAGTGATTCTTAAATTTTAGTATATATAAACATTATACACAAACAGTATTATACAAAACTTTAAACTTTTATGTTATATTGTAACGTTTTCAATTTTTTGCGTTCTACTATTTGGGGTTAATACCATCCTACACATATCGTCATGAAAAGATGTCCCTTTTGTGTTAAAAATCGACCTGCTTTAGTATTTTCACAAAATCCAATTAATATTGCCAAATATCCGAGTGAATTCTTTTTATTGGCTAACCCTGTATATATTTACATTGAATATATAGATTTTTAATGTCAGCAACCTTAAATTCTAACTACTTAATCCATACTCACTTAATAGTTTAAATATTATATAATAACGTATTTATTTCATAAGCAATACTTTAATTTTATCTTGCATGTACTGAAGAAGCAATAAAAAATCTGTAATGTTATCATGTTGAAATGTGTTATCTCTGATAATACATATTTTATTTTTTATGACCATAAACGTATATTTCTATTCACAAACGTTTCTTTGTTATTATCTGAATTACTTGAAAATATTAATTTTCAGATCAGCTCCTACACGCCATTGGAGCAACTCCTTTAAAAATGAACAATACCGTTACATTCGTGGAACATAAATTTCTCATTCCGCTAAAAACAAACCACGTAACCACTTTGACAAATGCATCAAGTATTAATAAAGAGAAAACAATGGAGTGAGAACAAAGTGTGTCCGACTGCAACCACAATGCGATGACTTAGTTCGTATCTCTGTCATTTTAGGTCCTTTGACACGCCGAAATGTTGATTACGAAAGGGGCTCAATTCACGCTTAATTATCTTCTAGGTAAGTTTTGCGAAAAGTTTTTGGGCTTTCCCGATGAAGTGAATGAGTTGATTTTAGTTCATTGTTAGGCGATGACAACTTAAGTCGAACAAATATTTTGGAACATATTTTAGGTTTAGCTTTGTTATTATCGGATATATTTTAAATTTAAAAAACGCGTTTGAAAATGAGATTTATTCAATTTATTATAATACAAAGAATATACTACCTTACTAAAGTAAGTAGTAAATCAGCTACCTCTCATATACCTTTTAGTAAGTTCAAATATCTGGCTAAGAATTTCATAGCCTTTTTTCTTTCTTGACGGGTAAAACTACTTGCGAGGACTTTTTAATAACTAGCACTGTTATCGTTTACATATTATTTATATATTTGCAACGTTAAACAAAGTGATATTTTACATCAAAAAGCGGCAAACAATATTTTAAACTCTAATTTCACTATTTGGGAGAGTGAGTCATCGTTTGAAGGCGTAGAAGTGGGGAAAGACGTATGAAAATCCAGTGGCGTACACTCACTTTTATTTCAACGTTAATTATATTATATTGTTTAAATACTATTGTTCAAAATATGCCACAATATATTTATCTGCAGGTTTTTACTGAAGTTTCCATCTCTATATCCAAAGACTGTTTTCAAAGATATAAATTATAGTTATATTTATTTTATTTGTTTATTATTATATATTTATATATTCTTATATTATTTTCTTTTTTTTTCTTAACTTGAAAAACGGTCTCTGTAATAGAGATCGAAACGTCAGTAAAATAAACATGTAAATAGATGTATTGTGGCTTATTTCCAACATTCTCCCAAAAAATACGGAATGCCACAAGCAAAAAGCCACAGAAAAATAAATATTGCTACCATCTGTATATTTGAAAACGATCTCTTTATATAGAGATCGAAACGTCAGTAAATTAACCAATTCAATTAAATATATTGTTACTTATTCCCAACATTATTTCTAAATATACAGAACGGCAAGCAAAAAGCCATAGAGAAATAAATATTACTATCACTGGTATATTTGAAAACGATGTCTTTATATAGAGATCGAAAAATCAGTAAATTAAACCTATAAATAAATATTTTGTGGCTTATTCCATACAGTCTCCTAAAAATACAGAATGCCACAAACAAAAAGCTATAAAAAACAAGTAATTTTGCAGAAAGCTTACTGATGCCACCAGGCTGTCGCGGAAGTTACGCTAAAACGTCTTTTGACGTGACCCGTCCTTAAAGAGTTACACAATAAAAATTTTTTAAAACAAATTTTAAGACAGTTTCCACACCACCCGAGAGGTATGTCTTGTGGCGCGTCACTTTTTTTTAAATGGGTGTTCGCCAAGAGCCATATTGTCCCATTAAATAAAATAAACAAAACACTTAAACAGTATAAAACAAAACAAAATAAAATCCTATAAAACAAAATAAAATTCTATAAAAACAAAATAAAAATAATTTTCGATGTAACAAAACATTGTACCATTCTATTTAAACACAAACACTATACACACTTACTATGTTCTTCTCGTTTTTTTTTTATTTTTGGTTTGTTTATGCTGATGTTCCTACTAAACTATTAGAAACTATTATTTGCTATCTAAATCTGAAGATGCAGTGCTGCTATCGCTGTCATTATCTTCACCTGGTGTAATTATAATTGGCTCTAGTAAAACTTTGACATGAGTGTCAAGTTCCCACATACGATATTCTTCTTTAATTATTTGGCCTGTACATTTAGCCCATTTCTCTGGAGTTACATGGAGGATTGCTTAAATCAAAAGTTCCTTAACTTCGTTTAATTTGAGCGTTTTGTTATTGCGTGCTACTTTTCCTTTCACTTGCGCCCAGATAAGTTCAATGGGATTAAGTTCGCAATGATAAGGTGGTAGACGTAGAACTTTGACACCATAATCTTTTGCAGTTTCATCCACAACATATTTAAGATATTCACTTTTCCTTAACCGTGCAATGTCAAGTAGTTGAATGTTGAGCATTGATTATTCGTATGCAATCTCCTTTTCTGTAAGTAATTCTTGAATTCTCTTTTTCCGTCATGCCGTCGTCGGTAATTGTTCTAGTCTGCGGCTATGATATGGCGCATTGTCCATAACAACCACAGACCCAGATTCCAATTTTGGTAAGATTCTCTTAAACCAGCGCTCAAATACTTCGGAAGTCATTTCTTTATGATAATCACCTGATTTTTTCGACTTAAATTGAAGCAAACCATCATCAAGGAACCCTGTATCACTTCCTATATGGGTGATGATTAAACGCCGTCCCTTTCCTGATAGAGCTTTTAATCCTGTAGACCAGCCTTCTATAAATGCTTCGTGTTTACTTTTGACATTTAAATCTTGCCAAACTTTTCCAACTGTATGACCTTCGTTAATCCAGGTTTCATCCAAATAATATATTTTGCGTCCAGTGCTGCGAATTTTTCGTATTTCTTCTAAATATTTTCTTCTCCACAGAATAATTTCATTTTTTTTTAATAGCATACTTTTTCTGTTGTGTTTTACATGTCGAAAGTTCATTTCGCGCATGGTTCTAATTAAGACCCTACGAGATATCTTGGGTAAAGAGTCATCGTTTTCGAGCTCTTGAGAAATTTTTTTCAGTGTTGGAATTTCACTCCGAAAATTAAATGAATGAATTTTTCGACGTATAATATTCCTTGTCTCGTCATCAAAAAACAATGCTTTTCCTACCTCTAGTTTTACCTTTTTCTTGCTTTTTATTTTCCTATGTATTTTTAAGTACACGATAAATACAGCTAACGGATACTTTTGTTAAACTGCTACAAATGTCGACCGCTTGGCTAACATTTAATGCCATTTTTCTGCCTACAATTCCTTTATAAACGTTTCGTATCATTACCTTCTCTTCGGACGTTAACATTTTACGTCTCTTTTGCGGCTTTTCATTTTTGGAATCAACATCAAAATTTTGCTGTCTTCTCTTGGAACAACTCGGTTTTTCGTCCATTGTATTTCAATAATCTGTGTATATACTATATATACTTATATAGTATATACACAGATATATAATATAATATACATTTCAATAATTCTGTATAAGAATATAACTAAAAATTTACTATAAAACGACAAACTATAACACTCTTATTATCAATAACACGTTTTATCAATACTACAAGACAGTAATAATAATAATTCTGTATAAGAATATAACTAAAAATTTACTATAAAACGACAAACTATAACACTCTTATTATCAATAACACGTTTTATCAATACTACAAGACAGTATTGACAACAATACGTTTACAAACTTATCACATAAAATATACTCACAAAATGCACTACCCATAGAAACGCCAATGAACCATTTCTTTGGCGAAAAAATAATAAAAACTAGTTTTACGGCATGTCTGGGTCCGAATTGTAAAACGGAATTTCCTCGCTAATTCCAACATTGCCAAACGATTGAAAAATAATGTTTTAAAATATCGATTTTTATTTTATAAATTTAAATATGTAACGAAACGGAACATATAAATAAAATTTATTTCATTACAATTTTGTGCTTAATTTTTACTATTGAAAAAATCATGTTTTTTGTATTTTTATGACAGTAATAATCGCTGCGTGGAAGAATACAGGTTTTGTATGACCATAATTACTACTTGTGAACAAGAATTGGCCACACTGTACGACAACTTCTGGTCAAGTTTACTATAGAGAAGCACAAATAAATATACTACTTTATATATTCTGTAATTTCTTATGAGGAAACGCAAATTGTAATCAAGAAAACAGGCAGTTTTCGAGGGCCGCTGTGTACATTTAAATTTGAGGATATTTGGCGTTTAAACTATGAAATCACTCTTCTAAATTGAGGGTTTCTACTATAGTTACTTTTAATGAATTTTGTTATTTTTTCTGCAATAATGTTATCGCTCATAACAAACGCGTAATAATAATAAGAATAATAATGGAAAAAAGAAGCTGTGGGAGTTTTTTTATCAGTTCTTCTATCAGGCATGGCTTCCTGCGAATGGGACATGCTCTCTTGGTATTTTTAGCACCGATACCCAGAGGGTACACTCCAACACCAAGAAGAACCACAAGTGAGCCAAATAACAAGAGCTCCACTCGCTGAAGGTGCTGCGCTGGAACATCAGCCGGCGTTTACTAAAGCGGGATGACCGAAGCAGCGCATGAAATAGACTGAGTCTATAAAGTCTATAAACGAAACATTTTGCGCTTTTATTACAAGGTGGCAAACCTCGTTTTAGAAACGATCGGCTATCAATAGCAGCTGTATGCCAAATTTTGTAGGTAGTACCCAGATATTCAAGTATCTGAACAGTGAATACCAGATCATTATCGGATAATTATTAGAAATAATCTTATCTTAGAGACTAGTCGCGATATCAAGTCGAACGGAAGATTCATAACCAAGAGGTAGTTGTCGATCAAGACCCCAATGAAATCCATAATAAGCATAATGAACAAGAAACTCAACCTGTTAATACGAAGCAGGAAAACAACGAGTTACATGATCGACTGGTAAGCGAAAAAACATGTGCCATGCACATGTAATTTCCATGCCATGCACATTGTGAGTATGATGGAACAAACCCACTCAGAAGCCCACCGCTACCAAAAATGAGCTCTTTTTAGAAATTAAGCGACAACTTGTAATCACTAAAGTCTTACTCAATTATATTGAACAAGCCCATACATTTCTCATACATTTGAATATTTCCATATGTTGAATTGCTGTGCAGCAACATCAATTGCTAATGTTTTGGGCATTAAGATAAGAACACGACGAGGTACTAATAACGGAAGGACTGAAAACAGAATTGCATCCTGGGAACAACGACTGCTGAGGAACAGTAAAATACTGCTTAGGGATATCAGATAAATTATGGAATACTTCCGAGGAATAAGAAGCGAAAATCAAGAGAGCTGAAGACACTCCTGTTGAATTCTCCAAGACATTCCCAATATGATCCAGAAAATAGTAGAGCTCAACACTGCCTGTACACATGAAAACCAAAATTCCCCGTTTATTTAGGCCGCCTAAGAAGATACAGAGTCGATAATCACCGTAAATGTGAAAATATACTTTTCGAGCATGCAGAGAAGGCTTTCTATAGGAAACTAAATTCCACTGTAAAAAGTAAAAATAAATCCTTACCAAAAAGAAATTCATGAGTTTGTGGGAAATCAACTTTCGATGCTAAATACTCAGAACAACAATGCTGGATGGATTTAACACACCACTAAGAACTGTCAAAATTACAGTAATACTCCTTATGAACCTTTCACCACTAAAGAAATCTTGAACATTATCAAAGTTCATAACTGGAAATCTAGAACATACGCAGTTCAAAACTTCTGGCTAAAGAAGTTTTGGAGTATTCATGAGCTTTTAACAATATTAATTAATTATGGTATTCGTCGCAACCTGTGTAGCTTAGCGTATCTACCAACTCTCTTCTCATATATGTTTAAACAATATCATAGAGCCTTAGCAGAAAGGATATGATAAGGGTTTCATGGGCTGCAAAAATACTTATAATCGACTTAGCCATTTTTACCAGGCGTGCACTAAAAAGGGATTCTTTTTACTACCTTCGTTGACTAGAAAAAGGCCTTTAATTTAGTAACACTAAAATTCACTAACATAAAAAAGCAGGAAATTTTAAAGAAGATACCCAAAATTTCTTCATTTTTTCATCAACTAGATCCTCAAAGTGATTTATTTAGATCGAAATAGTAACTACTAAGTTTCTACTAGTGTCACAATAATTAGCATTCAGTGTCGTTGTAACTTATTGAAGGGCTTTGCAAGATTACAGTAAAGTTAAGGAGATCCTTAAAAGTATGATTAAAAAAAGACGATTATTTTTTTAAAACTTGAATTTTATTTTATTCTGGACTTAGAAGTTAAACCTTAGAGTTTTGTTCCATAACTTCAGAGAGACTTTATGATTTTCTTGGGTATGAGGAGTTTATTTTCCAGTGACAACGTTGATTTATGGCGTAGCAGGTAAAAAATTCTGAGTGTGAGTCTCAGTTGCTACCTTTTTGTGAAGATGTTTGTTTCATGTGAGTATTTTGTCCAGATGCATACCTAGTTATTTGGCTTCTTTTTTTTTGGGAAGTTGCTGATTTTTAGGGATTACTGGTGGGCAGTTGTATCTGCGGTTTGTGAACGTAACATGTACCGACTTACTTTTATTTATTGTGATGCGCTATTTCTTTATCCACTGCTGGATATCATTTAGAATTATCTGGAGTCGATGTGAAGCAATAATCGGATTGGAGTGTGATTTCAAAAAGGTATGTATCATCAGTATATGTGGCTATGATGGAGTTAATTGTCGTTGGTAAGTCGGCAGTGTATAGAAGGTACAGAAACTGCCCTGAGGAACTTCGGTCTGGACTGGTCAGACGATAAAGTATTCTTCATACAATGCCACGAAGAATTGTCGGTTTTGTAGGTAGGATTTAAAAATTAGGAAACCTTAGATATGCAGATAATATAACTCTAATAAGTGCGTTCGAAGAAGAAATGTCAAGCATTTTAGAGCTAGTATAAACCTATTGCAATAAATGCCTCAGGATTAATAAATAAAAAACATAAAAGTCAAATATTTAAACTTACTGCAAATAACCAGAAGCTTCACCTAATTTGAAATGGTTAACGAGTTCCATTATCCAGTATCCGACATTAGCAATGCAGCCTCTTCTGAAATCGATAGACATAGATGAATAAGCATGGCGAAAAATGCTATAAAACGGTTATTAAAACTAAATAAAGATCTTTGTCGAAGTACATAAAAATGAGATTGGTGCTTGCCTTAAATTTTACCATTTTTAGTTACAATCAAGAAACATGGACAATAAAATCAGACGATAGAAAAAAACACACCTTTGAGATATAACGCTGGAAGAAAATGATTTAGTTCTGATAGACGGAGCACAGAAATCGCTTAATCCTCCAAGAACAAGAATTTAGAGAATCCAGACTCGTCTCTCCTCTAGTTGTCGTTCAAGCATCTTAAAGTTTTTTAGACATTGCAAAGAGAAGTAACAATAATATTTTTTGAATTATTCAGTGAACTACCCGTCATGATTATTCATTTAAAATTAAGAGATTGTAGTACTGGAAGAAAGATATCTATATCGTTAAAAGATGATTCCTTTGGAGTAAAAATCGACTTGTTTCAGCATTTTCAAAAAATCCAATAATCATTGCCAAATATATGTATTGGTACCTATTGTCATCATTACCCTAATCAGACATCATATCGTTCCCATAGATAAATAAGTCAAAACAAATAGATAGAAGCAATACGAGTATCCTAAAAGGAGTGTATGAGAGAGATGCAGAGTGATGTGTTGATATATTATAATTAATGATCATCATTACTGGTATATATTTGATCACTTCATCGAAAATTAGTTGGGAAAACTAATATAATTAATGATATTAACTAAATAATATGAGCCACTTTTAAGTAGATGAAATATAATAATAAATAATTAAATATTAGTAAAGTTCAGATTTATTTAGTTCGTAAATGTGATTTACCAGTTTTATAAACCTAGATTTTGATTAAATATGTTTAATGAAGATAAAACTAATTTATGTGCTAATATTGTAATTTGTTACAGGTGAGTTAATGTTGAATGCTAAATAAATTTAGCTTTGTGACACATGATTATTTATAGCTAAGTAGCCAATTAAATTAAATATTTTTATTTTTCCGGTTAATAACAAATTCGGTCGTGATTTATTAAAGTGCAATACTTTAATAAAGTAATTTATTTATACCATTTATTTTAAAACTTTGGTGTTTGATATAGAATTTTAGAAAAACACTTTTACCAGGAAATTGTTATTTAAGCTTAAGTTTTTAACAAGTCTCATGTTAGACAACCTGCCTGTAATATAAGTTTATTGACGTTTCAATTTCCAATTCGGAAATCGTTCTCAAAAGATAAAACAGTAATAAATTTCTTGGTGAAAATTTCTTTTAATAATTTAATTTAATCAGACTCATTTATATTGGCAATTGAAACATATATTGTAATTTTAAACTAGACGACTTTAAAATAATATTACTTGACTTACTCGACTTTATCTTGAGAATATCCGTCAGAAAAAATCATAGCATATGATTCGTCTTTAAAAAAACAACAACATGCCATGATGACTGTAAAATTCTCCTGTTAGTGATTCTGTGGTAAATCAAGAGGAAAAGCCAGGAAAAAACCTCATAATACTATCCTGACATGGTAATTTGCGACAAAATTGTTCTCATTTAACATAATTAGAGCCGCTTTCTTTGGTTCTTCTTTTTTACCATGTGTTTCTTTTAGGACTATACTTGAATCGTTCCATTGAACCCTATATTTATTTTTCCATGCGTGTTTACATATTTGAGATGTATAAAATTCTCTATTTTTAATATTAGATTAATGTTTCCTTATTCTAACATTTAATGGTCTTGATGTTTTACCTAAATAAAACTGATCGCATTTACACGGTTCACACGGTATTTTATAAATACAATTCTTTGTTCTTTCTCGTTCATTGTTAAGTTTAGTTTTAGACAAAATGGATCACAATGTGTTTGTTTATGTTGGTCAACAAAATATTAATCTTGAAGTAATTTTTTTGATGTCTTTAAGGGAAATGTTAATCTAAAATTTAATTTAATTAATCTTGAGTCCTTTATGACTCTCAGGTTAAGAGTAATTGGAGCCCTCTTTATTTTGCAGTTTAACTATATTCAGTGTTTATTATTTTTCTTTTGTCAGACCGTTATTGAGTTATGATCTACTTTTATTTATCTATCAGTCTTCCATCTCTACTTTTCTATTGATTTATATTCTAACCCACCCTTAATGAAACTCCCCAATTGAGCATCGTCGTCTTCATTAATCTTAATGAACGATCAGCTTTTTACCATCTACTGTTTTACCGTCTACATCATAGATTTGCAAATTTGCATTTTGATATTTCATTTTACAACATTTGAAGAGTGTTGTATACTGCAGGATTTATTATTACAATCGAAAAGTAATTACTATCATTTAAAACAGAAAGTATATCCTAATATAAGGTGGCTGAAAATGCTAAATCACATATTGATAGGTCTATAGTAGAGGATTTACCAGTTGAAATGTCAAAATGATTATTTCTTCTAGCGTTTAAAAGGTTTAACTGAAAATTGTCCATCATTATTTCGATTCTATAACATTGGCTCAACTAAAACATTGTCTACTGGAACCCGGTAAAGAAATACTTAAGACTTCCGCAGGGAGAAAAGAAAAATGGATGAATGACAAAATACTCAATATGATAGAACAAGGGAGACAATTTAAAAACAAAGACAATAATACAGAGAGATAAACCACGAGATCAGGAAGATGATAAAGCATGCAAAAGAAAAGTACTTTAAAGAGAAATGCAAAGAAATCGAAGACCTTCAAAATAAATATGATCTGTTTAACCCACATAAGAAAGTTAAAGAACTGACAGGACTAAGAAAACAAAATCCCACTGGTGCACTTCTGGATAGATACGGGACTACTATAACACAGACGGACGAGAAAGTATAAAGATGGGCAGAATATATTGCAGAACTGTTCGATGATGAAAGAGGAGATCTGAAGCACATAGAATTTACGTCAGAAGAAATAGGTCCATATATTACAAAAGAAGAAATATTACACGCATTAAAACAATGAAGAGTGGGAAAAGCCCTGGACCTGACGTGCTTCCTATAGAAATCCTAAAAATTCTAGATGAGAAGCACATGTGACACTCTTGAACCAAATTTATAGCTCAGGCGTATTACCCACAGAGTGGTTAACGTCGATTTTTATTTTTTCTCCCCAAAAAGAAAAACGCAAGAGAATGCAGCGTTTACCTTACCATTAGTTTGATGTCTTATGTACTAAAGTTACTACTAAAAGTCATTAATAACCGAATATATCACAAACTGGACATAGACGGTTATGATACACAATTTGGTCTTCGTAAAGGCCTAGGAACGCGTGAAGCTGTTTTTTCACTTAATATGCAGATGCAAAGACGCCCGGACGTCAATCAAGATATATACGCATGTTTTATTGACTATAATAAAGCATTCGATAAAGTACGACATAAACAATTAATGAATGTCCTGAAATCAAAGAAGATTGACTACAACGACCTCAGGCTCATATCAAATTTATACTATAAACAGCGAGCAAAAGTACGTGTTAACGAGCAGCTGTCAGAAAAAATTAAAAAATTAGACGTGGAGTGAGACAGGGATGCATATTGTCGCGAATTCTTTTTAATGCCTTCTCCTAAGAGATCCTGAAAAAAGTTTTTGAGGGTGAAACAGCTGGAATATAGGTAAATGGAGTTTCCAATAACAACATTAGATAGGTGGACAACAATGTGATCTTAGCCGAAAGTATTGAAGATCTTCAGAGACTGGTGACTAAAATAGCGGAGCATGGAAAACAGTACAGTCTAAAAATAAACGTCAAGAAGACGAAATTTATGAGAATATCGAAAACACAAAAAAATAACGAGAATCTTCTAATAAACGGAACCAACGTCGAACAAGTGGACAAAAATGCATATCTGGGAAGAATAATTAACTCCACAAATGATTACATTCAGGAGATCAAAATCAGGATAGAAAAGGCTAGAGAAAATTTCAACAAAATGAGAAGAGTGCTATGTACAAGGGATTTAAAATTGGAACTAAGAGTTAGGTTGGCAAGGTGCTATGTTTTTTTTGACTTTGTTTTATGGAATGGAATCTTGAACCTTGAATGCGACATCAATGAAAAAACTGGAATCATTCGAGCTGTGGGTGTAAAGAAGAATTCTGAAAATATCGTGGACAGAACACGTCACAAACAAAGAGGTATTAAGAAGGATGAATAAAGAAATAGAAATTTTAAATACAATTACAATATCTCGGACATATTACACGTGGAGAGAAATACACCTTGTTCCAACAGATTATGCAGGAAAAGATCCAAGGAAAGAAAAGCATAGGGAGGCGTAGAATGTCATGGCTGCGCAACCTAAGAGATTAGGACGGATGTACATCAAATGAACTTTACAGAGCAGCCGTCTCAAAAGTCCGAATAGCTATGATGATTGCCGACCTCCGCCGCGGAGATGGCACTTGAAGAAAAAGAAGATTTCGATTTTACGACGTAATGGAATAATTATTGTTGATAATGTGTTATTGATTGTGTAACTATGGGCATTAAAATATGTCAATAAATAAATTTATTATTTCAGATAATATGTAAATAACTTATTTAATTATTATTTTTTTATTCTTATTAATTTATAGTAAAAAAAATTAATAGTAATATTATACACCATGATATGAAAACACGCCATTTGACCTTGTTCAAATATTTTGAATATCTTGATATTTTCCAAATATACCTCATAAATATGCTCTAGCTGAATGTATGTGACCTTAACACTATTTGTTTATATTCTTGGAACGATTCAACCCAAAACGTAGAATATACATTTTCTGCCAATGGATAAAAACGTAAACTCCATTTTAAAGTAAAAATCTTGGAACGCCGCCGATAGATGTGATATAGCGAGCTGGTTCACAAAATGATTTATAGCATAACATAAAAACACAGAATTCCAAACAGCGAAAAGTGTCTGAAAAAGTATTTTAACATAAATTCTCGGCTCTCCCTTTTTGCAATCACGGGAAAAGTACAGAGATAAGACGGTATAATACACCTTAACTGTAAATTTCCAGCTATATTTTTGCATCTATCGCAACCGAGGAATCTCACGGTGGTATCGAATCCAACAGAAGAATAAAACCACTGATATTGTCTTTTAAAAGTAATTAGACTGAGCGTAAAGTAATAATTAGTTAAAAAATTCAATATTAAACAAATGGAAAATTAATTTATACGTTTTATTATAAATAACATATTTATATAGATTTCCGTCATAATTGACTGTAATGAAAATTAAAGTTATAATTCTTGGTTGACGTTTCGATTTCTACTTTAGAAATTGTTTTAAAAAAAGGATTATCTTTAAAAATAGGGAGATGTTATTGTAATCAAAAAGTTATTTAATGGTTTCACCTTAATTTGGCATGTACTGAGACATGCATGGCTTAATCTTTGAGACAAGCAATATGACTACTGGCAGGATCAACCAGTTTTTATTTAATATTTAATGGTTGTTTTTACAAACTGACGAGTGATTTACTTGGGCCTTGATCTTGTAGGCAAATATAGGTTATTCCACGAATATACGACTGTTTGGGATTATTGCGACAACGAATATTTTACTGTGCAAGTAGAAGTATGAAAGTAAATTGGTCTAATTATTATTCCAATAAAAAGGGTCTACTGTTAGTATGACATCTGAACTAAAATTATTTCAGTTAATAGATGTTCAGATAGATGCAAAATTTATTGTGAAATTTAATCCGAAAATAACAAAAATTTTTACGCTAACGCTCATTTTTACGCAAATATCAGACATTTGGGTTGGATTTCGGTGAAATGTATACACCAAAGAGGCGTGCCGGGTTTCTTTGATATTACACTATTTTATTACTTTATTAGGTATATTATACAACTGTAATAAAAATAAATGTACTATTTTTAATATAAATGAAAAGAAATTGGCAGAACGATCGTTCAGAAACCAGAAAAAGAATCTATATATTTCACTTTGTTAGTTTTAAATATTTGTTTGCTTTGACTGGATGTACTCTTAAAAGTGCCGAAAGTAACGGGTATAAGATACCGGCTATTGATAGTTAAAGTACCGAGTCGTTACAGATATTAAAAAGTTACGAAAATTTAAATACAGTTTCATATATCGCCGACTGATTTTAGTTTTAAAAACCGTCCGTATAGAGGTTTCCGGTGAAGAAAGGTGTCCGTTAAGGGAGAGTTTAGTGTAGTGTATTTGTTTATTGAAGCCAAAAATGCCGAGACGTGTTTTAGATGTAGACAATTTTATATTTAATGTACTTTTTTATTTTACTGCTGAGAAAACAAACAGGGACCCCACTCTGTATTAGTGAAACAAAACTAAAGTCGGTTTTGCAAAAAGCAAAAAAAAAGTGGACAAAGTGAACAAAATGTCGCACAACAATATAATATACAACACACAATATATAAAATGCGCGAAAAGAAAGAACATGTTTCTTTAGATTCAGTTCTACAAAAATTAAAAGACAGAAATATATTTGAAATTTCCAGAACAAGTCTCTGGAGAGTTTTAAGACAGATTGGCTTTAAGTTCAAAAAGGAAGACAATAGAAAGGCTTTGTGTGAAAGAGCTAGTGTCGATCACAAAAGAATAGTATTTTTAAGAAATTATAACAAATTTAAAAAATAATGTTCTTTCTTCGTTTATTTACACGAAACATGGATTTTTGCTAAAGGCGGTATCAAACGAATTTGGCAGGACGAGAGCACAAAATCCATAAAACACATCGATAATGGGAGAAAGAGATATATTATAGTGCATGCAGGTAGAAAACATGGTTTTATCGAGGAAGCAGATCTTGTGTTTTCATCAAAATCAAAATCAGCCGATTATCATGACAATATGAATACGGATATGTTTGTGAAATGGTTGAACAAAAAAACTGTTCCCAAGTTTACATGAACCATCCGTTATAGTACTGGATAATGCTGCGTACCATTCGGAAATTTTAAATAAACAACCAACAAACATCTGGACCGTAGATAAAATAAAAGAATGGTTAACGAATAAAAATATTACATTTCCTCAATACTGTTTTAAGCCTCAATTACTAACGTTAGCTAAAAGTCATGCACAACCAAACATATATATATATATATATATATATATATATATATATATATATATTAGACGAAATTATACAAAGCTTTGGACATCGTGTGCTAAGACTACCGCCCTATCATTGCCAATTCAGTCCAATTGAATATATTTGGAATATATGCAAAACATATTATGATAACCATATTGGATACAAGGTTTACAGTGACGAGGCAGTCTTGGAAACATGGTAACAAGCATTGGATATTGCCACTACTGAAATTTGGGGGAAAAGTTAAAAAAAATGTAAAGACTTAATTGAAGAATGGTGGATCCGTGAAGGTCGCATCGAAGCAGTTAATCCTGTTATAATTTACCATCCTAATGAGGATAGCGACGACAGTGATTATAGCTGTAAATCTGATGGTTGATGATAGTTTTAGGAGATTGGGAGAATAAGAGAATAAGTAAGATTTTTTTTGTTTTTTTCAAAATCTGAAATACAACTGTTCTATAAACTATCAACTCTATATTTATATCATGACTTCATATTTAAATCTAAAGGTTTATTTCTGCCATAACAGTATTTTAAAAATGGGGAGAATTTACTATTGTACAATTCAGCACAATGGGCCATTTAAGTCGATACCTTAAACCGAATTTAAAACAGTCGTATATTCGTGGAATGGAGTATAGCCATGCTTTTAGTTAAAAATTCTAAGAGTGGTATTTTTACCTTCAGGATGATATCAAATTAATTAATTTGTGCGTTTGTTTCTCTATTATGCGTTTTTGTATTATGTGTTTAGGTAATATATGTTTATATATTGTGTGTTGTGTATTTATTATGTATAATTGTTGTTGATGTTTTTTTCGACTTTCTAATGTTTGTATATACTTCTTGCTGACTTCTTTTAATATTGGCAATCAAAGCCTGCTAGATTCTTCTGATTGGTTTGCTACACATTTATCTTCGTTTGGAAGGATAAGATCTGCTTCTGTGATTTTTCTTTTTTTCATGTCTGTTTCTTTTAACTCTTCGTTAGTGGCGTGGGTCACCTACTCCAATATTTCTACTCACAGATTGAAATCGGTAGGTGTCAGCGCTACCTAAACTTCAGTACCTTCCAAGCAGTGCGTAAGTTTTTGACTTTGGTCTACTAACTATACTAATTTTTAGTAGATATTAATAGTACTTACGAATCCTGATTCACAATGATATTAACTTGTGATTTTTACTGGATGTTACTTTTTTTAGAACAAAATGGAGAATTCGAAGAAGCGTAAAATTGAAAGATGTAACGATTCTGAAGTTTGGTTGAAATGTTTCGAGGAATTAAATGATAACGAGGATTGATCTAATACTCACGAGGAAAGTAATTTTGAAGAAGACCACGTGACTGAAAGTGGACATAATACGGCTTCCGAACAAGAAGCAGATGAAACTAACAGAAGTGATACTAGTGGAAGTGAAAGTGAAGAAACTGACAATCGAGCGGAAGAGATGGAAAAAAATGGAACAAAATGGAGGATAAGAGGCTCTGTAAAAAACGTACGAACTCGTGCACATAACATAATAAAATGCCATTTGCCAGGACCAAAAGGTATCGCTTGAGGAAAAACTGAAATTGACATAATGGAGTCTATTTTTCGATGAGATAGTGACGAACACAGTAGAGTTCATTGCACAAATATTTATACAGATAGAACCCTTAACAATTTCCAACGGGATTGAAATGCACTACATACAGATTCAATGGAAATTCGAGTATTTATTGGTTTATTGTTCCTCATAGGTTCTTTGCGAGCATCAAGAAAAAAATAATACAGTTTTTGGGATAACTCAAAGAGAAATGGAGTGAAATCTTGCTGATTATGTAAAAGTGAATCTAGACTTTACTTTTTGATACAATGCTTACGGTTTGACACTGTTATTGATATAGATATTCCATTGATAAATTGCTGCCAATAAGATATGTGCTGGAATTACTCTTGAACAATTTTCAAGCTTACTTTTTACCAAGTGAGTTCCTCACAGTAGACGAACCACTACTAGCATTTAGAGGTAGATGCAGCTTTAAACAGTACATATCGAATGAGCCGGCTAAATACGGCCTGAAAGTATTTGCTTTAACTGACTCTAAGACAGCTTACACTTTGAATTTGTAAGCCTATGTAGGTAGGCAACCAGAAGTTCCTTAGCCAGTAAGCAACTCCGGAGAAGAAGTTGTGTTGCGTTTATAAATCAATTTATATTAGTTAAACTAGTGTCTGAATCTAATCGAAATATCACAGGCGATAACTGGTTCACTAGTATTCCTTTGGCGAAAAGGCTTTTTACAAAAAACTAACTTACGTAGGAACGATGGGAAAAAATAAACGAGAAATACCAAAAGAATTCCTTCCAATACGAAATAGAGTAGAAGACTCCTCCGTGTTCGGCTTTTACGAATACTGCGCTTTTGTGTCATATTGTTCGAAAAAGAACAATGCTGTACTAGTTTTATCCATACTCCATTCTACTGTTAATATTGAGGGGGGGAAGTTTACTGGGGATAAAAATAAATCTGAGGTCGTGACTATTAATAATATGACCAAAGTTAACGTCCATCTGGTTGACCAGCTTGGCCAACACAATAATGTTACGCGCAACACTAGATTTTGACCGATAGTGCTGTTCTACAATTTGGTAAACATTTCCGCAATAAATGCTCTTTGCATTTACAAATACCACCATCATATTATAACGAGAAGATATCGCGTGTTCTGTTCTGGCAAAACCTGAGTAGGGAGTTGATTAAATCTCAAAAAGAACGAAAGTCTCAAAATCCAAACCTTTCAAGGCAGCTACGACAACGTGCAAAACTGCTGCTTGGTATTGAGAAAGATAAGCAACCAGCCAAAGCTAGAACTGGATCCCGAGGAAGATGTTATGTATGTGAAAGGGTTCGGGATAAATCCACCATAAAATTCTGTTCCAAATGTGGAAAATGGGTTAAAGAAATCTGTATAAACTGCCATCAAAAGAAGGTTAGATGAATGTATTATTGTTTACTTAAAAATAAAGTATATATAATAAACTAAAAGTCCAAAAGAAGTGGAAAATAAAAATGGGTGACATTTGTTCCCTACGCCACTAAATATGTCATTCTTAGTCACGCCACTGACGAAGGGTTATGATTATTGATACATCTTTCCATTGCACCCTGTGCTTGTTGTCCCAAGCCTGTTGGCGTACTTGTGATTTTTCAAAGTTTCAATTTTTGATGTACGTTTCTCCCACATATAAACTGTTGCATTCACTGGGTATTTTATAGATGCAGTTCTTGACTATGAGTTCTGTGTTCAAGAGCCATGACCTCACCCTAGACACAAAAATAAGGCTTCTTAAATGTTATGTGTACTCAGTGCTTTTGTACGAAGTAACAACGTGGACATTGAAGGCGGAAACTCTATCAAAACTTCAGGCTTTTGAGCTATGGTTATAAAGAAGGATCCTGAAGATACCATGGACAGACAAAGTCGCCAATGAAGAAGTACTGCGGAGGATGAACACAACTGCGGATTTGGTCAACATCGTGAAGACCCGTAAGCTGCAGTACTTGGGACATATAATGAGAAATCAAGGCAGATACGAGCTACTTCAATGCATTTTGCAAGGTTAAATTGAAGGAAAAAGGGCCCCAGGACAAAGAACCAATCCTGGCTTGCTAACCTGAGAGCATGGTATAGAAAGACCTCAAGACAGCTATTTTGTATAGCAACCAACAAAGTCATCATAGCCAGGATGATCGCCAACGTTCGGAACGGACAGGCACCCTAAGAAGAAGAAGAAGAAGTTCTTTGATCTCGCTTGTTTATTGTTAGGATTGGTTCTGGACAGAATAGATTTCACTTTATTAGTTGTTTTTACTGTTGTTGTGATGTTTTACCTATTTCCTATTAATTTTAATCTTTCCGGTATGCCCTTTATATATTTCGTATTTTTGTCATATTTAATTCTCTTCTTGTGAGTGTTTCTAGATTGCTTGTACTCTTTTGTTGTTTCATTTCTTTAATCTTATAAAATTTATTGTTTATATAATAATAGGTAATATTATTTTGTTACGTTAAAACGTAAAAAACGTTAATTTTTGTTTTCGTTAGAGCAAGTGTTTTGGACTGTATTAAGTAATGATTTGAAAATTTCCTTTTTAATGTTCACGTTGTGGTTTGAATGGTAATTTTAATCCCACAGAATACCACAAGAAAACAGTTTCAGAATTTTTTTATGCTTTGGTATAAATTTTAAAAACAGCTACTTTACGAATTTTTATTTCTATAAATTATTTTAAATAGGTGATTTTCAAAACCAACAATGTTCACGAGTTCAAACATTTACTTATGCATATGTATACTCTTATGAAGAAAAGAATAGAACTTGATAAAAAAATAAACAGGCTACATAATATAAATATTTTATACAGATCCTGGCAGAAAAAATAACAAATAAAAAATAAAAAATAAAAAATTATAAAATATTTCTAAACTGTTTAAATTTAAAGCGATTTCCGAATTTGAAATGTTATATATAGTGTATATTCTTAAGAGTTATAGTTATGTATCAGATGACCACTACTACTAGGTTACATGGTATATCCCATGTGGGGCACAGGCCACTAAAAAAGAATATCCACACAGTTTCTTCATGCTAATAAGAGATCTGACGCTTAAGAGTTATTCATCGACCAAATGAGCGGTATGCACAATGTGACATAAGAGAGACAATATTGTTTAATAAAGACTCTGTGATGTTTTGGGCTGGAATTTCGTTGGCAATTGGTGGCTTTACGTGGAGGCTCTTTAAAGACCGAAAGGTACATTACAAATATTTGTTTTTTTCGCACCTTATATAGAAAATAATTTCATCTGAAAATACTAATAACGCAAGGCCTCACGTATCGCGTGTCGTTACTGAATATTAAAGTGAGATTAATATTTAGATATTGAATTTTCCTTCTCACAGTTCCGACATTAACCGTATTGAACACTTATGAGATATTGTCGGTATATATTAAGACTTTGTCAGCCCCTTTTGCGTTACTGCAAGATATATAAACTATGGTTATTGATATCTAAACCTCCTTACACCAAAACCAAATAGTCGGCTTAAAGGACTGCCTAAGTCTGACTTCACAATGGACGCGGGTTTTAAAAACCTTTCCAAACAGTTCTAATTTGTGTGTATTTGTTCCATAATAATTAGAAAATATTGTTTTTTTAATTGTTTGAAGAATAAATAAGGACTTTTGGTTATCAACATTCATTCTGTGCGATTGGTACTATTTGTTGTTCGTGAGTTTGTGAAGAACTATGAATATGAAATATGAACTATGAATGTTCATATTTTATGGTTATGTTAATGTAGGATTAAAACTTGATTTTACTGTATTTCAAGGTATTTTGTTGTTGTTTTTATCAGAGTTATTTCAAAATAAATTAATAAATCATTAAATTTAATTACGAAGTTAAAATATATATTTAAATTAATCTTTTATTCTTTTTTCGTTGCCAGTGACTTTATCCTGTTAAATACTAAAGATAATCGTTTTCTCGTAGCTTAACTTGTAATAGAATATTCCGTGGAAACCTTTCTAAAATATTGCCATAATAAGTGTTTAAAAAAATGTTTGTTGAATGTTGTACTAGTAAACATGTGCTGAATATATCCAGTATTACTGAATGTTTCAGTAATGATAACAAAACTACTGTTAACTATTTAAACTATGAGAAAACGAATACATTAAGTCTTTTAGGGATAAAATCACCAGCACGTAAAAAGGATTAAAACATTAATTTCAGCGTTGTTTAACTTTGTAAATAAATTCAATGATTTATTAATTAATATTGAAATAACCCAACAACAAAAAACAACAACAAAACCATAAACATAACCTTAAAATATGAACATTTATAGTAAATATCTTAATTCTCTGATATTATTACCTCACAAATTAACTAACAACAAATAATTCCAATCGCACAGAATGAATGTTCATAACCAAAAGTCCTTATTTATTATTTAAACAATTAAAAAAAACAATATTTTTAAATTCTTATGGGACAAATACACACAAATTAGAAATGTTTGGAAAGGTTTTTAAAATGCCCGCCCAATGTGATGTCAGAGCTTGGGTAGTCCATATCCAGCATGAGCAGGCGGTTTAAAGCTATTATTAGGAGTAGAGTGGAAAACACGCGATATAAGTTTACTTTATTTATTTCTATTTTTTAAGGTTTGTTAATTGTTGTTATTTTTTATTGTTAATTTATTATTGTTTTATTCTGAAGCTATTTTCTTATCACATCTTAAAAAAGTTACTATTTTAATGGGAATAAGCCACCATTGAAGATAAAAATAAGTTTATTAACACTTTAATTTCCACTTCGGACATCGTTGTCAAAATACAAACGTTAATAAATTAAATAAATTTTGTTTTTTGTTAATTGGTGAAAATTTTTTCTTAATTTAATTTATCTGACCTATTTATATTGACCATTTAGACATATATTATACATTTTAAAGTAAAATACTTTAAAATGATGTTGCCCATATTGCTGAATTGCATTCCTGAGACGACTTTATTATAAGATAGTCCATTCGATTACATGAAATCACCTTTAACTTAAGAGTATCCGCCAGAAAAAATCATAGCATGTGATTTGTCTTTAAAAAGACAACCACATTCTATGATGATAGTAAAATTCTCCTGTTAGTGATTCCATAGTAAATCAAAAGGAAAAAACCAGGAAAAAAACCTCATAATATTATCCCAGTATGGAAAGTATTTGGTCTTACATTTAGTTTACTCTCAATAAACAATAAACTCTGATTTTATATGTACGTTATTTAAAAAACATAAATGATGTATCCTCTATATGCTATTGACTCACTAATAATGGTATCTTGCTTTTATTAACTTCCTCTTTTAATATGCGTAACCAGATCCTATTGCATTTTACCGAGAAATTTGCAACACAATTGGTCTCATTTAGCATAATTAAAGCCGCTTCTTTGATTTTTCTCTTTTTACCATCTGTTTTCTTTAGAACTATACTTAAATCGGTCCATTGAACCCTATGTTTATTTTTCCATGAGTGTTTACATATTTGAGATATATAAAATTCTCTCTAATCTTCTCCTAAGTTTAGGTTTATGAATTCCCTGTCAATAAGCGCACTGACAGGGAATTCATAAAGCAGAGAATAGAACTGTTTGTAGTGCTATAAGTGAAAGGCGCTTTTACGTTTACTTTTTGTAAATTGTGAGTAATTTGGTTTAATTCAATTTGGTGAAAAATAATAAATATTAATGACAGTAGTAATAGTAAACAATGTATTAAAAAGAAACGTCACAATTTAACACAGAAAAAAGTATGATTTTTATATCATTAACAACTATCAAAAAGCTTCTTCTCTTCAATCTAATGAAAATATTAAAACGTGTTTTGTTTCGTACTTTACGTGAAAAGATCTTTAGGTGTTAAAAAAAAGGGGGAGAATAATACTCCTATTAAAGAAAAAACCATTTTAGGACGCAGACAGTATCTTAAATAAATAGCAGAATTTCGAAGAGATAAAAAACATATAAGATAAAACATGGTTGAATGAAGGACATACTGTGACAAAAGTTTGGCAGGATTCAAATGTGAATCAAATGACAAAGTTTGCTAGTTTGTCGACAGGTTTAAAAACCCCACCTGGAAAGGGAAAACGCCTTATTACTAGCCATAGTGTTAGCGACACTGGATTTATTAAAGGAGCTTTAAATGCACTTCTTTCTAAAAAGACTGGAGGTTACCATAAGGAAATAGACGCCGATCATTATGAAAAATTGTTGTCAGACACTAAGTGGAGAAAAGCTGAAATTACAGATTGGTTTACTTAAAAAATATTAAATACAATGAACCGGTTTTGAAAATCGAGAACTTAGCATGGTGTCATCTTTGGAGCGGCTATTCACAACCGCTCTGAACGTAAAAATATTCTTTCCTGTCATATTAGAAGCTACTATAAAATGGCTTCCATTTATAAGATGTCGTTATTGAGTCCAGATCGAAGCCATTTTATAGTATCTTCTAATATGACAGGAAAGATTATTTTCACGTTTAGAGTAGTTGTGAATAGCCGCTACGAAGATCCCCTTTAGGATGAAATACGTATAAGCGAATATACAGACGCACTGTTTACTCTTTATGAGTACGAGAAACCAATTGGCTAAGGAATTTTGCTTAGTTGAGGAGATATGTTGTGGAATGCAATTTTAGATTCCCCATGTCTCTAATAACATCTTTATCAACGTCTATTTTGCCTTACAATTCTTAGAAGGCACAGATTGAAGCAGATATCTGAACTTGGTTTCGAAATTAGTTTACGGATTAATAAAAAAATATTTACAAAAGTTTATTAAAAAATATAAAACAATAAGTACGTAATTACTTTGAAACATTTTAAATGAAGTCTTTAATCTCTGGTACAGAGTATACACCTCGTTTATTAAGCATACTAGGTTCATAAATGATTTTCAAAATATCGTCTTTTGGATACCAGAGTACATCTGGTGTGCTCGGCCACTTCCATCCTAAACCACTCTTTATTAATACATTAACATGAAATTCTCGATCGGTTTTATTCAACACAATACCTGAAAATATATCACTATCATATCTTACAATAATATGAGCTTTTCTCAATTTGTTCAGTAATTATAGATGACTGAGTTGAATTGGAATCCGAGACCTCAGTTCTTTTCTCGGCTTTTTGTTTATTTTGTTTCTCTTAGCTTCTTCAATTGCCTTCGATTTTTTGTGACGCTTACGTTTTCGTTCTGCAATGTCTTCGGCTTTCTTTTTTTATTTCATTTCCTCTTTTTTATTGTAATAGTCCTTCCAGACGTGAGATGTAGCAACCGAAAGAACTTTTTCTTTAGATTTCTTTCTGGGCTTTGGCATATCAGGCCAAAAAAATGATTTCTTAAATGGGCTTGGTACATCATTAGGGACTTCTTAATTAAGTATATTTTCCTGAAGGAATATACATAGGGAATATTAGCTACAAAAATGGGTTTAATTATAAACACCAATAAAACGAAATACATGAAAATAGGTACGCAACTACAAATACTACAGCCACTTGTTATAGAAAACGACGTCATAGAAGCAGTTAATGAATTTGTATACCTGGAAACGCTCGTCAATACTGAAAACGACACTACCGCAGAGATAATCCGCAGAATTTGCACGGCTAATAGATGCTATTTTGGGCTTAATCTCCTTTTTAAATCTACAGTAGTTATATCAAGAAATACAAAAGTAAAACTCTACAAAACAATAATACGCTCAGTCCTAACATATGGTTCAGAAACTTGGACTTAAAAAAAAGCAATGAAAACATGTTAGGATGTCTCGAAAGAAAAATACTAAGGTGAATCTATGGAGTGGTAAATAAAAATGGTGTCTGGAGAAGACGATACAACTTCGAACTCTATAGAATATACCAGGAGCCAGATATCGTAAAACACATTAAGATAGGACGTCTGAGGTGGGTAGGCCATATAATGCGGATGGAGCAAACCGACCCAGCTAGAAAAACGCCCCTTGATAGACCTATTGGTCAAAGAAGAAGAGGAAGACCCAGAACAAGATTCCTAGATAACATAGATTAAGATATTAGAAATATGGAAATACGTGCTTGGCGGAAGAAGGCGATGAATAGGGACGACTGGAAAAATATTCTTGGGGAGGCTAGAACCCACACAGGGTTGTAAAGCCAAAATGATGATGATATTTTCCTTAGGGCTAAACTGTTCTAGTAAAATGATACTATTTTCGGCATCAGTTGCTGTTGATAAACTACTCTAAATATTCAAATTATTCTGGTTTTCCAGAGTAATATCATTTAAAACTGGTTTGGTAGAGTTATAATTATCAGGAGATGTCAAAATATCATTTGTAGTTAATTCTAATAGTTCTGATTTTGTAACTTGAATTTGTGTACAGCAGAAATATTTTCCAAATCCACGAATTCCGGAGTCTGCGGTCCAGTAAAAATATCATTTGTTGTTAATTCTAATGGTTCTATGGTGGTCTGATTTTGTAATTTAATTTTGTCTACAGCAGAAATGCAGTTGTGCGCTAAAACTGTTTTATTTGTTTCTTTGGATACAATTCCTTTATTATTTTCGATTAATAAGTCATTTTCTGCTATACTTTATCATTAACAGTCTCATCTTTAATATCGCCAGGAAATAAATCTTCTAAATTTACTAATGTTATTACCTAACCATCTGCACCGACTTCTAATTCCAGGCTTGTACTGTTGGCAAAGACTTCATCTAGCCATATATACTGGTTGTTATTGTGGATATAATTTAACTTTGAGGCATCTACACTTTTCCGAACAGTATTATTGGCATCAGGATCTGCATCATTTACCAAAGTTTTCCAGTACTCATACAAACTTGTATCCTCGATATTTCCATTCCAAAATGTAAAAGTTGCTATAAACAAACAGAACTTTTCTGCAGGCAATCTTCTTTCAAAAAAGGTGAGGTGCGATCTAAGTTCATCAATATTTTGGCGCTGACTTGCGACATATATACAAGGTTTTTTAATTATTTCAGAATATTTTATAGCATTAGGATTAAATGGATATAAACCTTCTTCTTCTTCCTATGCCGTCCCCATTAACGGAGGTTGGCGACCACATTTTTAAAAGCTTCTCTGTCTTTTGCAACGTGGAATAATTCGTCTACAGTCATGTTTGTCCAGTCTCGAATATTTCGCAGCCATGACTTTCTCTTTCTACCTATTCCCTTTTTGCCATCGACTCTACCCTGTATGATGACCTGCAGAAGACTATATTTATTATTTCTTAGTATGTGTCCAAGGTATGCAGTCTTGCGTACTTTTATCGTTCTCAACAATTTGATATAAACCACAAGCCTTAAATCCTTTTGGTAATATTTTTTCAGTATCTTTAGCGTCAAGGGTTTTATACAAGAGTGTAGCAAAATTTTTACGTTTTAATTGTTCTTCATTATTATCCATTCGCGAATTATGTATCATTTTTTTCCATTGATTTTTTAAGGGATGAAAAAAAGAGACATACATAGGTTGAATTAGATAAGTTAAATTAGGATACAGGACAACAAGTATTATTTTATTCTCTTCACAGAATTGGCTTAAAGGCATCGTAACATGTGATGAATGCCCATCGACGTATAAAACAACAGGAAGTGGAATTTTATTATTAATCAACCGTGAGTAAAAAACATTTGTTATGTATTCGTAAAAAATTTCATCCAACCACTTTCTGTCTTTCCAAATGATCAATTGTTAGGCATAGATTGTATAACATTTTTAGAAAAATTTTTAAAATTCATCACAACCATTGGAGGAGCCAGTTTTTCAGAAGCATTTCCACCAAATAATCTAATACATTTTTTCTTGTCATAGTTTATAAAGTTATACGCTGTTTTGTAGCCTCTTTTCACAAGAACTAAAGATCCTTTGGTAAAAAGAAAAAAGGATATTTTGTCTTAATTAAATATTCTTTGAGAATTGCCCAAAATTGTATAATAATACCCAATAACTTCACAGAACCACGACCTTATGTTGTTTTCCGTTACCGAAGCTCTAAAAGGTGCTAAATTCTGTGAAACTCTTGCAGAAACTTGCGGATGCCTCCTTAGAAAATTTTCATACCAGTGTCGGCCGCTATCCGTTTCATCTGCATGCTATCCAACAGCAAATTCGTAATGGGGAAACCAGAATTTTCAAAAAAAAAATTCCATCTTTCAAGCTCACTTTTCTCTCTTGTTGTAAGAAAAGTTTTTGGTTCCATTTTTTTATTAACACGGGACTTCCCTTTAAATTTGTACATTAAGATAACTCGAAGAATACCAAACGTTTTACTAGTTGTTTTCATCGGCAGACGTTAACTAACGGTCCCCAAAGCTTTCAGCATTCTTAAATTTTGGATCCATACTAGAATAACTAAAAAGTATAATACTACATTTCAGAGCCTAAATATCTCTAGTACCAGTAATTAACACCCACCGGAACCAGTTATAGACACCGATTTTATTTAGAAAATTACCACTAACTCGTTCACAAAAAAGGGTGTCAATAACTGGTAAAGAGTTAGATTGATTTTTGTAGAAACCATCGAGAAAGTTGGAATATAGATAAACTCAACAGAATAAAAACGGAGAGGTATAAAAGCTTTCGCTTCTAAGGCCTCACCTTAAATTCTTATAAGTTTATTCACACAAGAAGGATTCTAAGCATTTTTACCATCTGTTTTTACTAAGTCAAACTAGTCGTAGTAGACCGTAACCGAAACACGTCCTCTATTAACCACTGTTTATCGAACACTGCTGAGTGAAAACTGTATAGTATTTTTCATATAAAAATGCGTGCACGTCATTCAAGATTTACGACGTCAGAACCCCACAGCGTTGTCAAAACATTAGAATAGTAAGTTAGTGAGGAATTTTTAAAATGTCAACTATTTGTCAAACTATTATATTAACAGTAAATAAACTAAGTTTTAAGATTACTGCAACACACTAAAATACATAAGAAAACATTTTAATACCAAATTATATATTCAAAATTTAGAGCATTAATAGTAAAAACGTCCTGCCATTATTTCTTGTTCAAAATAATCTATCTTATATGAAAGCTTATCAGCTTTCTACAGACTATTTAGTTGTTTTGGCATAGCACAATCACAATACACAACTATAATTAGTTTTTAAAGCTATTAATCTAAATTTAATATGTATTTATAAATGCAATTTATTAATATATAATATATTATGATCAAATTGTGTAAGAAATCAAAACATAAACAAAAATCTTACTCTAAAAAAGCGGCAACCCTTTAAAACAATTTTGCCACACTCTGAACTGTCAAAAAATTTGAAGTATTTCCGTATCATTTGCGTACAATTGTCTAATATATTTAATTAAAATTATTATTTTGTGGAATATTAGACTTAGAGTTATTTCATAAAATCATAAAATTTATAATATAAATAATAACAAATGCTTTTGGTTATTTAATCAATATAATTCTAAAATTCCCAATATAATGATGATTACATTTTTCTGATAATTATACCATGTTGACGCCTATGAAAGATCGAGCAGTTCCGTATGGGTTTCGTATTATTAGCTGTGTTAGGAAAATTTGAACTCTAAGGTTGACGTTCTGGAAATTTTAAATATAAGTGACGTCACTTTATATAAATTGTGACGTACACGCTTTTTTATATGAAAAATACTATATATCAGTTGACGCTAATTATGACAGGAAACAGTTAGAGGTGAACGACTAGAGGTGTACGCATGGCAAAAACAACTGTGAAACCCTTAATAATTTGCAGAATTTCACGTATTGTGTCGATAACTGGAATAGTGTCTATAACTGGGACATTTACCTTACTGTTTCGTACCAAGCATTGTTCAAATAATTCAGTGTTATCTGTGCTAAAAATTACTAGATGGCTCTTTTTCCAATCTTATACCATTAAATCTCATTTGACAATAGGAACTAAATTTAATCCTTAAATTTCTTTATTTAGGGCATCTATAAAATAAGAAAATAATTTTGATTACAGTCAATTTGTCCTAAAATCCTGAATATTTTTTAAATAATAACCGTACGCCTATGGCTCGTCGAAAATATGAGTCAGTCGCTACAATTGTTGTTCTCTAGTATACATACTCTTTTGGATTTACTTGTGGATAAATATGTATTTCTTCAAAATATTTGTTGGCTAATATTGTGATAATTTTTCAGAACCACATTATTTACTCTCCAATTATAAAAGTTAAAGTAATATAAAATATATACAAATTGCTTTTCTGAAGAAATTAAGTATAACTACTGTCACTATGTATACCAAGATCTAAGCCTACCGTAAAATAGAACCAAACCAATTACTAATTCAGAAGATGTCTACATTTCTCTCGAAAGTAACGTCTCGTTCACAGAAAGCAGATTGCACTTATTAAAAGAAGATGGAGTTTACTATAACCTCATTTTTACTTGGTTTGTAGCAGGTCTCGAAAAGAGACTTATTATTTTTAGCTTTTAGTTCTCCACAAATCCACTCAGAAGAAAGAAGCTTTATATTTCAAGACGCTATTTTTCTTAAAGTAAATTATGTCGATGCTTTTCTGGGATCTTTTGTTTTCGCAAACGCACTACCTACTATTGCGATGCGGTTTACCGAATATAAAAACTTGAATCCTGTTATCTCGGACGTTCTTGCTTTTTCAACAAACACGTTTGTACTTACAAAGGAATAAATATATCACAACAGTGTTGTTTATACTATTAAAAATAATATGAGAACTTTTTAGTGGTAAATATTGTCAGTAACCAGATTTAGAAAATAATTTAATTTAACATCCTTTATACACATGTATACCACGAGTGCCAAAAGAATCAGAATGGACGAATATTTCGCGACATTTACATCGAATCAAAAAACTAAAAAGCACGTGTTCAATATTTTTCAAAAATTTATGAACTGGCACTTAACACGATCCTTCCCCTCACTTGAAACTTACATACATGTATGGAAAAAAACAGTTTGTATTACAGATTCGGATTCTAAATAAAAAACGACGATAAAATCGCATGGCTTTGTAATTGCAGAATAACAAACATAGCTCAGAAGTCTGCAAACTGTCAAAAAACATACGCTTCAAAATACACGATTATTATAGTCGGTTCGCTAGTCCCTGTCCCAACGGTCTAGTAAATTTACTAACTATAGTATTTTTCATATAAAAATGCGTGCACGTCACATTTTATGTAAAGTGACGTCACTTATATTTAAAATTTCCAGAACGTCAACCTTAGAATTCCAATTTTCCTAACACAGCTAATAATACGAAACCCATACGGAACTGCTCGATCTTTCATAGGCGCCAACATAGTATAATAATCAGAAAAATGTAATCATCAATATATTGGGAATTTTAGAATTATATTGATTAAATAACCAAAAACATTTGTTATTATTAATAATATAGATTTTATGAAATAACTCTTTAAGTCTAATATGCCACAAAATAATAATCTTAATTAAATATATAAGACAATTGTACGCAACTAATATGGCGATCAAATTTTTTGACAGTTCAGCGTGTGGCAAAATTGTTTAAGGTGTTGCTGCTTTTTTAGAGTAAGAATTTTGTTTATGTTTTGATTTCTTACACAATTTGATCATAATATATTATATATTAATAAATTGTATTTATAAATACATATTAAATTTGAAATAATAGCTTTAAAAACTAATTATTGTTACGTATTGTGATTGTGCTATGCCAAAACAACTAAATAGTCTGTAGAAAGCTAATAAGCTTTCATATAAGATAGAATATTTTGAACAAGAAATAATGGCGGAACGTTTTTACTATTAATGCTCTAAATAGAGGTAAGTTTAAGATTAAGAATATATAATTTTGTTTTAAAATGTTTTCTTATGTATTTTAGTGTGTTGCAGTAGTCTTAAAACTAACTGTATTTACCGTTATATAATAGTTTGACAAATAGTTGACATTTTAAAAATTCCTCACTTACTAACTATTCTGATGTCTTGGCAACGCTGTGAGGTTCTGACGTCGTGAATCTTGAATGACGTGCACGCTTTTTTATATGAAAAATACTATATTTATTTGTTTGCAAAGTTAGTTACATTTTGACAGACTAGAAATGGCTGTGAATTACTATACAACCAAGCACAGGTGATCATAGCCAATATCAAAGGTTTCTTGTTTATATTTTTGAAATTTTAAAACCGTTTATAGATTTTACATACAAATGGAAAGATTGCTATTTACAAAATAGTTTTTGTGTCATCACTATTTGTTTGGTGTACATACAGTAAAAAAATGATAAATAAAATAAAACTTTAAAACTAATTACCGTCAATCAATATTTGTTTATTTACACCATTTAATGTATTATTTTTCACATATAATCCGAATCTGCAATAAAAAAATGAGGAATTCCATTTTAAAATTGCTCCCCGCCCCCCACCCTTTAGGTAGTGGGTGATAATGGCAGTCATCTTTGGTGTCATTCCATAGACTTTAAAAAATATTAAATACGTGTTTTTTGGTTTTTTTATTGGATAGTGTATGTTTCTAGACATTAGAGCATTTTCGTAATTTTCGTAATGTATCAGGATAAATCGTATTTCTCCGATTTAAGCACCATCTATTAACAGCTCGACAAAATTTCTTTTATAAATCGGACTTGAGAAATGACATTGTGTTCTGGATTTATGAGAGAATTCTTAAAATTTTTAATGACTTATTTGTTTCCTGTATTGACAAAATATTTTATTGTTAAATATTAACATAGGTTAGGTTAGGTTATACTCATAGAAATATAATACTAGATAGACTAATCATTGCAATACCACCCCGTTAACCCAGTGCGACAAAGAAAACTGACCCAAAGCAGTCCCTGCATCTCTTTCTAATTTGCCAAGTTTATTGACCACGTGACCTAAATGAACAATGAAAAAGTCACCTGCCCGATGAACTCGGCTCATTAGACAGAGAGGCAGGGACTGCTTTTGGTAACAATAAAAATAGGAGTTCGTCAAGGCTCTGCACTTTCTACCCTATTATTCGATATATATTTCGAAAAGGTTTTTCAAAATGCCTTTGATAATATTAAAGAAGGCATAAAAATCAATAGAAATCATACGTAAACAACTTTAAAAATACGTAAACAGACATGCAGATAACGCCTTCATTATTGCGGAGGCCTTATATCGACATTAGAATGTCATAACCAGGGAAGGAGGTTTTTTAGCTCTGAAAATAAATACAAGTAGAACTAAAATTAATGGCTATTATACGTATACAAGGGAAGATACAAGGGAAGAGAAACCGAGGACGACGCAAAATATCCTGGCTAAGAAATTTGAGAGAGTGGTTCGGTTGCAGCTCATTAGAATTATTTAGAAGCACGGCCAATAAAATTAAAATAGCGTAATAGCGATGATGATTTCCAACCTCCGATAGGAAAAGGAACCTGAAGAAGAAGATACGTATACCAAATGTCGAGAATATTATTCGAATCTGTAAGGTAACTCTAAGAGAAAACTCCTTAAAATTGTAAAAAAAAACACAAAAACGAGTTCTTTAAATATGTTTGTAGAGAAGAAAAATACATTATACGACTCATAACGAAAGGGAAAGTGGAAGGAAACAGAGATCTAGGAGGAAGAAAATACTGGTAACTACAGAAAGCAATAGACTGTAGAGACATTGACACATGTCGTTGATGTCAAGCTGAAATATCACCTCTTTTAGTTTTTTAGTCTTTAAGAGCTAGGTATATGCGTTTTTGACAATTTCGCGATTTTCACTGGGTCCATTATATAGACATGATCTTTTCATTTAAGACGCTGTGCTCGTTTCAATCCCACCACATCTTTTCTCTTAATGACTTCTTATTTCTCACTCCATTTATATACAGGGTGTTTTAACGAAATTTTGACCCACCCAGAAACTCAGAAACCAAAAGTTTCTTTGAAATTAAACAAAAAGCCCGTCAATTTGTGTTGAAAGGGGGACGACTTTTTATGCAAAATTCATGCCTTCAAATGTAACCCCCTACTGCCCTGCATCAACCCCCAGTTTTTTTTAAATAGCAAGTTTTTCTCTACACGACAGTCTACTTTTTTTATTATTTACGGAATGCCTTTGAAGATAATTTTGGATTTAACTAATTTATTGGTTAAAATCAGCAATAACAAAAAACATAAAATTTCATCAAATTAACTAATTAAATGTTCGAAATGACGTCCTGTAACCCCATAGAATAAAACAGTCTATTTTCAAAGTCTCTTCGTACATTTGCAAATAACTCCGGTGTCAATAATTGGCATAATTTTTTGTTGCAACTCTGCAAGAACTGCAGGCGGGGAGGCGTATATTTTTGATTTAAGGTATCCCCACAAAAAGTAAAAACAAATTCAAAAGATCCGGTCACTCTATTGGACCCTTTCTGCCAATTTAACGGCCTGGAAAACGTTGATTCTTTAAGAAATAATGATCCAATAAGGTGATTCTCTAAAATGCCAGCCCATTACTGTTACTCCAATAACGACAATTACGTCTATTAACTTCGTCATTTAACATAAAAATACATTCGTTGGAAAATTGGTTAATTTGGTGACATTTTATGTTTTCTTGTTGTTCCTGATATTCCACCAATAAATTAGTTAAATCCAAAATGATCTTTAAAGTTATTACGTAAATAAAAAAAATAGAGAAAAAATACCTTTCAAATGATGTCACTTTACCACACTTGCTATTTAAAAAACCTGGGGTTAATGCGGGGCACTAGGGGGTTACATTTGAGAGTATGAATTTTGCATGAAAATTCGTCCCCCTTCCAATACAAATTCACGTATTTTCTTAAATTTTAGAGAAACTTTTGGTTTCTGAGTTTCTTCTTCTTCTTAAAGTTCCATCTCATATCGGAGGTTGGATATCATAACGGCTATGGTCACTTTGTTGGCTGCTGCTGTGAAAAGATGTAGTGAACTACAGTTAAACCATTCTCTAAGGTTCTTCAGCCAGGAGATACGTCTTCTTCCTATGCTTCTTCTTCCTTGGATCCTTGCTTGCATAATAATTCCCAGCAGCTCATATTTTTCTCCTCTGGTTATGTGACCCAAATATTCTAGTTTTCTTCTTTTTATGCTGTTCATAATTTCTAACTCCCTATTTAGACGTCGTAGTACCTCAGCATTGGTAATCCTTTGAACAAAATGAATTTTTAATATTCTTCTGTAACACCACATTTCGAACGCTTCTATTTTCCTTATGTGTTGTTCCTTCAATGTCCAAGCTTCCATTCCGTATAGTAAGATAGAAAATATGTAACATCTTAGAGCCCTCAATCTGAGATGCAACTGAAGGTCTCTGTTGGTAAGCATTGTCTTCATTTTCACAAATGCTTGCCTCGCAGTTTCAATTCGGACTTTGATTTCTCTGCTTTGGTCATTTTTGTCATCAACCCAGGTTCCCAGATATGGTGGGAGTCTGAGTTTCAGGAGGGAGTCAAATATTCGTTGGAACATACTGTACTAAAATAAAAGTCACTTACTTGAAAGCACTCGTTTTTATTACTACCTTATTACAGGGTTGTTTTCCAGTTAAATATAGCAAAACTGGTTGGATAATCGACCGAAACATAAACAAATAATTTTGTATTGAATTAGCAGGTATGCGGTCTGTTGTATATTTTTAAATACAACTCCTTTTTTTTTCTTTAGGTCTTTATATTTCGCTGATTGTTTGTTAACTTCATCAGAAAAAACTACGATGTAATTTTAACTTTAAAAATTTATTAAAAACCAATATACTAAATTATTCAACTTACAGAATTAGGAGTATTTTTAAACAGTTAAATGTTTAAAACAGTACTGACAGACTATCATTTAAGTGTATAATTATAATTAGTGATTAAAAAGCACAAAAAAGGAAACATAAAAAAACACATACAAGTACATACAATAGAAATTTAACATTTAACAGACAATAGAAATAGTAAGTTTTATAAATGTTAAAAATATACAGTATTGATAAAATGATTTATTGTTTATACAGTAAAATTAATTTAAATTATTTAGAATATTACAGTAAAAATAGCTTAACTGTTCGGTGTCTGCCTTCCAATTTATTATTTTTTTTCTTTATTGATTTGACACATTTTCAGAAACAACCTTTTTTGTAACTATTTTCTTGTCTTAAAACCCTGGCATTTGGGTAGTCAAAATAGTGCTAAATTTTTAAATATTGGTTAACTGCCGCACACTTATTTTTCTTTTTGTATAGTCACTTTTGTGTTGTGTTATTCTCTGTTTGAGCCATTGTGAAGTTTGACCGACAGAACAACTCTGACAATCCGAACAAGGCACCTTTTAGATAACATTGGTTTTTTAACGAGATGGTGTCTTGTCTTTTACTTTTGAAAACAATTGTCTGTTTTCTAATACAATATAATTTAAAAACGTTTTATATTAGTAACTTAGGTATATAAATAATCTAGTCGCAAAAGGGGTTAAATAATTTATAAATGGCAGTTTTTATATTGAATTGGTTGTACTGCTCCGATATCAGTGAAACCGTCAAAAATGTCCGAGTTAAGTATCAGTTTTTTGAAGATACGTTTTAGGTATCCATTATTTTTAAAAGTATAGTTGCTCCTGATGAAGCTAACAAACAATTAGCGAAATATAGAGATGCAAATAAAGAAAGGAGTTTTATTTATAAATATACAACGAACTGGATATATAAAACAGGTGCCACAAATAAAGCGTTTCTTGATAATGAAGTTATAGGTGTTAATAATACTAAATCCAACTATAAACGTTATTCATGTAAATCGACAACAAAAACATGAGAACCTTGGTAAAAATAGTTCAGTCGAAACGAAAGATTAAATTTGCGTAATTATACGAGCAATTAGGATAATTATATAAAATATATCAAAGTCATTTATCAAAGAATAAATCACACTCACACCTGAGGAACTAAATTGCAGAGAAATTTAATACCTAATCTGAATAAGAAATTATACGGTGTATATAAAAACGCGATGGAATTAGAAGTCGAGAATTACGAAGAAATTTGAGCAATGATCAATACGGTTTATACATACAAATAGACAATGACAAACTTAAAAACATTATGTAGAAGCAGTTTTTTATTTTAAAAATTTTCGCCTTAACAAAAATGTATTAATTTTAATTTAAAATTACTGCATCAACCTTAAAAATTTGTTAGTGAATTTAAGAAAAAAATGTCCCTCTACGGATGGGGGATGCTCTGTGGATATTTGGAATATCCGTGCCCAGTAGAGTGAGAAAAATCTACCAGTTATAACCTAAAATCGGTTTTTTACTTAATAATAATCGGTTTTTGGTTTTTTTTTGGTCAAAATTTTAACCGGTTATTTCTTTTTAAAATAATAACCGGTGAAAAATCGGTGAAAAAGTCCGTCTAGAAAATATCCGGAAAAAAGAAAGCAGAATTATAATTTTACGGTATTTATTTCTATCACTTGCAATACAAAATTTTAACAAATAATTTATCTTATTTACTTATACAACCTCCATTTAAATCTAAACACTTAACTAAACGTCCAGATACACTCGAAACTAGGTCAAGGCCATAATTTTTGGTAATGGTGTTCCTGGCCTGTAAAACTGACCGAATCAAAGCTCCTTTATATCGTGGCGCTGCTCGTTTCACTTCAATCTTCATCAGTCCTCATATGTTTTCAATGGGGCTAAGATCTCGAGATATTGCTGGCCACGGAATTGTTGCCAATTCGTGTTCTTGCATCCAAGCTTGAGTATACGCAGAAGTATGACATCTTGCATTATCTTGTTAAAAACGCCACCCCTCTGGATATAAAACTTGAGCCGTTTAAAAAAAACCATTTAGGATGTCACAATCTTTCGCACTATCAACAGTACCATTAACTATACAGAGAGGTGTAGCACCACGCTGAGATATTGCTACCCAAACCATTATTTTAGTGGGAAATGTGGAAATTTGAAAAGTAATATTTTCTCTTGATAGGACTTTTAGGTGATTTGCATGTGTAGCCTTTTCAGTGACATGCAGACAGTTTCTGGGCACACTTTTATTCTTTGTTGATTTCCAAATCTGTTCGTTAATTTTCTAAACCCTAGGCGCGGATTTTGTCGGCCTAAAGCCACTAAAGCATTTAAATTGTTTCCGCGAATCTTACACGGTCTACCCGAAAACTGGTCTATGTCTCATATCTATGCCATTTTTATTCTCTTTGTTGTCTCCAACACTGCACCTTTTCCAAGTTTTGTCAATAATTGCACTAATTTTTTAACGTTTCGGACATCCTTTCTATATAAATATTCCACCACTTTTCTTTTTTCTACTTGAGACATTATTTTACAAATCTTAAGTCTGTTTACAAACAACAATATTTGACAGATGGTGTTGTCATGCGATTTTGTCTATAACCTACTATCGGCACAACTTACTTGATGCATTACTTTTGTCTTAAAATGTTACAAAAAGAAAATCTATTAAAATTAGGAAAAATATAAAATTTCGGATACTTTCTAGACGGACTATAGAATCAATACAATAAAACTGTTTTGTTAAATTTTTGTTTTAATATACTACTTGTTTTAAGTTAAAATTTTTATTCCTAATTTGGATTTTATATGCCACATTATGATTCGGAATTTATTATTGCTCGACCAGGCTTCACGGAAATCTAAATTAAAATATAAAAATTAACTCATTTAAAGTGAAATTATGGCTTATTCCCAATAAAAATAGTAAATTACATTAGAATGCAACAACAAAATATCTTCAGAATACTAATAAAAACAAATAGAAGACATTAATATTATATCGGATAAAAAATTATAAAAGAAATCAAAAACCATAACAAAATTCGATGTGTTCTATTTCGTGATAATTTTATTTAAAAAATATAAAATTGTTATTTCAAAAATATTAATTAATTTTGAACGAAAAACAAGTATTGACTTTACTCTCAAAATTAGGTATTTTTGCATCAACTATAAACATTTTATTTTTAGAGCAGCTTCAACAACTTCAACAAAAATAGATACATAATACGTATAAGGTGGATGAGAATAAAAATGTAAACGAAAAATATTTGTATATAAAAAAAATAATTTGGTATTATATTTCCTTAGTGAGACTCTTTTTTTTTACAACACTGAAGCCTTCCATAATTTATCTATGGGAAGTTTCAATAATTCAAGTTTTTTAAAATTTTACTTAAGATATTATATAACCCCCTCGCTTTAGATATTTTTCAAGAATCGCTATTGTATTTCACTAATATGAAAAGCTATTGATGATTTGATTGCACAATCGTTACTTTAACGAAAAAAGAAGTCATGATATCTTAACTACTTTTTTTCTATCTCCTCTAGTTTTCGGTACAATGCAAAATATACGAACTTATGTACATGGGGATACCCTGTACATAAGTTTACAAGTTTATTTTCGTTATTATTTGTCACTTCTTCGCCAAAGCTCCTCATTACTGGAATATTTAGTCTTCATCCAGTCTTTTGCCAGTTCTTGCGCTCAGGTCGTCCATATATCTATGAATATTTATGAATATCTATGAATATCTATAAATATCTATGAATATCTATGAATATCTATGTATAGCTATGAATATCTATTAATAACTATGAATATCTATGAATATCTATGAATATCTATAAATATCTATAAATATGTATCTATGAATATCTATGAATATCTATGAATATCTATGAATATCCATGAATATCTATGAATATCTATGAATATCTATGAATATCTATGAATATCGATGAATATCTATGAATATCTATGAATATCTATAAATATCTATGAATATCTATGAATATCTATAAATATCTATGAACATCTATGAGTATCTATGAATATCTATGATTTTCTATTAATATCTATAAATATCTATAAATATCGATGAATATCTATAAAAATGTAATAATATCTATGAATATATATGAATATCTACGAATATCTATGAATATTTATAAATATCTACGAGTATCTGTGAATATCTATGAATATCTATGAATTTCTATGAATATCTGTAAATATCTGTAAATATCTGTAAATATCTATAAATATCTATGAATATCTATGAATATCTATATATCTATGAACATCTATAAATATCTATGAACGTCTTTGAATATCTATGAATATCTATGAATATCTATATATCTATGAACATCTATAAATATCTATGAACGTCTTTGAATATCTATGAATATGTATGAATATAAATATCTATAAATATTTTTATGGCTAAAGATGTTAGTCATTTTCAATTTGTTTTCTCTAAAGAGTCATTAAAGAGTGTTCTCCATTTTGTTTCCGCTGCTTGTGGAGTAAACACGTCTGATTGTAGCATCTAAATCACCTCCTATAATCACATGGTCTGTATTATTGTATTTAATAAGTATTTGTTGTATTGATTTATATAAATTTAGTGCTTTTTCCTTTTTGCTCTAAAGCATAAACGCCAATAATTTGAATATGACCTTTATTGAATTTTGATCTTGTTATTCCTATTCATTAATACTGTATATTATATAAGTACCTTTCTATAAGTCCAAGTTTTATGTGTTAATATAGCTACACCCCGGCGGGTCCAACCTTTTAGTTCCTTGAAGATTTGATGATTTATGACCATTTTGATTATCCTACGATTATTTAGAACCTCTATGAATTCTAGTTAGCTATTTTTAATCTATCCTACTTCCAGCTCAGGTATTATTGACTTATCTAGTTCATAGCGATTTAAAGTAATCCCCAGATGCTGTTGATGACATCCAACATGTCTGTTTTTCTGTATGAGTTTTCCATGCACTAGTTGATTAGTTTCAGTTATTTTATAGGCGCTGAAAAGTCACATTTTGCCATCTCGTTATAGTTATATATACCGTTACAAAATCGATAAACTCGGTAAGTCACAAGTCCATTTTCCGTTACAAATTCAAATACTTTTTTAAATAACAAAGTGTAAAATTACCTAATCAAGATATTTTTAAATCAAATGAACTATCTTGCAATGAAGTCGTCCCAGGAATGCAACGCAAAATATCGGTAATATATTGTAAGTCATCTACTTTAAAATGTATAATATATAAACAACACTAGAAATCCTAAGATGTCCTACTTGGCGAAACTAAGAGCAAAACTAAACTTGGCGTCAGAGCAACTGCATATGTCGCTCTGATGATACCTAATGAGGTTAAAATACGTATAAGCGGCTGGCGGATGCCCTGCATTGAAATTAAATCTAATACCGTCTGTTTGTTATGTTGTATACTATGTTTCTAAATTGTCAATATGAATGAGTCAGATTATTAAATATGAACTAAATTAGAAGATAATCTAAATCGGAAATACACAGTCGGAGCACAGATTTAGGCTGAATCCCAAATTTGATTTCCAGTAGGTATATATTCTCAGTGGTAGATGACGCTGCAGCGTCTGTTTTGTAAATAGTTTTCAATTATTTACTTTTATAGTTGGAGAAGGTTTTATTTCATTAAAGTTTTCCATGAGTTCACTCTGATGAAGCAAAGAGGTCATATTAGCGAATGGTGGCATGCTGCAACAAAGTCAAAGCTAAACCGCCTTTATTTAAATTAGAAGAATCTTTTACCAAAGTAACAAAAACAAAATTTGTTTAATTTATTGACGTTTTGTATTTTGAGAACGATTTCTGAAGTGGAAATCGAAACGTCAAATAAACTTCATTTTAAAATAAAATTGTGGCTTATTCATAACAAAAATAGTGAATTTATAAAGTTTGTTTCTATATTATAATTCTAAATTTCTTTAGACATGTATAATTATTTTACATTTTTTTGATTACCGTAAACCGGGGTTACTTTGCACCCTCCGGTATTACTTTGCCATGTTACGAAAAAAAGTTTATTTTAATTACCTACTAGAAATATGCGCAAAATACCCAACGCAACTACGAGTTAATTCAAGGTTGACAATTTGCCTATACGGTAACGCCACACCGGCTGTGCTACGTGCACTCTAGTTCTTTTAACAGCGGAGAGAAGATAAACTCTAAAATTCATTGTAATTTTAAGTAAAAAAATTTGGTGTTTAGTGAAGATTTCGTTTAATATCTTACAAGTAAGTATTGCTAAGTTGGTAGTGAATTGTATTATTATTGCTGTGTACCTCAAAAAAATATTATAAAACCCTACATATTAGTTCAAACCGATATAATATTTTGCTATGCAAAATTTAACAATTTTGAGGTTAGTTTTCCCCGGCGCAAAGTGTACCCAAAACACGTTGTTAGGTTACTTTGCTCCATGAGACTGGAGCAAAGTAACGTAGAGCAAAGAACAAAGTAAAGAAACGGAAGCTTGAGTACTTCGAACATGTCATGAGGCATACTAAGTACCGGCTGCTACAGTTAATAGTCCAAGGAAGAATCGACAGTAGGAGGGGACCGGGAAGAAGACGACACTCATGGATGCATAACCTGCGACAATGGTTCGGACTAACATCGACCGAACTGTTCAGAGGTGCCGTAAACAAAGTCAAAATAGCCTTGTTAATACCCAACGTCCGAAACGGATAGGGCAAAGGAAGAAGAAGAAGAATTATTTATCAGCTGTTGAGTAAATTTTTATGGGTACTGATGTTTTAAAATAAAAATATTCATGACCAAAATCAATATATTATAAGAAAGTAATCTTATGTTTTGTTTCAGACATGCCCAGAAACTACATTAGAAGGCCTGGATCAAGAAGATATGCAGACTAGACTGCAGAGACATTGCAGGAGTATTTAAATGCTGTAAATTTCACACCGAGAAGCAGAGAAAAAGTACAACATACCAAGAAGAACAATTTTAAATAAACTTTAAGGAAGATACCTAAGGAAACCTGGAAAACAGCCCATATTTTCTTTATACGAAGAAGAAAATTTTGTTCAGTGTATTGTTGCATTGGGACAGTTTGGCTTTTCTGTAGATACAACAGAATTGCGTCACATTATTAAAGATTATTTGGACAGATGTGGTAGGGAAGATATAATTTTCCAGAATAATTTTCCTGGTCTAGAATGGGCCAAATCGTTTATTAACAGACATCCAGGTATATCTCGACGCTTCGCTGAGAATGTCAAGCGTACGAAAGCCGCAGTAAATAAGACAATGATAAGGAGCTACTTTAAAAATTTAACGACCGAAATATTAGAGGTGCCTTCAAGGAACATATGGAATTTTGACGAAATAAACCTTACGGATGATCCAGGAAAAAAGAGGATACTCGTGAAGAAAGGTTGCAAGTATCCTGAATTAATTCGAAATGGATCGAAGACATTTCGAGACAATTTCCGTCATGTTTGCAAAAAATGCGGCTGGAGAACTGTTGCCTCCATATATTGTTTATCGAGCCAGCAAGATGTGGACCACGTGGACAGAAAATGGGGCAAAAGGATGTCGATATAACGCTAGTTCTTCTGGGTCGTTTGATAGCAATATATTTACTGATTGGCTGGAGCTTCAAATGATACCTAGGCTAAGTAAATTAGAAGGAAAGAAAATCCTAATATGCGACAACCTTTCTTCTCATTTAACAGTTCATTCGCTCAAATTATGTCGAGAAAACCAAGTAAGCCTAATTTGTTTACCCTCTAATAGCACACACTTAATACCTCTGGACGTAGCATTTTTTCGCCTAGTTAAAATAGCCCGGAAAAAAGTGCTATCGGACTGGAAAAATACAGAAGAAGGCATTAAAAATACAGATATTCAGAAACAGAACATTCCACCACTTTTAGTAAAATTGATGGAAATTATTGCACCAACCATCAAAGATAATCTGAGGAGATTAGTTTTTGCAAATGTGGGATATTTCCTATGATTGTTGAGGAAGTTTTAACCCGTATACTTTGAAGTTCAAACAACACAGATATTGTAGAATCCGCATTTCTTCAAATACTTGAAACACGAAGATCTTTGTCAACTAACACTACAAAGAATCGCAGAAAGAAAATCAACATTCCTCCTGGAAAAAGTGTGTGCGTTGATGAATCAATTGAGGAACCTACGACCTCCACTACAGCAAATGACGAGCAGCTGCCAGAATCTTCTACTTTTAGGGGAGAGAACACACTTAGTTTAAATGATAATTCATCGGACGATCTTGACTTCGATGAAATTGAAAAAGAGCAAGGGAAAGAAAGAGAATTCATAAGTTTTGTAGAAGATAAATACTATCAAACAAATGATTTCCATTTTTATAAGGTAGTAAGAGAAGTTGGATGTTTTGAGGTCTTTTTTTTCGAAGGACAGGTCTATCCTTGACAAATTGTTTCCTTTACCACTGATGAAGTTACAATTAATGCAATGCAAAAATCGCTAAAAATGTGGAAGTCGCCTCCAAAGAAAGATCAACTTACATAGTCTTGGTCCGATGTTGTTGGATCTATTAAACCTCCCAAACAAGTAACAAAAAGGGGTATCTTTTCTGTGCCTGAGCTGGCTTGTTCGTACACCGTACAGTGACTAAATATGCAGTGGCACATTTTGGTACAACGCTATATTCAATACACATATTAGATATTTGTTGCTAAAACCTTATTAAGTTTTAAAAAACTGTTTTTCGTTGAATATTTACATTCCTAGTTCTTAAGTTTTTGAAAGGTACATCTAGTTACATTTTATGAGGTACCTTATCATATTTTTTTTTGTAATTTATTAATATAATCCAAAACATGTTTTAGTTTTGTGCAATAAATTCTAAAAAAAAATTTTTTTTTCGTGTTTTTTTAATTTATTTTGTGAGATAGGGAATATTTAACAAAATGTGTGCTTAACATTGCACCAGTGATGTAAAAACTAGCGATTAGACGTTATTTTATGATGTGGGGCAAAGTAACCTTTGGCTATGGGAAACTTTGCTCCACATTTCAAATGAAAAAAATAACAATAATTCGTTATTTTTGAGCTTAAATTATTTAAACCATAATTGTTTAAAGTATTCTTTATAGGTAGGATTCAAGTAAATAAAGATATCTCTCAATTTTATAAACATTTTGTTGAAAATTCTTTAGAGACCTTTAAAAACGGAGCAAAGTAACCCCGGTGTACGGTGATTCCAGCCATTTTTATGGAAAATTTAAGATATTTAATTTTTTCATTATATTTTGTCGTATCTCAACAAATTTACAATATTTTATTATATTAAAATAAAACCGTTAAGCTGTTTAATACACCGTATACTGCGAGTAATATTATTCGAATCGTCTGTCTCCGCGATTTTACCGCAATTCCTGTGATCTTCAGAAAGGTTTTATTTAAAATTTGAATATAATCCCTTTTGTAATACGAAAATCTTTAACCCGAAATAAAATTTCCCGTTCCCTAAGTCCCAAAAAGATAGGAAACTAATTAAATTGTAAGGAAATTATATGTAATAGATGTTCTTGGTAGATTTTTCAGTGGTTTTCGACTTTGGAAATCTCATCACGTCCTATATTATATAGCGGCTTTCCTTTACCATGCCTTTCATCTTTCTGCATTACAACATTACACACGAAACCAATTATGTACACCTTTGTGTATTGGCTTTATTACCTATTCGTGTATTCTCTAGCTGTTGCTGCTGTTAAATTTCATATTTTATTGTGCACTTTACATGTACAGAGGCATCTGTTTTACCGACGAAAACAATAATTACTATTATATTTTAACAAAGCCGATATAATTAATTTTGGTAAAATTTGTAGGATATAAATATATAAACGATTGTCACAAATAGTCTTACTTTTAGAAAATATAAACTTCAGTGAGAGGTGTTTATTTATAATTTTTTATATTTTGAAGTATATGTCCACACTAATATTGGACATTGAGATAATAGGAATGTCTAGAATTTTTTAGAATATTTAATGTTAAAGGTAACTCTTGTGTAAATTAAAAAAGTCTTTTAGGTTACTACCAAGGTTGCATTTTCCTTTGGTTTTAACCGTTTAGTTGTAGTAATAATTAAAAAGTAGGTATTTTACTAAACTAAGAACAGGGAAGTTACAGTAATGGTACAAAATCCGTTTTCTGCAGTTCATTAGGTTGGGTGATGTTAGGTTAGGTTAAGTTTATAGACATAAACATCGAAACATATTACAAATAGACTGAATGTTGCAATACAGGCCCATTCACCTAGTGCGACAGAGACAACTGACGCAAAGCAGTCTTTGCATCTCTTTCTAATGGGCCGAATATATCGACCACCTGACCCAAACCACCAATGGGAAGGTCACATGACCAATAAACCTCGCCCATTAAAAAGAGATGCAGAGATTGCTTTGCATCATTTTTCTCTGTCCCACTGGGGGAACGGTTCTATAATGCAGTGCTTTGTCTATTATTATATATCTATGTATAGTTATGTGAGATTAGCAAAGTGCGTGTATCGGATTCTTCAAATTTATTGGTCTTGATATGGGATTATTAGATTTGTTTTTACTTTTAATAGTTGAAGATCGTAACAGAAAATGTTTATTGCACAAGGTTGAACTTGGTGTTACTTCCTTCTCAGAGGTCATTCTAAATGCACATTTTTTTGGTTTGATTGTTGCGATAATATTTGATCTAATATTTTATTACCAAGCAAAATTCAAGATCCTTTATATCTCTATTATATCTTTTAGCCTGTTTTGCCTTGCATATTTATAGAAGGTACAGATTAAAGCAAAAATCTGAATTTTCATTTCGTCAATAGAAATCTTCGGATTTCTACTTTCGAAATTTATTATCAGATGTCGCTATATCGTCTAAATCGAAGCCACCTTATTGTTGCTTCTTTTGACGGAAAACATTTGTTTTTACGTTTGGGGCTTCTGTATCAGTCGCTCTGATCATTCCTGCTAGGATAAAGCGATAAGCGAATATACATAGGCACTATACGTGATATCAAATCTTAACTGTTCTTTCTTTCATTTTCAACTTCTTAAAATTGCGGAGTTTTTTTTGTCCCCAAATGTCAGAGTAGAAAAAACATTTTAAATAAACGACAGCTTTAAAAAATCCAGAAAATTACACATCAAAACATTTTTGTGCTTTAAAGATTGTCGTAAAGCCTAGTTAACTTTAGTATGATGTGGCCGGTTTTTGTCTGAAATTGAGTTTTTGCATCATATGCTTATCATCCAGCCTTCTGTGTTCAAAGGTGAACATTTGCCTCCCGTAATTGCTTCCAGTTTTGTTGTTTTTGAATCTTCAGCAGTTTTTTGATATTGCGTCGTGTAGGTGCTCTAGCTCTGCTTCTTTCGTCTGCTCGTAGTTTTCACACTGTAATTTTTAGTCCACTGCCCGTCACACATTCTGACGACATGACCTGCCCAGTTCCACTTCAGTCATTTTATGCACTTTACGACATCTGTGACGCCTGCCATTCTTCCTATTTTGTCGTTTTTAATCCTATCTCTGAGAGTCAGTCCAAGTAATGATAGTTCCATGATTGCTTTAAATACTCTGAGTTTGATTGCTGCAGCCTATGTTAGGGAAAGTATTTCAACGCCGTAAGTAATAACTGGTAGTACAAATTGGTCGAATCTTCTTTTTTAACTAATTCAGCATGTTGCTCTTGAAGATGTCTGATAGAGCTTCATACAGGGCACATGCTTAAGTGATTCTTTTTTGCAGTTCAGCGCTTTGGTTGTTTTTTGTTTTGTTTTGTAAGTATTTAAATTTATGAACTTAAGCTATTTCATTGCAGTCAGCTTTTGGATTTTCGCTTGGTACTTTTGCAGTAGGCATAGTTTCAATCTCTTTTGCGTTATCTGTTATAAGAACTATGTTGCCCGCAAATCGTACGTGGGAGAACATTTCACTATCGACGTTGATTCGTTTGGCGTCTCACTCTAATTGGTTGAAAGCATGTTGCAGAAGTGCCGTAAAGTGTTTTGGAGATAACGTGTCACAGTGTGTGATTCCTCTTTTGATTTTTATACATTTTGTACATTTGTGTAATCATAAGCTCATAGTTGCATTATTGTATATATTTCTGTCATTAGCAATATGATCTGATACTGCCAATTAAAAGCACATTATACAATAACAATTATACCGGAGTGAGAGTAAATGGGAAACTAACTGTAGGTCTAAGAGTAAAAATAAGAGTGTGAGAAAACGCTGAATACTTATTCGAATTTTATTCAACACATATGGTAAATGGATAATGCGGAATGCAACTGAAGGCTAGAACGACGGCATCCCCATCGGCGGGAAGAAGATCTGTAACCTGAGATATGCAGATGATATAGCAATCCTCACTAGCTCCGAAGTTATACTGATTAACTTGCTACAACGGATTGAAGAAATTAACTTAACGATGGGTCCTAAAATAAACACAGTAAAAACATGGATAATGATATTATCTTGGCTAATAAGTAACTTGAAAAAGCGCGAAACGCGTTCAACAATATGAAAAAGTGGTTCACAAGCAAAATCTCAATGGAACTAAAATTAAGACTGGTCAAGTGTTATGTCTTCCCGGTCTTGTTCTATGGAGCAGAGGCATGGACCACAACGGAAGCCACCCTGAAGAAACTAGAATCCTTTGAGCTGCGGATATATTGCCGTATTCTTCGGATATCCTGGACAGACCACATCACTAACGTGGAAGTAATGCAGAGAATAGGCAAAAGAAAAGAAATAGGTAATCATCACCGTAAAGAAACGGAAGCTTGAGTACTTCGGACATGTCATGAGGCATACTAAGTACCGGCTGCTACAGTTAATAGTCCAAGGAAGAATCGACAGTAGGAGGGGACCGGGAATAAGACGACACTCATGGATGCATAACCTGCGACAATGGTTCGGACTAACATCGACCGAACTGTTCAGAGGTGCCGTAAACAAAGTCAAAATAGCCTTGTTAATAGCCAACGTCCGAAACGGATAGGGCAAAGGAAGAAGAAGAATAAGTAACTAATAAGAGGAGTTATACTAAATAAATAAACCGCAGGTCAGCATTATCAAAAAGCTCTATGACAAAATTAACAAAAATTTGGACAAGCCATGAAATTAATAACTCTTGACACAAAAAATGGTACTTATAGTAAAATTCGGAAAAGCAACAATTTCATAATCAAATTAAAGCGTTTAAGCTCAAATTATTTAGGCAAAATGTTGCTAGTTTTCATTCTACAGGGTGATGGTAAAAATGCAAGATATTTTTGAGATCCTTAACCAATAATATAACAATAACCTAATAAGTCGAGAGATACCTACGACAAGGAATATGAAAAATTACAGCACTTGATGACAGAAAACAATGTAAAACACATTAGTAAAACTGTGCTACTTGTATACTTTGCCGATTTCGCTGAAACATTTTTTCCGAGTTCCCTGTGGTCCAAATATTCAATGGTAAAGAAGACGTTTTTTGGACACATAGTAAGGGGAGACCGATATAATATTCTTCAACTTATTATGATGGGTAAAATCGAAGGACGCAGAGGAATTGGTAGAAAGCAGGCCTCTTGGTTGAAGAATTTTAGGGAGTGGACAGGAATGAGAAAAGCTGAGCAACTCTTTAGAATAGCTCAAGACAGAGACAGTTTCGCCATGTTAATCACCAACGTTAAGAGGACTTGATAGAGCACGTTAAGAAGAAGAAAGAAGACGTTAATCCTACAACAGAATATTAGCATTGCCAATTACCATAAATTGACCGAATATTTGATGCAAGGCTCGAAAGGCTACCAGCCAAAAAAGTCTAGAGTCTTGTCTAGAAAAAATGTTTTAAAATTTATTCACAAAGTACCGAACGAAATATTTTTAATGAACAAAGTAGCATTAATATTTGGTATATTTGATGGGTGTCGACGACAGAAACTTGTGAATATGTTGGTTATTCACGTACAAGATAGAAAATCAGTTTTCGTCGTAAACGTACCATCGAAAAAAACCGATAAACAACATGTTTTTACAATTATTGACGAAGATGAACTAAAGAGTTTGAAGTTAGTACTGGATTACATGTCTTTACGACCCCGTGGTTCTTCAGAAAAATGGCTTTTTTGGCCTACAGACAAGGTCGTTGTACCGTACAGACAGTTGGAAAGAACACATTTGGAAAAATCCCGTCCACCATTGCAAAATATCTGGGTTTAAGCAGTCCTAAGAAGTACACAGGTCATTGCCTTCGTCGGACTTCCGCAACTCTTCTCGCAGAAGATGCAGCCAGTATGACCACGTTGAAGCATCATGGTGGATTAAATAGTACGTCGGTTGCTGAAAGATATTTAGTGGACAGCATATCTTCAAAGAATGAGGTTTCAAGAATGCTAACAGGCATACCTTCTGGATCCAGCGTTTCCTTACACAAACTTGATACCCAAGCTATGAAACATGAGTCAACGTTTGCCGCGGGTAATCTAAATATCACCGGATCCTTACAGAATTGCCAGTTTTATGTGAATTCTAAACAATGTTTTGAAATGTTGTTAAATAAAGATGTTTTTGATAAGTTATCTTTTTGTTTGTATCTTTACGCCCTTGCGGGCCATAAAGTACACTTTATGCGCGCGCGGGCGTAAAGTACACTATTACATAGTTGATAACTAAGCAATAAAAACACAATAATAAACTAGTATGACAGCAATAGTCAACAAGTATAATCCAGTAAACGATAAAAAAGGCCGATATGAAACTTTTATTATCAAATCTGTAAATCTAAAGTCCACAAATTTGTCTGATGTTTATACTTTTTTTACTGACAAGATATTAAAAATTTAATACAACAAACATTTTAATTTAGTTTACTACACCCTAAAATATCTATGGATTTTTTTTTTCTAATTTAAACAAGTTTTAAGGGCTGAAACAAAATAAAATTTTTAGTGATCTGTAAACAGGACGATGGTCTATATTGGATTTTTACGTGTTAGGTAAATGACAAGAACGATCTTTCGCTACCCTAAAAATTTTGGTTTTTAATATTGTTGTGTATTTTTTCCTTTTTTTAGCAGTATGTTATTTTTCGTAAAAAAGTAAGTAATTAAAGAAAAAATTATAAGTTATCGAAGAAAATATTATTAAGGGGGTATGTACACGCCGCAGTTAAAATGAGTGGCATTCAAATAAACTAACGTGTAACAATTTTTTGAATAGATGGCAGCACGTGCACCATATTTTAATATTTTGATTTTCTCAAAATTTAATTCTCTGAACAGCGACATTGTTGCCAACGAGGCCAAGTACTCGAACTTAAAATATAATATACGATCGGTAGAATCGGTATAGTTCGCTCTCAGTCGGCAGTCTTGTTAAATGTATATTGAAATTAGCTATTATTTGAAGTTTCACAAATTCTAATTTTTGGATTGATCATTCGATATAATTTTTTAATTTTTATATCGTGTTGTGTTTTTCTTCATTTATCTTTGAAGTTAAATTGCTGCTTTGATTTTGTTGTGTTGTTTTTTTTAGTTTTATAAACATTTTAAATAGTGCATATCAGTCTTCCTTCCTAATTAAGTTAAAAAATTAAATTTTAAGTACAAAAAAATTACTTATAATAATAAAAATATACACCCGTAAACGTTATAATTTATTAACCGAGCCGCGGACGCTAAGGGCTGATCAGTTCTTTGTACTTTAGATTTTACTTGGCAACAAGGCTATTGAATTTATATTTATTTTCAGCCGGTAAACGAAAACCTTCCGTTGCTAAATCAATTTTTTGTTCATTTTGAACTTTACTCTGTAAAAAGCTCATTAGGCCACTCAATCTTGTTTCTAAAGTTGTAACTTCTGCAATTTTTCCGATATTTTCTATGGACACGAAAACATAAGATGCCATATGCCATAGTCGAACCATATCTTCTGGCAAACATGACTCAATAAGAGGATACAATATCGCCGCAAACTTGTCAGCAGTTTTGTCTAAGGTCTTAAGTGAACGAAGTTGACTATCAATCATAATTATCATTAAGACCAGACATATTACAAGGACTACTAGAAACTCGACTTAAAATTAACTTTAATAGCTCTCAAATGTAAACTTCCAATCTGGAGATCCTCTTTACCAAACCTAGACTGCAATCTCTGAATAATTTTTGAACTCGATTGGAGGTAATTTAAATTCACGCTTACCTTTTCACTTGATGACTTTGAACTTACTGAACCTGTTCTGTCATCATATTTGTACTTAAGTTTAAAGTACCTTGCACTGTTTTTATTTTATTCTTTGCCTCCATCTCACTGATTAACTCTTCTTCGGAAGCTTCTTCGAATATACTTTTAAGTACCGCACTCTCCACTTCACAAAACTCATTGTATTCTTTCCCCTAAACCTGGGAACTCTAAGAGTTTCCACTGTACGCTAATTTTCTGCCAGGGTCGCTTGTCTACAGGTTCAGCTAACAAACTGTCCAAAACAATAGCAATTTTCGTAAATGCACTACGAACTACCGTTCTGCGTTTTCGCAGAAATAATACGTTCTTCGTGTTCTGGGTTCGAAATAATACAAATTTATTTATTAAATATTTATTTAATAAATGTTTGTATTTTGAGAACGATTTTCGAAGTGGAAATTGAAACGTCAATAAACGTATTTTAACCTTTAATTGTGGCTTATTCCCATTTAAATAGTAATTAATTTAAAATGCCACAGGAAAATAGCTTCATAACAATATTAAGAAACCGTTATGGGCCCAGCGTTATTCAAAATTTTCGGAGATTAGAAATTCTATACAAGAAACTGGCACATTGTCAAAATACAAAATTAAATTTTAAGTACAAAAACTTACTTTTGTATTAAATTACACAAGTGTGGTTTTATTTTAATACAGTTTGCTTTGGTGGTAGGTACAACTTTCACTAACTGTATCTAATTTCTCCAATTCTAATATTATTAATATGGAAGATGATACTACATTCCCAGACGAAAGTCGTAAAATTTAATTGCCTTTACACTTATTCAGCACTCAGCTGGATGTGCTAATTAGGGATTTTTTTAAGTAAACATATTACATATACATATATTACATATACACAAAACGTTCGTTCATTTCAAAATATTTTATTACTCACATTTCAGGCGACAATTCTGAATTATGTACCTGCCCAAAAATATTTATTCCAAACTGATCAAGAATTTTGCAATTGTTTGAAAAACAGGCAAATAATGATCAAAATAGAGATTATGGTAATTGGACTATTTCTGTATAAAAACAGTGTTTATAAGAAATCTAAAATATGTTAGTTGAAAAACAGCGTCACTACAATAACAATTTTTTTCGTATCGAATGTCAACAGAGGAAGTGTTTTTCTCAGAAAATTTCAGATTTTCATCTTATTTCTAATTATGACTCAAGTAAATACCAATAATCTTTTTCACTTACGGAAATAATTAATCGACAAAATATAATCGATCATTACATAATATTGTTTTGTCTATAAAAATTAAATTTGTTAAAAATTTAATAAATACTTGAATTGTTTTAATGTTTATGTAAAAACCAGTATAATCCTGCAGTAAACATTACTGACCATAGTTTGACTTTCAACCACGATTATAATGTCAGGGTGCCAAGGAAAACAATGGTATACTTGTATACCACCTTAAAGATTTGGCACATATTCAGTACCTAAATTCAAAAAACATACTGTTTTAATATAAACTCTACGTTTCACTCGTGTTTTTCTTGTCTTTAACAAAAATAGTTTTACAAAATTTAATTAAAATACACGAAAATAATTACTCAGAGAGATATATTATTGGTACAACATTCTATAAATACCGTTTTACACAATTTTGCCAAGTTAATAGTGAAATGTTACAAACACAATTTAAATCAATTTCTAGGTTTGTTTGACACTGAAAAAGAAATCAATATTGATAAAAATGTATTATATAAATTTTCTTTGTAATACTTCAATGACAGAGTATTGCAATGTAAGCATATGCAATGACAGAGTATATTGCAAACCATGGATTTACAAAATTCTATTTTTTTTTGCATTATGTATATAAATAAACCTATGTTAAGCCACAAAAAAGTTATTTGGTGATTCTTGCAGAAGATTGCGGAGTTGTATTGTTTTATTGCAATCACGCATTTCAGTTCACTTTTTCGCGTAAAACGTGGTAAGCCACATCAAATATCGTCAATTTCCCATACACAAGCTGAATTTAGAGGAGTTTTAAGAGAAAACAGCAGTTTAAATGTAAATTTCATTGATGATAGTGATGACAGTGTCGCAGACTACAGACCCAGTAGCGATTATTTTTCGTCTAAATCTAGTAAGGTAGATATCTCTGTCTGGAGATTAGGTGGTAAGTCAAGTCCCAAAACACTTAGGCCATAATTGAAACATTTTGCATTCTCCCAAGGAGCAATCATCCTTAACTTATTATCCATCCTGCCATTTTTAGGAAGTTGGACCAGTCATCAGGGCATTCACCTCCCTTATGTGGGCAGGTGTAGGCCAGGACTCGCCTTACGTGTACTCTAGTATTGACGATAATTCCGGACATTCACATAGGACATGCTCTACAGTTTCGTCTTCTTATTTAAACTTTCTGCGTAGAGGTGCGTCTACTAGTCCCAGTGTGTGGAGCTTTTTGCTTGATTGACAATGACCAGTTAAAAAACCAACTGTCAAGCGTGGGTTTTCATAATCATTCACAAGTACTTTTTTGATGCTGACTTCTTAGTTTACTTAGTGTTACTTTAGCAAGTCCCGTGCGCTTTTTCCCATGTTTTTACGATTAGCTTGTTGAAATGACATTTGACAATTTCCGCGATTGTTGTAGTTGACGAACCAAAAAAATTCATCAGGTTGTAAGAATCTTAGGTTTGTTGCATTTCTAACTAGTTGATCAGTAAAACTGTTGCCTTTATTTCTATTGTGCTCTTTAACTCACCTTATGATATTGTTATTACCATCCGATGCTTAAGTTAGTAACTCTTGATACTACATTAATAACCCTTATGTGACACATGATCTATTAAAGGTTAGTAGTGCTTGTCTGCTATTCGTGCAGATTATTATTGTTTTTCCAGCAATACCTTTTTGGGTTATCATTGGGAATATATCATTATTACCTGCTCAACCTCTTTAACATATGTCTAGAGGGGTGATGACAATGAGCAGCTTCATTGCAGAAGTTAGTGTTATTTTCATGGCATCTGTTATATTTAGGCAAGCCATCCGCTGAATATTTTTTAGTTTGTTGATAGATGTTGCTTGTAGCACTTTTGGTACCCAAGCAATAGCTCTTTCAGCTCCACCATCTAAGTGGAAGTACCATGTTAACTTCCTGCCAAGGCTAATACCAAGATATTTCACCTCGTCAAAAAAGTTAAGACTAAGACTAGTTGGGTTTTTAAATTATATACCTTTTATAAAGGATATTTAATAAAATTTTTTGTTATATGATACACAGCCAACTACAGGAACTTAGATTCCTTGTGGATTTTAAGACTAAAGTTTAAAAGTTCTTAGACTTTATAAATAGTAAGTGTTTCTTGCACCATGTTTCTATTAGTCTGAGACAAACTTGTAACCTCTCACATAGTATGTTCTTAAAACTTACCGCTTTGCAGAACAGCAATATCTATTAAGGTATTTAACCAGGATATCTAGAACTACGTTCCAGGAGAGTAGTTATAGTACCCCCTCGTAACCACACTTCTAACAGAAACGTCTTCTAAATTTATGCTTATTGCTCTTATCTGGTGAGATAGGTATATTTTTTAGGTTTACCATGTTTTTGTCCAAATATATTTTATGTACATTATATTAAAAACGTAGTATAGTAGGCTTTTTTTCTCTATGAGGGTGGAAATAACTAAAAAAGTATGCCAGATTAACCCATCTCTAGAGATGGCTGGCGTGTGTTGGATTCAGGGTAGAGGACTACATCCGAGCCCATTTCCCCTTAGGAGAAGGAGGACCTGCAAACAGATGCCTCTTATTATCCCCCCTACCAACTAAAACCACCCTCTTCTAATTGTGCGCAGTAGACTGTCGCACGTACCATACTTCGAAAGTGGGATGGCCGCTGTAAGGCTGACGACACTGTCTGAGCACTATCTTCTCTTATCTACATATTTTGTCTGTCGTTAGTCCGGCTGGTGTTTCTCTTCTTGTTTTCTTTTTTAGTTACTGTTCGAATGTAATTATGCACAATACTCCATCCCTCCTTTCTTCCCGTCATGTTCACTATCATCTCTCTTACAGTTTTAGGGTTCATACCTATTTCTCTACACATTCTGTTTCTCTCCAGTGTTCAGCTATTTACTCCCCAGAAAGTTGAATGCTTTTGCTGTTTCGTAGATGACACAAAATGATATTACAGTTATGAATCTCTTGCCAATAATGTTAATAAAAATGTGTTTTTCTGTCAAGCAGAGATAAAATTTTGAAGAAATATACAGCTTTTGTCACAAAATATAAAGTCGTTTTCTGTCAAACATAGTGTCAATGGAGATAATCAAGAAGTTATTGTTTGTTAAGACAAAAAAACCTGTAATAAACTAAAATAAAAACTATAAAAAGCTTCTTCTTCTTCAAGTGCCCTGTCCGTTGCGAACGTTGGCTATTAACATGGCAATTCTAATCTTATTTGCGGCGCTTCTGAATAGTTCGACCGATGTGAGCCCGAACCACTTCCTCAGATTTTGGAGCCACGAGTGTCTTCTCCTGCTTAAAAAAGCTTATTTTCTTATATTCCGCAAGTCTACCATAATTTTTCTAATCAGTGAAAAGAAGCTTCTGATACTGTTAATCGAGAAGTGGAAATTGTAGATACATAATTTTATAATGTTTTTTCATTTTATTGTTACGATTTTTTAGATTTAAGAACATGTTGAAACACATTTTTTTTAAATAGATCACAATTTTTTTTAGATATTGTGTAAAATAATAAACGCTTATCCATTTTAATGGCACAATCTAATAAAAAGGGTTAAGGTTTTTAAAGTAAAATCATTATTTTTTAGACTATTTTAAAATTTTAAACCTTAATATCTCAGCTTTCATATTTTGTAGCTTACAATCATGTTGCAATAAGGTCTTCAATTGCATTCGTTTTTTTAGGTGTATTGAGTGTGTTAACTGTTCAAGTAGGCACATATTATTATAGGTAGATCTGAAATGCAGCAACACTAATCACTTTAAAAACCCCACATTAGTGACCCAAGCTATAGGAAGAGCTACAAGTGATTGCAAACCGGATATAATGGGCCAATAGTCAGTAAAGATTAAAGATGAGTTTAATCGTTAAATATAATGATCTAGATAATCTGAGCATTCTAAGTAAATTATGCAAACCTCTTTACCTTTTTACAATTTACGCCAAATAAGAACTGTCAACTTTAATGTCAAGATCAGGTTATACAATAATAATAGAGATCATAATCATCACTGGCTCGAAAACCCTTTTTGGGTCTTGGCCTGTTCCAGGATTCCTCTTCATTCTGATCTGTTTCGTGCCTTTTTTTTTAGTTTTTTATTTTTAAGATTGTTATATCATTTTCTATTTGTTCCAAGTATCTCGGCTTCGGTCTTCCTCTTGTTCTTTTTCCTACTGGCATCTGTTTGAATATTTTCTTTGGTATTTCGCCTTCTTCCTTTTTTTGTACATGTCCTATACAACGAAGCCGTTGTATTTTAATGAATATTATAATATCCAAATCCTGGTATATTTTGTATAGTTTAGAGTTGTGTCTTTTTCGCGATATTCCGTTTTCTTTTGTGCCGTTATATATGTGTCGCAAGATTTTTCTTTCGAAGGTGGCTAACAATGTTTCCTTCCTTTTAGTGAGTGTCCAGGTTTCTGAGCTGTATGTGAGTACCGGTCTTATTAGGGTTTTATGTATTTGGCATTTTGTTTTTCTTGCGACGTTATCTGATCCTAGTTGCCTAATTAAGCCATGGTAACATTTATTTGTAATAAATATTCGCCTCTTCACTTCCTCTGCAACGTTATTATCAGAAGTGACTAGGGATCCCAAGTATATAAAGTTTTTTACCCCCTCAATGTTGTATTCTCCTATTGTTATATTTTGTGGCTGCCTTATTTCTGCGTTTTTACTTAACTGCATATATTTTTTTTTGGTCTGATTGATTTTAAGACCACTATTTTGTGCAGCTCGTTCTATTTGGTTGTATGCCTCTATCATTTCTCTTCTTGATCTTGTGATTATGTCAACATCATCTACAAATGCTAGTATTTGCACGCTTTTATTAATGATTGTTCCTCGTGTATTGACTGTTGTGTCCCTCAGTATTTTCTCGAGTACGATGTTGAACAAGATGCATGATAGAGCGTCTCCCTGGCGTAGTCCCTTTTTCGCATCTATTGTTTCCGTTAATTCATTTTGTATCCGGATTCTACTTTCTACTTTCTTTTTAGAAATTCTTTTATCAGTTCTATTAGTTGTGTTGGTAGATTAAACTCTTTCATTGCTTTTATTAAGAATTCTCGGTTTATATTGTGATATGCCCTTTCAAAGTCTATGAAGAGATGATGTGTATCGATGTTATATTCACTTGTTTTTTTGAGGATATATCGCAGGACAAATATCTGGTCTATTATTGACTTCTGTCTACAGAAGCCACTTTGGTATTTGCCAACTATTTTTTCAGCGTGTGGTCTGTCTTTCATAAATGACGTTGGATATTATTTTGTATGCTGAATTCAGCAGCGTGATTCCACGGTAATTTCCACATTCTAACTAATTTCCTTTTTTAAGTAATGGTACAATAATACTGCTATTCCACTCCGCTGGTAGCTGTTTATTCGACCATATCTTTGTTATAAATTCATGTATTGTTTTTTGTAGTGCGTCTCGCATGCTATTTGATCCGATCCCGGTGCTTTATTGTTCTTTAATTTGTCTACTGCTGCTCTAATCTCGGCTAATGTTGGTGGAGTCTTTCTCTGTTGTCTGCTTGGTCTAATGGTATGTCAGGGTTCGTCTCTCTCCGATCTCCTTCAAGCTTTTTCGTAAAATGCAATGTCCATCTACCTAGTATCTCTTGCTGTTCTGTTAATATATTACCTTCCTTATCTCTACACATCGTTGTTCTCAGTTTGAAGTCTTTTCTGCTTTTGTGCAGTTTCTGATAAAATTTTCTTATCTCTATTGATTTACTTAGTTCTTGTAGTTCTTGAAGTTCTTTGTTCATATATTCTCTCTTTTTTCTTCGGTAAGTTTTTTTTTTCTTTGCGTAGTTGTTTATATTCTTCCTCTGCTTGTCGGGTTATGTGCCCTTGTTGCATCATAATGTAAATATCTAATCTATAATTTAAAATAAATACAGGATGTCCCATAATTTATTGGACACTAGCTAATGGGTGGTAGCTGAGATCAAAATAAAGCGTTTGAGGTCAAATTGCTTAGACAAAATGTTGCTAGTTTTCGTTCTACAGGGTGATTCATTAATATTTTTTTATATTATTTTGAGGGATATATTGAAAACTATTTAACCGATTTGTTTGAAATTTGGTGCATTGCTATTATTTAGTAGGCTTAATATGAAAAAGATATTTGTTTTACCATTGACACTAGGTGGCGCCACCTAATAGAACATTGGTTCATTAAGGTGGCCATAATTTTTTTGTCCGCCGTGTAAACATTTTAGACAAAAAAAACATGAAATAACATTTAATTCTACACAAAAAAAGGTATTTCTGTTTTAAATAAAAAAAAGTACACTGTTTTCTAAATAAACGTAGTTTGTTAATGATACGCATGTTTGTATTTAATTTTTCGCAAAACAAGCAGATACCTAGGTATGCTGTGAACTAAATGGCAAGGTCAAGCCGTAAGTACAAATTTCTTTACTATTTATTGTTAAAGTACAGTGCGAGTCATTATTTGTCAAAGTGCTAATAAGTTTTTTATAAACCACTTAAGATAAAGGTAAAATCCCACGTCATAATGAATTTTCTAATGTAGAAATGCGCGACATGATCTGTTTGTACGCCTAGGAACATTTTTGTTCTCGTAAAGAAGCTCAACGCTATTTTAAACTTTATCCCAATAGAAGGCAAGCAAGCCATAAAACTATTAGATCATTGTTCAACAGATTATTCGAAACACGGTCATTTCATGCCAAAAACAGGAATACTGGAAGACTGAGAGTAATGGATGCGGATATGGAGGATGAAATTGTTGTGCGTGTTGCAGAAGATTCAGAAACTAGTAAAAGGCTTATTTCTGCAGCTACTGGTATAAGCAAATCTACGCTGTCAAGAATTTTATGGACAAAAAATCTGTATCCATATGGTTTTACTCCAGCACAGAATTTTTTACCACAGGAATTTTCAACAAGGCTCCGATTTAGTCAGCCCTGGCCCCTATACCAGATTAAGATCTCATCAATGCATGCATTTTTCCCAATGGTAAATACATCTTGACAATTTTCAAAAATCATTTTGAAAATCTTAATAATATGAAGCCTATTTCAGTCTTTGTTTGCTAGATGTTGCATCATCAAACATCAAGCAATTTATTAAAACACTAAATCGGTTTCCGCTCATAACAGACCTAAAAATTTCTCTTCCGGTTTCATCTGCAGTAAACACAGCGTCAATATCTTTATCATTAGATATCTTCATCAAAGCTTGTATTTGAGTACTATCCGAATCTTTCAAATCTATTCGTGTCTCTACAGGAAACCTTGTTCGAATTTCTGCAATCTTTATATTTGTATACTGCATTATAGTATTTATCATAGCTTCAGAGATGAGAAGGTTCCATATATCTTCTGGAGTGGCTTTATCTCCTAGAGTACGAGCAGGACCTTTTAATCCTGGTAGGGTTATGACTATATTACGTTGTGGAGTTTGCACATTCTTTACAGGTTAATTTACAGCCCACTTTTGTCGATCTTTCCAAATTGGTACTTTTTTCCAATTTCATCCTCATTCTTTTGTTTCAATTCTTTATCAATATTTTTGTCATTTGAAAAATATTGTTAATTATCATCACTTGCACTATAAGGTCGATATTCATGTTCTTCTTTGATATCATATTCATCTTCTATATCAGAAAAGTCAGATTCTTCCTCAATATATCATCTTAAAAAAGTACTTTCAAAATTATTGCCTAACTTTTTTGATAAACTAGAAACCAAATTCATTTAAAAATAACAGGTTTTACACAAAAATCTTTGATTTTATAATTACAAAACTTACCTTAACGGTGAGGTGGAGTCACTAAGATTCTTATTTTTAATTTAAACCTGTTTACAGTAAAGCTCTAAAGGTCCCTAGCTGAATACCCACTGCATACCAATAACTACCAGTAGTGACTTGAAGGTAAATAAGCGCGCGTATGATTCAAGATCACGGGAAAAAAGTTACGACAACTTCTTAAGTACTAGGAGTCTACAGTCTACGTGACTTCAGCTCACTGGTTACGGGATAAAGTGATACTAAGAATATATAGGACTATATATAGTCAATTATATAAAAATATAAATATGTAAAAGGTGGTCAGCAATATACAATATCAATTGACACAAAAATAGTTTAAAGGTCTAAGAATAGTATAAAATTGTTACAACAGAATTAACTATATAACATAAAGTGTGTTTTAAAGAACCAGCTTCAGTTTGATGTTAACTGGCGTATATGGTGACACGGATTGTAAGTATAAGACCTTTTTCCCTAACATTCATGAATATGTGGTCACACCAGTAAAGTTTTTATCATCAATATTTATATTTAATAGTTTATTTTATTTTTGAATATTTTAATATTCATTTGTATATCTAGGTAAATTCAGAAAAAATAACTGCATATTTTTAGTTAAAGTAATGCATATATATGCGCATATTTTGGTAATGTTGTGTTGCTTATATTCTGCTCTCTAATAATTATTATAAATACTAAATTAGGGACTAGATTACCACCCGCTATACTTTTGTTCCCTATTTATCAATTACACTGCGATGTTTAACAAACTAAAAACTATTACCATCCATCACTGATAATTGGAAGGTCATAAATAACTTTGATTTATTATTTATAAGACGGAATCCAGAGTATAAGAAAATGAAAGTCAGCCGAAAAGTTATTGGAAGAGATGTAGTAACGGAGTAGGACAGGCACAGCCGGGACCGTAAAATGTTTTAGAAGGCATAAAAGCAATAAGCTTTAGTTTGGTACAATGCATTATTTATTGGAAGAATACGTTCTTGATAGTTCCAACCGATATTAGTTAAAAATTCATTATATTCTATTATAAATTTTGAGAACTCTTCTTTCGTGTTCTCACAAAAATGTATTAGTTCACAAATATAATTAGACAATCGAAGTAGATATCGAACTATATCGATATCGATACTATACCACTTTGTTTTTAAAATAAACTTATTTTTAACTCGAAAAAGACTGGATCAATTTGGCTATTTTTGATTTGAAAATAATTTACAAACAAAATAGCAAAGGCAACAGTCTTATTTTCCCAAACAAACAGTAACATTATCGTCTTATACAAAATGTTTTATACGACTCCACTTCTACAGTAATAGTTTATTTAATCCATATGCATATTTTATAATCTTTATACGTAATCTTGAAATTAATCAAATTTAATCTGTAGCAGCAACGAATTGTTTCGGTCAGCAGTTTCGAAAATACGTATAGCCCTGATGATCGCCAACCTTCGGAACGAAGATGGCACTTGAAGAAGAAGAAGAATCTGTATACCCAATCTTGAATAAACATAAAATGATGTTTAACAAACGTCATTTTTTGAAATTTTAGAATATTATTATATGATTGCAAGAAAAACACAAAATTTTTATTTTTCCATACAAACAGTAACATTATAATCTATGAAATAAAATTACTAAAGCCGTGGCTATCTTTACGTTTATTTACTTCTTTTAACTTTGCAGGCGAATGACGAGTCGAATAATCAAAAATAATATACATACATTTACTGACACCTTGCTGATATAGATGCTGATATATACATTAGGATTAAAATAAAATAAAATATATTAACATAGGACAATTAACAACTAACATGGGGGAGTTTTTGCAACAAGATCAAACTGTAATTGCGTTTTCGAAGTAGTTGTTAGACATTGGAAATGCAAAGTCGCTATTGATACGTCGTCGACAGGACTCATCACATTATCCACCGATTTCTGTTACTTTACAGACACGAAAGAGGAGTCTACCCGTTTTCTCCCACATAGTGATTTAAGCTCCAATCAGATCTTCGGCACAGAAACCTGAAAGTAAGAAGTGATTAATATCTGTTCTATATACAATACACACTATGGGTTTTATCCCGGAAAACAAAGACAATACTAGTCCTCTAATTCAACCTATCCCTTTAATCCAATGCTCTTGGATTAGTACTATATGTGCAGCTTCTTTGAGTTTTTTCCCAATGATATACAAAGCAGCCTTGGTATGCTATAGATTTGCTTGTTAATCATTGTTACCTCTTGGCGGGTCTTTTACTCCATACCTTTTGGTAGAGCCATCTTTATTGGCTCCATTTTTAACCTTTTTTCGAGGAGGTAATTTTGCCTTTACAGAAAAGTTTTCAGTTTCTTCTCTTCTTGTTTTCGCGGTTGTTGTTCTTGTGAAAAAGATTATGCTTGCCCATTTTATTTGAAGAAACAAGAAACCCTCTTTCGGTTAAACCTTTCGGAGGGTTTGGCTGTTCTCACCTTGTTCCTGTTCTCTTCGGCGTTGATTGCCCAGAGAAAGAAAATGTCTTCGTTCTACTGGTATCCTTTGGTCTGATGATGATCTGACCAAAGCCAAAGAAGTTAGATTAGATTAGATTAGGCGAAAAAGGTTTCGCCTGTCTTTGTGCTGGTGAATGCCTCCACCATTCCAGAAATTTGTGAGCTACCCACTTCCTTGTATTTGTTCTTGTTACTGACTTTGCAACGCCGCAGAAGGGTTCTGGTCCAATGAATGGCATTGATGAGCCTTGTTTGGCCATTTCATCTGCTTTTTCATTACCCTTATGACCCTCGTGCCCTGTTATCCAGGCTACCGTAACCTTGCTACAGTCTCCTAGTTTCTTTAGGGCATACACACAATTCCATACTAGCTTAGAATTGACCTCTACAGAATTGAGTGTCTTAAGCGCTGCCTGACTATCTGTGAAGATGACAACTGAACAGAACGTTCTTTCCTGTCTTTTTATTTCTTCCACACAGTGATGGATTGCCGTTATTTCTGCCTAGAAAACTGTCACATCCTTAGATAGACTAGCCAAAAGAGTTACTGAAGATTAATTTCTAGTACATCTGTAGATAGGCAAACGGGAGATGTAAGCCCAGAGATAACCAAATCAGAGGTTAGTCAGGCATTAAACTCAATGAAAACCAATAAATCTGCTGGTCCAGATGAATTACCAAGCGAGCTAATAAAGTTGGTCAACGAGAAAAACCTAGACATAATAGTAGAACTGTTCAACGCTATCTATACTACAAGAATCATCCCTAGAGAAATGTTGACATCAGCATTTGTGTGTTTACGACAAAAAGGGAATGCCAAAGAGTGCAGTGACTATCGAACCATAAGCTTAATGTCACATACCTTGAAAATTCTGTTGAAAATTATCCACGCCAGAATTCACACTAAACTGGAGCTAGATATTAGTGACACACAATATGGGTTCCGCAATGGTATGGGTACCAGAGAGGCACTATTCTCCTTTAACATGCTGACGCAGAGATGTTTGGATGTTAACCGTCCTCTTTACGTCTGTTTTATAGACTACAATAAACCGTGTGATAAAGTTAAAACATGACCGACATGGAAATTCTAAAAAATAAAAACCTAGATGAAAGAGATTTAAGACTAATAACAAACCTGTATTACAATCAGCGAGCAATAGTACGAATTGAAAAAGAGACATCTAAAGAAATGGAAATAAAGAGCGGAGTCAGGCAAGACTGCATACTATCACCTCTAATATTTAACGCTTATTCTGAAGAGGTAATTCGAGAAACTCTGGAAGATAAAACAGTCGGCATAAGAGTAAATGGAGTCTTAGTTAACAACATCAGATATGCAGATGATACAGTAATAATAGCCGATAATTTACAAGGCTTGGAAACACTCATAAGTAAAATAGTAATGTGTAGTAGGGAGTACGGACTCTCGCTCAATAGCAAAAAGACGAAGTTTATGAAAATTTGTAAAAACATCCATAATACTAACGAAATCTTGACAGTAAAAAGCCAGCAGATCGAAAGAGTAAAAAAGTACACTTACCTAGGAACACTTATAACAGAAAATAATGACTACACTGCAGAAATCAAAGTCAGAATCGAAAAAGCACGTTCTAATTTTATAAAAATGAAAAAGGTTCTATGTGGCAAAGATTTAACATTAGCTTTTAAAGTACGCCTAACAAAATGTTACGTATACAGTGTACCATACTATGAAGTGGAATTATGGACGTTAAATCTAGACACAATGAGACGACTTAACGCCTTTGAAATGTGGACCTATAGAAGAATTATGAGGGTTTCCTGGGTAGATAGAGTTACGAACAATGAAGTACTGAGAAGAATAGGTAAAGAGAAGGAAGTTAAACTTACAATTAAAGAAAGAAAGCTACAGTATCTTGGACATGTGATGCGGGGCGAGAAGTATGGCATTCTGCGACTCATAATGCAAGGAAAGATAGATGGCAAAAGAAGCATCGGAAGAAGACGAATTTCATGGCTCAAGAACCTGAGAAAATGGTTTGGATGCAGGTCAAAAAAACTTTTTAGAGCTACTGCCTCAAAAATTAAAATAGCTATGATGATTGCCAACCTCCGCAGCGAAGATGACACCTGAATAAGAAGAATTTCTCCAAGGAGTTCATAGATGGATCCTTTATTGACTTTCCAGACATTTCAACTTCTGTAGTTAGTTGAGAATTTCTTCAGAAGTCATTGAGGCATCTTTTTCTTCGTTAGGTATATATGCAGTACATATCTGAATTTTGGTCAGGTCAGTTTCTTAGATCGGAGTTTTGCTTCTCCCCATGGGTTGACTATTTTGAGTAGCCTCAATTAGCCATTTGGAGCTTGTGTTGTTTTTACTTTTAAAAAGTGCGTAAATTGAAACAAAATATGAATGTATAAAATGTATTTGTAATTTTTCATGGAGTGGTTTTTGGTTTGAAAATGTATAGAAATACCACTTTTTTCAGGTCAGTGTAGATCTACAGGTCTCTTTTTTATATTTTAATAAAATTGGCATTTATTGCAGTACAAATGTTTTGTGTCGATTTTTTCACCCACTTTAGTTCCAACTCTTTATGTGCCTTTGTTATTATTTCTTTAAACTATTCACAGTATTTATTGTTTATATTTTGGTACTTTAATTATTACCTAAAACGCCTGAATTCACACCACTTAAATAAATAAACGAAAGTAAAAGAAAAATCTTAAAATCACAACAAATAATTTTGATACGTCACTGTAAATAGGGACAGTAGTAGCAATAGGCAAAGGTTAGCATCGTCGGACCTAAGGGCATTAATTCCTGGATTAGCGGAATAAGGCTTAACGTAAATTGACCGGAGCAGCGCCAATCCTATATTGAGTTGTAGATAAAATGACGTATCTCTCGATTCCTCCTTTTTGGATCATGAGAGATTTATTCGTTTATAGTGGAGAGAGATCATGGCGAATAAAAGTAAAAGAGGTTAAGTCACCGGTCGGCTTTTTTATCACGATTCCCTTGCGAATCGTGAGTCTCATCCTAGCTTGTAAGGAGAAGTATGAATGGAGGTTTTTCTTAAAATAAAATTAATTATTAAACGAAAAACAAGGATATTTTTAATAAAAAATATTTAAAATATCCCCTTTTTTGATACGTGTAAAATCAACAACTGGTTTTTTTGCATTAAACAAATAAACATTATCCATTTTAAATTCACTTCACGTAAGTATTAGTAATAGGATCAAAAAGTTTAAACAATTTAAAATAAATAAAATTATGGTTACAGAGGAAAAAATGTTCTTGAGATTTTTAAACATTCCACTTTTTTTTTCAAAGCGTAACACGTCAAAATTTATTCGTGAAAAATCGATTGAAGCGTATGAAAAATTGATATGTTTAAACAAGAATAAGTCAAAAATTATTTATTTTCGAAAAAAGTCATATGAAAAATTTTTTGTTTAGAATAAATTTTTCTATCCATTCTTAAGGTTATTTTCAATATAGGATATGAACCCCTTGGATTCAACACCAACGTAAAAACACACTTCAGTAGACGATACATTGTGCTTGTCAAGGTATTCGCGACTTATGTATAGGTGAGCGGTTTACCCCAACGTAAACAGAGCTAAAACCAACTATTTTTTTTTGCATTTCTACCGCATCAAACTTTTTTTTATTTAATTTTTTTATATATTTTTTTTAGCTCAAATGGAATTTTTTATAATTTTTCCAAGTGGGCCGGAAATTGTTAACAAATAACAAAAAAAAAACAATTTTCCAAATCGCTTTGAGTAAAATTTTTTTAGCGTGTCTTATCGAAATAAATACTTTTTCTATTTCGCAAATTGCAAAAAAATGCGTAATTTTTGAGTTATTTTGCAATTTATTGTTGAAAAAATGCCTTAATTGATGATTTTTGGAACTTTTTTTTAATACTAAATGAATTACAGTTCTGTAAAAATCTTTATAATATTTAAACCTTCAAGTAGAAGTAGGAATATTTTGACAAGGATAAATGGATTTTATCTAACTCAAAACATGAAACCAAAATATTTCAAATATACATTTTGAGCAATCTATCGCTGTATACGATAATAAGTGTGTACGGTTGCGGCGATACAGGCGCACGACGCTTAGAAATCTTTGTTTAAATTTAAAATTATGTTTTTAGCGAAATAAAAACCACTTATCCTTGTAAACATATTTGTACTTATACGTGAAGTCCACAAGGGAAACTAAGTTTCTGCAGCTGGCTGTATACCATGTATCACAAAAAATTTATTAGAATCCTTTATAAAAGGTATATAATTAATTAATTAATTATTGATTATATACCTTCTATAAAGGATTTTAATAAATTTTTTATACGTGAAGGTTTAAAAATTATATACTTTTTGTAAAATTGTAATTCATTTAGTAGTTTTTTCGAAAAAAAAAACCCCAAATGTCACTAATTAAGGCATTTTTTCCAAAAACAAATTGCAAATAACTCGAAAAGAAACCATTTTTTAAAAAATTACCAAAAAAAAAGTATTTACTTTGATGAGATACATCTAAAAAATGTTTACCTTAAGAGATTCGGGAGATTGTTTTTTTAAATTCGAAATTAAAATTTCAAGAAATGTAATTAGAAGTTCAAACCTGGGCACACTGCGGAAACAGCATGAGTTCTCCATATTTCATAAACCTACTCATACTGACAAGACTATACACAATTCACCATCCCGTCCTACACAACATAAATTCATAAAATGGCCTGCCTATCATAGCATGTTAAATAGATTAATAGAAATTCTGATACCAAAAAATAACTTTGAGATAGAACTGAATAACATTAAGAAAAGAGCAGTAAACAATGCATACAACGAACTCACAATAAATAAAATTTTAATTCAAAAAACTACATAAGAAAGCCAGAGATTAGTATTTCCACCACCAGAGAAAAAAACCCAGTACCTTCTGCTCGATTACATATACAGGCAAAGTTATGAACAAAAACAGTCAAACACGTAAAAAAGAAGGGAATAACACCAGCTTTTAAAACAAACAACCACCTTAGGCAAATATACTAAGAACAACAAGAGCCAAAAGAAAAAGCAACTACACAGAGTTGTATACAAACTTAAATATGGCGACTGCTTAAAAAATTACATCGGTCAAACTGGTTGAACTTTAATCAAACGTATAGCAGAACATAAAAGGGTTTTTAGTAATAAAAAATAACAGATTCTACGTATGCACTTCATCTTCTAGACCATAATCATTCTTTCAATGACGAATTTTAAATTCTTCTCATTCAAAATAAAGACATAAGATATCATTCGTAAAAATCTATGGAAATCAACAAATTCAAAAAATACATAGACAAAAAGATTGTTAGATAATATGAATTTCCATCAATTAACGGTCGAATCCATTACTTAAATAAATAATAAATTACAAGCCTAAAGGAAGAAGACGCTTTCTTTAAATAAACCGACAATAAATGCTTAAACGCGAATGTTTTTTGGAACGTTTTTCGAAGAAAAAGCGAGCAAATTATTAAAATTTCGTTTTCAGTTCCGAAAAAAGCAAATATAAACCAGACTTAAAATATAATATGCGATATATTTATTAGTGTTTGCATTAGTCAAAACTAAATTTTGTTTACTGAACTTTAACTAAAACTTCTCTGTAGTTATAAACTTCTAAATCTAGTGCATATTTAACCTATCGTCTGCTAACGGCTCATTCAAACCTCTTGGGGAACACACCAGCTCGGTCAAGTGAAACGTTCCAATTGGGAATTCGCGTTTGTGACGTTGCAATACGAACAGACTGTCTTTATATTATTAACATAAGGTTTGTAGAAAGCAGAAAACAATTTCTATAAAATACGCAAAATATATGTTAGATTAAATTGCCAACTTTAACGATGTACCGACATAATAATATTATGTTCTGTCCAATGATTGTGTAAATTACTAACAAAGCCTTTGTATATTTTAGTCTAAACTAATACAGCTTTAATTTAATTAAATATTAATTTATTAATTAATTATGTGAAAAATGCTAAAAAACGTCGATTTTGTTCCAAAGTGGACATCTTTCAAAAATTTACATATGTGTCATTTGTCAACCCCTTCGCTTCCAGTACCACAAACCTTTAATTTTAAATAGGGAATATACTATGTGTGGCACATCATTAAAAAGATATTTTGCTGAATAACTCAGGAATCCATATTTTTTTTTATACATATAGCTTCCTATTTGTGAAAAATTATCAATTTATTAAAAGTTGTACACATTTTAAAAGATAAAACTGGCGCCTATGGTTTTGCTAGTGTTAATCACATTTTTTTCCGTTACGTCACAAAATACATAGAAATACATTTGCAAAAAGTTTAATTATTTAAACGGATTTCGTTGGAAAATTCAGGCATCCATGATTTTTTTCCAAATTAATTTTATTCTTGTAAAAAAGTATCAGTATAGTGATAGTATTACTTCCGTTAAAAACTAAACGTTATGCCTATCTTTTGGTAGTGGCAATTTTATATTTTTTCCGTCAGGTCAAAAATTACAATAAACTACTAAACCAAAGTTGGCAGCATTGATAGGAAATTTTGTTAAATGTAAAGTAACAAATGACCCAATTTTTAAATTCATAAATTGATCATTACAAGCATTTACTGATAAGCTATAATTATTTAATGAATTGCTCATAACGATAATCGCCAACATCCACACGTAGTTAAAAATCCTAAAGAAAAGTTTGTAAAAGGATCTATCAAACAAAGAGATAAAAAAGATCACAGTTAATTTTCACCATCCAATCCATCAAAAATTATAAAAAATAAAACAAATACAATGCTCTAGATAGAAAAACTTTACTGACACGCGTCGTGTTAACACGAATTAACACTTTTGTCATAGAAATATCTATTACGTTATTTTAAAGAGATCTATACAGTCCATCTAATTTACAAACCGTTGCACGTCATCAGCGTCATAGCCCGTGACGTCACATGATACCAACACGAAATATTTAGGAGGTAGGTGTGTTCTTTTTTAGAATCACTTTGCCGAGTACACTGGCATTACAGCCACTAGACATATTTTATTATTTACGCGTAGAACTAATATTTAAAGATTTCTATTAATGTTAGCTTAAAGAAATAGACAACAATAGGTTTCATTTAATTTGTATAAATGCATTATAAAGCGTTTTTATGAAGAACATTTGTTCGGAACACACTGTAACTGTAATCGAACGAAGGTGAAATTTTGGCATAAATGGTAACACTTGTTTGACAGTTGCGGTGTTGACACTTTTTGTACTTTATTATTTTAAATTTTAAAGTGAATACCTCATGTTTTATATTTCTACCTATTTGATAAAATCTGTTCTTTTTAGAACAAAATTAGTGTGTTTTATTTCAAAAGTGTCATGTAAGAATTTAAATAGTCGTTGTAAAGAGTATAATAAGAATTATGTGACCTATTTGATTTAAAATGGATTCAGGATTTTTTTATACTTTGGCAACTATGTCAACTTCGATCTCTGACGTAGATAATGACGTGCAACGGTTTGTAAATTAGATGGACTGTACATATTATTGTGATGGGTCGTCAGAGACTGTCAACACGCTATAACACGTCCTAACGCGTGTTTTCAATATCTAACGTGGTCAGATTTTCATCAGAGTATTACAGCGTTGTTAATACATCAAGACGAGGTTATATTCACCGGGCCGTGAGTTTGTTTGTATATTTATTAAGTATATTTATACGTTTAAATATGGAGGAACAATTAGTGGAAGAAGTACGAAGGTAGGATTTTTTGTACAACTTACAAAATAACGACTACCGGGATCAAAGAAGTGGCTTGGGAGGAAATTGGTGGAAAAATAAACAGAAACTGTAAGTAATGATTTAAATTAGTTTACTTTAATAATATATTATTCGGTAATCGGTATACATCTAGGGATTCTCTTTAAAAATCCATACTTTTACGGACTGAAAACATTATTATTAGGTACCTTACTATCCTACTTTTTCTCAACATATCATTAACGTCTGTCTCTATCAATAATATCTCTGTCATGGACACATTTCATTGCCTGCATAAAAACAAAAAAAAAAGTTCGTGTATAGTTCTCAAACACCAAGAGTGTCCAATGTGTAGTTTCTTCAGATACAATCAATAGGTTTTAATGAGTGGATCGAATTTATATCAACAGGTTCCACAGATACAGACCATGAAATTCTCAAGTGGTTATGAAGCATGTATAATTTTATTACCAACTTCTGGGCTAGTTTCGATTGGTTTTCTAAAAATTCTCCATCATGCTGTTAGAATGGCAAAGGCATCTACCACAATGCGACGTGCTCTCAAAAGCCAGTAATTAAATTTTTTTTTTTGCTTCGCCAGATAAGTTGTTTCTACTGAATGGTCGCATCAAATGGCATTTCAGAGGAAAGGTTTCATCACCAACCATAACATATGGGCAAAGAAGTCCTGTGGGTATTGGTGGCTGATCTGTGGAAACATCAATTCTGTTGTCTCCAAGCCATTGGCCTAATAGCGATCTTTTAAAAATGTCTTCATCACTGTTTCTACCATAATTACCGACATCAATGCATATAAATTTGTAGTTTTCATCGACTAAAGCAAGCAGAACGATGGGGTGAATGCCTTTGTAATTAAAATAAGCACTCTCTGCGTTATTTGGGCATTGTATTTGAAAATGTTTACCGTCTAAAGAACCAATACAATGTAAAAACTGCCACTTTCTTTCAAACTCTATGGCTACTTGTGTCCAATTATTTTGGTCGGGTTGGGGCATGTATATAGGTTGCAGTGTTTTCAATATGACCTCACAACATTCTTTGACAATTTCTCCTACTGTACTGAATCCAATGCGAAACTCAAATCCAGTGATTAGTAAGAATTTGCTGTTACCAAATATCTAAAAAAAACAAACCAAACAAAAATCATTATCCTATATATTATAAAATAGAGATGGTTTTGGTGTATGTGTGTATTTGTTCCGAATAATCTCAAAAATTACTAAACCAACTGGGTTATAATGTTACGTCAACACTTATAACCCGTGCGAAGAACGGGAACATATACTAGTAAGAACTTAAAATGGTATGTATAAATTTTTTTTCAGAGCAAGAATGTCGAGACAGTTGGACAAAGCTGAGAAATGCCTACACCAATGCGTTAAAAAGCAGAGAACGACTTTTGGCCAGGCAGCAAAAAAAATTGAAATGGTAATTTGAAGATCAAATGTCATTTTTGGCTTTCCATCTGAAACCCAGAGCATCTCAAAGCAACTTTCACTCTCAGAATGAGGAAAGTTAAAGTGAGAAAAATGACAGATATATGAATGATATTGTTTAAACGCAAGATAAAGAAGATGGCGATGAAGATCCGACTACGAATAATTTATATTCACTTCCTGATGTATCAACAAAACCAAATAATTTTGATACACCAAATATTCGTTTTTTTTTCTAGACCATCGTCAGGCAAAAAGAAAATAGAGAAGTCAATGAATGCCTTAGTAGATATTATGAAATCTAATAACGGTATGAGATCTCACATCCGACCTCCGCATCAACCTGCAAGTGATGATATCGATTGGTTTTTTTTTAAGTTTAGCTAAAACTGTAAAAAAACTCCCATACACTGAACAATTTCGTCTCAAAATGGGCATATGTAATTTGGTGTCTAAAGCCTAATTAAGAAACATACCACCAGTCGTACAACCCCAATTTTTAACACTAACTTTACCAGTTAGGTGACTAGGTTAGTCTTCTGTAACTACCTGCTCGAATGACTATTGCTTTTCTTAAATTTGTGTTTTGATTCTTTAATTTACCTACTAGTGCATGTAAAACCACGTCAAATTTCTTTTTTGTCATCCTAATATACATTTTTCACATCTCATCGTCATTGCTGATTTCGGGCCACAGAACATGATATTTACCAAATTCGTGTCTACGTTCGTTTATTGAATGAATAAAATACTCTCTGGATTTATATCGTAGCACAAACAATGCTGCAGTAACAGCTATCATGTCCTCTTCTTCATCTAACCAATCCATATCTTCTTGTATTGGCTCCATTATATTTTATGTACTATTTTACTAGTTTCAAAACATCAAAATGTCAGCATAACACACTTTTTACAACACATATATTATGTGTCCGGCATATCTGATATGTCGCATTCTGACATACCGTATTGACACGTGTTAACACGACACGTGTTAAAACTTTGTTCTTAGCTTAAATGACGTATGGGCCAAAATAACGTATAAAGTTGCACAGTCTAGAAATGCTGAGTGCAAAACTATGTAGTCAAATCAAACGAGGTTAATGAAACACTAATGTATAATATAATTATTAAAATCACAAGATAGTTTTTAACAACAATATATTAAAAAAACAACATCAAGTAGAAACTTAATAAAAGCAAGGACGCAGTGGCCAGAGGTCAACAAGGAACTAGAATAAGAAAATGGAGAATACAACGGTCCTGTGAGATCTGGTTTCACTTTGATATGCATAATGAGAGATGTGATAGTTAGTTCTACATAGTGTAAAAAAACACACGTTCATAAACATTAAAAATACAAACAGCACTTACCTTCAGCCACAAAAAAAAAACTAAAAAGCCGATGGAATTGTTATGAGAAGTGACAGGTAAGTAAAACGTATAAAAAAACAGAAACCTAAGGGAGCTAGAGATCTTTAAAGATAGCGCCTTGTAAGTAGTTTTGTTTTAATACCTCCAGAACGCTTCTATTTAGAAAAATAAAAACTGATAAGATTATTTATCCTCCAGAGTTGAATCGATTCCAAATTTCTAGTACCGTTCATAGGCGTCAGTTTTGGATAGGTCAATCAGTATTTTAACGCATAAGTTTTTTGTCTGTAACTTTTAGAATTTGTGATACTAGATTTATGTCAGTAGAATATACGTTTTCGAGAAAAATCGGTTTGAAAATATTTTGCTTTTTCGTCATGAAAGTTAAATTAATACTTTTTGCACTAGTAGGCTTTGAACCATGGACGTATAAATAAAGATACGTTCATGCTTTGAACTGTCAACAGAACTATCACCTACGATTTTCACTATCAAATTCTTGTCAGTTCGTTAAGTTTTTCTTTTAGTTTTACTTTGTGGCATTCAAACACAATAATTTCAATTCAACAAAAATGGTTTTTACTAATGAGGAATACGCTGATATACATTTAGTTTATTGCGAAATGAAGTGCAACGCTAGAGCAGTAAAGTAGATACGCTAAAAAGACCGATTGTTGATACCATAAATCAATATATATTTATATATATATATATATATATATATATATATATATATATATATATATATATATATACATATATATAAGAGCTAAACATTCAGACCAGACTCTCCTCTCAGTGTCTTGCAAATGTTTTAAAGTTTTTTGGCCACATTGCGAGAAGAGACAATGACAACTTAGAAAGATTAATTGTATGCGGAAACGTAGAAGGACGTAGAGGCAGAGGACGCTCACCTATCCGATGGTCAGATCAAGTACAGAAAGCCACTGGAGAGACGTTTTCCGAGTCCATGAGAGCAGCCCAAAATCGCAAGAGATGGAGAGAATTGACAGCCCGCATTGTAGGAAATCACGATCCTCAGCAATGAGGAAACGACAAGAGAGAGAGATACATATATATATATATATATATATATATATATATACATATATATATATATATAAATATATATATATATATATATATATATATATATATACAGATTTGGATTTGGAAAATTTTACGGAACATAGGATTTTTGATACAATAACTCAGATCCTCCGATTTGCAATTAACCAGTGTAACTTTCAATACAACGCGCAACGTTGCTGCCAGTGTAAGTGTAAAAACGGAACACAGCTAGACATGCATGTCAATTCGCCGAAAACGTACGCATTTATAAATGTAGATATGAAATTAAAAATATTATTTAACTAAAAAATATGGTTATGTTTTATTGCCAAAACGGCTTGAGAAAAAAGTAGATTTCTAAAAATAAAAATAAAAGGGAATTTAAAAAATAAAATAATAATAATACACTCTTTTTAATTTAAAATTATAAACAATATTTTGAGTAATAAATGTATTTAAGTATAAATTTAATAATTCAAATAACACCTAATGAACACAAACAAAATTGATGTTAATAAAACATTATTTCATATCTGCACAAAACCGGACTTTCAGAAAAAATTGGTAGATGGAACAATACTGTCGGCGTGCGACATACGCTACTACAAAGCGCAGAGGAGAGGCAATCCAGTGGAACAAATAAACTAGTTATAAAACATCCCGACGTTATATAGAAATTTACACTGGTTAATTGCAAATCAGGGAATCTTAGTAATTGTATTAAAAATCCTATGTTCCGTAAATAAAATTCCAAGTGTGTATATATATAAATATATATATTTATATATATGTATATATATATATATATATATATATAAGAAAAAAGAAATATACATATATATATATATATATATATATATATATATATATATATATATATATATATATATAGAAATGTAGCCATAAGCTCCCTTACTATTAAGAATCAGCGGATTCCGATATCCGACGTTATAAATAGGAGGAAATTAATATTTTAATTATTATTGTAATTATTATGTTTCAATAGTTAAGTTTAAAATCATTAAATGTAGTAGTTTGTAGTATTTCTCAAAATTGTAACTTTTATTTTCAAAATAAAGATTTTTTTTTGGGAAACTCAACGTTGAAGAAACATTTCTGGCGCTGCGAACCACAGGATATTTCATACAGAAACATAGTCGTTTCCTGGTCTACATTAGTTTAATGAAATTCTGAAGAACCTGGTAAAAGAGAAAAATGTATTGGAAATCAAACACGATCATCCTTGCGTAAGTTTTTCCTTTCTTTACCATTGTTTATGAGCATTTATTATTTTAATTGAATTCTTAAACATTGAATTTATTATTTATTGTTTATTGAATTTATATTATTTATAACATTTTACTTCAACGATTTTTTTTATATATATTTGCATTTATATTTTTACATGTTTGTATATATTTTATGAGTACATTGAATGATATTTCCCAAAATAGTATCGAAAATTTAAGACCCTTAAATGTATTTAAGAAATACATTTCGACTTTGATCTTCCGATATACGAAACATATAATCAAAGACATAAAAAAGAACTCCAACCCTTTATTGCAGAACTATATAATAAACAAAAACAAAAAAGACAACAACTTTTAGATAGACAAAACGAAAATGCCGAAGATATTCCGGAAATAGACCTTACAAAATCCCTATATGTTTCTAAGAAAAAACATAAGTCCAAATTACAAGCCCCTTTCTCCACTATTCATCCAGAAACACAAGACAAAACAAAAATAATCGGTAAAACAGATAAACAAAATTTAACAAGCACTCACCTTAAATATGTAAAACGAATACGAAAACATATAGACAAACCTACTCAAGACCCAAATTTTTCACAGGACAATCCTCGCCCTGGTCCATCCACTGAGTATTCAGAAGATTCTGAATAACAATTCAAATCCAGACGACTCTGACTTAGACTTGTTAAAATCACACATAATCTCTTTAGAAAATAAACAAAACGAAATCATAAAAAAATTTAATAACCAAATATCTTATGGAAACTCTTTTAACACGAGATTCGATAATCTTTTAGAAAAATTAAATTCTGATAATTCAATTCTCATATCTGCACTCAACAAATTATCAGCTGATTTTGACAGCTATATCATTCTACACAATGAGATAATAAATCTCCAAAATATAAACGAATTTCTAATGAAACTTATAAGAACCATTACTTTATCTGAACTTAATATCTCTAATATAGAATTATTCACTTTAAAGGAAATAATAGACTTTAAAGAGAACCTCCTCAAAATTTACCACAGAAATTCAATTCCCAATAGTAATGAACACCCTTATGAACTTATAGAGTCAACAAAAACTTTAGTTTGTGTAACTTCAAATACAATGCTCATAATAATTAAAATCCCTATACTCCATGAAATTCCTTACACTACCTATAAAATCTATCCCATTCCAAACAAAGATCATGTTATGATTCTGCCATCTGCAAGCTACTATACAAATAATAAATGGTTCGACACTTATATAGGACAAGGCGATAACATAGTTTGTTCCAACTACGTACAATCCAAATGTAAATACCCAATGTAGATAATTGCACAAAAACATTAATCACAGAGAACTTTTTCCAAGAAACCAGATAAGTCATATTGCTAGAAATAATTCACCCAATGAGAATCCAGCAGATAGAAATTAATTCAACCAGCCTCTTGACGACAGATGTACCAATAATGCTTAAAGGTATCCAATTTAATAAAAAGACGTCTCAAGACATTTCCATTCCAAAAATTGTTCCAATAAAATTAATACCAAACCATGAGATGAAAATTGAAAAATTAACAATCCCAGTGACACATGGCCAAATTCAACCAATAGATCTTCCTAATTAGGAAAAGAAAACGAATTTCCAAAATCCTATTTGGAGAAAAATTGCATCCTGCCCAGATCCAGATATTAGACGAGCTGATAGCCGAAGTAACCAAAACTTCGAGGACGAAGTCCCAACCAATGGAGGGAGGAGAAATGTAGCCATAAGCTCCCTTACTATTAAGAATCAGCAGATTCCGATATCCGACGTTATAAATAGGAAGAAATCAATATTTTAATTATTATTGTAATTATTATGTTTCAATAGTTCAAGTTTAAAATCAGTAAATGTAGTAGTTTGAAGTATTTCTCAAAATTGTAACTTTTATTTTCGAAATAAAGAAATAAGATTTTTTTTGGGGAAACTCAACGTTGAAGAAACATTTCTATATATATATATATATATATATATATATATATATATATATATACATATATATATATATATATATATATATATATATATATATATATATATATATATATATATATATATATATATATATATATATATATATATATAATACCATAATTCAACCGTTAATGGGCAGTAGTAATTTATTAGGTTAGGTTAGTTTCAATTTGAGTGGGCGCTTAACCACCCTTCCTCTCGAATTAAGAGATCTATTGTGGCTCATACCTAGGTTTTTGGTTTAGCCCAGCCCCCAACAAGTCTATTTTAGCATTAGATGACATTTCTTTGAAGTCATACAGTTTCTCCATACGAAGCGGACTTCCAGATGTTATTTAAGTACCTTTTTCTTGTTAGACTGACTACTATAATTTAGCTAGTAGTGAAAGAGAGTTATCCACCAGAAGTGACCACAAGAGACGAGAAAGCACCTCATGTGGGCACTCAGCTGTTTTGGCTAGAATTTCCTTTCCATGTATATTTACCCTATTCTTCAGCAGTGATTTGATCCAGTAGCATACATTAGTAGCTTTTAATGATGCTGCAGTATGAAAAGAATTTGGTAGTCTATTATTAAATGCAACTTCTATATCTAAGAAGGCAGTTAATGCTATATTTCCATAATTAATGAAGTGACTTATTTTCTGAACGACTTCGTACACTGCAGATTTTCCTTCTTGATATGCATGCTCGTTACCATTGAGAGAATAATCCCTCAATGGCTCCTCCTTAATATGGCTATCAAAATTTTTTTTCGATTGTCTTAAACAGAAATTATGTAAGTAAGAAAGATCGGTCTATAGGATTTAGGTAGGGCGTGATGTTGTCGCCCTATTTTATGTATTTACACTATCCTAAGAGTTGTCCAGGTCTTCGTTAATATTAAGATAAAAAAAATTCGCATAAAATAACGACAATCTTCACCAACAGTGGACCACAAACAAAAGTTTCAAAATATGGAAAAAATAAATAACAGAAATTAAGGTTCAATGCAATACTTCGCTAAAATTTCAATAGGTATAATGAAAAATGTTTTCTCTATTTATAAAAACCAAGTAGGTATATATTTATACTATTCTGTAATTTGTAGATTACCCAAATAAATATTCTTGGATCTCTAAAAAAACGGATTTGCCACATATAAATCATTTTCTCACATTTTCCCCAAGGTTAAAAAGGATTAAATTAAAAAATACGAATACATTTGTTTGCGTATTCAAATGTACACTATCGTAATGTACGAGTACTTCGTGTTTGATATTAAACCACAACACATAAAAACGAAGAATATGGTTTCAAATATTTGATAATCATTAGCAGTATTTATTTACCATTTCTTTGTTTACATAAAAAATTGATTAATGGAGAACTTTATTTGCTTTTCAGTTGTAGATTATAGTTTGTGTTCCCATTATAGTTCAATGTTAAAACGTGTATTCGTAATTATTAAGAAAACACCTCAAACGAAAATAATACGTTTGCATAACTATTATATAGGACAAAATACAAAGATGTCAGAAAGTTTATTGTGTCCTTATAGATAATAAAAAAAATTAAATTTAAAATGTGGAATATACACAATTGGAAAAGTCTAGAGATAGTTGATTAATTATTTTTATAATTGATTTAGTTAAATAATAATAAATTAATCAGAATTGAAATTAAAATTTTGAGCTCCATTAACTTTTCATGGTTGATTATAATATCGTGAGTATTTGATAATATATATATATATATATATATATATATATATATATGTATATATATATATATATATATATATATATATATATATATATATATATATCTGTACTTCAGAAGGACACAACACTAAGTCCATTTTCATAACTGTACATGAGAGCAGTTTCACATTTTTTTTCACCAAAAAGTGTTATTGCTGCAGCTATTAATTGAGATATTGAAACAATATTTTAATAAAACATTCTGTCTAGCCAAGGAGTGTAGCATATATACTGGAGAACTGCAGGCAATCTTCAACGCACTGAACCAATGTACCAGCAATGATATAAATTTTCTTATTATATCAGATTCTCTAAGTGCCTTAAATGGTGTCAAGCAGATGTATCCTACTCATGCCAATTTAGCATTAATAAAAAACATGCTATACAATGCCCAAACATGCGGTAAAAACATAACATTTTTATGGGCACCATCCCATGTTGGGATAAAGGGTAATGAAGCAGCTGATAAAGCAGCAGCAGAAACTATCAATAACATGACAATTCCTATTATGCAAAACATACCAATTTCAGACCAAAAAACATTAATAAAAACTTACATTAACAAAACCTGGCAAGTAAAATGGAACCAAACAGAAGCAAAATTAATTGTTTTTAACAATTAATAATCTTTATTCTAAGATAAAAGATAAGACTCCCATACATAGGCCATGCCTCTCTTGCAGCAATTCCTACATCGGCCAAACATCTCAATTATTGAAATCACGTATTACACTACAAAAAAGTGATTCTCGACTTCGCTCTGACCGCTGTGCATAAGCCAAACATGTCCATTCCACTGGTCATCTCATGGATTATACTAACACTACATTTCTCCACCGTGAGAACAATAAATCCAAAAGAGAGTTAATTGAAATGTCCTCTATTTTCCTTAACGATTTCTCCATCAATGTTAAGAGTGACATTAAGAATCTAAGCGATATATACCACTTCTTACTTAAATCAGATACCAAGAACAATACAACATCATAGATAACTAACTTGACTGATATATCCATTAACAACTAACCTACTTTAATAATTAATTTTCATTAACTAAAAACGATAACATTCCCTTGCTTATCTTAGATACATCTCAATAAGATATTATTATAATAATACATGAACAATATAATATAATTAAAAAAGAAAATCTAAACTAATATTTCCCTATACTGGGATTTAACTTCATTCGGTTTTACCAATGAACCTTAATGACATAAAGATTCAAAAGAACTACTTGAATTGTCAGCACATGCGTTCTGGTAAAACAGAACCTCACATTTAAACTTTCTATCAAAAATTTAGTTATTGTCGACAATTCAAAGAATGACCTCCTTTTAAATGTAGTTACATTGGGTTTTTCGATTAACCTTGGGTAAACTTTTGCGTTTTAAGTTCAAAACTACCATACATTTCCAACGTTAAAAAAAACTTTTTTTGCACATAGTAACAAAAAACACCACTATGTTGTTACTAGCTAAGTTTTTTAACATTCTAACTCTACAATTCTAAGTTACGGTAAGATCAATAATGTTTTTAATAGATAATATATGGTAGCTAATTATAATTTATTCTCTTTCAGCCCTGAAGAAGCCAAATTAACCGTTATGTCAATACCCAAGTACCTGATACGGGAGTCTATACCCGTGCTACCCAGGTACCCGGCATTGTTTCGGTAAACTTCGCTTGTACATTCCGAAAATAACAGACAATTGGGATTTTTCTTTGTTTGCTATCAGTGTTTATTTAACTGTGCTTACAAGTTGTTAATATTTTTGTGACTATATGCGTGTTTTATGTTGTAATTACTTGTAATAATGGCAAGAAGAGAAGTGAGTGCTAGCGAATTTAGAAGGTAAGTTATTACTGTTTATTTTTAAAATGTTTTATACATAGATCATTTAATTTTAGAATGACGTATGAAAAGCAACAGAAGTACTTGCAACAATTTATAGACGATATAGATGAGGAAATAGACAAAAATATCGAAAACCAGGAATCAGATGAGGACTATGTTTCGCAAAGCAAACCGGATGGAGATGAAGCTTCTGACGTAGAGGACGTTTTTACTGATATCAATAATAAGATTGAAATCGATACCGACGGCGACGATAGTAGTGATGAATATTTTGACGATTTTCAAGAAAGTTCTTCCCAAAGTGATGTTCTGGTTGCAAAAGATAAAACGATTTGGCAACGAAAACCGTTTACTGCAAGTCGAACACTGAAACGTAACCTTTTGCGTGAAAAAACGGGCCAAGTACGTTCTACTAAAACTCTTTCGATTAGAGATACATTCAAATGTGTTTTCAGTGACGTAATGTGTGACATAATTATACGCGAAACCAATCGAAAAGCTAACAGCGTTTGTGAAAAGTATAATGTTGAAAACCCCGACAAACCTCGAAATGTTTGGAAGTCGCTCACAACAGAAGAATTTGATGCATACTTAGGTATTCTTATTACAGCAGGAGTACGGCATTCAAATTCAGAGCACTCGAAAGATTTATGGAAAACAGACTCTCATCCTTTGTACCGAGCAAGTATGGGCATAAATCACTTTTGGAGCATCAGCAGATTCTTACGATTTGACAATGACAAAACACGTGCAGAACGTTTGCAACATGATAAAGCTGCAGCTATTACAGATATATTCCATCTTCTCAATGATAATTTACGTCGTAACTATGTACCGTCGGATTCTCTTACTGTGGATGAACAGTTATTTCCTTTTAGAGGTAGGACACGTTTCACGCAATATATGCCAGCAAAACCTGCCAAGTATGGCATCAAGGTTTGGTGGGTTTGTGACGCCAATAATTCGTATCCACTTACTGGACAAATTTATACTGGAAAAAATTCGACTGGACGTGAAACTAATCAAGGTGAACGCGTGGTAAAAGATTTGTGTTACCGATACAAAAATTCTGGACGAAACATAACAATGGATAATTTTTTCACAACTCTTCCACTAGCCCGTCTTCTGTTGTCTTGGAATTTATCATTAGTTGGTACTTTGAAAAGAAACAAACCATATATTCCACAAGAAATGCTGCCTTCGCCAGAGCGTGAGCCTGAATCGTCATTACACGGATTCAGTGCAGATCGCGTTACTATTTATTCATATGTACCAAAAAAGTAAAAAAAGCGTTATTTTGCTGTCAACAATGCATGACAACGATAATGTAAGTGGCCTAAAAAATAAACCTAAATTGCGGTGTAATAATTTCTCAGATATTCACATATCCGATTCAGCTACCAAAGCTTTGTCAAAAGGCTTCAATTTCTCTGTCACTCCTCTTTCCATTCCAACTGAGAAAATTATTTGTCAAACTGAAGAAGCTATTTCCCATCTTCCTTCCGACCAAGCCGAAGTTGCCAGACAAGATGTCGCCAGAATTCTCCGTACTTCCAAACCCCCACCTTCAAATATCAGTCTTTCAGAAAGACGTGCCCTCAAAGAACTTTACAACAACCCTGACATCGTCATCCTTCCGGCCGACAAAGGTAATGCCACCGTCATTCTCAACTCTTCTAACTATTTTGACAAAATGTCCGAACTTCTGAATTCCACAGAATACAAACATGTCCCAAATGATCCAACCACATATCTAGAAAAAACGACTAAATCCATTATAAATAAGTCTACTCTATCTCCAGACCTCAAAAAATCTCTTATACCCAGAGAAAAATCATCCCGAATTCCAAAGATATACGGCCTTCCAAAAATCCATAAGCCCAATGTTCCCCTAAGACCCATCGTCAGTGCATACAATTGTCCCACTCAGAAATTGGCAAAACATCTCGCTTCATCCTTACAACCATTAGCCGAAAACGCCTCGTCCTTTGTCAAAAACTCTTTTCATTTCATTGATCTTCTGAAAAACTTTTCTGTTTCGCCCTCAGACATACTGGTCAGTTTTGACATTGTTTCTTTATTTACCAATATTCCCATCGATGAAACCATTTCCATCTTGGACTCTAAACATCAAATTTCCCAAGACACATTATCTCTTATAAAACACTGCATGTCTAATACATATTTCACGTTCCAAAATCATTTCTATCGTCAAATCAAAGGTGCCCCAATGGGATCGCCCCTCTCTCCCGTAATAGCAGATATATACATGGAACATTTCGAAACAGTAGCCTTGTCCTCGTCAAATCTCAAACCCACCTGCTGGTTACGGTACGTTGATGACACCTTTGTCATTTGACCCCATGGTAAAGACACATTAGATCTCTTCCTCTCCCACCTGAATGGAATACATCCCAGCATTCAATTCACGATGGAAGTTGAGTCTGAAGCGTCTTTGCCATTCCTTAATGTTCTTATTCAGAAAAATCCACCTCACAGTTTTTCCTATTCCGTGTACCGGAAACCCACTCATACAAACCGCTATCTCAATGCCCAGTCACATCATCACTCCGCCCAACTTAATTCAGTCATCAACACTCTTATTTCCCGTTCCATAAGACTTAGCGACAGCAATCACAGGTCATCCGAAATCAATTCAATAAGACAAACACTCCTACAAAACGGCTACCACAAAACCCAAATCAATAGAAGTATTCAAAAACTTCTAAACCCCATTTCATCCAAAAAAGAAACCTTGCCGCCGGATCAACCCAAAATCTTTCTACCTTTTATTAAAGGTGTCACTGACAAGATCAGTAGAACTCTTATCCCTCTTAATATCAAAACCATCTTCACCACTCACTCCAAATTGTCCAATCTCGTTAGATCCGTAAAAGACCAAATCCCCAATGAAGACCATGGTGTCTACGAGATACCTTGTTCCAGTTGCCCACGTACATACGTAGGACAGACAAACCGACGAATCCATAACCGTATTTACGAACATTCTCTATCAGTCAAACATTCCGATACCACTTCAGCCCTAGCCCAACATCATATTCAGACAGGCCACAAAATAGATTTCGAAAAAGCAAAAACCATCGCTCCCATCCGTTCATTAAAAGCGATAATCATTCGTGAAGCTATCGAAATCAAAAAACGGCCTCACAGCTTGAACACGCGCGATGACGCGAAACGATTTCCGGCAACATGGCGACCCCTTCTTCAGCGACCTCCCGCCCACACCGCTCAGGCCACGTCAGTTCAGACCACGTCAGCGCATACCGTTCCCGCGCATACAGCGAGTATAAAAGCAGTCACACAGGGTAAGACCGGTTGTCACTCGACACTGGGGAGTAGGCAGATTGAGACCTCAGTGCCGAGAGACAGTTCTTGCAATATAGAACACGATACTGGTACGTCTCGAGTGAGGGGAGTAGGCAGATTGAGACCCCGAACTCGAACCGAACCGTATCCCTCTTGATAATGGCTTCAAAATGGGTGCCGAAACGTCGAGTTTTAAATTCTCAACGCGGTTCTTCCCGAGAACTTAGTAATTTTCATATATATATATATATATATATATATATATATATATATATATATATATATCGGCAGCTAATAACCGTAATACACACCTAGTTAACTGAGAAAATGACATCGATTAACCTTAATATGCCCCTCTATAAGTTATCACAAACATGTATATTAAACTAAATAACCAACTTTTTCTTGAGTTATTTTTTTTAAGCCCTTTTCTCTATTCGTATTCCCGAATATAAGGCCTCTTCTTATTCTCGCCATTCATCTCTATTGTTTGTAAGACGTTTCCACATTGGCCCTGCAGTTCTTTTAATACCGTCGCTCCATCGCATTTGCGGTCTTCCTTGTGGGCTTTTGGCTTCATATGGCCGCCAATTCCCGATTTCTTTATTCCATCGGCCATCCGTAAGACGTTCGTTAAGTCCAGCCCATTTCCATTTTAGTTTAGCTGTCAGTTCGACAGCATCTTTTACTTTTGGTCTATTACGAATGTTTTCATTGGTTTTATGGTCTTTGAGTGAGATACCCAGCATCTGTCGTTCCATAGCTCTCTGAGTTTTTCTGATCTTCTCCATATTTATTGTAGCGAATATCCAGGTTTGAGCTCCATATGTAAGTACAGGTAGGATACAGGAATTAAATACTTTGGTTCGCAGTCTTTGAGGTATATTTTTATTTTTAAGTATGTATGAGAGTCTTCCGAATGCTGCCAATCCCATTTTTACACGCCTGCTTATTTCGGTAGTCTGATTTTCTTTGTTTACCTTGACATTTTGACCTAGATATGTATATTCATCTACGTGTTCTATCTCTGTCCCTTCGATATTTATCATAGGTTTGTCATGTTTGTTTGACATTAGTTAACTAATGTCAAACTAATATTTTTATTTATTTAAAATTTGGTTATTAGTCAAACACTAGTTAAATATAATTTACTAACACTAACAAGTAAACCCTAATTAAATGCTCAAATTATTCCAGAAATTATTTTTTGAACTATGTCAACTAAGAGGTGCTAATTTTAAATAAATAAACTGAAAATTGAAACTCGTGCTGCAATATGAAATAAATACAAAGGATATTCTTTTAAAATGAGTTTTAACGTAAACAGTCTAATATCGTGCTAAGCACAGACTTTTTTGCATAAAAAACATTTAATAAGTTAGGTGTTGTTTAGTTTCTAGCATCGACTGATGCGTGAATTGGAAAATACTGTTTGTTTTTGTAAATAAAGGTTTTTATGACATTCGCTTCAGATTTTTCAAAGGTAAGCACATTATTTGTATCCAAATACATATATCCACAGTCCTTACTCGAAATAATTTGGTCGTAAATTCTTAGTAATATATAAGTCGCCTTGTATTTCGGTGAGACTGTGTAAAAACATATTTATCTGTAATAAAAGCCGGCAATAAAAATTAAAATAAAAGTACTCTACCAGGAGTAGTTATTAACTGCAAAATTATCAATGACTGAGATGTATATGTCACCTCGGGGGAAAAATTAAGGGTCTATCCACCTTCTGATATCTCCGGGTGCTCTGTAGAGAGCTTCAGAGTAAACGTCGAGAGCTCCTCTACTTAAGTCCATTTTCGGGTTATGGACTTGAAAAATATTTATCTTCGGTGTCTTGCCTTGAAAAAGGCAAGATATTTCTTAAAGAAATTTCTTCGTCAAAATAAAAACACCAAGTTAAGTTGAAACAATTCTCAGCCACAGAGTATGAAAAATAAATGCAGGAAGCAGAGCCCCGAGAGCAATAAGCTCTCGGAGAGCCCGTGAGGGACTGACCTGGCTGACCTAAAAATCGCCAATATTTATATGCGCTGTTCGAGCGATAAATAGGGATTTCTAGGTCAAGAGCCAATGGGAAAATTCGAGGCGGGGCGATGCGCATCGAAATGCGAACTAGTCCACAGACTGCGATCAGCATTCGATGACATCCCCCCTCCTCTGGAGACTCTGCGGCTGGGAAAAATATTTATTGATTAAAAAATACAAATGTGAAAATACACAAGAAAATATGCATAAAAATACAAGTAAAATGTTCATAAAATGTTCAACAAGAAATTCACACAACACTGCACTACTTACAGGGGGAGATCGGTGGTGATGACGGCATATCAAGCTCCTACATGTCCATCCTCGGTCGGTGTGCCAACTCCTCCAACGGGCTCATCCTCTTCTCGGTCGTCCGGATCCCATCTGCCATATCCGACGGGGTTTCGTAGAGTACCAGTGTGCCTACATGGTCGTCCAACCACTTTCGGTAGGGGGCGATGACTGGGTCTACTCCGGGACTTCCATCGGCATCTGGGGCTTCTAACTTCGAATAAGTCTGGCTCGTCAAAGGTGTCTGCACGTCGGAGGCGTCAGGTCTGCAGAAGGCCTCGATGTCGGAGTGTTAGAGTATTGATTTCTAACACTACGTGGGTCTCCCCATTCTTCTCTTGACTTCAACCTATGTTGAAGTCAATGGTGTGTTACCTTCTGTGAATTCGAGCTGGGTCGTGGGTTCGGATTTTAACCACGTTGTTGGGCGCCATGTCACCTCGGGGGAACAAATAAGTGTCTAACCACCTTCTGATATCGCCGGGTGCTCTGTAGAGGGCTTCGAATATCGCAGTCGAGAGCTCCTCTACCCAAGTCCATTTACTGGGTATGGACTTGTAAATATTTATCTTCGGTATCTTGCCTTGAAAAAGGCAAGATATTTCTTACATGACAATTCCTTCTCCGAAATAAAAACACCAAGTTAAGTTGAAACAATTCTCAGCCACAGAGTATGGAAAATAAATGCAGGAAGCAGAGCCCCGAGAGCACTAAGCTCTCGGAGAGCCCGTGAGGGACTGACTTGGCTGACCTGAAAATCGCCATTATTTATATGCGCTGTTCGAGCGATAAATAGGGATTCCCAGGTTAAGAGCCAATGGGATAATTGGAGGCGGGGCGATGCGCATCGAAATGCGTACTAGTCCACAGACTATGGCATTCGATGACAGACTGAGATGTATAAAAATCCAAAGTTTTAATATTCTCATCGATATTTACATTTAGATGAGCCTGGTAAAATATGTACAGTCGCTCAGATAAAGTTATCATCGATGCATTCTTTGCGTAAGATAACAATTTTTGCCTGAGCAACCGAAACCATAAAGTAGTTTATCCCAATAAATTTCGTTTCGACCGTCCAGTGGTATTACACTTGGGTAGGTAGGTATAATATTTTATATTATTTTAAACTTTATTTTTAAACGAAATATTGTTTATTTGGATGAAACCTGGTATGGTACTCATGACACCGTGAAAAAAAGTTGGACGAATAATAACAAAAAGTGTTCTAATTCAGTACCGCCCAATAAAGGACAGAATTATAATTTTACACTGCGGTGTAGAAAATGAATTCATCGACGATTTATTATTAATATCTGAAAAAAAAAAATAAAGGCGTGAATCTAGGTTATCATGAGGAAATGGAGGGTTAAATTTGTGAATCATGGTTTGTTCGAGCGTCAATTATAATGCTTTGAGCTATCAATATGATGGAAATGGAGTATAAAAAAAGTTCAACTTAGAAACCATAGATGTAAACGTTTAATGTTTTTTTGAAAAAAAAAAAACAGAAGTTAGTTTTTATAAAACTCACAAAGAACGGAAGTACGTAAAATATGTAAAAGAACAGTAAACTTAATAATTTTACGAAAATACTTTTGAAATGTGGCACCCGTGGTGTGATGATAATTCTGCAGCTGAAGAGTCAGTGGAACCCTCTAATCAATTGGAATATTTTTACAAAGCCGTGTAGTAAAATGTAAGCTACATTATCAATAATACCTCTCTGATGATACCATCCAAACATATGCTGAAACATGTTTATGAAGAATTGTGTTCTAAATTGTCTAAATCAGAAGCAATTGTAGAAACATGTTTATCAGAGTGTTTAAAGCAATCTGCTACAAGACTATAGGAGAAACATCTTCTTCTAGACAGAGGAGAAAGGATTGTGCAAATTCACACAAATAAAACCGCACCTAAAGGAACCTATAATCAGAACAATATACAAAATGGATGCGGCTAATATTTTTTCAACTATTGAAAGCCTTCGAAGTGAACTGGTTCGAAAGGATATTCTCTTATATTCAGCAACAACAATTTGATGATTTCTTAAATAATTTTAAGTAAAAAACTATAGACAAGCGCCATAATGGAAAGTACTAGAATAATTATTTCTTTAAGAAACATTTCTATCAGATAGATCATTTGGTATCAAAAAATGAAATGAAATGTTTATTTAAATGATACCTAGTGTGATACTCATGACAGGACAGAGAATTATAATTTTACATTGCGGTGGAGAAAATAGATGGATCGATGATGTACCTATTATAAATATCTGCAAAAAAATATTAAAGACGCATCTCTAGATTATCATGAAGATATGGAAAGTTTAATTTTTGAATCATGGTTTGAAGAACCTCTTCTGCCGAGATTACCTAAATATAGTGTGATTATCATGGACAACGTATCATGTTATTCAAGATTAATGAGAAAATTCCAAATATTACTTGAAACAAATTACAAATTCAAGAATTTTTATTTGAGAAAGATTTGTACTTTGAGGCATCATATAGTAAAAAGCAATTGTTAAAGGTTGTTTACAGTAGACAGTACCAGAAGGAATATTTTGTTGATAACTGTACTCGCAGTAATGGGCATACCATGCTTGGTATGCCCAGTATGACAATTTACAATAGTACTTTCTCCTTACTATTGTAAATTAAACCCAATAGAGTTAATATGGACACAACTTGAAGGAAATATAAGAAGAAGAAACGTGGCTCCTAAATTTTTGTCTACTGCTCTCCAGTTAATTAGAAAAGAAGTCACAAAGATCACAGCAACCAACTGGAAAAGTGTAATCAAACATGTAATCGCAGTGGAAAATGACTATGTTAAATATTTACCAGCATTAACCAAATTAACTATAAATATAGAAGATACAACTGATACTAGTGATAACAGTGATTTTGAGTAGATTAGTAAGTTCTTATTTCCAACTAGGTGTTAGTTGAAACCTTTTTTTTTCATTAATCTCCAACTCCTCTTGTTTTAACGCAGGGCACCAATGTCCTCATTGGTTTTAGGATCTCTTCTGGTTCAATCTTCAGTTGAATAGTGAAGTTATGCCTGATACCACTAAGCACTTTGCGAAGAGGCATATGATGTGTATGGAAATTTTCTCTTTTATTTTGCATTTTCTGCACCATGGTTCATTCTTATCTATTTTTTATGTGTTTTCTTAAACAATATTACCCAGTCACCAGTAGCTAGATCTCACAAGATTGTAAAACCGTGTCTTACCGTCAAAGTACTAGACAACCATATTAGAAAACTAATAAACCAACAGTTAGAAAATCTAACCTAACTGTTGGTCGTATCATTGATGTCTATAACCAACATATTACCTTTAATTTCAGCCACCAGGTTTTATCTTAAACTCTTCTACATATCCAGAAAAGTCACTTAACCTTGTTGGTTGCGTTGTTAATATTTACGAGTACTTCAATGGTTTATAATCCAGGATTAGCCCTAGACACTTAAGCCCATTGTTCTTTTTCTAGCTTTTCTGCAAATCATTTCATTTCATCAAGTCCAATAAGCTTTCCCTTATTTACTATTTACTATTATTTACGCTACTAGTTTAGTTTTGAAAGGGTTTACATAGGGGTTGGTAATAATACATCCCTATGAGGGCACCTTGTAGTTGACCTATGTATAATCCACTTGCATGTTGTTTTTTTTCTTATGACAATACATGGCATCACAATGACTACTGTACTCCCTCGGGGGGTCAGAACTGAAGACAGAGATTTCCCAGGATTCTTGAGTTGATTGTCACTACCCAGCCAAAGCATCAACTGAAAATTGTTTTTTAGTTGGTGAGTTGAATTGGTGGTTATTTATTTAATCCTAAAACCGTGTAAGTTCACCGAATAAATTTTAAGTCACCTATCTCAGTTCAACTTATCATTTACTGATTTAATTAATGACCAAAAAAATTCGTTATTATATAAAATGCATGAATAGAAGTGTAGTGGCTAATTTAATTAAGTTAAAAGCTTTTTCATTATGCAGCCTACATGCATGACCTGCTGCTTAAGATAAATAAGTAAAGGTTTATCTGTTTCTTAAAATTGTATTGTTTTATTCTTTGTTTTATTTCATTTGTTCCCTTCTTGAATTGTATTTCATTCATTTAATCTGAAACCACAGCAATTACTTTTATATCGATTCGAATTCGTGCCTCGTTTAACAATCTTTATAGTAAAAAGTAGCTCGTTGCATAATTAGGTAATGCCTTTCCCTCTAAAACATATTAAAAGTAATTTATTAGCAGAATTTAATTCAATTACAGTCGATTTCAGCAACGATAAACTCCATAATCTATCGGCGATCTCGAAATGAATCCAGAACTAGCGTAATTTATGACATCCCTTTTTTGATGGGCGTTAATTCATGGAATTCGGTGGAAAATGTGGCAGGAGGAAGACAGAAGGAAGGTGGTAGATTCGAAAAGGCTGATCTGACTTGAACGAAAGCCGTAAATCCCAAACGTGCCAGTGCCCTGGCCCGTGTTTGCTTGAAATGCATTATGCTAGGCAGACAGCGGCTATTGTAATTGTTTTGATTATACCTCGTATGCATAACGCTTTTGATTTATTTCGTTAGTTTGTTTCCGGGGGATTTGGTATATTGTGCTAATACACGAAATATTTTTTTGTTTGTGTTGTATGAAATCGTACAAAAAATGTAACACGATATTGCCATCAATTACCAAAATTCGTATGTAGTATGTATAATATAGTCACAAATGACAGTTACTTATCTGTAATTAGAAAAGTGATGAATTTTATTAGAATGGAAAAACAACTAATAGAACGTTGCTTGTAACCTGAAAACCTTTTTAGTTGTCTTTAGTAAAGTTATTTCATAACATAAGGTTATAAAATTTTTATAACGTAAGGTTTTTCCAATTATTTCTGTTTTCAAAATGTTTGCTTTATTTTTTTAGGACTTATACTAAATTGTAAAAGAGTATACCTATTTTTCATTTCACATAATCTAAAGTATTCAAAATAAATTATAATTTAAAAAAGCAATTAACAGGTTGACTGCCATGTGCACCAATTTAGTGCACACTATCATATCCATAAGCATGTTTGGGCAAATCAATATATCGGTCTTGGGGCCACACCTTATTGTTTGTTGAATTGGCTTTTTATTTAAATATTTGATTAACGATATATTACTTTAAGTCATCTATAGAATTTTTTTGCAATATACAACAAATATGGTATGTGCACCAATATGGTATTCATGGCTTCACAGACCTGACTAATTTAATTTGACCTTGTCCATCCCGATTCGGCACGAAGTTGATGCGGTCGGCTCTTGTCAGTGTTGAACTATTTATAGGAATAACAGCTCTTCTTAGTTGACTGACGGTTCATCAAGTGTTAAACTATTTATAGGAATAGCAGCTCTTGTTAGATGACTGACGGTTCATCAAGATGGATGACCGAGAAACAGAACGTGTGTTATGAATGTTATGATTATACAAAGAGATTCCTACGCCTTCTATACGAAGTGAAAGCGAGTTTGATGATAGTGATTTAGACCCCAATTTGACAACGAATCATGACTTGGCGTTGAGTAATACAGAGAGTGATGACTCCACTTACTCCGGTAATCCACCTAGAGTAGCAAATAAACTGCTTTTGTCAGGTAATTTTTAAGTAGAATATTATATTAACTTTTTTAATTTATTGTTTAGATACTGTATCTGATTGTAACATTTCGAATCACCTTGTATATGTTAAAACGCCGAAATATTATTGGTTTGTATATAATAATTTTAATTGCATCCTTTGATCTTAAATGCCGCCTGATATTGCGCGTCAAATAAACATCCACTTAGATTGCTGAGAAAGTTATGCGGGGAAGAGAATGACATCACTCTGGAATGGATTCCCGTAGTGGTCACTTCATTATTTAGTCCGGATTTTCTTTAAATTCTTTATTGTTTTTCGTTATTTGTGTTTTGTCATCGGAAATTAGTTAGTGAGCAGTTAAATGTGGAGTTTAAGTGAAAGTTGGAATTGAGATCTTGAAGGGGATAAACCACGGCGTGGTAGTCTGAAAGAGCCGGCAATTTTTTTTGTAAAGAGGCGAATCTTATCAAATTCAAATGTGGCAGTTTTGTTAATTTAATCACCGATTTGTTGTATGTGTTGTATCCCATGTGGGAGATTTGTAACAGTGTTACAACAATTTAAGAGGTCCACATAATTTCAAGCAAGAACTTGAGTTGCCGAGTTTTGAAGATTGCAATTTGTTAATCCGAGGCCCGAATCCAGTGCCCAACTTCCAAAGAATTGTCTATTTGTTTTTCCTGGTCATTTCAGACCATTTTGCAGCTTGAGTGAGACGAATTTGTGTTATTTTGCAGTGTTTTGGATACAGTTCCAATTCCGAAAACAACTGTCTTAAAGGAAATACATTAGCCAATGATATAAGGTACTTTTTGTTACACATTTTTCCAAGTAAAAATAGACATTTTTCATTAATAATTGCTTTCATGACAAGTTGGAAAATTGTAATAAATAAAATTATAAGTTCTATGGATTGGCTAATTGTCATATTATTAACAAAAAGAGAAATCAAACGATTTTTACCTGGCGAAACCGAATTCAAATTTTTACCACTGTGCCTTCTAAAACTTGCAAAGTAAACAGCTTGATAAATTACTCGGCAAGGTAATCTAAAAACTGCATTCCATCATGGTCAAAATTAGTCGTGAATTCAGTTTCTAGTACTCCAAGCGGGGTAAAATATTAAAACATAATGACGGTATTAGATTTTTGTCTCGATACAGGGCAGCGGCAAGCCGCTTATACGTAGTTGGACCTCTTTAGGTCTCCTCAGAGTGGCATAGCCACTGCTCTGAATCAAAACAAAATCTATCCCGTCCTAAACCAATAGTTATCAAAATAACTAATTACGGACGTAACTACGCCATCTAAAAACAAAAAGAGCAATCAAACGATTTCTACCTGGCGAAACCGAATTCAAATTTTTACCACTGTGCCTTCTAAAACTTGCAAAGCAAACAGCTAGATAAATTACTCGGCAAGGGAATGTTTTCCTTGCATCGTTACGAAATAAAAATATAATAAGTATTGTGAACCAGCTTCGCTATGATATTGATTTTAGTCCAACTAATGTACCATTAGTTGAACTAAGTTGTCCACCCTTTCAAGCAGGATAAATATATGTTCCCTTCACGTTAAATTTAATAATATCGAACTATTTCAACTAATTTTAATGTTTTTTCACTGATGATTGTCCGACTCGACCGAAAACGTTTGGAAGATTTGTAGTCCTTTCGAATAAAATTTTAAATTATTTTAATAAATAATATACCATTATACACAAAAAGTTCTTACTTCTATTAAGTTTTTTTTTTTTTTAAAGTGTAAAATAAATAAATAAAAATACTTAAATATCTACAATTCTCATCCATTCATCCACTGTAAAAAAACTACATTTTCCTGCTATATTTTTTGCTGTGTTTCTGGCATTAATAAGCCAGAAATGTTCTCTAACAACTGCTAAAATATGTTGAGCACTTATAAGAAATAATAGTTGATGCTTAAAACAAAATATCCGTATTGTCAAATAATGCTTAGCTAGTAACAAGATAGGATGCTTCTTATCAAATTCAAAACTAAAAACCAAAGTGTTGTAGGAGCATTCTCCGTGTAATAGCTCGATACTTATGGCCCTTTATAGCTCCATACTTATATATTTCACACGTTTTCTTTTATACTGGATATATAGATAAGATTCGTACTGAGATGTAAGTAATTTCATTCATTTACCTTATATTATTTTATTAAAAAGGACTTATACAGGTGACATCAAAGCGAAGCTGGTTCACAATATCGTAATATTTGATTTAAATTCAAACCACACGTACATAACTCAATTAATAAAATATTATCTATTGGTTGTCATTATTGACTGACTAGTGATTAAGTCCTCTGTACTGCTCAAATAATAGTGTGTTTGTTTTGTCATATGCACATTCGTTTATATATACTGTGTGTTGTGGCATGAGTTTCTTGATGGTCTGAAGATACTGTCAAAGTTTGCAAATAGCGAAACCAGTAGGTCATTCTTTTTTCAACAATTACGGATTGTAAGTAGAAGACTTATGTATTTCCCTAACATTGATGAATATGTGCTTACACAAAGCAACCCCTTCATCATTTACAAATACTTTTTTTTCGATCAATTAGTCCTGATAGAAAAGTGTGGAATATAATATACCCCTAGCCTTAAACTTGCAGCATATAACATTGCGGCCGCAACATTTTTGTTTCTGTTTTGGCCGCTACAGGTATCTGAAAATGATGTAACGTGGCAAACTGTATCAGGTAAGCTGTTGAGGTATTTTAAAAGGCAAGTACCAATCTCGGCACTACCTTTATTTCCAGGGGTCTCGTCCCAGATGAAACAATACCCATCCAACGTAGCAGCATCGTAGATTGTGAAGTTATATACATTAAGTTTATGTCTATAATAAACTTGACTGTCTCCTGCATGTGGTATAGGTAAGATCGCCTGAAGGTCAAAACTATTAGAGCGAAAAGTTTTGCCATGTTAGTTTGCAGCCTTTTTTTATCTTCGGATTTCATAGTCATCGATTCTTGTTCTCTTTTTTGTGCTTGTTATACTCATCTGTTAGCGATTCTTTGTTTTTGGCCTGTTGGTATGCATTGCATTGTGAGCACTGATACTTTTTTGGAACATGAAAATTCAATGCTGGCCCAAACTCATGAAATATTTTTTGATACACGAAACGTGAAACGGGCTGTATTTGTTTCTCCATGCAAAAATTGCTTTTATACAGCCTATACATAACTGAAATGTTCAAGTCTGGTGACAAGTACAGTTTCTTGGCGTCTTTTCTACAATAGTGAGACTCTACTTTCGGAAATGAGTCTATATGTTGCCGAACTAACAGTTTTGCATCCTCTGATGTAGCATGAGGTGGACAAGAGTTTTTCCTTTTGTCGAAACCAGTATATAAACCGGTATCAGCACTGGTGTTTTTGGCACAATTTTCTAGAATTCTATGCGAAATTGCAAAAGTGGTGCAAAAAAAAATTACAGCAAACTCTTTGTAAGTCTCTATTTGCATTTTTAAGAAAGAAAACTCTAGACGTTTGCCTATTTTTTGTTTTGGGGTTATTTTTCTTTTTAGCGACAGCAACATTTTGCGTAAGGCTAGACAAGTACATTTTCTGTTTTGCATCATCAGCCATACTATAGTACGTCATACACAATTTTTATCTTTGGGATTTCGTTATTTTTTCTTGACATTTAAACCGACATCTATTGCAGTCAACTTTTTTAGGTCTTTTTTCTTGTACCTCTTTGCCACTTCTATTAATGTACTTTTTTCCACTTAGTCTCAGTTTTTTATTAATTGTTTGCTTCCACAATTCTTTGTTCGCCTTCTTGCTTCTTTTACTTACCTGCTTTTCATCACCCTCGTTTTTCTTTTTTTTCGTCGTTCTTTTTGTGTTTTACTTCAACTCTTATGCGTTTTCTTTGTGTTTGATTTTCTCTTTCCTCTTCACTGCTGGATGAACTTTCCTGTTCATAGGAGCTTGAAGAACTTTCGAAGGGATCGTCTTCACCTTCTGAGATGCCGGAAAATGTGGCTCGGTTGTCATACTCTTGGTCATTTTGGATTTGGGAAAAATCTGTTGTTTTCAAGTCCAGTTGTTGATTATTTTCTTGATAATTGTTAGTTCTTTCTTCATTCTCAATTAACTCTGAAGGTTTCACAACTGTTCTACTTTTACAAATGTTCTAAGTGGACTTGACACATAAGTTGTAGAAACCTGCAGGTGCGTAGTACTTATTCGTTTTAAAAGATGGCGCTAGAAAAAAAATATGGACATATTTTACTTAGAACACTACAAGATAATAATGTCGTAGACGGTTTAGGTGTGCCAAATAACACGTTTTGACCATAATTGGCACTTAGCACCTTTGTACGCCAAACCATCGATAGTCACTTATTATATTCTAATATCAATAGTGATTCGGGTGAGAACCAGCATCGATGAGATTTTTTATTATAATTTTTTTTTTTAATAAAAATTACGATACTACCTTCAAGTTATTACGTTCGGTAAGCTGATATTCTTATTGGTACGACAACAAGGCGTTATCTACAATAATTGTTTACAAAAATAAAGCATTGCGACGACATTTCACATCTGCCGGGAGTTCCCTGCCTGCCGAAATATTTTTTCCGTAATTTCATAAAGTAAAACGATAAATAATTACGAAAAGTTTGTACAAATTTCATTTCAAATGCAGTAGTTCGAATCTAATCAATCTTTTGAATCATTTCTCACGTATTACCAATTAGAGATCAAATCCTATCAAATGTAAAATAGCATTTAGTTTCGCTTAGCTCTTTTCCAATTTCTCAAGAAATTCCATTCGAAAGCAAACCGACTAATTGAATTTCGAAAGAAATAATTCTCTTTAAATGTTTCCTCCGTTAGATACTTCCTATTGCATTAAATGGATTTAGTTTTCCAATGGACGCAATGAAGTTGGAGCTCCTGACTTAATTATGCAGACAAAATGCGACCGATAGCTTTATTTAAGATAAGTTTTTATAATAAATTGAGCATATTTATAAAATACATAATGTGTATCTCTTAGTTAATTAGTAAACGTAAAATCAAAAGTTATTTAATTTTTTTAAAAAGTCAATGCGAAGCATATTCCCTGATCCTCAAGTGGAAGAGATCGAGATGTATAACGTTTAATTCACTGCAGTATTGTCAAGTATTTTAATATTTGTTTTAAACAGGACGGGTAAATTTTGGAATCAAGATAGAAAGTTCAGTTAAAAATAAAAGTTTAGTATCCCAAGCATGAGACATTATTTTTAATGTGTTTAAAATTATTACAAAAAAAGTTAATTCAGATTTTAGTAGAAGAAGAATTTTAGTAAATCTGAAAGGGTACACGAGCGTGTGTCTAATTTCCTTGTACCCTCTTTAATGACAGATTAGAGGTTATCCAAAGAACGGTACTAGACTCGGGCTTCAGTCTGGTAGAGGTCTCATGGTCGAGGCTCTTCTTCTTCTTCTCATTGCGCCGTCTCCTTTCGAAGGTTGGCGATCCAAATGGCAATTGTAGTTTTGGAAACTGCTGCGCGAAAGATATCTGCGGATGAGCGGTCGAACCATCTCCTCAGGTCTTTCAGCCACGAGTTCTGGCGTCTTCCTACTGATCTTTTGCCCTGTACTTTTCCTTCCAGTATAAGGCTCTTGTTACAGCTCAAATATAAAGAACTAGTTAGAGAAGTACTGAAGATAAAGGGACGAGAAGTTAGAAGATAAAGAGAAGAGAAGTTAGAAGATAAAGAGAAGGGAAATATTTGGGCACCACCCTATTTTTAGAGGAACAGGGAAACCTTAAGCCATATAGAATAAGATAACAAGAAAGGTAAGGGACAGTTAAGATAATCACGCGAGAGTAAACTATTGTGATTGTGCGGTACACACTTAATATTTCGACACATATACACTAGTTATATGATAAAACAAATAATAATATAAATTAATAAAAATGCCTGAAAGAGATACACCATGCACAAAAATATAAATCTATATCATAACAAAAAATAAATAAAAGGCAAATAGTTCGTCAACAAAGTTATATTGAGGTATAGTGGTCAAAAAATGCAATATAACAATTTTTACTACACAGTTACATGGCACGAGATAAGTGATTGCACAATTTATTATCGAATACAACAAAAAATATCTTTTTTGAAACATAATTTTGAATAATTTAGTATTCTCAAGAATAGAAGAAAAAGCAAGGAATATTGTAATTGTCAATATTCGTCAAATAAGTTATTATTATGCCCTGAGAATACGTAAACATTTACTATATTTTAAACGTGATCACCTCCAATCTATGCATGAAATTTATCATAAATATAACCTACATTAATTATAAAACAATTGGTTCGTAATTTATACGTATATATTATATCATAAATTTATACTGATAAATAGTTCGTTTGGAGTTAAAGTAAAAGTCCGTAAAATAAATAAGCAAGGTACACTGAACTGAAGAAGTCGTTAGTCAACTTCATACGATTTAGGTAGCGAAGATAAGCTTTAGTCAACAAAATTATAGGTACTCACAATACAGTAGACAGAGGAACAGTTGGACACAGGTAGTGACGTTCGTTTATAGAACGCTCTTAATACAGACACGTTGTCCTCGTAACAGGTACTTGGGACGGCAGGTACGGTGACGAATTACGATCTTCAATCCGTAATCTCTCAAATTTGTTTTATACAGACGAAAAGAGAAGCAGCCGGACAGGAATAGCACAGGTAGTAGTAAGTAGTAGAGATAAATGAAGAGACGAAAGAACGTAGAGATGAATGATCGTAGAGACGAATAAAGGTATATATGAATGAAAGCGTCAAACAGCAGAGACGAATGATGGTAGAGACGAATGAACGGCAAACAAAAGTGACTTCTTTCCTTCGAATTGGAAGACGTCTGTTTAACAAAAGAGAAAGTAGTTAATATAGGAATCACTGTGTGAAGATATATATAGATAAGGGTGAATTAAAAATACTTACCGCCGATTGATGGAGACAAACCGCGTTTGCCACAGGAACCAACTCGAAAATGAATTCGAATTCTGTTCTTAGGCAAGCTAAAGATAAAAAAGGAGTGCAAATATTGGCTGAAAAGTGCCACGCAAAAATGATATTTAAATGGCAAGGCTAGCTAATGTGGTCATTTTTGTAACCTAACCACTATCTCCCGACAGGAATTATACTTTCACCGAAAACTAACTCCTCTGCTTTTCTGAGAAGGTAGGTCGGGTATTTCACAATAGGCACTGATTCCTTTGTTACTAGGAAAGATTTCTATTTAGCAAAGGATAGATAAAAAGAACAGGGAACATTTGGCGAAATATTTCATTGTTAAAAAAAGCCTAACAAATCGCTCGTTGCTGTTGGGTTAATTTCAAGGCTTTTAACAAAATATGTAGACATAGGCGGCGTAAAAGTAATTTTCTAGTGGGAATAATTTAAAGAAATTTTAAAGGTGCTTCATCCTGGCCTCCTAAAATAAGGATTGGACATCTTATTGCCATCATGACACAAATCTTTAGGGCTACTAAAGCAATGGGTTATAACTAAAGACTTAGATAATTGTAAAGGTAGTGTTTATATACAAAATAAGGCGACAAGACCGTACCTAAATACTATAAGCTGATCAGCATCACCTTATTCTTGAAGAAGATAATAAATTTTTTTTTTCTAATAGACATATTAAGGAGGGATCACTGAGGGATCCCTCCTTAATATGTCTATCACTGGCGATCACTGAGGCATCTTCTCACTGGCAAGCAGCATACATATCAAGAAGGAAAATTAACAGAAACAGTTCTGGACGAAGTAGTTCAGAAAATATATCAGTCACTCTATTAATGACAAAAATCTGAATACTGAGGTTTGTTGAATATTACGTCTGGGCCCAATTATTGTACGGGGTAGAAACATGGATGTTAAAAGCGCAAATAATTAGGAAGCTTGAAGCCTTTGAACTTTGGATATACCGGAGAATGTTGAAATTTCCATGGACTGCCAGGGTTACCAATGAAGAAGTGCTGAGAACGATGGGTCGAGCTAAAAATTGTTGAGAACAATAAAAGTACCCAAGACTGCATACCTTGGACATATAGTGAGGAATGATAAATATAGTCTTCTGCAGGTCATCATGCAGGGTAGAGTCGATGGCAAAAAGGGAATAGGTAGAAAGAGGAAGTCATGGCTGCGAAATATTCGTGACTGGACAAACATGACTGTAGACGAATTATTCCACGTTGCAAAAGACAGAGAAACTTTAAGAAATGTGGTCGCTAACCTTTGTTAATGAGGAGGGCATAGAAAGAAGAAGACTCCTTTATTAATGAAGATATTGCATTAACAAAAATACTCATTATGTTTCAGCATTATCAAAACGGATATCCGTTATCCTATGCATCTGAATCAAAGCAATGCTGGAAAATAGCCTGATTTTAACAGACCTTCAAGGAGAGGAGATTTTAGCGAAAACAGCTAAGGGGTGCCCACAGGGCAAGTGCTTTTTTTCTTCGTGTGATCGCTTCTGGTGGATGACTGAAATTCACTTCTTGGTGCACAGGGAGTAGAAGTGCAGGCGTATTCGGATAATCTAGTAATTATGGTAATGTACTATCCAGCACACTATAAAAAACATTAAATATCCTTACTGGGTAGTACAACAAGAGAAAACTCTCTTTTAAATCTAGTAAAATAGTAGTAGTTAGTTTCATAGGAAGATGGAACCTAGATATCAATTGGATGCCCGCTCTGTATGGAAAAACTGTCAAAGAGACTAATGATATCAAATATCTAAAAGTAATTCTAAATCTTTCTCTACGAACATGTCAAAGGATATATGGGAAAATGTTTGATTTTAAACTCAAACAGTTACTGGCTATATATATAACTGTAGCCAGACCTACGATGTGTGGTCTATATGCCAAGAAAAGACTTCCTAAGCGAAGCTAAATAAGCTTTTAAGTATGCTTAATCATTACAGTAGCGATGTCGACTACCCCAGCCTTCCCCATGGAGGCCATTGACCTTCCTCGGTTACATATATGGATGAAAGAGACAAAGGTTAGAGCATAAAGAAGGTGAATAAGATACCAGGTAGTAGGGCAAAAAGATACCGAAATCAGATCTGGAGAGATAGTTAAAAATCATCCAGAATTGGAAATGGTACCAGATGCACAAAGATAAGTATAGTTGCATAAGATGCAGGTTAATATAATTTATAAGAGCCATTAACATGCCTCTTTCCAGGAAGGCACGAACGGGAGTCAGTTAAAACGAATCTAATAATGCAGATCAATGCTGGTATACATATAGCTCTAAAGCTGATGAAATATATTGTTCTAAAACTATTTTCTTGTGGCATTTTAAAGTAATTACTATTTAAATGGAATAAGCCATAATTAAAGGTTAAAGTACGTTTATTGACGTTTTAATTTCTGACATTGATTTCCGAAGTGGAAATTGAAACGTCAATAAACGTACTTTAACCTTTAATTGTGGCTTATTCCCATTTAAATTGCTGATGAAAAAGTTAAAGCTGGGGTATACAGACGGAAACCAAGACTAAGCAGCCTTATTGTTACCCAGGCAATTACTCGTCTATCTTCCAAGTTGAAATTTATGCTATAGAGATGTGCCTGCACGAACTAATCGCAAGGAACTGCAGGGACAACTCTATAAAAATTATATCTGATAGCCAGGCGGCAATAAAGGCAATGGAATCAAATCAGAATAACTCCAAGTTTCAAGTTAGCTTGGAACTGTCTTCAAAATCTTATTCGGATCAAAAAAGTGGGTTTACTTTGGGTGCTTGGACGTACTGGTATTAAAGGGAACGAAAAAGCGGACCTACATACCAGGGGAGAGACAAAAGAAACATTCATAGGTACAGAAACTGTCGTTGGTATAGTAAGAAACGCTACCAAATGAAAAATATCTAACTGGTTGAAACGGATGAAGCGTATATAAACTGGTACAAACAAATAGACGATAAACGTTCAAAGGTCTTTTTACATGAACCTTTGAAGAAGAGATCCAATAATCTACAAGATATGAATAGGAATAATCGAAAAATCATCATAGGTCTCCTAACAGGACACTGTCGCCTCAAGTTGCACATAAACAAAATCAAACTGACAGAAAGTGCAAATTGCAGATTCTGTTAGACTAATGACGAGTTATGTTGATATGTCGTTATTTTCTGCAGATTTAACATTGTATTGCTGTCTGATTTTTTTTATTAATAGTGTATTTTTTAATATTCTTTGAGAAAGATGTGATTATATTAAAATCAAATAAATAAGGAGTGTGTTGATGTCGTTTGTAAACTTTGGGTCTTCATGGTACGGGTCATTGCTGCCTTTAGTATTTTCTAAAAACACTCGTTTAGGAAGAGGATATTTTTGTGTGGATTTTTGTTATAATATTTAGTAATATTAAATTTAGTAAAGATACTAGTATCATCCTTTTTTCGCTTCTTCTTCTTCTTATATTTTTTTTTTCAGTTAATTCATTGTGGATATAAGGCGGTTGCATTTGCATGTAACGGCGTTGTGTAAGTGTTTATATTAGTTTATTGTTTTTCATTGTACAGTGCGCTTATTTTTGGGAACTTATTTTTGAAACATTATACTAGTTATGTATAAACAAATTTTTGGTGTAATGTAAATATTTTTTCAGCAAATCGATTCAAAACTTTATGTATTGTATAGTATACACCGCCCGATATGGCTTATTTGACATTAATTTTTTTTTCAGACTAAAAAAGGAGAATTGATAGAATAATGGCTCTTTTGCCTCCAGTTGGTGCTGAAAGCGACCCAGAGAGTAGTAGTGATGACGAACAAGAGGTATTATCTCGTAATTTTTTGAAAGAATTCACAGAAGACACAGATGATGTTGAAGAAAATATAACTTCTGAGGAAGATATAGAAGAAGCTGTAGAAATATTACCTGTTTCAGTCAGTAAAGGAAGACTAGCAGCAGCTACTCCCTCAGTAGTATCACAATTTTCTCCAATAGTCCAAAAACAAGCAAGTTCTTCAATAAAACGGAAGGAGAAAAAAGACGAGCATTCATTCAACTGGAGGACTGATGATTTTTAATATGAGGTAACAACAGAAAAAAGGAATGATTTTACAAAACCCCAAAATATAAAAACACCTTTACAATATTTTAAAACCTTTTTTAGTCCAGATATTGTTGAATTAATCGTAGAACAAACTAACTTGTATTTAACACAAATATTTCACAAATATGTAGACACAAGTATAGATGAGATGCACGATTTCTTAGCTATCGAAATTTTAATGGGGATTGTTGACATGCTGGTGTACACGGACTATTGGTCTCAAGAGACACGATATGAACTTATTGCAAATGTAATGACACTAAAAGGTATCAAGCAATACGAAACAGCCTACATTTTGTCAACAATGAGGAACTGAATAATGACAGATATTTAAAAATAAGGCCTATTTTAGATCGTGTACGAAGAAACTGTCTCACAATTGAATCCTAGTCTAGATGTTCAGTGGATGAAATGATGGTCCCATACAAGGGAAAAAAGGCAGGCTCGAGAAGACAATATGTGAAAAATAAACCAAAAAATGGGGTTTCAAAATGTTTGTTCATTGTGGCGTATCAGGGATAGTGTATGATTTCTTTCCCTATGGAGGAAACGATACATTTAGAAACCTTCATTTTACGGATGAGGAAAATAACATCTGTTTTAGCACTATGTTCTTCTTCTTCTTCAAGTGCCCTGTCCGTTGCGAACGTTGGCTATTAACATGGCAATTCTGATCTTATTTGCGGCGCTTCTGAATAGTTCGACCGATGTGAGCCCGAACCACTTCCTCAGATTTTGGAGCCACGAGTGTCTTCTCCTGCCTGGCCCTCGCTTACTGTCTATTTTTCCCTGGACAATCAATTGCAGTAGACGGTACTTATCGTGTCTCAATATGTGGCCTAGATATTCAAGCTTTCTTTGTTTAATTGTATTCACGATTTCTTTCTCCTTTCCGATTCTTTGGATTACCTCTGTGTTGGTGACATGTTCGGTCCAGGATATACGAAGAATGCGTCGGTACACCCACATTTCGAATGCTTCTAGTTTTCTCGTGAGCGTCTCCGTCAGCGTCCAGGCCTCCACACCATACAGTAAGATCGGAAAAATGTAGCATTTAACTAGACGTAGTTTTAGGGGAAGAGACAAATCCCTGCTTATGAGGAGCTTTTTCATATTGCTAAATGCTGCTCTAGCTCGTTCTATTCTCGCCTTAATTTCTGTGGCCTGTTCCCATTTTGCATTTACGTTGGTGCCAAGGTACACATAAGATTCTACATGGTCAATTAGCATGTTACTTATCCGTAACTGTCGAGCAGGCTGTTGCTTCCTGCTTATCAGCATCCACTTTGTCTTCTTGAAGTTGAGGCTCAGGCCGTATTCCTCACTAACTGAATAAACTCTTTCCATTACCTGCTGTAATTCGTCTATGGTACTGGCAAGGATCACCGTGTCGTCGGCATATCTTATATTGTTTGTTAACTCGCCGTTTATTTTTATGCCCTCATTTGCATTTTCCATACATTTATTAAATATTTCTTCGGAATAAATATTGAATAGGAGTGGGGATAATATACAACCCTGACGGACACCTCTTTTGATCTGCACACTTTTAGTGAGTTCGTTGCCAATTTTTGCTCTTGCTGTTTGACCCCAGTATAGGTTTGCCACAATTCGAATGTCCTTGTCGTCAATACCTGTCTTTCGCAGAATATCTATCAATTGTTCATGATTGACATTGTCAAATGCTTTTCTAAAATCCACAAAGCACAAATACACGTCCTTATCAACGTCTCTACACCGCTGTATAAGCACCTGGAGAGCGAAAATTGCTTCTCTAGTTCCAAGTGCTTTCCGAAAGCCAAACTGCGATCTATCAATATTTGACTCACATTTATCATATATTCTTCTATGAATGATCTTAGTGAACGCTTTAGTGACATGATTAATCAAGCTTATAAGCCGGTAGTCATCACAGATCTGGGCCTTTGGTTTCTTCGGGATTGTAATAAATGTTGACTGCAGCCAGTTCTCCGGGATTTTACCGCTATTATATATGTTGTTAAAAAGTTCAACTAGATTATCAAGGAACTGTTTGTCTGATTTACATAGGATCTTTAATATTTCGCAGGGTACATTGTCCGGACCTGCTGACTTATTGTTTTTTAGTGCTGCAATGGCATCTTCTATCTCCGATTTAAGGATTGAAGGTCCTGTTTCTCCTTCTCCATATAGGTGATCATCAGTCCTGTCAGATGCAAATAATTTTTCTATGTATGATTTCCATGTTTCTAAGATCGCTGATGGCTCCGAGATAAGATTTCCATCGCCATCTTTTATGCTGTTGGGTGACTTATTGAATTTCCTCTTGTTTGTCATTGATTTTATTTTTTTGTGCATATTGTAACTGTCGTATTTTCGTTCGTATTGTTCTATTTCCCTGCATTCGTTGGAAAACCATTTTTCTTTGGCTTCTCGAATTTTCGTTCTTATGATTTTGTGGATCTGCTGGTATTTTTCTTCATTTTTATTCTTGAATTTACGTCTTTCATCCATCATATCCATTATCTCATCAGACATCCATTCGTTCTTCTTTCGTCTGTCACGCTTTAATAGAGTCGCGCATGTTGTTTGGATTGCTTCCCTCGATTTATCCCATCTCTCTATTATGTCCGACGTGTTCTCGTTAATGTCGTTTATTTTCTTTCCTAGTTGTTCTCGTACTTTTATTTCGGTTTTTGGGTTAGTGAGTTTCTTAATATCAATTGTGTTTAAATTAGATCTTTTCTCGAGCCGTTTTACTCTCATGACCATTCTGCATACCAACAGATTGTGGTCCGTAGGAACATCGGCACCTGGGTACGTTTTTGATGATTTTATCATGTTTTTATATCTTGTTGGTACTGCTATATAATCTATCTGATTCCTTATGATGTTGTCAGGTGAGTCAGCGGGGGATTTCCATGTGTAAAGTCGACGTTTGGGGAGCTTGAAGAGTGTGAAGAGCACTATGTTCAACAATCGAAAATAAACCTTTATCGACGGTTTATTTCGATAATTATTTTACAAGTATAGAAATTATTACCTATCTTCGAAGTGAATTTGGAATACTTTCTTAGGGAACTGTTAGAAAAGACAGACTACGGGGTTGCCGACTTAAATCTGATAAGAAAATGAAAAAAGATGGGAGAGGTTCTTTTGACCAAAAAGTAGGCAATGATAGTCGCATTGTCATTGTAAAGTGGTACGATAACAAGTCCGTAACCCTATGTAGTTCATATGTAGCCTCCATTCCAATGGCAACCATACAGAGATTCCCCAAAATGGATAACAGGAAAATCCACATTCCATGCCCACAGTTAATAAAGCACTATAACAGTCATATGGGTGGTGTGGATTTGGCAGACATGTTGATTGCTGTATATAGAATACGCTTCAAAACACATAGATGGTATATGGACATTTTATCTCAAATTATAGATTTATCCATTAATAATGCTTGGCTACTATATATATGTGATGCAAGCATTCTACAAGAAAATAAAAAAACAGTCATTCCTTTGAAACAATTTAATATTAAACTTGGCAAAAGTCTACTGCAGGCTGACAAAATAAAAAGAGGACGTCCCAGCAATGAGCACCTCCTACTACCTTAAAAAAAATTAAAAACCCGGTAAAGCCTAGACCCCAAGATGATATCAGATTAGATCATCTGGATCATTTTCCAGTATACGGTGCAATGGGCAGGTGCAGAAATTGCAAGAAGGGACAAACTGCCATATTTTTTAACAAGTGTAATATTAGACTATGTTTAGTGCAGAACAGGAATTGTTTTATGGATGTTCACATTAATAAATAAATATTTTTGATTAAATTTTGATAGTTCTTATTCATATTCCTTGTCCATCATAATTTGGCAATGTATGATATGCTATACAGACAAATTGCAGACAATTGCAGACACATTTTTGACATATAGATGTCATATATCTTTTTTGTTGTTATAGAATATTTGTATGATGCTCAAACAGCAAACATATCAATTTTCAGATTTTTAGATTCAAAATTAACCTTTTGCCAAGTTAAGGGTTAAGTGGATTCAAAGAGGGCTCTTTTGGTCTATTACTGGAATTCCTTGATATAATTGGAAGCTTTTGTTTATATTCGTGCTTTGTTCATTGGGAAAGAAATCAGGGCTTTTGTATCTGACTGTATAGAAATAATGGAAGATGAGGGATTAATGCAGTTATTTGCCACAAGTCCTGTTATAGCTTTGCTTGCAGATAAAACATTCCATTCTATCTGTAGAAAGGGATATTCTATGTTCGTTACCATCATATGGAATAGTTAATAATGTTTGTAGTTCGCAGTTATCAGACCTGGAAAATATATAAACTTGGCGCCTAAAGCTTAAAACATGGCTGTATTCATCTCCTGGGATACTTGCTTGAGAAATGATATGGGGATGCTAGTTATAAGCCAAGGCTAGATCATGAGAAATGAAAGGTGACATATTTAAAATAACAATTCTTTTCGTTGGAGATATACCTAAGTCTCTGAATATTTAGTGAAAACATAATAATTTAAATGAATGGATAAGAATTTATCAGTTTTTCGACAAGTTCAAAATTAGATAAGTAAATACATACCCTATTATTTGATATCCTGGATACGAAGCACATGTTTTTGGCCCCAATGATAGTTCCAATTGCATGTACGTAGTCGTATAGCTTTAAGCTATTCTCAGAATAAAGAACCACGGCCTGATCCTTTTTTGGGAACGTTGGTCTAGGTGCGAATTTTACTACAGCAGTGTAAGATTTTACTGTTGGTAGTTGGGTTTGTGTTGGTTGGTTACTATTTGGTTTGTTGACATTTTTGGATATGAACCATCCTCGTAGTCAAAGACAGCTTCTTGAATTTTGTTTAAATTCATTGCTGAGTCAGTAGGCGGCAACTTATTATACACCGTAGTGATGGAAGTTGCTTAGATATGGAGCAACTTGTATAATGCCCAAAATTGTTATTTTTTTTTGAGGCTATATGCACATTGTGAGGCAATGAAATATTGTTTATGCAAGTTTAGCGATTATATTATGTACCCTCGGAAGTACACGCAAATAGTTACACTGCACTTTTTTATTGTCCCGAATAAGCGTAAATCGTAAAACAAGTTTAAAAACTACTTACGGTAATTTACGAGAACGGCAAAAACGATGTTTACTCGTTTAGCTACACGTCTTGAATCCCAAATATGCATTTAAAAGTCGTAATTATGTTACTTTCCTCCAATTCTTTCTGTCATTTGCAAAAATATCGAAAAATTTAAGTTTATCCAACAACTAGTTTAACACTCTATCAAAATTTTATTTTATCATAGATAACTTTTGTTGCTGTCCTATATTATTTACTACTAATACGATGCATTTGTTAAATATTAAATTACCTTCCTAAAACATGTTATCGCGCCATTAAAATGAATCCAACAATCTATTGTAATGTTAGTTGCAAGTAACCTTGTAGATATCATCACCGCAACAAAACTATCTCTATAGCGTTTAGCAGGGGATACATTTCCGTAAAGTTGTTAACATGTGAACCATCTTTGAATCTTTGCGGGTTGCTAGAATAATGCTAATTACATTTATACGAGGAAGACCGCCACTGCCACAGGAAATTATCACCATTTTGTGGTCTTTGTTCAAACTAACTCGCTGAAACATAATATTAGGCTTAAAATGGGTCTAGTTTTCGTATTTTCAGCTATTTGAACACGTTTTATGCCGATCTCTAACTCGATTTTAAATACAAAGGGTATACGATAATATAATAGTCAAATACATACGAATTGAAATGACCCATATATTACTACACTTACAAAAACCACGGCGTTTGCTGACATACGAGTACCTAGTAGCCACTGTATTTAGGTCATTTTAATATATATATATATATATATATATATATATATATATATATATATATATATATATATATATATATTGGGTTTTGTAGTCAAATACTGTCCTTTCGAGTTTATTTGACTCTTTGGACGCATTTGCTAAGGTTTCTTCTTAAGCTTAGTTACAGCCTCTGGCTTCAGTTCTTCAGAGTTCTCATCCATTTCATTGACAACTTCTTATCTTCTTCATAGACAAACTAGACTCCATGTTAACACTGTACGAGCATAAGGGCTGGAATGTCGACTGCAAATTTGTTCTAATTTCTTCATTCAATTTTCTTTCATGTATTTTATTTATTTTCTTTATTTCTTTAGGATCAACAACTTCTATTTTGTCTTGTCTGAACTGTCTTTGAAAATACATGAATCTCAATTCAAGTGTCGGGATTTTCTTTGATTATTCACAGCCACAAAAAATTAATCCAGGGGATTCACATGCACATGCCTCAGCAGAAACCTTTTGACAGCTGCAAGTGTATGTTATTTGGCACTTACATGCGGCCATGTCAAACAGCAAAAGTGAATTTGTTTTAAATTCTGCTACCTTTTTCTGAAAAAGTTCTTTTTCTTTATCACGTTTAAACGATTTCATCAACTTACGATAACTGTCATGATAAGAACATATTAGTTGGACGATTCTGTAGGTTGTCACAGTTGGAATCGAAGCTTTATCATACAAAGCTTTCACTTTAGGAGCCACAATATTTGCAACTTTGCTAAAACTAATAGACTTATTTGTTTCTAAGGCGATGTTATATTGTTCATTATAACAGCAGCGAAGAACGTCCTCGTATGTCGGAAGCTTATTCACAGGCAAGTCTTTCAGTGGACCGAATAGTGGACACTCAAACTCACTTCGAGTTAACTTCTTAGAAACAGACATAACTTAATGCAATATTTACTTAGTTAACTACGTCAAAACACGGCGATACTCACTTCTGGAACATCAATATAACACAGCCACTGTACTGTACATCAGAGCACGAACTGGCAATGCATTGTGAGCGGCGTTGAAAGAAGGTGGGTAGTAGGGATAGTAGGGGAAATGTGTCGAACTCAAGGCCATCACAGCCCTCCACCCACACGCAATACGACGCCAACATAACACCCAACACAAGATACTAGACCACACCTTCTTTTAAGGTGCAAATATGTGAATTTTACCATTTTTTGAGTATCTTGCGCTGCTGCAAATTAAAAGATATTGTCTGTTTCAAATGTATTTCTTATTTTTTATTAAACTATTAACTAAACAATTTTCACTGTAGCACCTTCAAATATTATTGGCTAAAGATAGTAAAAATAATTGAAAAATGTCTTGATTTCTGAAAAAAATCTAAATTTTAAGTATGATGCGCTAGCTGGGGGTTCAATATATAACTTTATTTTACTTTACTCTCTAATAAAAGAACAAACTGGAACAGATATAGAGAAGAAATAAAAATATCCATCAATCTAAACTTGCCTCTTAAAAGTGATAGTTACATAGAAAATGCAGTTGCTCACTTAACTACAGTTATTCAGCAAGCTGCTTGGACGTCCACCCCAAAAATTTATTACAAGCACAACTCCGAGTCCTATCCTGCAAACATAAATACACTCATATTGGAAAAAAGAAAACTGCGAAAGATATGGCAGCTCACTAGGCATCCAGAAGATAAAGCAAATCTGAATAAAGCTTGCAGACTACTCAAAAGTAAACTGATCCAGCATAAAGACAATGGAATCAACAAATATTTAAAGAGCTCTCACCTACAGATGATACAAACTATTCGCTGTGGAAACTAACAAAAAAACTTAAACACAACGAACAAATGAATATGCCATTCAGGAAACAAAATGGCACTTGGGCTAAAACTGACATAGATAAAGCATATACTTTTGCAAATCATCGAAGGGAAGTCTCAGTTGAAGAAGAGCAAGCTATCCATGAAGCCATATCAAATGGCTCAACATATTAAACCTGTTAAGAAATATGAAATCAAAGAAATAATTAATAATCTGGAAATTAAAAAGTCACCTGGGTATGACTTAATATCTAGTTTAGTACTAAAAAATCTACCCAACGAAGGCTTAACTTTAATTACTTATATATTTAATTCAACATTAAAAACAGGTTATTTTCCACTCCAATGGAAAGTGGCTCAAATTGTTCTTATTCCAAAACCTAATAAGGATCACACGGAAGTATCTTCATACCGCACAATTAGCTTGTTGCCTATTATATCCAAAGTATTTGAACGGCTTTTTCTGAGAAGACTGAAGCTTATTTTATATGACAGTAATGTTTTATCGAATTATCAGTTTGGGTTTAGGAAACAACATGTTACTATCAAGCAAATTCATAGGGTGGTAAAGACTATCAGAAATTCTCTCAGGTAAAGAGAGGTAAAGTCTCTTAAGCATTCGACAAAGTTTGGCATGTAGGTCTTATCTCCAAAATTAAATCTATATTTCCTTATCCCATAAGTTCACTTTTAAGATCCTACCTGACAGATCGATTCTTTCAAGTCAAAAGAGGTGGGGAAATCACTAACCTGTTTCCAATTTGTTCCGGAGTTCCACAAGGAAGCAATCTAGGACCCACCCTCTACTTAATATAGACGTCAGATCTCCCAACGACGACCAATACAACAATCGCTACATATGCCGATGACACAGTTATCATGGCTTCAAATTCTACAGCAGCTGAAGCAGCCCAGGTATTACAAAATCACCTACTTAAACTAGAGAGCTGGCTTAAGCTGTGGCGAGTCCAATTTAACAGTTTAAAATCAACACAAATAACGTTTACTTTAAAAAAAGGTGTCGCGCCACCAATTTCTATAAACAACACTCGACTACCAGTTAATACCGTTGTTAAATACTTAGGAATCCATCTGGATAGCAAACTTAATTAGGGCATTCACATCTGGAAGAAACGCCTTCAACTCAGCTTAATCTACAGGAAAATGTATTGGTACATGAGTCGAAAATCAAATCTTAGCCTGGAGAACAAACTTCTGATATATAAATGTATTTTAAAACCGGTATGGCAATATGCAGCACAAATGTAGGTACAGCAAGTAATACAAACATACAAAAACTTCAACGTTTCCAATCGAAAGTACTGCTCCAGATCTGTAATGCCCCTTGGTATATCACGAACCACAGATTACACCACGATTTACAGCTACCAACAGTTTGCGAAGCAATATCTGCTGTAAACTCTGTATACAAGACCAGACTATATTGCCATCCAAATCCGCTGGCCACGGATCTGCTCAACATTTCACACGTAAGAAGATTAAAACGACCAGACCCTTTGGACCTCTAGTAATAGAGCATAATGTCATGGTGAGTTGAAATAACAAGTTTCTATTCTGGTGTTTTCTAAATCTTTCCTTAATTTGTGTTTTTTAGCCTTGATGTGATGTTTATCTGTATTAAACTCTGTTTGTTAAGTGAAAGTTTAAATTAATTGTTATATCATAGATTATATTTTTATACTATGTCTTACCTGGGTGCTCGCCACTGGGCAGCTTCCCACTATGTTATTGTATATAAATTATACATATTGCTTATTGTTTGTAATGAGACAGATTGCAATAAACATTGGATGTTAAATAAAAAAAAAATTTACTTTGCATTTTACTTATATACCCCAAAGGCAAGTTTTCCACGGTATAGCTATTAAAAAATGAAATAATGAAATAGTATTGTTTTCGACCCACCCTAATATATGCATATATATATATATATATATATATATATATATATATATATATATATATATTAGTCTATTTTCATTTGTGGGCTCCATTTCCATTTTAACTTCCTGCGATGCTATAGATATATCCTTAGCGATGGCGCTCAAATAATTACAAAACTACAATATATACTCACTAATAACGATAACGTAACATTTATACATTAAGAAGCATACGGTTGATAACAGTCATTTTCCAAGTCATCATTGTCTCCTAAATCAGCGGGCTCGATAATGTTCCAACACCGTAATGAAATCATGTAAATTCACATCACCCACTGAAATCGCTCATGGAATAAATTAAACTTAACATTTCTATGCCATCAGTAATTCATTGGGTTATGCTCCATATCAAAATGTATCTCGTTTACCATTTAGATTTTGTGTATAGTATATTCTCGAACGTACCTTTTGATAGTAGGGCAACCCAAAGTTCGGCTAAGATTATTTGGAAATGGTGGTTACGACATTTATAATTTTTCTTTTTTAGTGAATGCCAATGTTTAATTCTTTTAACGTTAAATTTTTTTGACTATCTACGATTTTCTTTGTTTAATAAATAAAAAAATGTGGTTTAACAGTAATGTTAATAGCATTAAGCAATAAAAAACCTGTACAGAAAAACTGATCACAGATTTAAATGAAGTGTTACATTAAAGTTATATAAGAAAAACATTTGCAATGCAATTTTTACTATTATCACTACATCACTCATTAAGATTATCTTACTTTCTTTAAACAATATATATATATATATATATATATATATATATATATACACATATATACAAAAACTACTGGATATTATTGACTGTCGATATAAACAAACAACACAGTTTATTAGTATTAGTGTCGTAGCTTTACACAAATAATCTCAACGACTAGTAAGTTGTAATGACAATTTGAGATATGTTGTAAATATTTACACTTTTTTCTAATTACAGTGTCTTAAAAAAGGAATAAAAGAATTCCGAAAGCTCGACCAAAAGTCAAAAGAGTGTTTCTATAACATTCCGGCCAAACCTACTGACTGCAGCCCTAATAAACTGTGTTGTTTGTATATATATATATATATATATATATATATATATATATATATATATATATATATATATATATAAAGCCAAAGCAGGTAGCGCCTCTGCATGCTAATCACTGCTGTGGGTGAAATTTTAGGAGACATTCCTTGGACTTTGAATTTGTATCAGCCCAAGTGTCTGATGAGGCTGGGATAGGCTGAAATGAGTCATAACACTTTATTGATACCGATTCAAGCACGGGAAGTTTAACGAATTTGTCCTCCTATGACATATATTTGGCAATTTAAATCAACAAAGTGATAGCAGCTTTTGCCAGAAGATTTATTCTTTTACACACACATGTATATATATATATATATATATATATATATATATATATATATATATATATATATATATATATAAATATATATATATATATATATATATATATATATATATAGATATATATAGATATATATATATATATATATATAGATTATATATGTATATACATATATATATATATATATATATATATATATATATATATATATATATATATATATATATATATATAGATTATATATGTATATACACATATATATATATATATATAGATATATATATATATATATATATATATATATATATATATATATATATATGTATATACATATATAATCTATATATATATATATATATATATATATATATATATATATATATATATATATATATAGATTATATATGTATATACATATATATATATATATATATATATATATATATATATATATATATATATATATATATATATATATATATATATATAGATATCTTTTTAGTGGATTTTCATTACCGTGTTGGTTTCATTCTATTATTGGTATTGTAAAAGTTATGCCCCTGTCTTAAAAGAAATCAGTAGTTATCGGACTCGCCGATAGAGCTATTAGATTATCCGATCCTATCAATAGACCTTAGGCCATTAAAAAGGCAAAAACAGCAATAACACTTAATTCATACCCACACCACCTTATCGACAACACTTTCAAATCGCGACTGCATAAATTTTACAATAACAATAATAACAATGAAACCAACACGGTAAAGAAAAACTATATATCTCTTCCATATATAAAAGGATTATCAGAACAAATTGCAAATCTTCTGTCCAAACATAATATTACGGTTGCTCATTAATGGCACAATCTTTTGAAAAAGAATTTTACAAGACTAAAAACAAAAACCCCTCTATTAAAAAGATCGCATGTTGTATATGAAATTCCCTGCTCGAATTGTTATGGAGTTTATATTGGACAAACCAGTCAGCTACTTAACTCAAGAATACGTTCCCACAAATATGACAAAAAAAACTCAACCGCCCTCACAAAACATGAAAACGAAAAAAAACATAAATTTGATTTTGAGAAAACCAAGATACTGGGAAGTGAACCCAACAGAAAGAAGAGAGAGCTTCTAGAGTCTATACAAATAAAAAAAATAATAATGCAATAAATGATAAAAAAGATGTCAAAAATTTGAACAAAATATATTTTAACTTAATTTAAAAACACTTAAAAAAAACAATCTCAGAACGAATATGATGTTAAAATAACTGACTGTTTAAACGATATACTAACATCAATAAACAACACATTAGATTTAAAATACATTTTACATGTAATGACTTAGTGGGTATGTCCTATGTTCTTAATATTATTTTAATTGTGACATCTATTTGTTAGTACCGAATTTTTACATGCTTGGTAAGTCAAAAGTTTAACTTTTAAGCCGTATTATGTATGTCATAAAATGTTTTTTTAGTCAATATTACTTCTTGAAAAAGGCATGGATTTCCTGCCGAAACGTCGAAAAAATATATGAAAATGTCTTAGTATAAATCAAAATTTTTTTTTATGAACCTAAGCCCAAGAAAATCCACTAAAAAAATATGTATTAAGGTTCAAGAACTAAACTCAAACTATATATATATAGATATATATATATATATATATATATATATATATATATATATATATATATATATATATATATATATATCTATATCTATATATATAGGTATATATACATATATACATAAAGGAAACAATACTACACTTGGTTTAGGAAGAAACATCACATATTTATTATTACTTCATTTTTATGTATAATAATAGGATATGATGGCAGAGCGACTGGTCGTGAGGAGGAATAAATGCGAGGAACGCCTGGATGACACACAGTTTGGCTTCCGTAACTGGTTTGGAACGAGAGAGGCACTGTTTGGATTGAACGTACTTGCTCAAAGATGTCGAGATATATTTGTAGACATATACTGTTGTTCTATTGACATCCAAAAGGCATTTGATCCTGTTAAGCACTCTATATTGATCGAAGCTATAAAAAACATTGGCTTGGACGGCAGAGATGTTCGAATAATTGCAAATTTATATTGGAATCAAACAACATCAGTTTTAGTAGATGGTGTGTATTCCATCACATCACAGGCTCTTGATATTAAAAGAGGAGTACGGCAGGGATGCTACTTGTCACCCCTGCTTTTCAACGTTTACTCCAAAAGAATTTTCAGAAAAGCACTTTCTGAAAAACAAGAAGGAATACTTGTGAACGGTGAAGTCATCAATAATTTGCGATATGCGGACGATACAGTACTCCTAGCTTCTAGTCAAGCAGATCTACAAACACTACTTGATAGTGTCGTTGGGAGTTGTATGGAGGCAGGTCTAGATCTGAACATACGGAAAATTAAAATACTCGTAATAAGTAAACAACAGCATATAAAACCGTCTGTATATGTAAATAATACCAAACTTGAGCAAGTAGATAAAATCGTTTACCTTGGACAGCAATTAAATTGTAACGCAGAAAGTCACAGCGAAATTAGATCTAGGATAGAGCAAGTTAGAGCGCTTTTTAGAAGGATGTCCAAGGTGTTATGTAACAGAGACCTAAAATTGGCATTGAGGATCCTCCTACTTCGCTGCTACGTGTTCTCGGTCTTACTTTATGGTGTCGAGTCCTAGACTGTGAATAAAATCGATCTAAATCGCCTTAAGGCTTTCGAAATGTGGTGCTATAGAAGAATTTTAAAAGTTTCCTGGGTGGAGAAGATTCGAAACTTCACAATACTAGAACGTCTCAGCAAGACTACGGAGATCATAGAAAGCATCAAGCAGAGAAAGCTGGAGTGTTTCGTACATGTAATGAGAGGTCCCAAATATAGGTTGCTACAAAATATTATGCAAGGAAAAATAGCAGGCAAACGCAGTCTAGGATGAAGGAGAACCTCATGGTTGAAGAACTTGCGAGATTGGTATAGTCTTGATACAAGCCTAATATTTAGAGTGGCAGTGAATAAAATTAAGATAGCTATGATGGTAACCAACGTTCTGAAAGGACATAATACATGAAGAAGAAGATATGATTAGTTATTATCTTGGTGTATTCGTCCCATTTAAACTCATTTTTCTGATTTACTTCTAAGATAAAACGTTCTCACACCTGAGAGAACAAGGTAGACGAGGCCTAACAATTGACTTCAAAAAAAGAAAATTGTGAGTTTTATTATTTTTCATTGGCTCCCGCCTTTCAGAGGTTGAAAGATTGCGTTTCTTTTACCTGTAAGTATATATATTTTTTTTAATTATAATCTATCGAAAAGAAAATGCGTTAATAAGTTGTCACGTCTTGTCTTAACAGGTTGCCAAAGAGACCTTGTTCGAAACTATATTTAGCCATTCTGTCGCTAGTTACCGTCACATCGCCAAATGATTAGGTAGACACAAAGGTGAAATCGTACAATTCAGAAACTTCACAATAACAAGACCATTAATCCTACTTTCCATGGAAAGGGCTACTTAAACATCAAACGTTATTTACATTGCAAATTTCGATCATCGGTAGTGAAGGCCTGCCAATGTCCCGATTAATATTTATCAAAACATTAATAAGGTATTTTATCTCTGGTGTTTTGAAATCAATTATTCCTAGTATATTGATTAGATTTGGTGCATTATGGTCAGCAACTATGAATTTGGGTTAGGTTAATTAATTCAAAGGAAAGGAGGTTAAAGTTTTATTCAATATACTCGAGATTTCACTTTAGGAATATAGGTAAAGCCAAACCAATTTGTAATACAATATATAAGAATACATAAAGCTAATATCTAAGTATATTTTAGTTTTCAAATTTAATTTTTTTATAATAAATGAGGAGGACACTTTCATATCGCACTTTGTCCATTTTTAATATTTTTCAGGAAGTGTCAAAACCTGCTACTTAATTATTAATAAAGTTAAAATAAAAACAAAAAATATAAATAAATGTACATTTTTATTATCAATTTATCCTATTTATAAGTTTCATCAAACTTTATTAATTTAAAAAAAAAAAAAATTATTGATGGACAAAACGCTATTTGATTGTCTTTAAATGACTTTGGAATGCAATATAGTAAAAAAAAACCATATGACAAGTATGTCGTCCTCCAGAAGACATCAAAATTCTTCTCCACCTTTACATTTATTTATCGCAGGTCTGGTCTTTTTTAATTGTATTTTCACGATAATGCTCTTTCAAAATTGGATCTAACTAAATTAACTCTGGATCTAATGCCCATTCTTTACCTCATAAACTAACTAAAAACTTTGATAAGCTATCCAGTTTTTTCTTCCCAACAGCATGCTTCATTGGTATTTCCACCAGTACTGTTACTTAGTTTTTTCTGTGGTTGAATTAAACTTGAAAAATTTTTACAAGAGTCGTCGTTTCTATACAATACCTCTGTTTTATACAAGATTTTACTTTCGCCAGCAGTTTGTTAGCCTCGAGTTATGATTATTCTTTTGGCTCCACTGGTGCCTATAACTTTTTTGAGTAAAAGTGCTGCATGTTTTATGTCATACAAAGTCCAATCAGAGCCCAGCTTGCGTACTTGTCCTTTCTTAGACTAGATTTTATATTTGTCTGGTGATTTTATAAAAGCATGGGCACGTAAGTCTAGCTCAATCAAAAACACGATCAGCTGACATAAACGAATGGCCACGAATGGGAAACGTTATCGTTATTGTTTTAATAGTTTTTGGGGCATTATTTAAAAGCCACAAGGCTTTTAGTGCCTTGTACCCTGTGGGAATTTTTATTCTGACCACCACATCCATCCGAAAACAATATTAGATGTTAAATATCTGGATCAAAATTAGTCTTTTTCTGCCAAAGCCATGTATAAAAAACATGAGTTTGTGTTAAAATATCTGTCACACGAAATGCATAAAAAGACAGTTGCTGAGCATAGAATGCTTCTGTAATAGGCGTTTTTAGAAGAGTTTGGACCTGCTGCAGATTAAAGCAATATGCTACGCTATCAGCAGATTACTTCTTCATTAATTGAAAAAAAACTGCTTTGCTCGCGTCTTGTGAATAGTTAAATTCTTAGTTTTCTAACCTCCACTTATTTTAATATTATTATTATAATCAAAAACAACTTATTAAGCACTAATAATATCATATATTGTTAATTGCTGCAATGTCTGATAACAAAATAAAGTCGTTACATGGTAAAAAAGCATTACAAGCAAAATAGCGCTATTTGTTTATCTGTTGCTACTGGACAAAATCTACTGGTCTATGGATTGTCTCAAAGTGACTAGTCTGTACAGGGTAAATGCACAACATCGATGCCATACTTCTTTGCAAACTTGTATTAAAATAAACGTCACTTCTTACTGCTTAGCCTAATCTATCTTTTGTGTTGAGGGTAGCTTAAGTACCAATTCTCACTAACGACCCTGCCTGGCTTCCTTCTGTCAGTGGTTCTCAAACATAAATAATATTTGCTAGAACATACTTGGGTTAAATTAAAATAAAATAGGAATTAAGAAATGCCTTTTATTTATGTCACACAAGCAGTTTGTTTTTAATACTACAGTATGTGCTAGAGATACAAACCATTTGTTTATAGATTTAAATAAAAGCGAATAAAATAAAACTAAAATATAAAGAAACATTTTATTTATGTATTGTTCCATTCAAAAGTTAAGGTGGGAAGGACTTTTAAAAACCGCACTGTATATGTTGGCAGTAACAAAACGTAGAAATATCCGAAAATAAAACTAATAAATAAGTTTAAAATAAAAGAAGTCATTGTATTTAATTTCGTGTGTAAGTAATCGTAATTATACACCATTATATTTAGTTCCTTTTTCTATCAATCGCTATCACATTTAGTTTCTGCTTCACTATTATCATCATCATTATTATCGTCACTGTCATCACTATCTTCGTTATTTATATTTATAATAATTGGTTCGATATCATCCAACAAATTGTCAATTTCCTATATTTTTTTTTCTGTTGCTATTACGTGGTTTACGTAGTTTTTCCATTTCTCTGGCGTAATGACCTGGTACCCTACTGTAATTAAATTTCGCATTCAGCTTCTTTAAAATTCGCGTTGCGTGCAGCTATACACCGTTTCACTTCACTCCAATTTTTTTCTTTCCTTCATTTCGATGGGATTCAGTTCACAGTGATAGGGTGGGAGCCTCAGAATATTCAGATTGTGCTTTTTGGCAATATCTTCTATTATGTAATTGTCCTATTTTGCTTTGAAGGCCTCGACTACATCAAGTAACTCGCATTTTAGCTTTGCTTCATCAACAAATCCACTGGTAGATCCTGCGTGCAATAAAACGAACCGTGCACTACGAGCTGTTGGAGCTTTTAATCCTGTTGTCAGACCACGAATAAAAGCATCGCGATGAGATGTAATTGTTTTATCAACCCATTTTTTTTCACACTATTCCCGATATTTACCCATGATTCATCCAAATCCACTATGTTGTATCCTTCTGCACAGTATTTACGAATTGCGCGTAAATAACGATGACGCCACGAGATGATTTCTGGTTTTTCCGAAGAACAAATAAAGACTAATTAAGGTCCTGGATGTATCAAGCTTTTAAACATATTCTGTACAAGAATTACTCTAAATGCTTCTTAATTACTGAATAACTTAGAAGAAAGCATTTGCAGTTGATATCAATCAAAATTACAAATTCCTTACACAGTATGGCAGTAATTAGCACCGCAAAGACATAAATAACATTTTAAATTTGGCAGGTAGTAGAAATAACCGGAATTATTTTAAACTTTAAAACAAATGTTTATTTATTGCACATTTTATTATAATACTGCTACTAATAAAAGACAAAAGTTGATAAGTTACTATTAGAAACAAATAATGTTTAGTAATATGTAAAATTATTAGCAAACGATATTTGTAAATTCAATAACATTGTACGTGAGGACGTGTTGAGAACTCCTGGTTTATTCCGTTTATTTTGAAAGATAGACAACAGAGAACGCCATCGCTCACTGCATAAAACTGGCAACGTCTTGGCAAAATTCCCATAAGGTTAGCATTGCATATTTTACCCTGTACAGACTAGTCACATTGAGACAAAGTATAGGTGATTTTTGAAGCCAAAAATATACGTGAAATATTAAGTTTAGAATATCTAGGAGTATGTAAATTAATAAATGATGTTTTGACGAATCCAACGCCACCTCGAAGTCAGAATGTGAAAATATGATAAGGTGCGATTTGAAAGTCTACTTATCAAATACAGGGTGTCCAGAAACTCTCCTAACAAACAAAGGCTGAAAGATTCCTCTGATAATTTTAAGACAATTGCGCCCAATTCACCTAGTCGGAACATTCCTAAAAGAGCTGAAAATGGCGCCTTGTAATTAATTTTTTCTAAATATCTCCAGAACGCTTTTATTTAATTTAAAAAGCTGAAAACTGGTAAGATTATTTATCTTTGAGAGTTAAATCGATTCCATCAATTATGAATTTCTACTACCGATCATAGGGGTCCATTTTGGGTAAGTTAAAGATTATTTTAACGCATAACTTTTTTGTCTTTACCTCCATCTAGCATTTATATTACTAGATTCATAAATTTTAAGGTATTCTAGTACTAAAAGATACTCTTACTTTAAGTTTGTAGGATACACCGTTTTATAGAAAAATCGATGTGAAAAGTTTTGGTTTTTTCGTCTTGAAAGTTAAATTAATAGGATCCTGAATTAATTAATTCTATTAATTATCTTTTATTTCAATAAAACTAGCACACAATTCGTAAAAAACTTTTGGTAAAAGAAGCAAAAAATCAAATTAAACAAAATTTGATTTAAAGGTTTTAAAAAATAAAGTTTTTAAAAATTTATTACGATGGAACGAAACTAACACAAGAGAACAAGTATCAAAGATAGATAGTTACAAAAAATGCTCCATGCACAAATTTTCCCCTTTTGCTTAGAGAACTCCGAATTCTTGCAAAAATTCCAAAGCTATTTCTAAATCCGTTGTAAGCATCTTGTATCCTTGTAACGAATATTTTGCCTACCACATAGGGTATTACTATTAAGGTTGAAAATTGGGGACAAAAATTACTGGGCTGGAGATAGGGCAAGCAAAACAAATCGAAACTTTGGCGAACGGCCACTCAGGTTTTATTTGGAGAACTGGGACGTAAATAAGAGAATGACAAGGGGACTAAAATAAAGCAACTACAAAAATGAAATAAAAGGGTACTTACATAAATCTCCTGGAACACATAAAACATAAGAAGGCCCTCTAGCTATTTAAAATGGGACGCCGCTTTGAGGAAATGTCCTGCTGAATGAAAGAAAAAGGCTCTTCGCTCCTAAAAAACACAAAAAACATTTAGAGACTTTTTTTAAATAAATAAAAAAAAATGGTTTAGGGAAAAAAACTAAACATTTATTGTTGTCCCACCACAAACAGTTACAAATATATTCTCCGTTCATGAATTGTTGAGAGCACGAAATGTGCCTCAAACTCATAAAACGGTCGTAAACCATAGGCGTTCCTGAGGTGTTTATTCATTAAATAATAATATAATATTTTTTAATACTGTTATATTTAGCAAAAAAACAATTAAAACTTTCACGGCTAATGTTATGTAACTATATTATATTAATAAAAATAAGAATTTAACCATTAACAATTTTGTAAATAAGAATACCTTATCTCTTTGGATATTTTAATACTAATCTTGGCGTTTAATCACTTTACTAGAAAACCTGGAATTTATATCCGAAGGTACTATTCGTTGCAAGATAATTAGGATGGAATTCCCCAGATTTTTAATAATATAATGGGTATGCTTTGGCCACGTGCCTCGTTTGTTCAGTTTATATTCGAAACTTAAGTTAAAAGGGTGAAGTTATTACGAACGAAAACAATTTTTTTGTTTAGTACGTTTTTGATCGCATGTAATTTACGGCTCGTCGGTGTGTCCGCGTCTACGGCAGTAATTAGCGTCCCGAATATTTCTTTTGCGAATTATATGCAGTGCGTGAGTGATTTTTTATTCCATATACTTACGAACATATACGTACCTTTCGCTCGTGCTCGTTTTGTTGGATTGTTTGTGATGGCTTCATCATCAACATCATCAAGTTTTACACCGGTACTGTTGCGTACAGTCAGTAAGTCTGTCTATTCACCAAGAGAGAAGACTATTGTCCTGAATGTTCACGATGCTCTGGTTTCTCAGAATCCCACAAACACTGTTCGCAACATAGTCGAAAGTTGTGCCAACATGACTGGCGTAGGAGAGTCAACTATATATAGGTTCCTATCAGAAAGAAAAAAACACGGTATAGCTAACCCAAACACAAACGAACACTTAAAGAGAGGGAAAAAGCCTATTGAAATTGATGAATTTGCCAAAAATGGTATTTGAAGGAAAATTCATGGATTTTTTTTCAAAAAAGAAATACCAAACCTAAACAAAATTTTACAAGAAGTTAGAGACGACCCGGATTTGCCTTATATCGGACGAACTAAATTGTGGCAAGTTTTAAAAGAATTAAATTTCCGGTGGGAGAAATCAGACCGAAAATCACTTTTGATTGACCGGGAGGAGATATTATGTTGGAGAAGAAATTATCTAAGATCCATATGAAAATTCCGGGCTGAAGGAAGGCTCATCTTCTACCAGGATGAAACGTGGGTAAACTCAGGTCATACTCTAAAAAAAATTTGGTCATATAAAAATATATAAAAGCTCCAGGCAAGCCTTTATGGAAGGTTGGTCTACTGGTATCTCCCCACCTTCTGGTAAAGGCAGTAGATTAATAATTTCTCACATTGGTAGTGAAAAAGGATTTGTTAAGCATGGTTTGTTGGAATTTCAGTCCAAAAGCACAAAAGACTATCACGAGGAGATGACAGCTGATGTTTTCGAAGAGTAGATGATTGAACACATAGCACCAAATTAAATTATAGTATTAGATAATGCACCTTATCATTCACGACTAGTAGAAAGACTTCCAACGACTGCGTGGAAGAAACAGGATATCCTTGACTGGCTGCGGAATAAGTGTCTGCCTTACGAAGATGGAATGGTAAAAGCAGAACTTCTAAAAATTGCCCGGCAACACAAATCTAAGTTCAAGGAATACGTAGTTGACAAAATGGCGGAAAGGCGAAATACTACAGTCCTTAGACTTCCACCCTGCCACTGCGAAATAAATCCAATTGAACTCATTTGGGCACAAATGAAAAGTTATGTGGCTAGAAAAAATACGTTATATAAAATACAAGCTGTACGTGAATTGTTATACGAGTCTTTACAACATATTACAGAACAAAACTGGAAAGATGCAGTAAGGCATGTAATAGAAGAAGAACAAAAAATGTGGGATTTTGATAACATAATTGATGCGACCGTAGAGACACAACCGCTAATTATTAACCCTCAAGATGACTCGGATTCCAAAGTTGATCCTATTTATTTTGAATTTGAATAGTTTTCCAATCGTAATTATATAAGGTAAGTAATAATAGTTTTAATCGTGAGGTATTAAAGGGGAAAGGCGCAAAATGTCGCCTGTCAAAATGTTGAATGTGTTTTAAATGTATCCATTTTTTTTTTCAAATCCTGAGAAAACTAAACAGCATTTTTAAAAAATTTAAAGGCAGAATGAAATATTTTTTAGAATAAATAAAAAGTTTCTTTTGCATGCAATATTTTCAATTAAAAATTATACTATATTTTCTCTTTTATTTTCAACCCTGTTACATAACATATTAAAATAAACATTGTAGAAGTTTTCAGGGACTTTCTCCCCTGAGTAATAATGTAATTATTCATTATGATTCGAAAATAATGGATACATTTAAAACACATTGGAAATTTTGCCAGGCGACATTTGGCGCCTTTTTCCTTAATTAAATAAATGTATCTTTCAAAATGGCAGGAAACTTTTTATTTTTGAATAAAATAAATAAGTTTTATTAAAAAGTACAATTTACATAAGTACAATTTAATTTATTAATATATTTATTGTTCAAAGTTCAAAGTTCAAATAAATGTTTCAATCATATACTCTACGACACTGGTCGTTCATCTTTAACCATTCAACATACCCCCGTAATAAGATTATAAGGTATTGTATTCCTTCAGATATAAGGTGGGTTAGTCGAAAACGTCTTAAACCGTCAGTTTTAGTTTGGTTTTTACTATTATATCGTATTACCTATCCTCTCTGTATTTCAGTTTTCTAATTAGGGTTAAACTTGTAGTGAGCTGTTAAACAAATTGTGAACCGACTGTAGGTGGTAATACAAAAAATACTATAGAATTATTAGTTACAAAGATTAATACCACAAATAAAAAAGAAAAAACACATTCTATGTCCTATCCGTTTACAAACTCTAGAAGTTGGAAATACTACAAAACTTTTTTTAAGCAATTGTTAATTTATTACAAATGAAAAATTATCTTTAAGTGAAACTATGGATAGGGGTTAATCTTTTTTTTAACAAAAATACAGTCTCAAATATGATTATATGTTTACCAGATGCCAAAAAGAGTGCTGTCATATGTCAATACTAAATCTTAAAACTGAAAACAAACAAAATGACAGCTAAGCCAAACCCTAAGATTTACAATTTTAGTTAGTACAATTATTATGCAAGCAATTATTATTTGAAAATATGTATCTTCAAAAATCAACACAAAATAGTTACCTGGATTTTACTAAAATGTCTTTACTTTAAATTTCTGGTCTTTACAGGACTTTAACACTAAAATTTCCGAGGTTAGAACTGGAGTTATATTCTACGCCACACGAACAAATTCATCTCCAAACTGCGATAGGACAAAACAAAATTGAGGTTGAAATTGGCACACTGGTTACTCTGGTAACTCTAAAAAATACTGGTTACTCTTATTGGAACTGACACATTACTTTGAGTATAAATCATTTTTCTAACAAATTTTGCCGGCTTCTTCAAACTACACACAGACGTCTGTTCTCAATGACCAACCATTCAAACCTTATTAACTGCACAAGAAACTACTACTATACTACACATGTTCCCAAGGGCGAAAAACGAAAAAACTACGAATTTGATGCTAAATTCTAACTCCAATAAAACTAAACACGCCTTTAACAGCGACCGGCCTTATTGAGAGTGAGTAATTATCTTTGAAATGCATTCGCCCAACTCGGTATAAACAAAACATATACGGTTAAATTCCTATTTATTTGACACGCAGAATATTAAGCGGCTTTGATCAAAAGAGGAAAGAGAAATTGAAAGAATATTTCAGTGTGTTACCTTGTACGAAAGGAAATAGAAATACACTAAAATTGTTCTTTAGCATTTTATTACATATACGAGGGGACTTCATATATATATATTCTTCTTCTTTTAGCATCATAACCCTGGATGGGTATTTGCCTGTCTGGCTATGTCCTTCCATTCAGATCTCTCTTGTGCCCTTCTGCTCCATTGCCTTATGTTCATTGTTTTCAGGTCGTCTTCCACGTCATCCAACCATCTCGTTCTGAGCCTTCCTTTTTTTCGCCTTCCTATGGGCTTCCATTGTAACATTTTCTTTGTTGTTTTTGCATCGTTTTGTCTCTGCACATGTCTCAGCCATGACAGTCTTTGACTTTTCACAAATCTTACAATGTCATAACCTTCATTTAACTCATTAACCTCGTCGTTTCTCCTGATTCTCCATGTGCCATCTTCCTCTTGTACCGGGCCATATACTTTCCTCAGTATTTTTCTCTCGAATGTCCTGAGTTGGGCTTCATCTTTTTTCGTCATTACCCAAGTTTCACATCCATAGGTTACTACGGGTCTAATCAGTGTTCTGTAGATAGTCATTTTGGTTCTTTTGTCTAATAATTTCGATGTCATCAATCTTTTATTAGCATAGTATGTACGATTCCCGCTGGAAATACGTGCATTAATTTCGCTACTTACGGAGTTCTTCTGATTAATTTCTGTGCCGAGATATGTAAAGGCATCCACTCGTTCGATAGTATAGTTGTCTATTGTGATATTATTTTCATTGTCAGTTATTCTTTTGACTGTCATATACTTCGTTTTTGCTTCGTTTATTTTGAGACCTCTTTTTCTTGCTTCAGGATCAATTTGTTTGAACACTTCCATTAGTCGTGGCTTATTCCTACTAATGATGGCTACATCGTCTGCATATGCAGTAATTTGTACTGATTTGGTGTTTATATGGCCGGTTATATTGGTTTTTCTGATGACTGCCTTAAGAACTAGGTTGGATAGCATGGTTGATAGGGCATCTCCCTGTCTTACTCCCTTGTTGATGTTAAATAGGGGAGTCAGTTCTCCATCTACTCTGACTGCGGCTTTTGAATCCTGCAACGTCATTTTTATGAGGCTGATGTATTTCTTAGGTATACCTAGAGTACAAAGGTCTTCCAGCATTCTGTCTCTTTTTACACTATCACAAGCTTGTTTAAAGTCTATTCGTGATTGAAACTGAATGTAGAGGGCAGGTCGATTGCAGTGTCATGGCCGGTATAAATGGTATAAACAAACATAACAGTCTAATGTTTACCATTGGTTTTGGATGTTTAGTTTGGTTTAAGACGAGTTATTTTTATTATTTAAAAATGGAAATTAGCCTAATGATATCGTTGAGTATTGTGGTGAAGCAAAGAGACCATTGGTTGAAGGGAAAGCAGTTTTCAAGTGATAAATTCCTAAATTTTAACTTTAATGGTTGGAACCTGCTTGTGTATTGGTGAATTTGTATATTTTTTGTATAAATATTTTGTGTATACCTGGGAACCCAGAGTATAATGTTCTGTGTAATGTTTGTCTTATTAATATATGCATTATTTTATAAAATTATGCCTAATGTTTTTTATATGTTAATTTTTATTTTATACTATTTTTTGACATATGTAATGACTTTATTGTATATTAACATAAATAAATAACTTGAACTTGACTTTATTTATTTATTAATAACTTTATTTATTTATTGACTTTATTGTAAGATAGTTCATTTGATTACATGAAATCAACCTTAACTTGAGATCACCTGTCAGAAAAGATCATAGCACATGATTTGTCTTTAAAAGATTCCATAATAAATCATGAGGAAAAAACCTCATGATACTATCCCAACATGGTAAGTATTTGTATTTCTGTTATTTAAGAAAATAAATTATGTATTCTCAATATGTTATTGACTAAATGATAGCGGTATTTTCTTTTTATTGATTTCCTCAAGTTTTCCAGTTTCTGCTATTTGTGTGATATTAGTTTGTATTCAAGTTAATTATTAGTTTTTTGTTAAACATTACTAATTATTTTCCAATGTTATGCTTACTTTGAAAAATTTTATATATATTTTGTTTCAATGTAAATGGTATACCCGTTAATAAATAAATAAAAGTTTAGGAAAGAGAAATAGGGACATATCTTTCCCTATTTCGCAATAGGGGAGGAACAGAACAATATCGATTTGATTTAAAATACTTTAACGTAGTCATAATGCTGAAATTTACTAAAAAAATTTAATATTTCTATTCAAATCAATTGCGGTCTCGTTTGTTTATACCACTTTTAGTAGTTTAAATTTATTCCGCCAGAGGTCAGATACTTTGTTTTCAATCGCGAATATACATATTATATAGGTCTATGTCGTATTCATAAGCTTTTTCTTGTATCGTTCTTAGTATGAATATGTTATCTGTAGTGGCTCTATTTGGTCTGAATCCATTTTGATAATCACCAATTATATTTTCGGAGTATTCTAATAATCTATTGTAGATTATACCAGAAAGAATTTTGTATAATACATTTAGCAATGTAATTGGCCTATAATTCTGGCATTCCCTCTTATCTCCTTTTTTATATATTGGCTGTATGAGCCCAACTGTCCATTCCTCTGGCATTTGCTTCTTCGTCCATATTAATGTTATTAGGTAGTGGATTCTTTCCCAGAGTTCGGATCCTCCAATGTATATATATACCAAGGAAATTACAAATGCTACATCCTTAACCAGAGTTGTTAACGATTTTATATCGGAACGAAATAAACAAATGCTTTTATGTATCCCCAAACAGAATATTTGCAAGGATTTAATTTCGGCGACCTTGCTTACCAAGTAATGGGGCCGTCTCTTTCAATTAAGCGGTCTTCATAGTTATTAGAAAGAAAGTCTCGAACATTCTTGCTAACGTGGGCCGGACAGCCGTCATGTAAAAACCAAAAAATTTTTGCCGAAAATTTAAAGGCACATCATTTAACTACTCAGATACAACATTTTTTAAAAAATATAAGTAATTAGCACCATTGAAACGAGCAGGCAATTCCACAGATCCAAGTAGATAATCGTCAACTACTTCTATTTAAATGTTTATGCTAAACCTATGCTGATGCTAAATTCTTGAACAACGTGGAGATTCTCTTCTTCTTGCAGTACCGTCTCCTATCGGAGGTTGGCTACCATCACAGCAATCTTTACTTTGTTGGCTGCAGCTCTGAACAACTGTATTGAACTGCACCCATACCACTCCCTTAAATTTCGCAACCATAAAATCCTCCTACGTTCCACATTTCTCTTTCCCGAGATTTTTCCTTGGATTATGAGTCTAAGCAGAGAGTACTTTTCTCCTCTCATTATGTGTCCCAGATATTCCAGTTTTTTCGTTTGTATGGTTTTTATGACTTCGTATTCCTTCCCCACCTTCAGCAGAACATCTTGATTTGTTACTCTTTCTGTCCATGGTATTTTCCACATTCTCCTGTAACACCACATCTCGAATGCCTCAATGTTTTTGATGTTTATCTTTTTCAGTGTCCAGGCTTCCATGCCGTACAGCAGAACAGAGAAAACATAGCACCTTAACATTCTCGTTCTTAAGTTTATATTTATGTGCCGGCTGCATAAAAACTTTTTCATTTTGACAAACGATTGTCTCGCTATCTCTATTCGCCTCTTGGTTTCTCTTGTCTGGTCATTAGTATCAGTGAAGCAAACCCCCAAATATTTGTAGGACCTAACTCTCGGAGATTCTCACAAACGTACAAATAACAACCCACATTAGATACATTAAAATTTCCATTTTTTGTGAATGTAGTTTTGTCGCAAAACAAAATGTATCAGAAAAAATCTTTCTTTTGATTTTTTTAATTTTGTAAACATCTAGCGAATTCTTCATGAACAGAAAAATCCTCTTGTAGCAGTGCTTGCACATTTGTAAAATAAAAAGGGTATACATTTTGGTTGTGTAAGATGTTCCCTTAAGATTTTAAAACTGTGGGATAAATGACAGATAGTATTGGAACGCTAATTTATCGATTTTCCTTAACCTCCATTAAAATAATATCTCTATATGTTGCTGTTACATTATTATGTCGCCCTATTTCACTATTTTTTGAGAACACTAAACCTGTTTCTCTTAATCGTTAATAAAGAGCTGTTAATTTTGAGTGAGTGGGATGCTCACAATTGGGAAATTTTTTAGCGTATCTACGTTGTGCTGCTCGAGCGTTACACCTCATTTCGCCATAAACTAAATCAGCGTATTCCTCATTAGTAAAAACTATTTTTGTGGATTAGGAGTTGTTCTTTTTGAATGCCACTAAGAAAAAAAAAATAAAAGATAAACTTCGCGAACTGACAAGTTGACAATGAAACTGTAGATGATATTTCTGTTGAGAGTTCAAAGCCAGCAAGTGAAAAAAACAACAAAACAAAAACAAAAAAACTATAAATCCATTTTTCTAGAAAACGATGTATCCTACCAACTAAAAGTGAACGCACCTTTTAGTACTAAAATACCTTAAAATTTAATACTCTAATATTATTAATTCTTAAAAGCTAAAGACAAAAAAGTTATGCGTTAAAATATCCGTTGACCTAACCAAAACAGACGTCTATGACCAGTACTATAAAATCGCAATTGATGAAATCGATTTAACTCTGGAGGATAAATAATCGTACCAGTTGTCATTTTTCTAAATAAAAGCGTTTTGAAAGTATTTAGGAAAATTAATCACAAGGCTCTATCTTCAAAGAGCTCTAGCTTCCTCAGAAAGCATTTGTGAACAAGGTGAATTGGGTTAAAATGTCTTAAAATTATCTGAGGGATCTACGGTCTTCGTTTGCCAGGAGAACTTCTGGAAACTCGCATAAATAGTTCTTATTCTTATCTAGTATAAATCGCAGATATAAATAGTTCTGATTATTCCTGAAACAAAAATTAAAAAACGTTTAAAACCCTTTATTTTCTAACTTTTTTAAAAGCATTACAGTATTTAATATTTTTACTTTTTGTTTTTAAAAATTCCGTTTATCATAATTTTAAATCGTCCAGAATATTGCATTTAAAATTAATGATAAAGTTTGTTCTGAAATCTATTTTAATTTTATATTCTGCAATAGAGATAAATACCTACTTTATATTCTATTACTTAGAAATTTATAATTATAAATCCATAATTCAGGTATAAAACTACGAGGTTTGACAAAAACTTGAAAAGTACGAGTCCAATGGTTCAAGACCAAAACTTGGCAAGAGTTTGGTTGCCTATATATATATATATATATATATATATATATATATATATATATATATATATATATATATATATATATATATCAGTGTGTGATCCATTTCCCATTTATAAGTATTTTGAGATCTTAATGAACACTCTTGTTGAATTAGATCTTAATGATAAGCCTAAGCAAATATGGAATTTGGACGAGACCAGCTTATGCGTTGACCCATCCCGAGTGAAGGTGCTAGGAGCCAAAGGTAAACCATGTTCGCGAACTACGAGTGGTCCAGGTAAGGAGAATGTAACAATATTATCTGCGGCAAATGCATTTGGAGACAAAGTACCACCATGTATTGTATTTAAAGGAAAGTATGTACATTTTTGAATGCTGTGGGACAACCAAGACCACTATTATTAATATATGATGGTCACAGCACTCACGTAAATACAAAAGTCATCGAATTAGCTCGTTAAAATGAGATTACCATTTTCAAGTTGCCGCCACACACATCGCATTTACTACAACCCTTAGATTTGTCCGTGTTTATATCCTTTAAGACTGAGTGGGACAAAAAATTGGTGGAAGCGAACATTTTCTGAATATGCCTATAAACGTTGGAAGGAGATAAATAACAAAACTGCGAATCAAGGTGACGAAAATATGGAAGCAACTCTAGAAGATTTACCGCCATCGGTTTCTTTTGAAGACTTGCTTTTGAAAACAGTCAAACCAATGCCTCGTTTGGAACCAGTAAAGAAAACACGAGTAACTCCTGGTGCCGAGGAAAAATTACAAGAAAAAGCAAACAATAGTATTGAAGCAGTGCCCAGCACCAGTGGGGTAAATTATCAGCGGAAAATAAAATCTAGACGACGAAAACAGCATAGTTCCAGTTCTAGTGACGAGTTATCTGATATAGATCCACCGTTAGATGATGATTCGTTAGATGAGCTATCTGATATATATCCACCATTAGATGATGATTCTTTGGATAATGATTCGCTAGATGATTTGGTCGAGGACATCCTAGATGACGATATGGGCAACAATATTGAAAATTTAAAGGAAGATTTTGAGTCTGGACAGTGGCTTGTAGTGAAATATACCGGAAATAAATCTGTGAAACACTTCATTGGAACAATAGTGGGATTTGACCAGGAAAACAACAATCCAATTGTTAAATTCACGAAAAAGAAGAATAACAATTATACATTTTACTGGCCAGACAATGATGACACTGACACTGTTTCCAGGGAAAATATTGTCATGATATTGCCAGATCCTGTAGAAAATAGAAGAGGAAAATCGTTCCAGTTCAGTGTATCTTTCAAAGGATTTAATTTCATATTTGTCGTATTTACTGACACTAAATTTTATGTTTCTTATTCGCAATTGCCCCATACATAGTGAAATACACAACACATATGTCTGGGGCAAGTGAGAATATTTGATCAGGTAACGAAAAAAAAATTGTATTTGATAATGTTTGCATAATTAACACGTGTTACTAAATCAGTACTAATTAGAAACTTCTAATGACTATATACTAATTGTGACTATTCTAGAATGCATACTTCAGTTTTAATAGTGACATGAACATCATCTCTAGAAAAATGCGTTCGCTCTTACCCTGACTTACCTTAACTAATCTAGGGGGTAAGCTTTAGGGGATCAACTGTGATAAAATATTAAATTATGTTACTTAATGTTAATTGACATTAGTTCACTTCATTAAAAGTTGATTTGAATCAATTAACCGCTTTAATTTACAATTATACGATTTTTTTTAAATAGGGGTAGATTTCAGTTCTAAAAAATAAATAGCAACCAGAGGCACAAGTCCAAAATTGAAATGGACAGTAAGTAGACAAGGATCACTCCTCTAAGTGAAATTTCTTTTCCACTAAGTGCAATTTTTCGTAACAAACGGAAAATTCCAGGGTATCGCCGTATTGCTATTACCTTTGAGATTTAAATTGTTATTCTGATATCAATAAAAGATAAGTTGCAGCAGTGGAGAACAAAAAAAATCGTATTTCTGTTGGTACCATACCAAAAAGGTATAAAAGAAAATAAATAAGCTAATTTAATAAATTTGTGTCTGAAAAATATTTAATAACTCACTTATTACATAAGTACTACAAACACTAAGGGAGGAAACCTCAAATCACACTTGAAACATAGATTAATCTATCTTGAAAATTTGCACTGCACTTAAAGAGACTGTTTAATGAGTTTAACCCTTAGACATTCCATTATTACCACGTAACAACAGACCCCCGGTATTTTTTACCGGTCGTTATAAAATGAAGTCAAATATAAAGTTAATAAAAAAAATTCGGTATATATTTTTCTGTAGTGCCTAGATATGGAAGAACTAGTGAAATGAGTGATTTTAAGAATAAAAGACAAGATTTTTAAAGAATAATCTATTAAAGGATAATTTTGGTAACATTTTTGGTCTATTGAAACAAAGAGCCATAAATGCTATGAACAAAAATTCAGATTTTTTTTAAACAAATATACCTAATATAGAATCATAAAATCAACATAAAATAGCATTTACGAAAATCTAGATATCCGTGAGAAAAAATCTGCAAGAGGTAAAATTGTCAAAAAAATTAAGAGGCACAAACCTTGCAAACTCTTGCAGTGCATTACAAACATATCGGCGTCTGGCACATTATGCAAATATAAGTGGTTTTTCTTTCTTGAGTGATTCAGTATCATGGTCTGTTGGTAAATACCCTGCATCTGAGTCCACATCACTTGCACCAGAATCAATTTCCTCATTCCATTTTGCAACATTTCTCAAAATTTTTATCATCAAATTTAACTCTCTTTGAAGGTACAGGATGACTTTCAGAGTCCATTTCATTACTCTTTTCCTAAAAGCACAAAAAATATTATAAACAGTTCACATTTTACCCATATACGACTAATTAAAAATACTTAAAAACTGACTTTCTGTAAATTTTACCATTTTACCGTTCACAATACACGCCGACCGCTTTGATTAGCACTGTACTGTTGTCGGTAACTAGAGTAACTCCCATCTCTTTCTAGAGAGGGAGAAGGCAAGTTATCCGCTCTATCCGTCGCTTGGTGGAGTGACCTCAGAGAGTAAGGCTCTCTGTCGGAGGCCATTGTGACCTAGCTAGGGATTAATGCCTTTTTGAAAGAATAAACAGTAATAATAAAGTTTATTGAACAAGTACACAATAAATATAACAAGAGGAAAATGATATAATATATAACTTATATTAAGAACCTGAAAGAAACGTATAATTATCTCCAGATCCGGAAATCGGGAGAATAATTATACAAATTAGTTCTAAACTAAGAATCTGAAAAGTAATGAACGTTATTTATCAATAATAAATCAAATATAAACAAATTTGAAATTAATAACTAGGGAGAATGTCACCTGTCAAAATATTTAGAGTGGGAAGGAGTTGAGCTAGGGACTTGGGATAAGGACTGGGATGTCGGTCGTTATGCCAATCGGAAGAATCAACAATAAAATGGGGAAGAAGTACACTGTAAAAATAACTACAGGCAAAAATTCAAATTATTTTTCAACAGAATTTTATAAGTTAATTGGACCTGTAGGAAATAAACAAATAGAAGAAATAGCATACAAGTATATATATATATAGATATATCAAAGTTATATTTAGAGCTTAAATATACAAGTAGCAAAATACATATATATCAGAGTCAAAGTACAAGTACTTACGTTTGCAGTGCACCTGAAATAAAGGGGAAATAAAACACAGTTTAAATCGTTTATTTTCCCAAGTAAATATATAGCAATATATATATCCCTGAAAGAGAAAAATTAAAACACAAAAGGTAGTCTTTATTTAATCTCAAAAACTTTGTAAAAGGATATATGCACGTTCGGTGACTAAGTCCCGTTAAGTAGGGACTTAGCAAATCTGTAAGAGAATATTTTCTTACACGACTTGTAAGAATGCCGAAATAATCAGAATTTTGACTAAGTCGAAAAACACAGATTAATTCGGCGAAAAATGGCGACGCTCTTAAAGGAATTTATTAGCAAATTTGACTAAGTCAAAAAGCATAGATAAATCCTTCAAAAATGGCCGCCGTGGTTTGTAGACAAACCGTTAGAGATGGGAACGTTAGGTTCCGGGTTTAAAGGTGAGCTGAAAGAAAAACAAGAACTCTCTAGGAACTGAATCAACCAGAGGATCTTACTTGCCTAGAAGGCTGGACCAGCGGACATATCCTGACCCGGTCTGATTTCCTGGCCGTCGTGCACTTCTTTTATGCAGAAAAAAGTAGGTCAATCGTAACGGTCGTTTTGGACCTTTTTACGATTGACCGAGCACGGCGACCAATGCCCAATTTTCAGAATTATCATTGGCTGCAGCTCGGATGCATTTCGACCAACGATAATTCAGAAAATGAGCAACAGACTTCTGAATTATGATTGGCTGCAATTACTGTTGCCATTTGACCAATCACAATTCAGCAGGCTGGGCGACACTGTCGCTGAGGTGAATCTACGGCAGGTTGCGGATCACCGTCAGTCGCTCTATCCGCTAAGGCGGATGACCTTAAGGTCCTTTGTGACTCCATGTTGTTGCACTAAAACAAGAGACAAAAGGGAAAGGAAGAAAATAAGAAACTCGAAGACAGTTTTCTTTATTTGTCGAAAATTGACGCGTCGGGGTCAGTTCGCCACGGATTTCCCTATATAGAGTATATCGACGGTCTTCTCTAGACGACGTATGTGACCAGGCAAAATGAATGGGTGCACGCCTCGTGCTTGTATAGAGTTAGCCACTTATAGTACGTGTTACTCAAGTTTGGATCCCGGAGATAAGGATATCTCGGAGACCGTCTTTAGTAACCGTATGAAATGGTATCTAACTCTCTGTTCAAGCTAGCGGAGGACGTGTTTGTTGCTAGGCCGGTACGGCAGAGCAGAAGTGCGAACTAACCTCCAAACACGCCGCGTGAGAGGACCTGAGAGGTACCTAAAACAGATGGGTAAGAGTATGGAAAACGACAGAAGTTAACATAAAATAGTAAGTAGGTAAAAATGAAAGTAATATAAGCAAATAATCTGAAAGAGAGAATAACAGTTGGTTATTACGAAATATACACACATATATATCTATATACACAAATATAAGGTAAGGTTATGGCATAAAGATAAAATAATTCAAATGGCTGAAAAGAAAGATGGAATTAGTGCAGGCTGAAAGTCAATAACATAAAAATCGCTCTGGAGCAACAACGTTGCGACAGAAATATTTAAAACGATAAATAATCAATTATAAATAAAACGTTAAGGTTAAAATAGCAATATAAGAATACGCATCAAACAAATATCACAACTTAAAGTAAAATATGGTATATACGAAATATTCAATAAAACATATCACTATGACATGGAAATGTTCCTGAAAAATAAATAAACAAATACCAAAATAATATTCTTACGAATATTAAAGAAATACCAAAGCTGGATCTTGATGAAGGTCGGAAGAGAAGTCTAATTCTCTTCCAAGGTTTCGAATATGAAAGACTAGTTATTTAACTTGAGAGTGGGTATTCCCCAACCAGAGGTCTTATCTAGTTTTGACTCGAAAACCGAATAGGCCTTCTGAAAAAAGTGCACCGTCTTTTATCCCATTTTCGTGACCTTGGTGAGTGTTAAAAGTGGGCGTGACCGCTAACTCACCAATCAGAAAATAGGATAACGTCAGGGACCAATCAGAAGGCCAGAGGGTGAGAAATGCGCAAATCTGGTTGCGTATTAGTCAGTTTCACGCTGTCTACGGGGCAGATCTGACGACAATACTGTCATCAAGTGCCACCAATCACGCACTTCGATGTTCATCGCCCTTCCTTCTGAAACATATAATTAAATTTAATTGGTTGAGAAATGAAAAAGTTTCATATAAAAGTTAATTTATCTTTAAATGTGGGACATTTTCGGATCTCAAGTCAGTCAGTGTCAACACATGGTTTTACCCGTGTAGGGTAGCTCCCTAGAGCACTTTGCTCGAAGGGCTCCGAATCTTTCTAAGACTCTGAAGCTGAGTTTTTTTCTTCTTAGAAAGAATGTGTTTTATTTCCACTACCTAATAAAACCATAATGGCATTGTCTCTTCAAGATAATGCCACAATAAGAGCGTACCGGCCAACTACGCAATATTACACCATATTGCGCAATAGTTGGATAAATTAATAAACATAGAATTTTGCACCAAGTTGCAATCAGTTTTTCATACGTTTATTAATTACACCGGAGACGACATGGCGCCCAACCTTCAACGAACTCTACCACGACTCCGAGATGTCAGAGTTCTCATGCTCCGCGATCGAAAATCGCAAACAGTTCCAACACGATGTCTGCATCAAAACCACTCAAGAAAACAGCGGGGAGAAGCATCGGATGTTAGTACACCAAACTAACATGCCGATATCCACCTTCTGCAGCCCTGAAACCGTCGATGTGTCATATCTCCGACGAGCCAGCCTACTTGATGCTAAGTACCTGATGCAATGGATGTCTCCGCAGTAGCCAGTCACTGCCTGCCCTACCATTATGTGGTCCAGAGCACCACGGAGGCTCAGGCAAACTCGCCTACGACACACCGGCGACATGCAGATGGGAAACGTACAGCTAGAGAGGACGAAGCCGCCGTAGAGGAGCACGTCGTCGAGGATGGACCTGCAGATGCTGTCAACAACACCGACCACCGCCTGTGAGTGTTTTTGTGCAGTGCAAGTGCGCGCTACGAGAGTGTACGCGAGTGTAGTGTGTGTTAGAGGACTGTAAGTAGATCTGACAATATGGACATATACACTTTTAATATATTTTATGCATTTTTTTTCTTTCCTATATGTGATTTGTAAAAAAATTGTTTTCTTAAGTTTTTTAATAAAATCAGCTTTTTTTATCAGCCTCAGAGTCTCCAAAGCAGGGGGGATGTCATCAAGTGCCACCAATCACGCACTTCGATGTTCATCGCCCTTCCTTCTGGAACATATAATTAAATTTAATTAGTTGAGAAATGAAAAAGTTTCATATAAAAGTTAATTTATCTTTAAATATGGGACATTTTCGGATCTCAAGTCAGTCAGTGTCAACACATGGTTTTACCCGTGTAGGGTTGTCTCTTCAAGACAATGCCATAATAAGAGCGAACCGGCTAACTACGCAATATTGCACCATATTGCGCAATAGTTAGAACATTTAATAAACATGGAAACTTGCACCAAGATGCCAACACATTTTCATACGTTTATTAATTACACCGGAGACGACAATACAAAATGCCCGAGAGATACTGAGGACACATAAAATTGTAAGTAGTGCGGATACCTCGAAATCCGCATTTTGTGACCGCCCATCGCCATCGGTAAGAAATACAGGATCTCTGTAGTTAAGGGTTAATAGAGATATAGTGATGAAAATATGGAATTTTACGTGACTGTAAAATATTGTAGTGTATTATTAATATTTACCTAAACTTCAAACTTGTAACCATCCGCTAATAACCAATATCCTTGATATGTTTTGTTTTGAATTAAAAAAGTAACACTTTAAATATAATATATAAAAAGCAATAAAGTATTTTACTACATCAATTTAAACACCATGAAAGTTATAAAAGAGTAGTATAGATAAGTTGTAGAGATAGTAATACGTTCTTATAGGTAGTAATATTTTTCAAGAAGATACTTCATAAGAAATTTGTTGATAGAAATTGGACTACACTTAGCATAATAAAAAAAGAATAAAAACTGTCATCGCTCAGGGAGTAAACGTTTACGGTAACTCTCCGTATTTTTCTTTCCAGTTTTAAAAGTTCCAGTAAAGAGGTAAAAAGAGCATTCGTCTTTTCCATTAAGTAGGTAAAAGTCAAAAGGATCAAGAAGTCAAGATTTAGCTGGAGAGGTGTATTTTTGAAATAATTAGAAAGCGGAGTTGTTTCTTTTTAACGACGTTGTAAAAAATTAATAGAGTTTTTTCTCTTTGTTACTTACTCAACATTATTTAGAGGTACAGATAGCTTTTTTTATCAGCCTCAGAGTCTCCAAAGCAGGGGGGATGTCATCAAGTGCCACCAATCACGCACTTCGATGTTCATCGCCCTTCCTTCTGGAACATATAATTAAATTTAATTGGTTGAGAAATGAAAAAGTTTCATATAAAAGTTAATTTATCTTTAAATATGGGACATTTTCGGATCTCAAGTCAGTCAGTGTCAACACATGGTTTTACCCGTGTAGGGTTGTCTCTTCAAGACAATGCCATAATAAGAGCGAACCGGCTAACTACGCAATATTGCACCATATTGCGCAATAGTTAGAACATTTAATAAACATGGAAACTTGCACCAAGATGCCAACACATTTTCATACGTTTATTAATTACACCGGAGACGACAATACAAAATGCCCGAGAGATACTGAGGACACATGAAATAGTAAGTAGTGCGGATACCTCGAAATCCGCATTTTGTGACCGCCCATCGCCATCGGTAAGAAATACAGGATCTCTGTAGTTAAGGGTTAATAGAGATATAGTGATGAAAATATGGAATTTTACGTGACTGTAAAATATTGTAGTGTATTATTAATATTTACCTAAACTTCAAACTTGTAACCATCCGCTAATAACCAATATCCTTGATATGTTTTGTTTTGAATTAAAAAAGTAACACTTTAAATATAATATATAAAAAGCAATAAAGTATTTTACTACATCAATTTAAACACCATGAAAGTTATAAAAGAGTAGTATAGATAAGTTGTAGAGATAGTAATACGTTCTTATAGGTAGTAATATTTTTCAAGAAGATACTTCATAAGAAATTTGTTGATAGAAATTGGACTACACTTAGCATAATAAAAAAAGAATAAAAACTGTCATCGCTCAGGGAGTAAACGTTTACGGTAACTCTCCGTATTTTTCTTTCCAGTTTTAAAAGTTCCAGTAAAGAGGTAAAAAGAGCATTCGTCTTTTCCATTAAGTAGGTAAAAGTCAAAAGGATCAAGAAGTCAAGATTTAGCTGGAGAGGTGTATTTTTGAAATAATTAGAAAGCGGAGTTGTTTCTTTTTAACGACGTTGTAAAAAATTAATAGAGTTTTTTCTCTTTGTTACTTACTCAACATTATTTAGAGGTACAGATATTTTTTGTTCTAAGAGATATTTATGAATCTAAAATTTGACAAAATGAAGTCAGTTGTTAGTTCTAATTACTGATTTTTAGATAAAATCTGTTAATTTACTAACTTAAATGAGAAGAATATTATATTAAGTACAATAAAGTAAGGCATTAATAAGATTTCCGAAGTGGAAATTGAAACGTCAATAAAGTAAGGCATAATTTAATATTAGCTAAATCCACTATTCAATTAAAAAAGCCCAAATCAGGTCAACGTTTAATTAACATTTACTCTATTTAAAAAAATCTAATATACTGGATGGACTACCTTTAACAGTTGTGGTGAGATAATATTCCTAATATGTTAAAATTCATAAATAATGTTAGTCATATTTTATTATATTACGTAATTGTGTAACTAGAATTGTTTTTAATCAAGAATCGGGGATAAATCTATCAAGTTTATCAAATACACATAACAGTAACAAATACCTCAGTTGCCTAATTGCAAATAATCTCAGCGCGACCTTGCTTACACATGCAAAACAAAGTTGAGCGATCATGTCACAAGGCAACGACATTTATACTTGTTTATCCGGCAACACATCAGGCAGTGTTATGAAAAGTAAGAATAATCCTAAAGCGATGAGAAAGAGCAGCGCCAACACAAATAAAAATCGGAAGGACTAAACACGGAATTCACAGAACACTTATAGAGAAAAAAAATATCAGGGAAGATCGCTGGGAATGAAATATTAGAAAACGATAATATCGAGGAAAGCTAAGAAAAACTCAAAAATAACATAATTATAACAGCAACAGAATCACTTGGAGAGAGGAAAGTAACGAAAACTAACATATTAAAAAAGAAAACACCATGGTGAGTATCCATTTGTACTTTACCTACTAGCCATTAGTAACTTTGTAGCCTCACTGAGAACCACAAATCTCTTTAGGGCTAACTTCCTCATTTGGCTCGGTTGCGTAAAGGTCGAACCCAGGATTTGCCACCTCTGGTAGGTCAGTGCCGGGCACTTCCAGAAGTGATGTGAGAAGGTGTTCTTCTCTGTATCACATAGATGGCAATATGGGCCATCCGTCGATCTAGGCAGATGTAGATTGCACCTGAGTCTACAGTGGACAGTAAGTATACTGACCACTAGAGACCATCTTTTATAGTCTAAAACAAGAGGTTGGGCTATAAGACTTTTAGATGGCCTTACTATGTGGAGCTTAGCCTGTTTTATACCTCCACAACTGGCCAAGGAGTCTTGGAACCTCAGCAAAAGAAGCTCCGTAAGACTACCCTGACGATTCAGTACTGAAGGACATTTGAATCATGGGTTCTCGTTGGCTCATTCATTCCATTCCCGCCTGTATGTCTCATTCCTTATATCAACTTTCCTATTTGTCAGCGCATTATCAGCAAGTGCTGTATTGCATTTAGGAACTGGCCTAGAGCTAACTTTGGACATGTCTAGAGCCCTTAGCGCTGCTTGACTATCAGAGCAGATAGAGATGGTCCTGCCTAAGCAAACCCGATATATTATCTACTGAGCACATACCAGGATTAAAAAGGTCTTGACCTCAAAGACTGATGCATGGGAGCCGAGAGACTAAAATCCGATTCCGCTACCGGATATTCCAGCGCCTGCCCGCTCGTTCATTCTAGACCACCCTGTTAACCAGGTGAGCCCGCTGCAATGGATCTCCCACTTGTCCTTAACTCACGTGTTGTGAAGTGCTATGTATAACCCATTTTAATTTATGGTGCAGATACGTGGTTACTTAAGGTTAGGTCACTAAATCGCATTAAAGCATGTGAAATGTGGACTTTAGGGAGACTCTTACGAGTGTCAAGGACTGCACGCTGCACATATTCAGTATTAAATCTATACCGATCTCACCCATTGCCTTTAGAGTCTTTGATAGTATGCTATCTATCTCTGAGTTTTTTTTTTTCTTAATTAGCTTTTTAATTTATTGAGAGCCTTTTTTAGTTATGCTCGTAAAATAATTGCTACTGTCTCTTTGATTACGTGATTCTTTTGTTTTGAGACTGATGTATCTTTTGAACTGAAATTTCCAGGTTTCTGCAATGCTCTCTATGTAGGTTTACTGTATAATAATCTTATATAATTAAAAGCTGTAATTCTCAATTTGAAAAACCATAAAATGTTTATTTTTTTTAAGTTAGACTTGAACGGCAAATAAATACATACATAGCTATAAATAAATCGTCCCTTGAGAGCAGAATTATTCTATGTCTTGAAAATATTTATACATATATATATAGCTGGATATATATATATATATATATATATATATATATATATATATATATATATATATATATATATATATATATATTGTTATGATGTGTTTTTTGTTTGAATGATGAGCAATGAGTATTTTTAATAATATAATATATAGGGTTTTTATCGCGGTTCTCAAAGAATTAGCTTGTAAGTACTTTTTTATATTATCTTTATTATAACTATTATGAAACACACATATATATCTAACCTAGTCAATGTAAAATTAAAATAAACTATCTTTAAACTGATATTCTTATAAAACTAATTAAATTCTATAGACAATCTAAAATTTAAACAAACTATCTTCAAAATTGAAATTGTTATGACACTAACTAAATTATATTAACAAAATTTTGTACCTTTCTTTCACTGAATGCCTAAATGAACTGTTTTCCACTATATATATTCTAATCACCACTGAATGTCTTCGTACTTCGGTTATCCTTGTTTTTGTGAAATTTCTTTTTTCAATTATCAGCTTCTACCAATTTAAGATATATTTTTCTTCACCAGCATTTATATACCACCAACCAAACCAGCAAACAGCATTTATATTTATTCTTCTTTTCAATATACCAATATCCAATTATTATAAGTTGATTTATACTAATCTCCAACCACAATATAATTTAATTTCTTCCAATATACTTTTATAATCTTCAATAATTATTTGTGTATAATTATACATGTGCATTAATTATATGCATAATTTTTAATCTTCATTTAACTCACTATATTAAACAATTTGACTATTTGTACCTGATTCTCTGACTCCAAATAATCTTTCATATTTCTTACTAAACTTTTCTGACTGACTTCTTGAAAATTCTGAACAATTTACTTCACTAAATGTGTCTAATAACTTTCATAATAAACTGGCCTGACTTCTGACTAAAAACTTCCAAAAACTTCTGAACAATTGACTTCACTAAGTAAATGTATCTATCTTCTAACTAACTTTCATGATAAAACTGCTAAAAACTGCCATCTTGAATCCAAATCACGGGTATTTATATCTTTTGGACATTCTAGAACCATCTCGTAAGATATCATGTTCTATTCAGTTCTATTTAATACATGTCTGAATTTTCTGGAACAAACCATTTCGCAAACATGGCCATCTCCGGAGATCCAGAGAATTCCATTCTTTTCTATTAATAATTTTGTTGACATTTAGGCTTTTCAGATCAGAATATATAATTAAATTAGTAACTAACACTCTAATTTAATAAAATACACATTTCAAACAATATATTATTATAATAACCCCACTTATATTCGTATTATGATTCTTAATTTGACACTTGGAGTATGTATAGTTGGTTGCCTAGGCACATGGCTCACTTAAATCTATTTACAAAATTAAAATTACTAAATAAAACTTTTTACAATTATTATATGCTAATTTATTAAAAATGCCCTCACATAAATATATTTTTATTAAATTCTCTAGTATATAACTTATTTAAAACAACCAAATATCTAATATTATGTAGTATATAACTTATAAATTATTTTCTATAAACCCTAATCGTATCAATATATATATATATTTGAGTTTGAAGAAGTCTGAAGTTTAAAATTTCAAAAATATCTTGTACATTCCGGTTCTTAAATGAAATTAGTAACTCTAATCTCCCCAACTTAATTCGATTCAACATAGCTCTAGCTATTTGATGGAAAGTGTGAAATATATCGAACATTTTCGCAAAAAGTATTTATAACTAAGTGGCTAAGTGGCTCAGACTTGTTCCCGACGGCTTCAAACTTGTGGAACTTCTGACTTGTTATTTCGGTCAGTTAATTTTCAGGTTCTCGCTAATCCCGTTCGGTGCGGTAATTTATAGGATTTTCACTGTGAAAACTACGGACTCGCTTAATTTTATTAGTGCTAAAAATAAAATTCAATGTGTGAGTGTTTGGGAGGACGAGGAAATAAAGAAAGATGAATTGAGGAGGTGTTTGTGTAAAAAGGTGTGTTGCTGCGTCGGATATTGTATTAATGGTATAATACCGAATAATCACAAATAAAGTCATGAAGTAAAAAACGACTTACGTTACTAACTAAATGTCTTTAATTTCGAGAAAGCGTGGACTTACAATCTTTTGATAGGTTTGAGCATCCGTTGGCTAATTATTTCTTTTTAACATAGTGTGCATTTAAATAAAACTCTTTAATTACACATAGAAGGTTGATAATAGGTATACATTCAACATATAACATGTCTCTACTTATTGTTTATGTTAGGTTTTAAAATGTATATGCACAAAAATAAAAAAAACAAGCTTTACAACGTGCAAACATTTTACTAGGATAATATTTTGGATGGCTATAAGCTTTCCCAATATTAAGTTTAAATATATCGAAGAATATCTGAATATTTTGAAATCTTTAAAATGTAGAGGAAGTTAAAAATTCAATTTTTATTTGTCATCTAACTAAATTTCCATCTGTTTCCTGAATATGTATTTTTAATTGAGCTGGTTATTTTATTCCAAATTGTACATAGTTCACCTAGGACACCTAGGACACTTATACAAAATGACAGTTATTATTAAAAATATCTGTAAACAAAATTTAGTCCAGTCGTCAGAGATTTGAGCCCTAAAATTCATACGAACAAACTGAATTTTGCCAAAACTATGTATTGTAGGACCATTAAAAGATTCATAAAAGTTTACCACTTTTACCATTGGGCTTCCCCCTAAAGCCTCCCTCGTATGGGGGTAAAAACGCCAAATATGGATTTACCAAAAATCTGGAAGCCGTAGAAAAAAATGTTACAAATGAAAAATCTAGCTTAAATAACTTTAAATAAAAACGTTTATTACGCTTTTTATGTAGAATGCAACGTTCTCTTAGAAATAACGCTTAAAGCGACCGGTGATTTTGAATGTCAATTGCGCTCGCGAAATCAATTTAAATATAATTTGTATCAGCTCGACGGTAAAAAGTTGATATCTTTGAATGCGGGTATCCTATCGACACAAATCAAAATGTTTTTTAAAGGTAAAGAGAGTAGCTTTTATATGAAGTTTCTAAGAAAACGGTTTATTCTACACAAAAAATGAGGATAAACATTTTTGTTTAAAATTATCTTAACTACATTTTTTATTTAGAACATGTTTTTCTATGGCGCACAGATTATTGTTAAATTGATTTTTTCAGTTCCGCCCCCCTACAAGGTGGTTCTAGGAAATAGACCGGAGGTAAAAGTGGTAAACTTTCTTCTTTAATTTTTTTTTGACGCCCTAAAATTGACATTCTTAGCAAAATTCAGCGTGTTTGTATGATTTATAGAGGTTCAGTGGCATTCACGAGTATGAAGACCGGAGTAATTTATAACCTAAAAATATACATTTTAGAATAGAAATTATGCAGTTAAATATAAACACAAACTAATATTTTCCTCAATGTAACAAGAATTTAAAATAGTTTTAGTATTTTATAGTTTGAGGTGTTTACTGCAAAATTATTGCCTGTTCGGAAGAAATATGTTTCCTTGTCTGCTGTTACTAGTGGATCCGTGATAGCGCTTGCGTCTTCTGCGGGCATCTCTTGAAACATATGGTTGCAGGGTATTGTTGAGGTCTGTTGCTCTACACAAGCAAAAACCTTACCTTTTATATCTTTATATATTCTGTTTGTTTTAAGCATAACAGCAGGTTTGGTGAACATCTATGAAATTTCGAATTCATCTTCTCCTAAACTTAAAATTGAAGACATGGATGTTGGTATTATGATTAGTTTTTGACGTCTTTAAGTATTTCTACAAACCGTTCTACAAAGACAATTTATTTTGTTGTCATATTGGAAAACTGTGAGATTGATATTCTTCAGCACAAATTTCCTTTTTTTTTTTCGTTAACTTTGTCCGCAAAAATCATATTTTAAAATATTTATCAACTGCTAAACCGTTTTTTTAAGTTTAGACACAAAATTTTTTTATGATTTTTTTTAAAGTAACCTCGTATGAAATGCAAAACATGATTTTTCAGAAATTTTTATTTTATTCGATATATTCTCTTTTTAGCTTAATACAATGAATCCAGCGATTTTTCAAACTTTTTTATAAGGTCCAGAAGCTCTGTAAAATAGGTGTTTGTTTCATCAATTATCTTTTAATTGTACTGGATTGTTTCCTTTTGTCGTAGTTCTATCTTAAATTTGGTCGCCTCCTTTGCCCCTTGATGACTCCACACTTGAATACCACAGTGTAATTCTAGTGGACTCTATTGTTAGTTTTTCTTGCTTAATGTCTCGCCCATCATTCTTCATTACTGATCGGTAGTATACACTGATCGACTGCTTTTTTCTTTAGGTGGAGGAGCATCCTAAATTTAAATATAACTGCATTTTCATCAAAAGATGCCCATCCATTCTTTCACTGATCTGTGGGAGTAAGGGGCCCCACATTTATGTATTAATTGTCCCAGGTACACTACTATGTATACTACAGGTGTCGTCTACTGTCTCAAGTGTAATGTTGTTTATTTTTAACCTTTTAATACTCGCACTTCAAAAGGTTGCATTGAAATAGCAAGTATCAGACGGACTAAAAAATTCTTCTGACAAAATAAAATAAACTATTATTACAAACAAACAGTTATTTATTAATTATTTTGCATGTTAAACACATTTATTAGAAATATTTGTACAATGTTGTAAACACATATATTTTCCACATTTAACACATGAATACTTGGTGGGACGGTTCTTTTTTCTATCGCAGTAACTGCAGTACGCACCGCACTACAAAGAGTAGGATTGGATGAGAAGGACATTCGGATCATCATGAATTTATACTGGAACCAGCGTGCTCAAGTCAAGGTCGAAGACCAGCTGACCGACCAAGTGAAGATCATGCGAGGAGTAAGGCAAGGATGTGTGCTATCGCCGACTCTTTTCAATATATACTCTGAGGAGATTTTTAATGAAGCCCTCACAAACCTAGACATGGGAATCCGAGTGAACGGTGAATACATCAATAATATCCGCTACGCCGATGACACTGTGTTACTAGCAACTAGCCTAAACGATCTGCAGGCCTTACTAGACCGAGTGCGAACTGTGAGCGTAACATACGGACTGAACCTTAATATTAAGAAAACTAAATTCATGGTTGTCAGCCGTACAAATTTAGATCCCGGGGCACTAATGGCAGGTAGCGAAGAGATCCAGAGAGTCGACAGATTCACTTACCTCGGAACTACCCTCGACGTACAATGGGACTACGCTCAAGAGATTAGATCCAGAATTGAAATGGCACGGTCTACTTTTATTAAGTTGAGATCCTTGCTGTGCTGCAGTGATCTCAGTTTGGGAACCAAGATGCGGATAGTGAGGTGCTACGTTCTTCCAGTGTTACTATATGGAGTTGAAGCCTGGACACTGACGCAAGCCACTGAAAAACGAATCGAAGCCTTCGAGATGTGGATATACAGAAGAATACTAAAAATATCTTATGTGGACCATGTCACCAACGTTGAGGTCCTACAGCGCATGACAAAAGAAAAAGAAGTGCTTAATTTAATTAAACAACGTAAGCTTGAGTACCTCGGCCACGTGATGCGGAACGAAGAAAAATATCGAATTCTTCAACTTGTTATGCAGGGTAAAGTATTTGGCAGAAGAGGACCGGGACGCCGTCGTATCTCGTGGTTGAAAAATCTCCGACAATGGTTTGGGATGACCTTAGCGGAGCTGTTTTGCAGAGCAGTCAACAAAACCATGATGGCCTTGATGATCGCCAACATCCGGACCGGATAAGGCACTGAAGAAGAAGAAGTAACTGCAGCGTCTATTTTTTTGCCAATATTAACAGCTGGGGGCAGTAGTGGATGTTTAGATTTAACCATTTCTGTAATTCTTCATTTCACTGATGATGGCAAATAAAAAAGAGTAGCATGAGCACGAAGGTCATTATTAACTAATTATCTAGCTTAACTTTATATCTGGGATGAGTCAATTTTTCTCTTAGAGGAAGTGTGAGCCGTATGGCTAAATCTGAATCCAGTCTTAAAAAACTGGATAACAGTAGGACCTTTTAATTTTTCTTGAGTTTGTAGGATACAAGAGTGGCATTTTTTTCGAAAGCCAAACAAACTACCGTTAACTAACCGTGACTTTGGGATGTTGACAAACTCAGGTGGTAATTTTGTTTTTTTTTTTACCAATTGTACCAACTAGCGTCAGCTTTGTCGCGTATAATGTCTCAAACAGATTTATACTTGCAAACCAGTTATCAGTACCTAGTAATATTCCTTCTGAATCCATATGTGGGTTTATATAATCTCAAGACTACCGCATTGGGAGAGTTACTCACAACATAAGGGCTATCAGTTTGCAGTCCTACCTAGACTTTAAGATTTGAAGTAAAGTAGCACGTGGCATCAACTAAGGCGAAAATTTTAAACCCATATTTATTGACTTTGTTTGGAATATAATGCCTAAATGAGCAACGCCCTCGAAATGCTTCCAGTTTCTCATCCACTGTTACCAAATGAAAAGAACTGTAAGCAGTTTTGCAGTAGGTATGGGTGCCAACTTATCCAGCTTCTTGCGAGTTTCGTAATTGTCAAATCTTAAGTGGCTTAAAAGAAATAAAAATCTGTTTAGATACATTACACGTCGAAATAACTCAACCTCTGTTCCTTGGGTGTTGTATAAGTCTCTTAAGCGACTTGATTTTAAGATGCCAGCTAAGTACAAGAATCCAAAGAGTGCTTGAAACCTGCACATATCCGTAGGTGATGTATCTATTTCACAAGAATAATTGGCTGCAGTTGAAGAAATATGCTGATTTGTATATTAGACAATAATTTCTAACATATCTGTATTAAAAAAGTATTTCCAATTTTCAAATGGATCTTTTAATATTTTAGTTGAAGTTTTCGTATCAGGTAAATGTTTTAAATAATTTACATAACTAGTTTCCACAATCTTTGATAATGCGTCTTTTTTCCACTTAGTAGATTTGTTTTTAACAATAAAAAATGCTTCGGTGACAGGAGATGCTTCCACTTCAATATTGAGAAATAATGTTTATTTCTTTACGATATATTGTTTTTAAGTCTCCAATATTTGCAGATACATAAAATAATCCAAAGAATTGAGGTCTGGTGACCTCGCTGGCTATTCAATATGTCCACTTCTTCCAATCCACCTGTTCAGAAAAATTCCGTTTAGGTACCTTCGAACATCTAAAGCATAATGCGGAGGCGCATCATCCTGTTGAAAAGTAGGTACGAGATACCCACTTAAAAACTGAAGGTATGCTGGTCCGTTTAAATTACTTTCGAAATAGTATGGTCCAATTATTTTATTTCTTACAATGCCAGTTTACCTTTTGCGGGTATTGTGTATGATGTTTCCGCATCCAGTTGGAGCTTTCTTTTGCCCAGTATCTACAATTCTGACGGTTGACCTCGCCATTTAATTTAAATGTAGCCTCATCAAAAAAAAAATAATATTTTGAACCAAGAGAGGGTTTCGGTGGCTGTTGTCCATCATTATTTCGCAAAATTGTATTCTCTTATCTGGATCAACCTCGTTTAATTCCTGTACAACTGTACATTTTACTTAGTTTACTTACTTTTACCATTTTTTTTAAACATCGACATCACTACTAACCTTACGAATAGAAGTGTGTGCATCTTTTTCAAAAGCAAGTAGAACATCTAATGTTGTAATATAATTTACAGAGGGACGACCTGAATTGCGTACATTTTTAACCGCACCAGTTTCTCGAAATTTCTTTTCAATCTTACTTACTGGATATTTATCATTAAATAAATTACACACTTTTATCTGAGTTCGCGATTTATCTCCATACCCAATCATCATGATTATTTCAATTCTTTGCTTTACACTTAAATTCATTTCTACTTAAAATTAATTCAAAGCAATAAAACAGAACAATCTTGAATTAATACAATTATTGTACTACTTAATTGTTATTGATCGTTACTAAAAATAATTACATTTAAAAAAAAAAACAGAAGTAGGCTACTTTTTTGCAATTGATAATAAATAATTTATTTTCTAAGCGCATATCCTTCAAATTTTATCCATTAGACCCGAGTATTATACTTTTTTGAAATTAGCTCATTTTTATCGATCTAAAAATGTCCTAAAATACAGGGTGTTACATTTAAAAAAGAGCCGATCACGTAATCACTGTAATGTGTATCACCTTGTATAATGAAATTTTATTGTAAAATGTAGAACATTAAATTTAAAAATCGACGTGTTTTAGAATTTTTTAAAAAGGCTTTTCATTTAGGAAATATCGAATTTATTCCATATTTTAAGGACACATTGTATATAAAATAAGGTAGCAGGTATACCGTAAATTAATTTTGACTTAAATGAATTGCAGAATATTGCTGTAGATGCTGCTTAACTGATTCGTATCTGCTTTGTAATTTATTACATTTTTTGTGTTAGTAATATAACACATTTCCAGAAACAGCCTGTTTTTATAATTGTTGCTGTTTGTAGGATTTCAACATTGGTATAGTCAAATTCATGACCTGTGTTGATGAAGTGTTCGACAACAGCGCATGTGTTTTTACCTTTATGGCAGTCACTTTTGTGCTGGGTAATACGTTGTTTTAACCATTGGCTTGTCTGTTCAATAAAGCAACCTTCGCAGCCAAAACGCGGTATTTTATATATTGTATTGGTAGTATACATTACTGGTGTCTTATCTTTGACACGAAAAATAGACTTTTGTTACTAATACCGCTGTCCCAGCTGTATGCTCAAGAGTTGTGTACCTCATATTAAAACTGAACGAGAGACGCTCTATTAAAATTATCCAAATATATGCACCCACGACGAGCCACAGCGATGAAGAAATCGAAAACTTTTATGAAGATATAAATAGAGCTATAGAAAAAGATAAAACCCACCACGTAATCTTAATGGGCGATTTTAACGCTAAACTTGGATTTAAAGAAGACAGCGCAGAAGTGGCTATGGGCTCATTTTAATACGGTTAGCGAAATGATAGAGGAGGTGTGCTACTACATTTTTTGTTGCATCATCGGCTCTATGTGATAAACATATTTTTCAAAAAGAACCAACAACGTAAGTGGACGTGGGCTGGTCCAGATGGCATAACAAAAAACGAAATTGATTTCATCATCACAAACAGAAAAAATATTGTCCAAGATGTTACAGTAATTAATAAAATCACTGTTGGGAGTGACCATCGGTTGGTTAGAGCAAAAATAATGATTAACATTAGACGAGAGAGGACAGCAATGATAACAGAGAGACATTCTAATAAATGGAAATCGATAGAAGATAGAATAGCCTATTAACTTCAGAACTGAAAGAACTAGAACATCTAAATGAAAATACATTAGATATAGAGGTGACAAGCATGCGAATAAATAGTGCATGATTCGAAACGCTTATAGAAAATATAAGGAAAAAGGAAAAAACAAGATGGATAAACTCACTCAAGCTACTAAAGAACTTATAAACAAAAAAAAATTGAAAGACAAATACACAGATAATTTCCTAAAGAACTACAGACCTATTAGTTTGCACTCCCATACATACAAACTATTCATGAAGATAATAACAAAACGGCTTGTGAACAAACTGGATAGTTACCAACCTTGTGAACAGGCTGGGTTCCGCTCCAGATACGGAACAAATGATCATCTACAAGTTAGATTATGAAAAGGCATTTGATACTATAGATCATTATAAAATGCTTCGAGCATTGGCTGACTGCCGCATTGACTACCGATATATCGCCTTGATTAAAAGTATTTACGAAACTGGTACAGTTTGTGTCCGCCTTCATAAAGATACCAAGAAGTTTCGAAAAAAACGTGGAATTAGACAGAGTGATACTATCTCCCCTAAATTGTTTACAGCTGTTCTTGAATATATGTTCAAGCAAATGGAACGAGAGGATAACATGGGAATTAATATAAATGGGGAAGATCTGAACCACCTAAGATTTACCGATGACATTGTTTTAATATCTGATAGAGTTGATAAAGCTACAAAAATGCTGCACACGCTCTATAAAGTGTCAAAAACAATTGGTCTTAAAATTAACACCTCAAAGACAAAATTTATGACCAACCTTGTAGTCAGCGGTAAAATTCTAATTAAGAGCCATAGCATCAACCAAGTAATAGCTTACAAATATCAAGGGCATGAGGTTCGCTTAGGCATAATCAGACAACTGAAATACAAAGAAGGATAGATCTCACATGGGCTGCCTTTGGTAGATTGAATAACATTTTCAACTCTATTATCTCAGTTTCTTTAAAAAGAAAGGTTTTTAACCAGTGCGTTTTACCGGTTCTTACATATAGTACAGAATAAGAGTTACAAAACGCGATATGGAAAGATCAATATTAGGTATTACCATCAGAGATAAAGTACCAAACCTAGAAATAAGAAGAAGAACAGGAGTCACAGATGCAGTTGAAAAAATAGCCATGGCTTAATGGGCTTGGGCCGGACATGTTGCCAGATTAACGGATGATAGATGCACCAGAAAGATTCTGGAATGGCGACCAAGGCAAGACGCATATCGAAGCAGAGGACGACCACCGACTAGATGGACGGATGATATCAAGCGCATCACCACAAACTGGATGCAAGAAGCTCAAGATAGAAATACGTGGAAAATTTCACGGGAGGCCTACGTTCAGCAGTGGACAAATATAGTCTAATTAATGATGATGATTGACCGCTGTAACTACCAATTCTGATGTCATTGTATGGTTTGAAGAGAGCTGTAATCTTATTTGTTAGATTATCAACGAATGTCAATCTTTTACATGTAAAGTTTTGTGGAACATCTTTTTCCAATGGTTCATCATAATAGTGGGAGTTGTAAATTAATTGCTTAAGAAGTGTCTTTGGATAACAGTTGTTAATAAATATCTCAAGTAATTTGCTCTGACTATTACTTAGAAACTGGTCGTCGCATATATTGAGTATTGTATTTTTCATAGCAAGAACTGTACTGTATTTCTGATTTTTTGGGAGGTTAGAAAAAAAGTTTAAAAATCAGCCTGATGCAGTGATTATGAAAAAATTACAAAAAATGTATCACCAATTTTTTTCAAATAGCGTTCTTCTTGTTTTTGTACGTCTCATAGTTCTAAAGCTTAACTAGCAACTTCTTGTATTAAGAATATATTATTTGTCACATATATAACAGCTTTCAAAAGTCTTGCATGTATGTTTATATATGTAGACTAAAAATAAATATACGAAGTCCAACCGCAGCTGTAATGAAACTCTCTTCCCGGAGTAAATATTTTATAAATAGTGTTGGTTTATTTTATTTTGTAATTTTCGTCCCGCCAGAACGAAGCAGTCGTTTCTCATTGCGGCCTATGAATTTGTTTCGTAATTTTCCCCGTTTTATGACCCACTCAGCAAAAAGAGGGTCCACAAATGCCCTGAAACATATTAAATTCATAATTTTCATCACTAGCTCATTCGCATCGTTTGCTCATCATTTCTGGTATAACATCGGCGTTTTTGTATTTTTCAGTGAATTTCCACTGGCTATAAAATTAGTTTTGCGTATAGAAATGAATGTGCAGGTCTGACAATTACTTTATATTATTGAGCTAAATAAAAAAGCAATATTTGTTGGGTTTTAAATAATTAGAGCTTATTTACATTAAAATATAAATCTCAGTATATAGAGCAAATCGAAAGTAATGAGGTCAACTGAAACTATACGTTCAGAGGCTAAAGGTAATAATTCAGATGTCATTATTAGAGACGTGAAAATATGCACTAAATAATGTCTAAAATATGCATGCAATATGTATTTTAAAAGAAATTGAATTTGCAGAAATATGCACAAATAATAATATGCAGATATGCAGATATGCAGATAATTTAGATATCTGCTTATATTTATAAATACCAATTTTAAAGTTTAGGTTAAATACAGTGTGATTTTAATTTAAAACAATTGTATTATTATTTCTTGATGTATTTTCTAAACTTCATGTTTTGTAACAAAAAACGGCAAAATATACACTAATATTTTAAGATATACAGGGTGGTCCTTAAGTAATTGTACAAACAGAAAACGTAGATTCTGCACTTTAAAATATTACGATTTAAGCCAACTTGCTTTATTAAAATGTTGATATTAAGAAAGATACAGAAAGTGGAAATTTAAAATTTTATTTTTCAGTATAACTTTTACGTTTGTAAATATTTTTGGACAAAAATTTATAATTGGATGCTTTTACGTAGGATAAATTATAATTTTATACACACTTTAATGTATCTGATAGAGGGCGCCACATATGCCACATGTGTGGCATAGAACTTTTTTGCTCTTTAAGTTAGCTCTATTTGTGTTAAAAAATATTAAAGATGCATTATTTTTACAAAGAAAAGGTATACTTGTTAGTAACCACAAAATTTAACGGTTTTCGAGATAATCGCATTTTATAAGTCAGCTGCATAATAATTCTTAGTTGTGATATATGTGCGGTAAAGCACTAAATACCTGTAGATAAGCTAATTCTTAGTTTATTCTTATTAAAACAACTCAAATATGATAATTTTCAACATTACAAAATTTTTGTTATGGCTGCTAAATATCTCATTCGAGAAAATATTCTTTATTTTCTTCTTTAGGTGCCGTGTCAGTATTCAGACGTTGGCCGTCATCATGTTTACAATTTCCCTTTTCTATCGCTTTTTAAGTTTCTATACCTACTGGCGTTGTATTACTTTTTCCCTATTGTAAAATGCTGAAAAGCCAAAATATGTGGTTTATGTAAGATAGTACACCACCACATCCTAGAGAGAAAACAGTAAGAACATACTTAAATATAACTTTTCTGAACGTTGGATTGGTCGTGGTAGTCATATTGCTTGGCAATGTGGTGAGATATTAATATAATTATTTAATTTAGAAAAAATCCTAAAAGAATACTTATTATTCATTACATAAATTATTTACCCATTTTTATTAGGACAATACACATGTGTCTTGTTTTATAATACTTTTGCTACCAATGTAATCTTAAAGAATTTTTACAAAAACGTTATTGTTGGCCTAATAACCGATATTGTTATAAATATAGTAAACACACAGACAATTTAGTTCAGCATAATATTAGTTCGTTAGTTAATCATAATAGTTGATTTGTTCGAGATGTAATTATAGTTACTCGTAAGCTGTAACGTAATCATATAAGCAAGTAATATGATCGATAGGTTATTCCGTGTGTATATAAATAATCACTGAATGAGATACATCACAGTTTAATACATTATTTAACCTCTGCGACAAATAAGATAGTAGTTCCATATTATACCATAAGATTTGGATATGTATCCAAAAGAATATATTCATCCATTATACATTATAGCCACCACGTAGCCCAGAATTTAATCGGCTTAATTTTGGTGTATGGGGCGTATTAAAACAACGTGTCCATAAGAATCCCGTAAACATTTGCAACCAACTATGGAAAGAAATAACTACTGGAGCAGTTTTTTTAGAACCAATGAAGCTATTTAATATGAGACGATCTTTTATGGAATATATTGACAAATGAATTAAAGAAAATGGTGTGGACATTTCTTAATTTGGTGTGTTAACAAACTGTTTTGACTATGACTTTAATTTACCATAAAACGTAAAATCTTTTATGTAAAATCCTATTATTCTGTTTTTTTCAAATCCTATTATTAATTATCCTGCGGATATATTTATTATATTTAATATTTCGTTAACTAATAACTTTAGTTTAAGATATTTTATACCAAAATTTAGATTTTTTAATGTTTTTGTCTATTTTTCCTTCGTTGCCTGGGGTAATTGCCTTAAATCAGAATTATGTAGCTGATTTGTAAAATGCGATTATCTCGAAAACTATTGAGTTTTAAAGTTATTAACGGGTATACCTTTTTTTTTTGTTAACATAATGTATCTTTAATATTTTTTGTCACAAATACAGGTAACTCAAAAAGTAAAAAAGTTAAGTGCAAATTTATGCCACATATGTGGCGTATGTGGCGCCCACTATCAGCTACATCAAAGCAAAGAATATAAACGCTTATAAGCGTCTATATTATTTGATCAAAGTGTGCATCAAATTATAATTTTTCATATTTAAAAGTACCCAGTTGTAAATTTTTATGCATAAATGTTTACGAACATGAAAGTTATAGCCAAAAATAAAATTTTAAATTTGCACTTTAATACCCTGTATCTTTCTTAATATCAACATTTTATTAAAGCTATTTGGCTTAAATCGTAATATTTTAAAGTGTAGAATCTACTGTTTCTTTTTGTACAATTACTTACGGACCACCCTGTATACACCATATAGTATCTTAAAATATCTTATTCTGACCACAAGATAAATATGAATATAATAAAACAAATTTACATATTTTTATTGTAACGATACATATTCATATATTAATTCGAAAGTAATAATGTCTCCTATATCGTCCCTACCATTTCCAACCATCGAATTTGAAAAGTGGTACTTTTCAGGAGAGAAAGATAACTCTTTTTTAGAGAATCCTAAATCAGCGGCTTGACAAATAAAAAAAGTTTTATGTTTTTTATATTTAATGTTTAATCCTTGTTAGATTGATAACAAAATTGAACTGCTTACCGTTTTTTTTTCCAGAAAATCACATTCGTTACTTTGCTTTTTGTGTTAATCAACGATTTGTTTTGGTCCAATGTTTCAAAATTGCGAATGTGGCATTTTCGACAGTTCATATTGGTATAATTTTAACCCATTCATATTCTTAATTGAAAAGGATTAAAATTAAAATAATTTTAATGTTCTTACAAAGTTTAATACAAATAATTTAATTAAAAATTGAAGTTGTCGGATAAAATGGGATAATTATGTTTAAAGAAATTATTAAAAGTATTTTTATGAAAGTATGTATTACTAGAAAATGGCAAGTTTTCTCGCATAAAAAAAGATCAGACGTTGACAAAACAGATTAAAGATCAAAATTAAATGCAATATTTTATTATTCTCCAAAGCCGACTGTAACCTCTTTCAAGGCGTTTGTGGTGGGCTTCGAGGTTTAAAACCTTTTCGTCATCTGGTCTACCATCATAAGTGATACAAACTTTGCAAAAGCCTTTTTTTCGGGCTTCTAAAATTTTATAAATGTGACCCATTCGTCATTTTGCGTTGCACAAATATGTCTTTAGTTATATTTATACAAAACAAAAGTATCGAATATTTCATTTTCGTCAGTTTGCAGTATTTTCGATATTTTGACCAAAACAAAATGACAAAATGTTTATATTCGATAGTTTAAACAAAATATTTCTCGCGTTCCTTATCAAGCTACAATTGCGATATTTTACCACACGGTTTATCACGTCTAATGCAAGGACAAGGCATCAAATCTAAAAAACCCGATTTTTCACATTCGATAGTTGGAAATGGTAGGGACGATATGTTAACATTTGTTTATAGAAAGAAAAGATCTCTCAATGTCACAAAACGTAATTGGAGCATATTTAAACTTTGCTAAGGTAAACCGACCTAATAACGGCCCAGTTAAGGAATATTTGACTTTAGACGTAAATATTAAGGAAACGAAATAACAGAGAAAATGGATTTAAAGTATATTTTCATAGCTTAAGGTTCTATTTATCAAAATAATTAATAAAAAATAAAAAATGTGTTTTTTATTCGCAAAAAAAATATTTTCACTAAAATGCAAAAAACTTTAACTCCGGCCTGCATATCAAAAAATGTAAATATTTATTTTAATATTTTCATAGTGGGTATAAACAATACAGAAGCATATAAACATAAATTTTATATAGAAGAGGCATAAAAAAACTAAATAATTTTTTTAACGCCTGTGCAGTGTTTGTATACTGCTATCTGATCACAAATGACCAATTATCAGTTATTTTCTAAACTAACTTAATAAACAGCAAATATTTAAATCTAAGGGCATACCCGATGGCTTACTCTTATTTTATCTATCAACTAATGCACTATAACTAACATGCAATAACTTCAAAGCACTATACTCTGCTATTTACACTAAACTAGTACACATTTACACTAACCCAAATGGTTCTGTCTGTCTATGAGTCTTCTGTTTAGTTCAGTGTTGTCAAGAAGCTGGATTGCCTCGACATTCACATGACTATGCAGCCTCTGCTGGTTATTTGCTGCTCGCTGTTCTCTTGATTATTTCTATCACAGTTTCCATATCCAGATCCTGGTGGAGGTTGCTGTTACGGATATAACAAGGAGCATCAACAATGTTTCTTAGTACTTTGTTCTAAAATCTCTGGATAATATGTAGATTACTAGCTTTGGTACAGCCCCAGAGTTGGTACCGGTATACCCATACTGGCCTCAGTACTTGCTTGTAGATGGATTCTTCTTCTTCTTTCAGTGCCTATTCGTTCCGAATATTGGCAATCATTCTGGCTATAATTATTTTATTGACTGATGCTTTAAATAGATTCGTTGTTGTTGTGGAGAACCATTTCCTCAGGTTCTTCAACCATGATATTCTCCTTCTCCCAATTCCTCGCTTTCCGAATACTTTACTCTGTAGGATTACCTTCAGTAATCTGTATTTAGTGCTGTTTCTCATTATATGTCCGAGATATTCCAACTTTCTCCTTTTAATGGTATACATCACCTCTCTTTCTGTAGATGATTAATTTATTATAATTGATATTGTTGAATTTTTTCCAATCAGCCAATACAATTTCTTGTATCTAATATCAAGCTCCCCTCTTTTCTTTTTGACATGGACTTTCCAGCGCAGCTTCGCGTCTAGGGTGATGCCCAACTATTTTGCTGATGTTGCATAAGGAATTTGGGTATCATTTGTTCTAACTGGGAAATTTTCTATTTTTTTATTTGTATTAATGTGTGCAGATTTAGTCTCATTTAATTTTATTTGCCATTTTCTGATCCATTATATATTTTATTTACTGAGAGTTGCAACTTATCAGTCACTTCTTCACTAGTGTCTTCTGACGCTAGTATGGCTGTATCATCCGCGAAGGTGGCAATAGTGTTTTGTTCTAGCTCTGGAATGTCACACGTATACAATAGGTACAGGACCGGACCTAAGACACTCCCTTGTGGCACACCAGCTTTGATCTCGCTTAAGTCTGTGTACACTTCTTCTTGTTTTACTCTGAAATATCTATTCGCAATATATGATTTCAAGATTTCTGAATACTGTTTAGGCATGAATGTTCTTAGTTTATAGTTTAAACCGTCATGCCAGATTTTATCAAAAGCCTGTGCTACGTCCAAGAAGGTTGTAGAGCAGACTTTCTTTTCTTCTAATGTATTTTCTATTATATTCGTTATTCTGTGAACTTGATCTATAGTGGAATGTTGATTTCTGAAAAAAATGGATGATTTGGTATATTGATGATTTTTTCTTTCTATTATTGGTTTCAATCTTTTTTAGAATAGTTTTGACATCACTGGAAGGAGTGATATTGGTCGATAGGGTGTCACTTCATTAAGAGATTTACTAAATAAAATAAAAATATGTACATGCATAATACATTTTAAACCTAAAAAAAACAACAAAAAATACTTTCATAAGTTACTTAGCAACAGTCTTTTTTTTCATTTATTGCATAAGAGCAAAGAACTATAAAAGACCTAAAAAATATTTATCTCAGGTAAAAAAGGCCCCTATTATTAATGTACTAAGGCGGTGAAATTAAAAAAACAATTTCCTCTGAATCATACCAAATAATATAATCTGTCTCTGGCCATCTCCAATAATAACTTATTTTTTCCACAGCTTTGATTTTGAATTTATCGTCTGCTAGTTCTTCTACTACTCCTGAAAAATGTTTCTCCTCGTAAACTGCAATGACGTAGTCATCTAGTTCGTAGTCGCCCACATCTAAATCCATAGAATGGTTAACTTAATCGGCTTTCTAGTTCTTTCTTCTGTTTTACTGCCAGAACCAATATTTTTGTTTAAAATTTAATTTTCTTTTTTATTTGCTCCATCTATCTCTACTCTCTGTTTTTTTTAATTCTTAATGTTTAAGTTTAATTTGACAGCTTTCGAAATTTTAATTTTTCTATTTTCTTGTCATCGGATTCTGCATTTTTCTTCGTGATGTTAGGTGCTTTTCTTCATTTTTTTTAAGCTTTTGTTTTTTCCTTTCTTTCTTTTTAATTTTTTTTTTAGCTTCTGCCCTTTTCTGACACTTCATAAAATCATCAGCAATCATTTCTACAGGTGTTAATTTTTTTGTAGCTCTTCTTTTAAATTTTATTTTTCTAGAGAAATAAAATGCATTTTTAAATAGCGCTGGAAATTTTGAAGAAGTGACAAAATAGGATTTAGCAGAATTTATGGGAGATTGATTTTCAAAATAGGTTCAGAAATCATGAACTATTTTACGCCATGTAGCTTTGACAGGTCGGAATATAGCAACATCAAGCGGTTGCATAATACGTATGGAATTTTGTATCAGTACTAACAAAACAATTCCATTTTCACGACAAAACTCGTTCAGTGTCAGACATATGGCTAACATGTTCATCCAAAAATAACACGACAGGTCGCTTAATGTTCTTTAGTTGAACCGTTTATTAAAATAATTTGCGACATACTCATAAAACGTTTCTGTATTCATCCATCCACTTTCATTATATCCGATACCCCAACCTATTGGCAGAGTTGAAACAAAATGTTTTTGTAGCCTTGTATAGAGAAACAAAAACACTGGTGGTGGGATATGTCCACTAGCGGATATTGTTGCTAATATGGTCAGACATTCTTTTTTATCATTAGCAGTTCTTTTATACTTATATAGTTTTAAACCCTCTTTAAACTAACACTTGTTTGTCCTGTGGAGGAATAAAAAAGTTCTCTCGTCACAGTTTAATATTCGAATTGACTCTTCTAACACATCTGTGATACCATTTTGAATAAAATAATGATATACTTTATTGAACCAATCCCTTATCCTGTCCTCTGTAACGAAGGAACGGCTAGCTGTCAGATTTTGCGATACACGAGGTCTTACTTACGGGTTTTTAGGAAATACCATGGTACCATGTATTTCTAGAAATTCAATTCTTAAATGGATTGGCCCCCTTTATTAATTGATAGAGATAAGCGAAAAGCCATTCATAAATTGAAGATCTGAAAGTATTTGCTTTAACTGACACTAAGGCAGCTTACACGTTGAATTTGGAAGTCTATATAGGTAGGCAGCCAGAAGGTTCTTACCAAGTAAGCAATTCGGGAGAAGAAGTTGTGTTGCATTTAGTTGAACCAGTATATGGAAATATACATAGGTGATAACTGGTTCACCAGTATTAGTTTGGCAAAAAGACTTTTTAACTAACTGACGTTGGAACGATGAGAAGCAACAGGAAATACCAAAGGAATTTCTTCCATTACGAAATATAGGAGCACTCCTTCGTATTCGGCGTGCACGAATGTTGCGCTTTGGTGTCCCATTTTTCAAAAAAGAACAAGGCTGTACAAGTTTTTATCCACATTCCATTCCACCGTTAATATCTATATTAAAGTATCTCCAGTTGCACTATTGATAAAAATAAACCGGAGGTCGTGACTTTTTATAATATGACCAAAGTTAATGTCGACCTGGTTGATTAGCTTTGTCAACAGAATAATGTTGCGAGCAACACTAGACGTTGGCCGATGGTACTATTCTAGAATCTAGTAAACATTTCCGCAATAAATGCTCTTTGCATTTACAAATATCATCATCATATAAACGAGAAGATATCACGTGTTTGGTTCTGACAAAACCTGAGATGAAAGATCAAACCTCAAATAGAATGAAGGTCTGAAAATCCAAACACTTCAAGGCAGCTACAACAATGTGCCCACTTGCTGCTTGGCATTGAGAAAGATAAGCAGCCAGCCGAAACTAAAACCAGATCCCGAGGAAGACGTTATATATGTGTAGGAGTTCGAGATAAAACCAAGAGAAAATTCTATTCCGAATGTAAAAAATGGATTTGTGGGGACCATTTCAAAAAAATCTGTATAACTGCCATCAAAATAAGGTTATATGAATGTATTATCGTTCGCTTGAAAATAAAGTTTTGTTGTAATAATTTTTTGGTTTTATCTTAATAAAAAAACTGTACTAATTATATTTCCACAGAAAAAAACTAAAAGGCCAAAAAAATGGCAAATAAAAAATGAGTGACATTTGTTTCCCACGCCACTAAATATGTCATTTTTAATCAAGCCAGTAACAGAGGGTTAATGGTCTCATAACTTGTATGAACGTATAATCAAATATTCTATTTTTTTGGCAATTGTTTTATTACTGTTTCTATTAAAAGTCGTAGAAAATCATCCTTTTTTATTTTAGTGCATCATATAAAATGCATCATTTAGTTACTCCAAATAGAGTCTAAAAAGGTTTATTTAAACTCAGCAAACTGAAGTATATACCAGAACAGATAATTAAAAAAAGATTAAATTTAAAAAAAAAATTCTTTATATTCAAGCGAATGTTTCCAACGGTTTTAGTGCTATTTTTAAATAAAAACAGTTTTATTTCCATGTATACTGTACTCATCAAATTAATGATACCCACAACATTGTTTATGTATACTAAGTGATTTTAATAATAAATTAATATAATATTCTACTGGTAGTTGAAATAAATTATATTATTAAATATTAATACATTTGTACTTAAATATTTATTAGTCAAGCTTATTTATATTGTTCGCAGAAATGAAAAACGTAATAAGCAAGAGTTAGAATACTGTATCGATCTGATCTTATCGAGTTCGGTCTTCTTTAAAATATTCATACATGGGAAATAATAAGTTTAAAAAATAAGTTAAATTTGACTAACCGTATCTACAAATAATAATACATATTTTATGTCATACTAGTTCATTATTGCGTTTTTATGCTTAGTTACCAACTACATAAAAGTATACTTTATGCTCGTGCGGGAATAAAGGGCATTTAATGGCTCGCACAAGCACAAAGACAAAAAAATTGACAACTTCTTAATAACATTTTTAGTATTAACACTAGAAAGTCGGGCTTAGCATACCTACCTAAAAAGCCCGAAGGGATCATTTTGGCCCCAAGTTCCTAAATCAATAAAAACCAAGTTTAGAATTAACTATTTATTTGGGAATAAACAAAAAATAAAAATAAACAGTTTTGAGAAATTATACAAACTCTTGACGATAGAATTTGATTTAATTTTTTAGTTTCATTTTAAACATTTGGAACACCATACAGTTTGCAGTTTTTGGCATTTGCCACACATTGCCTTGTTATCTCGTGGTACTCATTGGAAGTATGATTTCCTTTACAAAACATTTTTAACTGAAATTTTTTTCTTTTTTGGCTAGTAACAGTGCTGGTGGTTGGTAAATCCGGTGGTGCTGGGTATAGTACCAGATTTCGGAAGGCAAGGTATGGAGCCCGTAATTCTTCACACAGCTGAAGAATAAACTTACGACGACTGATTTTACTTCCAGTAACTTCTTTATAAATAATCCATGCATTTATTGCTCCTAAGTCAAGAATGTTATAAAACACGTGCATTGGCCATCGTCTTGAAGCAACTTTTGTAGTATAAAGAGGCGCCATTTGGTCCACTACATCAACCCCGTATTTTGTTTTATTATAAAAACTTACTGTTTGAGGAAGTTTTTTTCCATCGACAGCAACATCCACTGATTGATGTAATGAGCTCAACAAAAGCACATTTTTGTGACTCTTTCCTTGGTATGCAGTAACTGTTATATTTTCGTCGCTCTGGAATATATGGGTAACATATAATTCTCCATTTTTACTCTTTACGCTTAGAGGAATTTCCTTTCTGTTGCGATTCAAAGTACCCACAAGACTTGTTGATTTTTTTTGCAATGCCTTGGCCAATTTTAACGATGTAAAGTAGTTATCTGTCGTAACATTTTTGCCCTTTCCCAGTTGATTTTCCATTAACCGCAAAACAACATGTTCACCAACCTTGTATTTTTCTTGCGTAGATGATCAGTGCCAGTATAAGGGTAACCATTTACAATATATTTTGATTCCACGCATGTCAAAAGCCAAAATTTTATGCCAAACTTATCCGGCTTATTTGATATGTACTGTGTGAACGGGCACCTGGCTTTAGAAGGCAGTAGTTGTTCGTCCACAGTAAGGTTTATTCTCGGTTTGTAACATGCACCATTATTTTCTATAAATCCATTCCAAACCGCAGAGGCTAGAGCAAATTTGTCGGTTTTCAATCGTTCAGATCTCGTTTGCTTTATGTCAAATCTGAGATATTTTATAATATCCTTGAATCTGGCTCGTGGCATAGTTTGCCTAAAAAACTGAGGACCCCATACTGTTGACCACAAGCTGTTGGTTGGGAAATTTTTGGCGCCGTAGGCTCCTCTTGCGTACATAATAGCAAGGGCAGCCTCCAGTTCTTCCAAAGTTATAGTCAATGTGTCATTTTTCAAACATCGATGTGCTTCTGCAATAGTGCATTCTTTTATATGACGTAACATGCTGTCGTTGATTATTAGTTGCCAAGCACTTACCACACAATTGTTCCTCGCGTTCCTTGTTGCATACGACGTAGGACCTGATTCCTCTCGATAAATGTTGTGCTGAGCGCGGCGTCCTGTTCCTGTAATAAGCAAACATTCAATGAATATGAAGATACTAAAAATCATAATCTTACCAGGTACTGATCCAGAATCAATAACTTTCCACGTTGTTCCGTCTTTCGATTGTTCGGTGTCTCCGATTGAAATAGTTTTTCCTTGTTGACCTCTTTTTCTCTTGTGACTTGGCTTAGATGCACTTGAATTCACGATAAAATTAGCTAACTCGTGCTGTTGAGTTGTAGAAGCAGTGTTTACATAAATTGGTGAGTCTTGTACAATAAAACTTTCTAACTGCTCTGAAGCATCAGAGTCACTTGAATCATTATTTTGTGGTGGTACGTATTGTTCATCGTCTGACTCATTATTTTCTGCAAATTCAAATTCACCTCCCGAAACATCTTGTATTTTTCGTATTTCTTCAAGAAGTTCAAGCTCTGATAGTCCACGACGAGACATCTTTACAGTCGTCTTGAATCTTCACAATTGAACGAGTGTTTCAATATTCTAGAAACGAGAGTCAGCAGAACGAGAGTCAAATTTCCGAGAAGAGAAAACGATAATAATTAATACAGGGCCAGTTTGGCCCCTTCAGACTTCTATGGTAGGTTTGTTAGAAAATCCATTTAATAAATTTAGTAAACAATATTTTTTTGCGTTAAATAAGACTTTTTATCAAAATATTAAAAGTCATAAAATATGAAATTATTATTGTGTCAAATAAAAGAACTACAATAACTTCAAATCGCAACAGGGGCCAAATTGGCCCCTCCGACTTTCTAGTGCTAAAGTTACAAAATATGGAATTAAATTATTATAATTCCATAATATTCTTTAGTAGAATTCACATAAAACTGGCAATTCTGGGAAGCTCCGAATATAGATAGATTTAACATTTTTTACTTTTTAAGGTTGACAGCCGCATATTATGTTCATTTAAGTCTTACCCAACCCCCCTAGTGAACTCCGTTATTTAAAACAAAGATGAAAAACGCTCGTACCATTAAATTTTATAACATAAAAAAAATTGTCACCCCTTTCATCCCCTTCACCTGACAGCTACCCCCTCAGATTTTTAAATAGCAATAGGGGTCGTGCGATAGTTCGTTGGAAAGGGTTTAAAAAGAAGAATTCAAAAAAGTATAAGTTTGAAATTTCGTATGGCATAATAGTTTTATTTAAAATAAAATAAACAAAAAATAATGTATTAAATTACATATTTAAAATTAAAGGAACTGGCAAATTATCCTAAAGAAAACTTAAATTACTGCAGGAGATGCTCGAAATGTTCTCCATTTACTTCCTGGCAGAAGTGGATTCTTTGTTCCGTTGCATCGCTAACGCTTTGTAGGGTCTGCATATCAATCCTATTCCATTCTTCGATTATTCTTTGATGGAGTTCATCAAGTGTCGTCAACTGACTTCCATACAGTTTGGATTTAAGGTAACCCCATAAATAAAAATCTAGAAGAGTAAGATCTGGTGATCTTGGTGGCCATTCAATGAATCCACGACGTCCAATACATCTTCTCGGATACAAATTATTTAAAAAATTTCAAACGCGAGCATCGTAATGAGGCGGAGCTCCATCTTCGTGAATTCGCCTGGATTGTTTCTAAGCACATCATTAATTAAAGGAATTATTTGTGTTTCCAATAGATTAAGATAGCTTTACCCCGTTAAATTGCCTTCGATAAAAAAAAGCGCTTATAACGTGATCCCCTAGCATACCTGCCCAAACATTTAATTTAGTGGGAAATTGAGTATGGCACTGAGTTTTCGTCAGACTAACATCTTAAATTTTTTCGATGTACATGACCATTTAAATATAATGTAGCTTCTTCGGAAAAACAAATTTGTCTTAAATAATTTGGATCTTGTGAAATAGTATTATACATAGTTTCACAATATTGCAGTCGTCGATCTGGATCATCCTCTGTCAATTCGTGCACCATTTTCATCTTACAGGGATGAAATTTGTTCTTTATTAATACGTTTAAAACGGTCTTGTGACGTACTTCGCGAGCAACATTTCTAGTTGAACTGGATGGATTTACTACAAATTGAGACAAAATATCTACTTGTTTTTCCTCAAAAGTCTTTTTTCTACCATCCCGTTTCTTGTTTTCGACAGAACCAGTTTCACAAAATTTGGTGACAGATAGTCTATAGTCTTCTTCTTCTTCGTCTAGCCATTCACGTCCACATCTGAACATAAGCCTCTTCAAGTTTTCCTTTCCATTGTTTTTTATTGTACGCTACTTTTAGCCAATTTTTCCCGGCAGTCCTTTTCAGATCATCTGTCCATCTCATAGGAGGTCTGCCTTTGGGTCTTTTGTGTTGGTATGGTCTCCAGATTAAAATTGATCTGTGCCATTTGTTTAGATCACTCCTAGCTACAAGTCCAGCGTATTCCCATTTCAACTTTAATGATTTTTGCACCACATCGGTGACTTTGGTTTTCTGTCTTATCCATGTGTTTGTTTTCTTGTCCTTAAGTGATATACCTAGCATTGCTCTTTCCATCGCGTGTTGAGTGACTCTAAGTATATTCATATTCTTTTTTGTGATTGTCCATGTTTGTGCCGCATAAGTTAATATCGGAATAATGCATGCATCAAAAACTTTAGATCTAAGATGTAATTGAATTTGTTGATTTCTGAGTATATAGTTCAGTTTACCGAATGCTGCCCAAGCTAACTTTCTTCTTCTTTTTATTTCTTCAGTTTGAATTTCCCTATTTAGTATTATTTTTGTCCTAAGTATATATATTCTTCAACTTTTTCTATAACTTTATCGTTTATTATTGTCACGGTGTCTTCGGAGTGCATGACTTTTGTTTTGTTTAAATTCATTTTCAGTCCTATTTTAGAAGATTCGGTATGTAGTTCTAAAAGCATGGTTTACATTTCTTGTAGGTCAGTAGCTATCAGGATTATGTCATCTGCAAATCGTAGATTACTGAGGTAGCGGCCATTGATGTTTATTCCCTTATATTTCCAATTTAGGTTTTTAAAAACGTCCTCCAAAACTAAGGTGAACAGTTTGGGTGATAAAGTATCTCCCTTTTTGACTCCCCTGTTTAATGGTACAGGGTTCGTGTGTTCATTTTTATTTAGGTAGTATGTAGCTGTAGCTTGGTTCATAGTTTCTTTTATTAAGTTAATATATCTGCTGTCTATTCTACAATTTTGCATTGCGTTTATTACGGCCGTGTGTTCTATGGTATCGAAAGCTTTTTGGTAGTCTACAAATGCTAGGAAAACTGGAAACTTGTATTCGTTACATTTTTCTATTAATATTTTTGTGGTTAACAGGTGATCGGAAGTTGAATAGCCTTTTCTAAAACCTGCCTGTTCATATGGTTGGTATTCGTCTAATTTCCTTGTTAGTCGAGTAGTTATGAATTTGGTGAGTATTTTAAACAGGTGTGACAGTAGGCTGATGGGTCTGTAGTTTTCCAATTTTCGACTATCACCTTTCTTGTGTAATAAGATTACTTTAGAGTTGTTGTAGCTCTTAGGGACTTTGCTCTGATGTAAACAACTGTCCACAAGCTTAGTTACAATTGCAATTAGTTCCTTACCTCCTTCTAATATCATATCTGTGGTAATATTATCTTCTCCTGCAGCTTAATTTCTCTTCATATTTTCCAATGCTGTAGTTACCTCTGAAATTGTTACTTTTGGCATTATTTCTGATCCAACATTTTTTATTAATTTCCGTGCTGGTCTCATCTCATCATCTTGTTGATGTATTCTGTAAAGTTCTGTGTAAAATTCTTCTATTCGTGTCAGTATGTTTTCTCTAGTTGTGATTTCATTTTCGTCTTTTCCCATTAATGATATCATCTGACGTCGTCCTAGTGTCGGTCTGAGGCATTTCATACTCTTATTTTTTTCAATAGTTGTTGTTATTAATTTTTCGTTTTCTTTTCTTTTTCGTTGTCTGATTCCTTTTCTAATCTGCCTATTAAGTTCTCTATATTCGTCGGTTCTCCTTTTGTTAGATTTATTTAAGATCTTCCTTCTTTTTATTCGTTGTAATATTTCTTTGTCTAATTCCTTGTATGTTGTTTTTGGTTTTTTTCAGTTGCAGAAGGCTTTTATTCACTGTTTCGGTAACAAGGTTATTCAAATCATTAATATCATTGAAGTTTATCTGCTGCATGCTAACTTGATTTAATGCATGCGCTATCTTTTTATTAAATTCACTATTTTTGATTTCTTCAGATGTCCATTTGTATCTTTTTTCATGTATTGTTATTATATCATGTATAATTATTAGTTTTGTTCTTATTAGTCTATGATCGCTTCCTAGGTCAAACTGATTTAATACTGATACGTCTTCTACTAGTTTTCTATTCTTTATTAAGATATAATCTAGTTCATTCTTTGTCTTTTTATCGGGGCTCATCCATGTCCATTTTCTGCTTGGTTTTTTATTGAAAAAGGAGTTCATTGAGTACATGTTATGTTCATTCATGAAATTGAGAAGCATTTCTCCTCTATCGTTTCTTTTCCCGTAGCCATATTTACCAATTAAATGTTCGTAATCTTCCTCTTTTTTGCCCAATTTAGCATTAAAATCTCCTAATAGTATTTCGTAATTTGCTTTATTTGTAGTCTATAGTAATGTCGATCAATTGGATGATTCGGAAAACGTTCACTAAATATTTTCACAGCTTCATGGAAGTTACGGCCTTCTTCACTAAATATTAAAATTGTTTCACTTTTGTCTACTAATCTACGAAGTGGTGCCATTTTGATTGTTTTGACTATTGAATACTAAAAAATTACAGGTTACCACTAAAGCTCACCAAATCTCAAGTTCTTGTCAATATTCTTTACAATCATCAGTGCTAATTGCTTGGTTTTTATGACAGTTGTCAAAAACTAGACACGCCAACTAGATTATTTAAAAAATTGCTCTAACCACGATATGTTTTAACGACACAAAAGTATTTATTCTGCAAAAAAATAATTCGGTATAAACGTTCAAGAATAAAAATTAAATAAAATTTGTTATACCGAATGTCCCATGTTAAAGCAAAACCAGTGTACCTACTTTTGTATTGTTGTATCGCAAAGTGTATTTTCAAACAATAAATCGTTATTAACAAACAGATCCTTAAAGTTAAAGTAAAGTGTGATAAATTTTAGAATTCTTCTTTTCAAACCCTTTCCAGCGAACTATCAAACGACCCCCATTACTATTTAAAAAATCTGAGGGGGTAGCTGTTAAGTAAAGGGGATGAAAGCGGTGACAATTTTTTTATGTTATGAAATACCTCTATTAAAATAAAAATTGACGGGTCCGAGCGTTTTTCATCTTTGTCCTAAATAACGGAATTCACTGGGAGGGGAGGGGGGTAAGACTTAATATCCACACAATATATATATATATATATATATATATATATATATATATATATATATATATATATATATATATATATTAGGTAGTCCACTATAAGTTAGTCCAAAATATTAATTTTTAATTTTACCCTTTAACTACCTCTAACCTTCAGGTAGTGGCGCTATAGTATCTTACAAGTTTAGTTGCCCCGGTGTCATATAGGTACTAGCTGGGTCTAAGAAATAGAAATAGATGATTTCATTTTTATTTTGTAGGAATTTAGAATAGGTAAATATACTAAGATATTCTTGTAAAAAAACAAAATCGGTTGCCTGTAAAGTCGGTTTTACGGGCGAAGATTTTACGTGACAACGTCTTTTTCTCGGTAGAATATTTATTGATATGAATATTATTAAATTGCACAATAGGAACAAGGAATTGAATGAAAATAAGAATTGCACAAATTTTAACTATAGAAATATATTTTGTTTACTAAAACATTGTACATGTAAACTTAAACTTAACTAATTTCTATTTGAGTGATTTTCACCGATTCAACGCGCCTAATTCTCTAGTGCTGCGCGAGCAACCGACCGATCATGTTTGAGTGGGAGGGAGACGCAAGGCATTCGCCGGTCCGGCGGGCCTCTCTCTCGTTCGGTGACTCATCGTAACAGACGTGAGCGGGCGTTACACTTTTTCATGAGTGACTCCGAGCCACAACCTAATTTAAGACGTTGTCACGTCAAAAAAATAATATAAACTTTATAAAACTAGACAAAATAATGATTTGAATAGTTGGGAACAGTTGGTTGAATAATGTCATGAGTATTAATTTTTCCTTATAAAAAACTAAAAAAAATTAAAGCAACAAACATACGTAAAAAATGTAAAATAAACATAAATGCTGCAAATACTTTTCTAACATACACCTGTAATATGTTGTAATAATATAAAACACATAAATGCATTGGATTTGTAGCAGTAAAGAAGAATTTTTCTATTTTTTAAATAATCGCAACATCTTGAGTCCGTATTAATTAGGTTTTGAGAAAATCTACTGATAAAACTAACATTTCTCTCTCAAAGAAGGGAGCATCTCATCAATGGTAACAAATGCTAAATGATTATAACCATTTTGACAATTTTTAAAAAAACTGGTCAAACACTACACGAATGGAAGCTAGCTTGTCAATTTTTGATCACTGTGCACGTATTTTCTTACCATCAAATCTAATGCAAGGAAAAAGAAATCGGAAACTTTGTAGAGTCATCGTAAGAAAAAAAATTTCTATACAATAATCATGTCTTCTCCAAGATCTTCTGCGCTGGCACCATTACAGACCTAGCCTAGATAAATACAATAGTCCTATTAGAAGCACGGATTTCCATTTCATCAAGAATATTAGCATTTTGCTCTCGCGAATAGTTTTCCTCAATGGAGGCTATGTATTTATTTGTATTTTTCACAATAATATCAATTATCGTATCACCCAAGAAATAATTTAAAATCTCGATAGCGTCCTTTTAATTTTTAGTGATTGTTGTAGGCCCTGGTAAGCGAATTATTATGTTATCCTGCTATGTTCTAGTAGTTCTTGGCTTTGGAGGATATTTTTTACAGTAAGTTGTACGGTTTTTACCTAAAACAATAAAAAGTTAGCATGACTTGCTTTAAATAAAAATATATTAAAATATTCTTTGATAGTAAAAGAGCCTTTTACACAGCTTGACGAGACTAATAGATAGCTATTTAATTTTGGAATTAAAAGTCACTGCCTTGAATTTATAAAACAACTTCTTACATAAAAGATACAACTAAGTTATATAAAACGAAAGTTTCTAATTAGAAGTAGAATTAGACAATGGTATCCTAGAAGAATTATTGCCATCAATTATGTCTTACAAAAAAATCAAGAACTTAGAAGTCATAGGAAACTGTTTTTACTATTTCAGCGACCAAAACAAAATTTGCAGTATTCTCCAAAAGCAAAAAAGGTACCTACCTCTATTTGTTTATATAATGTATAAACAAATTCTACACCTTAACATATATTGATTGAATGTCCTTTTTATTCCTACGAAAGAGCCATGAACAACGTAACAGAAGAAGCAAAGAAAGATATTTTAAACTGTAATTTATCAAATACAATCAAATTCCTTACGGACATACGTTTACTACACCAAATTTAAGATACATTATATGTATCATTTTGTAATTTGCTAATTTATTATTTGTAATTTAATACGCAAATTGTAATTAGTATATTTAATCTTCTTCTTCTTTCAGTGCCTATTCGTTCCGAATATTGGCAATCATTCTGGCTATAATTATTTTATTGACTGATGCTTTAAATAGATTCGTTGTTGTTGTGGAGAACCATTTCCTCAGGTTCTTCAACCATGATATTCTCCTTCTCCCAATTCCTCGCTTTCCGAATACTTTACCCTGTAGGATTACCTTCAGTAATCTGTATTTAGTGCTGTTTCTCATTATATGTCCGAGATATTCCAACTTTCTCCTTTTAATGGTATACATCACCTCTCTTTCTTTTCCCACTCTTCGTAATACGGTCTCGTTGGTTATCTTGTCTGTCCATGATATCCTTAGAATTCGCCTGTATAGCCACATCTCGAAGGCTTCAAGTTTTTTCTCCATTGCTTCAGTTAGTGTCCAGGATTCAACTCCGTAATACAATATTGAGAAGATATAACATCGTAGGAGCCTTACTTTTATCTCCAGAATAAGATTGTGGCTTTTAAAGAGTTTGGCCATGTTATTAAATGCACTCCTAGCCTTCTCTATTCTACATTTTATTTCCTGTGTGTGATCCCATTGTTCATTTACTGTTGTTCCAAGATAGTTATACTGTTTTACTCGGTCCACTGGTGTATTATTGATAAGTAGTTGAGCGTCTCTAACTTTATTTTTGCTGCTGATCATAAATTTAGTTTTTGTTATATTTACTTGAAGTCCAAATCTTTCACTTACTTCATTTACTTTGTTTATTAGTTGCTGTAAACTGTTCAAACTGTCTGCAAAAATAACGGTGTCGTCTGCATAACGGATGTTGTTTAGGCGTTCTCCATTTAGAAGTATTCCATGTTCGCATTTTTCCAAGGCTTCACTAAATATTTCCTCTGAATATAGATTAAATAATATAGGTGAAAGTATACAACCTTGTCTAACGCCTCGTAGAATCTGGATCATTTCCGTTGGTTCACCTCCAAAATTCGTTCTTATTGTGGCTGATTGGTTCCAGTATAAATTTTGTATTATACGCCGATCTTTATCATCCATATGGGCTTTTGTTAGAATATCCATCATTTTTTGGTGTTGAACTGTATCAAATGCTTTTTGGTAGTCCACAAAGCAGGTGTAAATATCGCAAGTCATATCTCTGCATCTTTGAAATAATACTTGTAGACTAAACAGTGCATCTCTTGTACCTACGCCTTTCATGAATCCAAACTGTGTGTCTTTTATTCTCTCTTCGCATAGCTTGTATATTCTACGATGTATAATTTTAAGAAAAAGTTTTAATGTATGGCTCATTAGACTTATTAGCCTATATTCTCCGCACTTTTTTGCTCCCTGTTTCTTTGGTAAGGTAATAAATTCTGAAAGTAGCCAATCTTTTGGGATATTGCCTGTGTCATAGATATTATTGAAGATTTTACATAGTACTCTTAAAGATTCATCATCAAGAAGTTTAAGAAATTCAGATTGTACTCCGTCTGGTCCTGGAGCTCTACCTTCTTTTAATGATATTATGGCTGCTCTTATTTTTGCCACTAGTATAGGCGGTCCTGTTTCCGTAGGTATTGGGGGCTGGTTCTCTCTCTCATCAAAAAATAAATTTCTTATGTAATTTTTCCAGGTATCATTGATACTCTCTTTGTCCACGAGTATCTCTCCATTGTCATTAACAAGTTTACTTATTCTTCTGTTTTTACATTTACCTGTAATTTCTCTTACCTTCTTATGCACGTTGAAGTCGTCGTATTTACTTTGGAGAATTTCGATTTCTTGGCATTTTTTCTCCAGTTCTTTCTGTTTGGCTTCTCTGATCTTTCTCTGTATCTCTCGCTGTAATGTTTTGTACATGGAGTTATCGTTCTTGTTTTTCCTTCTTTCTTCCATTAGTTGCAGAATCTCTGTCGTCATCCATGTCTTATTCTTATCTTCTTCGTTCTTCATAAAATTGTCTTTAATGTCGTCTATTGTTTTCTTAAGGGATTCTATCTTATCTTCTGTGCTTTCCGTTGTATTATCGATTTCTTTAAATTTTCTATTTAATGTTTTGCTGACTATTTCTTTTACTTCGCTACATTTCAGTTTTCTCATGTCATGTTTTTTTACAGTTTTTCCGCGTATTTTCTTTAACTTAGTTCTATACACGCCCACTAAAGGATTGTGGTCAGATTGAATATCAGCGCCTGGGTAGGTTTTAATACTGTTGAAACTATTTCGATATCTTTTGTTAACAAGCATATAGTCTATTTGATTTCTAATAATAACGTCTTCTCCGATGTCTCTAGGTGATTTCCATGTATACAGGCGTCTAGGCGGTAGTTTGTAAAATGTGTTTAGCACGATTAAGTCATGCTCAGCTGCAAAGATACTCATTGTTTCTCCGCGTTGATTTCTCTCTCCTAATCCATGTGGACCAATATGTTGCCCTTCTTTTCCGTTACCTATTTTTGCATTGAAATCTCCCATGATTATAAGGAGTTCGTGTCTCGGTATATCTCTTATAAGGTTGCTTATTTGTTTGTAGAATTCTGATATTTCTTCATCACTATGGTCTGCTGTGGGTGCATAGACTTGTATGATGTTTGTGTTCACCGGTGACGTATTTATTTGTAACAGGAGGATTCTATCGTTCACTGGTATGAAGTTGTTGACTTGTTTGGCTATACTTTTATGCGTGATAATTCCAACCCCATTCTCATATTTACCATTTTCTGATCCTGAATAGTATACTCTGTAGTCTTCTATATCACAATAACTTGAGTCAGGCCACCTCATTTCACTTATGCCCATTATTTCTATTTTCATGCGTTCCATTTCTTTAATTGCGCATTGGATTTTTCCTGATTGAGCCATCGTCCTAACGTTCCAAGTGGATATCCTCTTCAGACAATTCGTGTGGACTTTTCTTAAAGGTGTTTTATTAACACCTTTAAGAAAAGTATATATAATTATTAAAGTATATTTAATAACAACTGCAAAGTCTGCAAAACCCGCTAATAACCTTTAAGGGTTGATGCGGAAATTCTAAATAAAAAAAAAAATAAAAAAACATTTTACACCAACAAAGTTCTTTAAAATTTCTAAGACTAATTTTTAATAAAAAATTAAAACAGCATAACTATGATTTGATATGTAAATCATACAGGAGATTCTTCTTGTTCTTGCACTGTCTCATTTCAAAGGTTGGCGATCCAAATGGCAATTGTAGATTTGGAAACTGCTGCACGAAAGATTTCTCTTGATTGGCAGTCAAACCATCTCCTCAGGTCTTTCAGCCACGAATTCTGATGTCTTTTAACTGATATTTTGCCCTATACTTTACCTTCCAATATGATTTGGAGTAATTCATATTTTTCACCTCTTAACACATGACTTTTGATTAAAGTATTTTATTTTCTTCTCTTTGATGATGCTGAGTATTTTTTTTTGTTTAATCATGCGCCGAAGTACCTCAGCGTTGGTAACATTTTTTATCCATGGAATACTGAGCATCCGTCTTTATATATAGATTTCAAAAGCATCTATTTTATTTTTCGGTCTCAGAGTCTATTGTCCAACTTTTACAGCCATACAGCAAAACAGAGAACTTAACATCTGATCATTCGATTTCTGAGCTCTAGACTAAGGTCTGATCTCGTAAAAACTGTTTTCATGTTTATGAGTGTTTTCCTCGCTTGTTCGATTTTTGATAGGATTTCTTTTGTTAGGTTACAATGGCTGTAGATATTTGCTTTTAACTATTTTATGGAAGCTACCTCTTCAATTATTTATCCCTTGGCATATAAATGTACGTTTGTTTCTAGCTTTGAAAATACTAAAATTTTAGTTTTGGAAACATTTAGAAGTAAACCGAACATTTCGCTATGACAAACTACCGCATTTATTATATTTTGTAGTTCTTGTACGTTGCTTGCTATTGAGATTGTATTATCAGCGTACCTGATGTTGTTTATGCTGGTTTCATCAATATTGATTCCACCTTGAACCTCGTCTAATGTTTTTTTAATATATATTTTAAATACAGATTAAATAAAGCGGTGATAAGACGCAACCTTGTCGCACTCCTCGTCGAATTCGTATATTTTTGGATGTTGTGTGATTCATTTTAATTGTTACCGTTTGGTGCCAATATAGTTCTGAGATAATTCGCAAGTCTTGTTCGTCAATTCCAGTTGTTCTCAGAATTTCGATTATCTTTTGATGGTTAACTTAGTCAATTACTTTTCGATAATCAATAAAACATGCATATACATCCATATTCATGTCTCTGCATCGTTGTGTTTACAAATTACATTTAAGGCAATAAGACCTTTAAACTCATAATTCGTGTAAATTCGTATATGAATGATTCTGAAAAAAGTTTTAAGGACATGAGACATTATGCTTAATATTCGATAGTCATCTCAGTGTCATTGGATTTTTTGGTAAAGTTACAAATGTTGATTTTAGCCTGTCTGATGGTATTTTACCTGTATCATATCTATTATTAAATAGTGCTAGTAGTAAGGAGAGGCTTTTACTTTCGTTGTCTGCAATGAATTTAAGTATTTTGACATTGATATTGTCTGGACCAGTGGCTTTTTCGTTTTTCTGAGCTTTTACTGCATAAATAACTTATTCTTTTGTTATTTTTAAAATTTTTTATTTATTCGATTATCCGTGAATACTGGAGAACATGATCTATTATTTTTAAAAAGTGTCTGAATGTATTCTTTCCATCTTTCCAGTCTTCTGTGGCTATAACTATCTCGTTATTGATATTACTTAATTGTGTTTCTTGTCTCTTTCTGTATCTACCTGTCATTTCTTTTCCTTTTTTATGGGCACTAAACATGTCGTATCTTTCCTGAAGTTGTTCACATCCAGTTTCCATAAGCTTCTCTGTACTTTTTTCTTATGACTTTATTGACTCGTTTGTAGTCTATTGGGTTTGTTTTATGTTTTTGTCTTACGTTCATGAGATCCATAATCTCTTGCATTATCCATTCTTGATTTCTGTTGTTTTTCGTGAACCTGATGTCATCGTCTTATATTTTTGTTATTTTCGTTTTTAGAGCAGTCCATGTTACTTCAACGTCTGTCTGTACTAAGTTCTCTAGCGTTTCTATTTCTTTCTCAACCTTGATACTTACTTCATTTTTCTTTACAGGGTTCTACAGTTGTGAGATGTCTCTGCACAGGAGGTTAAATGTACCAAAACCTTGGCTCACAAAGACTAGGGTTCAGACAGAAATACATTATGAACTATATACAGAACAATGATAAGATCCTAACTAGACTAAGCGTGGATAGCATATAATTCAGCGACAAAATCAACGCTTAAACTAGATAATTTTTTTAACTAGATTTTTGCATAACTTAGATTAAAAGCTTACTTTGCGAAACCAACGAGTTTTATATAGACGATGGAAAAACTTATCTTAGCTTGAAATGTTTGCTGCAAAAATTAGGGAAAATCTAAAAAATCCTGTATATAAAAATATTGAAACGAAAAATATCCATACCTCATATTTTTTAATAACAACAGAACTGAAGATTCTCCTAAGTTATCTATATACGTATGATGATATTCAACCCTGGCTCTAACTCATATTATATCACGTTCAACTGTCCATCTTTTACAAAAAATCATCCAGTCACGATTTAATTATTAATTAATTTAACGAATTTTTGAACCTTTATATAGACTATACCCATATCTATACTGATGGTGTCGCCAAGGTAACCAATCACGTCAAAGATTGTTACTTTGGCCGGCCAACCACAGCGCATGTTATTAACTGCGCCGTCATTGGCCTCTAGGCGGAAGTGTGCTGCAAATGCTCAAACACGATGTGTATAAAAGAGCAGCACATCTTCCGCTCGGGATCCAGTCGTCCTACACTACTAGCCCCGTTCGACCTTGTTGACTCGGTGTGCTACCACGCTACCTTTGAGTTTTATTATTTAACCAATATCCTGCTATCGTCGAAGACGTCGAAATTAAAGAATAATTATCCAAGAATAGTTATTTAATTTCTGACATAGAAAAGACATTGGTCTTAGAACTATTTCAAATTGTGTCGAACTGGCCACAGCGTTATTTGGGCCTGTCACGGTAAAGAGCGAATGAAAGCCCCAACGGGGATTGCTTTTCCGATCAGGTTGAGTTGCAATAACACTTCGTCTCCAGAAACCTTATGCAAATAGTAACTATAAGAATTACTGTTAGCGAAAGGTAGCAATACGAAGCGACTGGCAACAGAAAGAGTCGACATTGCCGGCATTCTTATGCCTCTCTCGAGGAGAGGGAACGCGGCTACACGAAGGCATCCGACATCTCTGTGGAATTTGAGGTATACATTACGCATCAGAAATCTAACACAAATTAAGTCATTATAAGAAATATTGTCTGTAAGAAAGCTCTAATTGTTAGAGAATTCTGATTGCTGGTGGCCCCTCACCTACCACAAAGTCTCGGCGAAACTTCTTGCCCCTAGAGGCCGGTATCTCAATTTAATCCTTGAAACGAAGATGGACTGTCGAAACCTGAGATCCTCTTCAAGAGCGGCGGCCGTACGACATATCACCATGTGGGATGTAAGGGCTTGTCAAAATATGGCCACTTATACACTCCCACGGTGCCTTACAGAGGGCCTTCGACCAGTCTATTCGAAGTACCCTCTGCGTATCTTCTAGCTTAGGTATTTCTTACACAGGAAATAAATGAAACTCGGTTTAGGAGGTGGACAAGGCCCAACTACAGATTCTAAAATGTTCGTAGAACTGGAGCAGCGCCCCGACATCGAACTCCTAGGGTGCAGAGACCCTATTTGGGAGCCGAGCCTAGATTAATCCGAGAGCTGAAAAATGCCACATATTTATCAGTATATTAATATTTATACGGCATTTTCAGATCTCTCGGCCAATAGAAAATTATAAAGATGTTCAAAGGCGGGGCGATGCGCCCTGTTCTCGCACACTTACTTAGTGCTGTACAAGGAGTTAAACAATTGCATTTAAAAAACTTCTTTGTAAAGAACATTAAATGTGACATATCAACCTTACCAAATTAAACAATAAAAATAACAATCTTTATTAAATAAAGTTACAATAGTTGGAGATAAAGTAACAATCTTTTATGTACCATCTCATATTGGAATATGGGAAGTTAATGAAAAATTGGACGGTTCTGCTAACAAGACAATAGGTATTGATGTTTCTAAAACTCTGAGTGTGTCGGTAACTAGTGTTTATTAGACAATTTGAATAATCAATAATGCGCGAATGGGAAAAATATAAACAAGAAAGACAATCCTTTAAAAATTTTTAACCTAGTCTTGAAAGCATTAAATTTTATAGAAAATGTTTGAAATTTGGAGAGTTACTACATGGGCTATTGTCCGAATACTACAAACTAACAAAACACCATATAGCTCACCTGTGAATCTGGTTGTTAATAGATTGTAGAAAATCACACATTTTTATAGTATTTTTGTTTCCACACTGGTAAACAACACATTCTTTTAAAAAAGGTGCATATTTCACTCATCGTTTGCAAACGTAATTTTAAAATTAGTATAAAAATAGAATCGCATGAATAAATTGATTTTGTGAAATAATAAACATATTTAATGCGGCTAATTTTTGATTGCAAAGTAAAGTGTATTGAAAGAACCAATTCTTGAAAACTTGCCAGCAATACAATAAGCGTGTTAATTTTCAAAATCTAAGAATAGATAAATATAACAGCCGGTAACATTTATTAGTCATAAGATAAATCATACAAAGCTGTTCCAAGTGAGTAAGTCAATCATAAACTATAAAGTTTAAGTAGAATTACATAAAAAGTTACTACCAATATAACCATTTATAATCTATTAGTTTTCTAGTAAATATTATTCTTAACACGAATATAACAAAGAAAAAATGTTTTCAGGGCTTAAAAAAAAATATTGGAAAAAATTAGCATTATGCAATATATTTGTTTTCGTACTAATAAAAGTTAAATATACAGGGTAATTGATTAGTGTGATAAAGCTTAGTAGATCTGCTATAATATTATATAGCAATAAAAGGTGACAACAAAAATTGCAGGCAACTTTAACAGGTTGATTGCTAACTACTCCGATAGGCTATATCGGCTTCAATCGACGATGGTACTCACTCCGATCGGAAAATTGTGTATATTTTATTTGTAAGAGCCCACGATACACAGACTAGGTATCGTGGTAAGAGCCAGTATTCTGTCGACATTAGTGAGAGAAAGTTGTGGCTGGTTTTACGTTTTTAATTTTTGGTGTCGCTTAACATGGATGCTAAACCTGGACCTTCTGGATTGCATAAAAAAAAAAACAAGTTATTTACATGGGTATACCAGAAAAGCATTAATAGGTGTAGAATTATTACAGCTTTTAGAAGATAGCAGCAGTGACGAATAGTTACTTGAGTCACAAAGATAAATATCCCTCCGATTCATTGATGAATAGTCATTAGGAAATCTACCGGGTTTGTTTGACAATTCTAATCCTTTCTCGACTAATTAGCAAATAAAATTCAAGTGTACGTAAATAGCTATATTAAAACAGTTTACATTAAACGAAAACAAGAGCTGTTAGTGTCAGTTCCGGACAGAAGCAGACCTATAGATTATTTCAACCTTACAATTGACGACACATTTTTATTCCAGATTGCAGACCAGGCAACTGATTATGCTATTCAAGTTTTTCGGAAAGATGAAATATCTGCAAAGTCACGTATCACAAATTGGAAGAACCTAACTGTTCCAGAATTAAAAATTTTTATAGCTCTCTTTTTTCATACTGATACAATTTAACTTTCACGTGTAACTGATTACTGGAAAACGTACCTGCTGTTC